>NW_028327173.1:180303063-180928063 GCF_987537825.1 Furipterus horrens
ACTTTGCTGAGATTTCTCACTAGGTCACATTTTCTTTATACAACAGAGTAACAGTAGAGTCCTTAATTCTTTTTTTTTTTTCAAAAAATCTCAATTAAGTTCATGGAAAAGGCAGTCAAAAGGGGGAATGAGTTGTGGACCTCTCCAAAATATTCTCATTCTCTGAATTTTCTCAGGTGGAGGGCCTTTCTCCTGTCGGCCTACTCTAGAAGCTTCCTTCATAGAAGAGACTGCTCTGGAAATGTTGCCTCACTGGAAAGAGATTTTTATCTTTTATGGGAGGGGCCACATTTTCCTTCCCTCCTTCCTTCCTTCCTTCCTTCCTTCCTTCCTTCCTTCCTTCCTTCCTTCCTTCCTTCCTTCCTTCTTTCCTCCCTCCCTCCCTCTGTCCCTCCCTCTTTCTCTTTTCCTTCCATCTTTTCTCCCCTCCTTCTTTTTTGGTAGAAAGTTTTGTGCTTTTTTTCTGATAATAATCATGCTTTTAGGTCTGTTTGTTTTCTAAAAGTTTGCCTAACCATTTTCTTTCTCCCCCTGCACCTTCCATTACTTTTGGGCAGCCAAAATTTAAAGTAAATGTTTAAAATTAATTTCTAATATATGTTGAGGGCCCCATCCTTCTTTCCCAAAAGTCAATCTCTCTCTCTCTCTCTCTCGAGATTAAGAGAGCAAGGATTTGTTCATATCTCATCTTCACAAGTTACTAGCTTCGTGACCTTGGATAAATCATTTCGCTTTTCTAAGCCTCCACTTCTTTACTTGAAAAACAGTTTCTAATGCTTAGTTTATAGGATTGTTGGACTGGTGAAATATATTAAATATGATCATGTACTCAGCACATACAGAACACTCATTTGGGACAACTGCAATGTGCTACTCTTATGAACACAACTAGTTCTATAGTCTCCCCTGCCCCCAACTCTCTGCCCTTGAAGACAACTTTAGTGAACAGGTTCCTGGCTCTGGGATCTTAGGTCCTTCAACTTAAATATTCTTGGGAAACAATATGAATATTTCATGTAATAATCTATCTGCCTTTACTCTCACCCCACTACAGTCCATTCTCCAAACAGTTAAGTGCCTTTTAAAAACAGAAATTCAAAAGAAAACACACAAACACTCCTCAGAAGTCCCAGAGTATGTCACTCCCTTTCTGGAAACTCTTCAATGGTTTCCTCTCACACTTAGAATAAGATCTAAACTGCATTCTGGGGGACAGTGACCTCCTGTACTGGCCGCCTGCATCTGTCTCCCCCCTCTCTCCCTCTGCTTCGTTTCAGCTCCAGAACCACTTTTCTCACCTTTGTCTTCTCTGATGGCAGTAAGCTCTCTGCTGCCTTACAGCTCTGCACTTACTTTACTGTTCTCTGGACCTGAAACTCTTCTCCTTGGACAGTTGACTTTTTCAACTCAAATATCACCTCCTCAGAGATGCCATCCTGATCTGAAGTAGCACTTGCACCCCACCGTGAGTTAGCGTCTACTGACACCACCTTGTTTATTTCCATGGCACTGTAATTAATTATTTATTCATTGATTGAGTGAATGAACGTGTAATTTAGGGGGGGAAACAATTTAAAAACAATCAGCTCAAGACAAAAGACCACGCAAACAAACACAATAGCTCTCAAAGCAAGAAGAGAGTCACCGGATTAACCAGTCTTTAAAATGAAAATGACAAAATGATCTTTCTTAATAGGAAGCCTGAATCTATAGCTTGTGGCTAGAGTTTAGATGGATATAATTCTGCCCCAGGAAAATAACTGAAGGATTCATGAAAGAGTGAGAAACACTAACTTTCCTTTAGCCTAAAGAAGGTGAAAATCTACCCCACCCCCAGCAGCTTCCATGAAAGTGGAGTGAAAGAATGAGTTTATTATTGTAATCATGATGATTTCTTTTTTTAAGTATATTTTATTGATTATGCTGTTACAGTTGTCCCAATATTTTTCCCTTTGCCCACCTTCCCTCTAGCAATCCCTCCCCACTTAGTTCATGTCCATGGGTCTTGCATGTAAGTTCTTCTGCTTCACCCTTTCCTACAGTATTCTTAACATCCCCCTGTCTACTTTGTACCAACCAATTATGCCTCTTAATCCCTGCACCATTTCCCCATTTCTCCCCCTCCCCCTCCCAGCTGATAACCCCCCAAATGATACCCATACCTATGATTCTGTTTCTGTTCTGGTTGTTTGCTTAGTTTGTTTTTTAGATTCAGTTGCTGATAGTTGTGAATTTGCTGTCATTTTATTTTTTATTTTTATTTTTTCAAATCAACAAGTATTTATTGGCTAATTGATTATGTTACAGTAGTTCCAATTTTTTCCCCCTTTGCTCCCCTCTGCCCAGTAACCCTCTTCCCTCCAGCAATCCTACCCCCCTTAGTTCATGTCCATGGGTCGTGCATTAAAGTTCTTTGGCTTCACCCTTTCCTATATTATTCTTAACATCCCCCTGTGTATTTTGTACCAACCAATTAGTCTTCTTAGTCCCTGTACCATTTCCCCATTTCTCCTCCTCCCCCTTCCCAGCTGATAACCCTGCAAATGATCCCCATACCTATGATTCTGTTCCTATTCTGCTTTGCTTAGTTGGATTGTTTTTATTTTTTAGATTCAGTTATTGATACTTGTGTTTGTTGTCATTTTAGTGTTCATAGTTTTGATCTTCTTTTTCTTAAGTAAGTCCCTTTGACATTTTATATAATAATGGCTTGGTGATAATGAACTCCTTTAGCTTCACCTTGTCTGGAAAGCACTTCATCTGCCCTTCCATTCTAAACGCTAGCTTTGCTGGATAGAGTAATCTCGGTTGCAGGTTGCTTTTCATCACATTGAATACTGCTTGCCAGTCCCTTCCTGCCTGCAAAGTGTCCTCTGAGAAATCAGCTGATAGTCCTATAGGCAACCCCCTGTAGGCAACTCTCCGCCTCTCTATTGCTGCCCCTAGGATTCTGTCTTTATCTTTCACCTTTGGCATCTCAGTCATGATGTGTCCTTGTGTGGTCCCCTCTGGGTCCAGCTCACCTGGGACCCTCTGTGCTTCCCGGACCCGTATGTCCATCACCTTCACAAAATTTGGGGAAGTTTTTCTCATTTTTTTTTTTCAATTCTTGCTTCCTCATTCCGCACTAGTTGACTGTTTTTTTCTTCCTTATGTTCCAAATCATTGATTTGAACCCTGGTTTCATTCTCTTCACCATTGGTTTTGTATGGATTTTCCTTTGTTTCACTTAGCATAGCCTTCACTTCTTCTCTTATGCGTTTGCCGTACTCAAGCATATCTGTCAAGCCTGTGAGCATCTTTATCACCAGTGTTTTGAATTCTTCATCTGTTAGTTTGTCTATCTCCTCATCTGTTAGGTTGGCTATCTCCTCGTGGCTTAGTTCTCCCACTGGAAACTTGATCTGTTTCCCCTTTTAGGTCATACTTCTCTGTCCCCTCATCTTGACAGGCTCCTGTGTTTGTAAGCCTCCGCATCCAAGGTAGAGCTGTCACTCCTGTTACGTTGTAAGGGTCAGAGCCTTAGGGATTCATCAGTACAGGGCAACCTGTTTCACCACATTGTGGCGCTGTATGGGGGTGAGGGGTCTGAGAAGGAACAATGCCGCCCGCTTAGCACTCGCCCCTTTTCCAGGCACCTCTCCTACTTCCGCACCAGACTGGCGCCCCTCTAGCTGCTGCTCTGGCCATCGTTCCCAGAGTGTGTGTGTCTGAGGACATTCTAGGACCTTGGGGGCCCTTTAAACAAGCGGACTCTGCTGAGACCAGTTGTTTCTGCCTCCACTCTAACCCCCATTGGTCTGCACAGTCAGAAGCAATGAGACTTGATTTTCCCCAGTGCTGGGACGATGAGCTGCGAGGTCTGGTGAGGAGCTGGGAACGCTCCCCAGGTGTCCCTCCTGGCTTTTTAAAACGTGTGACTGCGCTTTCTGCCAGCCTGCCACTGCCACCGCTGCTGCTGCTGCCGCGGCCAGCACACCGTGTCCTCTCTGCCCCAGCTCCACCCCTCCTACCTGTCTAGATGAGTATTTCTTCTTTATATCTTTGTTTGCTGGACTTCCATGCAGTTTGATTTTCTGGAACTTCTGGTTGTTTCTACTTTTGAGGTAGTTGCATTCCTTCTTAGTTGTGCAGGGAGATGCAGCGTGTCTGTCTACACCTCCATCTTGGCTGGGAGTCCCAATTTGCTGTCATTTTAATGCTCATAGTTTTGATCTTCTCTTTTTGAAATAAGGTCCTTTAACATTTGATATAATAATGGCTTAGTGATGATTAACTTGTTTCGCTTTACCTTGTCTAGGAAGCACTTTTATCTGCCCTTCCATTCTAAATGATAGCTTTGCTGGATAAAGTAATCTTGGTTGTAGGTCCTTGCTTTTCATCACTTTGAATACTTCTTGCCAGTCCCTTTTTGCCTGCAAAGTTTCTCTTGAGAAATCAGCTGATAGTTTTATGAGAACTCCTTTGTAGGCAATTCTCTGCTTTTCTCTTGCTGCTTTTAAATTTCTCTATTTATCTTTAAACTTTGGCATTTTAATTATTATGTTTCTTGGTGTGGTCCTCTTTGGGTCCAACTTGTTTGGGACTCTCTGTGCTTCCTGAACTTGTGTGTCTATTTCCTTCACCAAATTAGAGAAGTTTTCCTTCATTATTTTTTCAAATAAATTTTCAATTTCTTATTCTTCCCCTTCTCTTTCTGGCATCCCTATGATTCAGATGTTGGTACACTTAAACTTGTCTCAGAGATTCCTAATCCTCTCATTTCTTTTTTCAGTTCTTATTTCTTCTTTTTGTTCTGGGTGAATGTTTATTTCCTCCTTTTGTTCCAAATTGTTGATTTGAATTCCAGCTTCCTTCTCTTCACTGTTGGTTCCCTGTATATTTTTCTTTATTTTACTTTGTATAACCTTCATTTCTTCCTTTATATTGTGGCCATACTCAATACTTTCTTTGAGCATCCTGATCACCATTGTTTTGAACTCTGCATCTGATAGGCTGGCTTCCTCCGTTTAGTTCTTTTTCTGGGGTTTTGTTTTGTTCTTGCATTTGAACCATATTTCTTTGCCTCCTCAATTTGACAGCCTCCCTATGTTTCTGTGTATTGGGTAGAGCTGTTTTGACTTCTTGTCTTGGTAGTATGGCCTAATGTAGTATGTGTCCTGTAGGGTCCAGTGGCACAGTCTCCCCTATAACTCAAGCTGGGTACTTGAGGTTTGCCATTTTTATGATCTGAGTACACCTTCCTCTTGTAGTTGATTCCTAGTTGCTGTTGGCAGATAAATGGGAGGGATATACCCACGCCAGTCAGCTACAAGGATTGGCTGTGACCACTGACCACCAACCTCTTCCTTCTGTGGAGGATCAGCTGTGCAGGGGCAGGATGGAGGTGCTCTGATGTGGTCTGTAGCTGTTCATTGGATGTGCTGGCCCTGGGGTTTCCCAGGTGGTGCAGGCCAACGCCAGCCCCAACCTGTGTTTTTGCCAGGGCACCCTGCCTGAGCTATAAAGCAATCTGAGATGGCTGCTACAGGTGCTGGGCTTGGAGATTCCCAGGCAAAGCCAACCTGTGACTCTAAGCTGTCTGCTGGTCTTGCTGGACCTGGAGCTCACTGAGGCCAGCTGTTGCTTATTTGATAGGATTTAGAAAATTGTGAAGCATGAGCCAAAATCAGCCATTCATATGGAAAAGCAGCTTGGGTGGGCCCATAAATTGGGTGGGGCAGAGTCTCTAAAGATCTCCAAGGTGGGTCAAACACTGTTAGCCAGGTCAAGGGAGTCTCAGATATGGCATCTGCCTGCCCTGTCTCGATGGAAGTCATTTTTTTTATTTCTGTAGTTGTCAGACTTTCCATTCAACTCCATTTCTGAAGGTTGTTTTATATTTTAGTTGTAATTTTGATGTGGTTGTGCAAAGAGGCAAGCCACTTCTGCCTATGCTGCCATCTTGACCTCCCCTAATTATGATAATTTGTTATGTATTCAATACTTACATTGACTAGGTTGGTTAAGGGGATCAGCTGTTGCTAGCTTACTCAATTTTTCTCAGGCCCTACCAATGAGCTAATGAGCTTTTTTTTCTTTAAAACATAAAAAAATTTTGGTCTCCATAGAGAAAATTCTAGAGACAATATATACTAGGCAATTGAGTCTGAATTTTTACAAGTCCTATCCCACTCTTTCTCATTTGCCTGGCTGGGTTGTTTAAAAGACATTGGCTTTGATGGCAGATAATATATATTTTTGTTGAATGATTTGGTTTTGATCAAACACTCAAATATTTTCCTCAGTTTTTAATTTATTTTATTTTATTTGCCTCTTAGTTTACAAGGTCATATGTATTACATAAAAATGTAATCCACATGGTTAGATTCATTTATGCTCAACATGTCCCAGGATCATTGGTAGGGAGATACATGTTCAAAGTATCCGAAGAATAAGAAACTTTTCCTAAAATACTTTGTGTGTGTGTGTGTGTGTGTGTGCCTGAAATGATGACATATTAGTTCAGAGTCCTAAACAGATAAATCCAATAGTTAGATATTGTTCTGATGTGTGAAATAGGAAGATTTTTAGAGAAGGCCTGTGTGGACCTCATGACTTTGTGTTCATGATCTTTGTAGATATTACTGTTACATATTATTTGAATTGATTTTAAAAGAAGTGATTTCTATTTACCTGTTGGCATTTCAGGATTTTCCCTTCTCTAGTCAAATCCTGAGCAAATACTTCCCAGCCAGTTCATTTTCCTAAGTGGAAAGCCATGTGATTTGAGGCACATTAGCCTAACCACTCTGAGCCTCACCTGTTAATAGGAATAGAGATGTTCATTTGCAGAGGTATTGCAGGGATGAGAGGCAATGTAAGTAAAGCTCCTAGAATAATGTATGGCTTACAGTAGTGTTTTAACAAATGGTAAATTGTCCTAAGTCTCTAGTTTTTAGTAACATTTTGGATGAAATTCTATATGACACTATTATTAGCAAGATGGTTATGGGGCATGTGTGTAGAGAGGAGCATGCGGAAAGAAATGTGCAGAGTGACCAGGTGCTAGGGCAGACTGCTTTCAGAACAGCTTCTTCAAGAAAGGCAGTGTTTGCTAGCCTAGGTGTTTAGGCAATCAGGCACCACTAAGTTCAGCATTCTTCCTAACCTGCATCCACAGTAGGTGGTCCATTGGCCACTTGTCCAAGGGCAACCCAATGTTGATGAGGGTCATGACAGTTTTAGGGCCATGCACTGTAGGATGTTATCATAAATAACGCCTGTGTGGACCTCATGATTTTGCATTTGTGATCTTTGCAACTTTGCCTTCCCACCTTAGAATATTAACTTTCTGCAGTATAGCTCAGTGAACAAGACAGCTGCTTCTAAAATGGGATTTAAAGAGAGTCTTTTTGCCTCAGCACTAATCTAAAATGGCAGTTCATCCATGAAGCCACCCATGAACATGAGGTGTCTCTAGGTCTTATGATCTGCAGACCACAGTTATGTTCTTCACTGTGAATGGGAGTATTTATAGGGAACAGTGAAAGGCAAGGGAAGCCATACTAGGCAATCATGGGAAAGATGGTGTCAGATGGCAGGGCAAACCACTGTGGTAACCCCAGAAGTAATTATGGACATCTGGATTGATGAAAAGAACTAAAGGATGGCAGGCATTCTGCATTTGGGACTGGGTTTTCCCAAAGGAAGATAAATGAAAAAAACATGTTTTCTTTAACTGCTGACTCATGGTACAAAGTTTGAATTCAGAGACTTTAATTGAAAATGCAGCAAGAATGTAAAAGCCTTACATAGAAAATATTTTTGAATATTGGCAAGACATTAATTATAAAACCAGATGGTCATGGTAGAAAAATCAACCAAAAGGCCTTATTTTTTTTAGCATGAAATATTTTTTACTTTACAAATTTCAGTATTCTGGTATATATAAGCAAAACCATCTTTCTATTAAGATTAATACAAAGAGTGATTGTCTAGTGTTCCAGAATATTTAAAAAACAGAAATTATCATTATATAAACCTGGAATATAAGACCATTTTTGTGATAGAAGCTTCACAACCAAGACACTAGTTCTCTCTCCCGAGAGGCCATTCTAATGAGACCATATTTCTCAGCTCCTATTAACCGTGACTGCTGTCTCAGTCAGGGGTCATTTGTTTGCAACAGAAGGTTGGAACACAACTGCGTGAAATTAGCTCAGAAAAGAGAGTTTGTTGTAAGAATCTAGGAGACTTTTACTCTCAGAAAACTCATATTCAGGAGGAATAATCAGTTTAGAAAGTTGACTGAATAATATAGCTCTTCATCTTTATCTTAAGGCCAAAGGCATCCTCTTTTGGCCTCCCTTTGCACACCTGTTCCGTGATAACCACTCTTCTTCACCAGGTGGCCTTTCTCTGCTTGGTGAACAATAGGTCCTCCATGGCTGCCTAGTTTAAATCTACGATCTTTGTCTCTGTTTTTCTATTTGTCCCATCTGTTTGTTTTTTAATTCCTCCTTTTCTTCTGTTTTTTTTTTCTTACATTAATTTAGTGTTTTAAAAATAATTCAATTTTCCATTCTCTATTAGCTTCTTGATTATGCATTCTTTAATTGTTCTCTTTCTGGTTACCACAGAGATTACAAACACGTGTTTTTGACTTATTAGAGTTTACTATAACTTAATGCTGTTAATACTTCTTGGACAATAAAACAACTTTACAACATTGAACTCATTTCCCTGTTTGGGCTATTGTTATCATTGTCATGTGTTTTATTTCTACATACTTTTAATCCCACAAAACATTATTACTGTTGTTTTAAACAGTCAATATTTATTATGTTTTACCCACATGTTTACCTTATCCATTTCTCTACATTCCTTCCTGTATTACCATGTTTCCACCAGGGATTATATTCCTTTTGCCTAAATAACTTCCTTTAGTATTCCTTTTAAGTAAATATCTACTGCCAACACATTTTCTTGGTTTTTGTTTGTCTGAGAGCCTTTATTCTGAAACTTACTCCATCATCTATGACTGTTTCTTCTCCCTGTGGTAATTAATTTACAAAAATGAATTGATTTCCCTGCCTTCAAGGATAGATAGCTTCAATAATTATGAAAAATTTTTATACTTTATGGTTTAAAGATATATTTTTAGCCTAAAAGGGAGGATTCAAAGCTCATTTTATAACCCTAAAGGCCCACCATGTGTCATGGCCTAGTCACTGGGAATATAAAGTCAAATAAGACATGGTCTTATCTTTTGATTGCTCATAGTCTTTTAGGAAAGACAGGGAAATAAATGGTTACCTCAGGTGTGATAAACTCTGCTCTAGAACTATATGCAGATTATTTTAGGAGCCAAAGGAAGAACATCCAACTCAGAACTTCAGAATTAAGAGTCAGGGAATATTTCCCAGGGAAGACACCTTGGGTTGAATTTTAGAAGAGCCGATGTTGTTGGACTCATGTATCAGCTAAGAGTCATTTGTTTGTAAATAAGAATCTCTGACAGTGGCTTAGATGAGACATCTAGAGGCCATGACACTGATGTAACTGTGCATCTATGACCTTAGCTCTACCCTTCTGCTATGCTGCCCTTAGTGTGGCAGCTTTTTATCCTCATGCTTCATGGTCTCATGATTTCAACATGGCTGCCACAGCTCCAGGAATCACAACCCTGCTGAAGATGGGAAAAGAAAGGAAGACAGTACAAGCCATATTTGTCTTTGCTTTCTAAAAGTCCCACAGAGAACTTCTTTTTGCATCTTATGGGGTGGCAGTGGGTCATGTGGTCACTTCTAACTGCAAGGAAGCTGACAAAGGAGTGTTCCGCTTTCAGGCCTCGGAAGAGGAGTGTACCAGGGAGCAGAGTGCTGGGAAGGGCTATTGGTTTACCCAATCACCATGTCTGTATGAATCTAAGGTGGGAAAAGTCCTTTCCGAGTTAGAGAACAAATGTGTAAAAGCTTGGAGCTGTAAAATGTTATTCACATTTCGGAAACTGCAAGCAGTTAGAACACTGGGACATGCCCAAGCAGGTAGACAGTGGCCAGAATTCAAGGTGTCTTATGGGCTAAAGAGTCTAGCCATGAAAAGCAATATAAGGATCTCAAGTAGAAGAGGGAAATGATCTAAGTTGTGTTTTTAAAAGATTGCTCTGGTCACAAAGGTGAAGTTGACTTGGGAGTGATCCAGAGTGGAGTCAAAGGAAATAATTAGGAAGCTATTGCAGTAATCAAGAAAAGAAGAGGTAAGGAAGAACTGTGGAGATAAAGATGTAGGAATGAATATGAACTTTATTGAAAAGAATAGCTATTACAAGGTAGTATTGTATGGTTGTTATGAGTTTGTGTTTTGGAATAACTGGGCTCAAATCTGCTCTGCCCTCCCCTAGCTGTACAACTCTGGACATATTACTTAACCTCTAGGAATCTCTCTTTCCTCATTTGTAAAGTGGAGGCAGAAGGAGGACAGTATCTACTTTATAGTGTTAAATGATGTAATACAGTAGATTGTTAACAGACTAACATTCAGTTCTTCTCTGTACTTATACATGAACATACGCAGGCATTCATGTAGATGCAAACATTAAATGAAAAGAATAGATCTAGAAGGACCCCAGGTTTGAGGCTCTGGTGACTAGGTCAGTGGTGGTCACTGTGATGGGGAATATTAGAGGAGTAACAGGTTTGAAGGAAAGAAATAGGAGCTCAGTATTAGAAATGTTTGAGCTTAATAAGGTAATTTTGGAACATTCAAATGCCCTAGGTCACTGGGCAGGTGGAACTTGAGCAGAGAGAACCTGACTATAAACAGGCATCTGAGCGTCATCACCTTAAAGTTTGATTGAGATCAACTCAGAGTAAGAAAAACAGAGGTCATTATTGAAAGATGTTTGGGCAGGGAGTGTGGCTGGGAAGAAGATGAAAAGGAATGGCTAGAAAGGCAGAAGAAAAACTGCGTGATTCACATTAGACAGGGGAAGGAATGACCAAATGTACTAAGTGATACAGAGTTTCAATCCTGGCTTCATCATTACAGGTCACAAGAAGCCTCCATGAGAGCATACCTAGCAGGGTCATAGAGACAGAAGCTGCATGATAATGACCGAAGAATGAATGGGAAGTGAGAAAGTAGAGATGGTGAACCTCCAGTGCTATTTCCAGAAACTTAGCTCTAACCAAAGTAGAGCAATTGGACAACAGCTGGAGTGAGAGAAAATCAAAGGATGGTGGCGTAGTTGGCTCAGGATGCCCTAATAGAATACTACAGACTGGGCAGCTAAAACAACAGAAATTTATTTTCTCATAACTCTGGAGGCTAAGTCAATGGATCAAGGTGCTGGTAAGTTCTGTTTCTGATAAGAGCTCTCTTCCAAGTTTGTAGATGACCGCCTTCTGGCTATGTCTTCACATGGCCTTTTTTCAGTGCATGCTGATAGAGAGAGATTAAGATCAGGACCCCACCCTTATAAACTCATTTAACCTTAATTACATTCATAGAGGCCCCATCTCCAAATACAGCCCCACTGGAGACACCCATATTCAGTCTGCAACAGATGGGTTTTATGAAAAAGTCAGAAAGGATAAATATACACACACGCGCATATACATATATATATATGCTGAGGTTGAAGAGCCAGTAAGGAGGGTTATAGGTATAGGAAAGAGAACATGGATTATTGGAATGATGACCATAAAAAGCCAAAGCATAGCCTTGGATCACAGAAGGAAAGAGAAAGGATAGGTGCCAGTGGATATGATTGTATCTGTGGGTGCTCTGGGAGGAAATTCTGGCTGGGTGTAAGAGCAAAGCCATTTGAGAATGAGGTGACGGTCAAGAGTAAGGGATTTGAGGAGAAAGGTGGACATGTGATTGCTGAAGGTCCAGCTGTGCCAGGAGACTGTGGCTTGATATGGCTCAGTCTTGCCAGTTGGGCGATGATGTCTAGCTTGGATAACATCTCACACATTCTTGGGTTGCTAATCTGTTCAGCCATTAGTATCAGCTGTCGTCTAGAGACAGCAAACTGAAGCTTGAGTTGAAATCCCTGCCTTTGAGTCTAGAAGTACAGGATGTAGAAAATACAGAAAAGTAAAACGGAACTTTTGTTGACAGGCCTATAAGAGTTAATGGTGGTAATTGCATTTTTGGCCACATTAGTACAAATTTTGGTAAAATATATATTTGGTATATATATATATATATACACCAAAGAAGGCAGAAATCCCTGTCCGATATATACCTATCAGGTTTTAACTGGAGAATTCTGAGCACTACACTTGAGAAGAACATAAAGAATGCCGTAGTCACACAAAACAACAGAAGGGACTCATGCCTTGCGATGCGAGCCATGAGTATGTACAGCCACTGAGGGACAGTTTGCCTGGAGAAGAGAAGACTCAGCGGTAATAAGGTGATCATTGATTTAATCAGTCTGTTTATCTTGTCTTTGATGTACTTTCACTTCAAAAGAGGTTTTACACCTGTGGGTTCATTGCTTCCCCATAACTTCCCTCAGGAACAGGGAAATTACGGTGCAGACTTCACAGACAGGGAGACTGAGACACCTAGAGGATAAATGGAGGAGACAGCCTAGGCGACTAATGTCCAACAACTTGCTCCTCAACCAGCTTGTTCTTGATGTTTTTAATATGTGTTTCCTTTCCATCCCCTTTCATAACAATTCTCCCATCCTTCAGAGCCCAGCTGAAGTCCCCCTCTGAAGAAGATTCCTCTGTACCACCGTGTCTTAACTGATTTTTGTCTCCTTTGAAATCTGACCGTGTTCAAAACATCTAACTAAGCATCTCAACAATATAAACAAAATGACATCTGTTGCTAGGAACTGTAGTACTTGATTATATATTACTTTGTGCTGTTCACTCTGGTTTCATATGTGTCGGTCACCTTCCTGCACATAGCGAAAGTAAGGGTTGTGTTTTATTCTTTGTTTTTATCCCTCCGAAGGCCGAGGCCAGTGCTGGGCTCTGAACAGGTGTTCACTATCATGCCCTTTGCTGTGTAGGGGCCACTGGCACCATCTTCCAAGGTTGTCCACTCACGATACACACATTCTTGAAAAGGCAATCCAAAACAAAGGGCAGTCACTGTCTGCCTGCAAGGTGTGCAGAAATGCAAGACACCCATGGAGAAAGAATTGTTTCCCAGTGGTAGGTAATTCTCAAGTATTCCTAGGTATTAATATTTTAGCAACAATAAGAGTTGCCAATGATCTCCTTGACATTTTTCTGCTCAGTAAAGTAGATCATCTAAACTGGAATCCTATGAGATTTAATGTGATTGTTGTTTTTAAAATACGGCCTGCAAATATTTTTATTTTTCCTGAGTTAATCTTGGAAAAAGAAAGTTATTAATGACTGATATGAAGTATTTGTTTTTCCATGTTAAGTTTTACTTCTGCCCACTACTGCTTCTGATACCTTGTGTATTTGAGGGAAGTGTGGTTGTTTTTGTTTGTTTGCTTTTTATTATTTAAAAAAAAAATTTCTTTGCATTAGCCATTTCACTGGCTATTTATTCAACACCAATCCCAGTGCACTGGGTACATGATCCTTGGTGATGTAGACTCAGCCTCATCCAAACTCATTCACTCATGGAGGCTCTGGCCAGCCTAATTCAGGAAGCACCTCTGTGCCTTTGTGTGTTTTCTTTCCTCTGCTGGTAAGCTAGCCTCATCTCTTTTCCAAAGGTGTTCTCCTACCAGGCCTTGAAACCAGACTTATTCTTTGCCCCCTTTGTGGAACATCCCCTGTGTCCCGTAAGCAGAATTACTAACTTCTTCCTTGCGATCTTTGTTCATCTCTGTGCTAAGCCTCCTGTATTACACTGTAATTACCTATTTACCCAACACTCTCAGTCAGTCTTGGGGCAAGAACCATGTCTCTATATTCCTAGTGCCAAACATAGTAGATGGTCAAGATATTTTTTTCTTTGAATAAATGGGTATACTAGACTTCCTGGTCATAGTAACTGAAATAGACTCTGATGATCTCAAAAAAAAAAAAGAATTTTTTTTTGATTTTTTATGGCTACTGGGAACAGATCAATGAAGGGGTAGAAGACCAGGTTTGGAAAATGGGCAGAACACAAGGGAACCTAAAAGGGCAAACCAGCAGGGACAAATAAACACCCACTGCCAGCCATGTTCTTGCATTCACCTCCCTCCTCCCCTGGCCCTCCCCACCATGAGATTCTTAGGCTGGGAAAAGTGTCTCATTGTCTGAGTCTGTGTCACATGCACATCTTCTGTCTGCTCACTCCATGGACAGGCTGGGATGAGGTGAACCTACCCTCATCAGCTAGCAAGGCTGGGGGCTGGGGACAGGAGACAGACACTAATATCCACACAAGAATACATACATTGGGGAAAATAATACCTTCAAAGAAAACTGGGATGGTACCAGAAAAGAAATTAAATGTGTCTAACCAAAATAATAATAATAATAATAAAGAAATAATAAAAAATGACAAGTGTCTACTGCTGTGAATGAAATGTTTCAGAAAAGGAGACTCTGTGATTTAAAAGTTAATTTAATATTGAATGGTTTGATTACCAGCAAAATCACTCATGACATTTAGCACCTTTCTTTATTTTTCTTGATGAACTCAGAGCTCTCGCCTAATTTAATAATGTGTTATGTATCCCTTGGGTGTCTGATTCACTGACTTGAGCTGAATGATTGGGCTCAATGCAAAAAAGAGCTTGCAAACTTTGCCTATGGCTTTCCAGCCATCAAGGAACTAAGCTCTCTGCTCCCTGGAGAAGCTAAAAATTCTAAAATGAAGTGCCCTCTGCTCTGGTTTCTGCTTTTCAGCATTTCTCTTCTGCTTTCACATACTTTGGCTGTTTTAAAATTAAATCCAAGAAACTCATTCCATATTTTTCATCGTCTGCTTTTGAAAGTGAATGTTCTGGATTTATGGTTTGGGGTTCTTTGATGTTAGAGTAGCAAACTATGCTTGCTTCACTTGTTTTCATTTCATTTTTTTTTTTTACATCTAAGAAGCTTTGAAAATTTGATTTATTAAAACACCACAGTCAGTGTAGGGGAACTGACACCATTTGCATTGTTGGAAAGCGTCATGAAACATCAGGCGATAGTTCCCTATAGAGAGCTTAGGGCTGTTATGATATACCCCCGCCCCCGACCCTGAGCTTTGGTCTTCAGGGAAGTTTGGCGTTAAGCAAAATCTCAAGCTTATACCCCAAGGATATTCATTCCTAGGACATTTCAAGATTTTTGGATTGGATCCCACCCACAAATTTTGATTTTGTACCTGCCAAGATGTACAGAATAATCAGCTCTTTTTTCTTATCAAGAAACAGAATTGTTCCTTCCTCTTCCCCTAGAGCAACTGTGGTTCTGATGTATTAAAATTTGCATTTTATATGGTATCTCTTTAAATCTATTAAATGCAGTTTGGAACTTCCCAGAGCTAGAGATTGCCTTTAACACAGTGGTGTACAATGTAGAAGCCTGAGGAGGACTAATAACAAAAGGGCAGAAAACAAGGAGGGGGAGAGAAAGAGAGAGAGAGAGAGATAGGTGAGCATCAGGGTTGGGGAAGTCCCTAGGTATACTGTATTTATTATAGTTTCCTCTACAACATCACTGGATTTCAAGGAAAGGAACCCTCATGTGCTATTCTTTGAGGAATAAATTGTGTGTGTGTTGTGGGGGCATATTATAAGGCTAGCTCAGGGACTCTTTCAGGTATCTGAGGAATAGAAAACAGGTCGCATGGGGCCAGAACTAGAAAGTCAGAAACCAGGGCGCTCTCTCTCCATTTGTCAGGGGTTGCACAATCTCTTCCTTCTCAAAATTTACCATTCAACACAGTATGGTATAGTCTATTATAAATGTCTTACTCAACAAGAAAACAGAAAAGCAATTAAAGATGTCAGGAAATGTAAAAAGTCGTGCTCCAACATAAAGCAACTTAAACTGTGGCATGATTTTGAATTGATGGACTGTCAAGAGAGAAAATTTATTTAGCCTTGGTATTAGGAATATTCTTAGCACGACCCAGGTTTAATAACATAAGAACTACAACATATCCCTAATGGATCTGTTCACACTACAGAAATAATAACAATCATTATTTTTAATCAAAATTCTTACTATGTAACAGGCACTGTGCTAAGTGCTTTAGATAGATGATTTCATTAAACCTTTAAACAATTCTATGAGGTAGGTGTTATTATTCCAATTTTTGTCAGATGAAGAGTTGAGGCACAGAGAAGTTAAGTATACCAAGTGACACAGCTCTTAAATGACAGAGCTATTCTAAACCACACGCTTTACCTCTGTGGTATATGGTTTCTGAGTAGACTATGTTATCCCAATCAGGAGTGAATAATATTTACACAATTATTATAATTCTCTTCTGATTAAAAAAAAATTCTATAGATAAGGCATGTAAAACTTAAGTATAATTACAAAAGAGAATGTAAACATTATCAACCTCGGTCACATTTCAATAATATAAAAAAAAGTTGGGAAAAGAGAGATAAAGAGAAAGAAAAAGAGGACTTAATTTCCTTGTATTTCCCAGTGGGGGAAATATTGTTAAATGTTACTGCATCAAAAGAGCTATATTTTTAAAGTTATAAAAGTAGCCAATAGAACTAAAAATAAGAGTTACCAAAAGTTGGAAGAGAGTTTAATATAAGTGAGCCAAATTTATTATTTTTCAAAGCAATATTCAATATAAGTTCTTCTTAGAGGTGATAAATCAAGAAAGAGCATAAACATGTTATTTGAGTTATATAACTACCAGAAAACAAAAACTATAAACAAACAGATGAAAACCAGTTACCTGTAAAAAGTGGGTCTGGAATGGGAATCATGGAGTGAGATTTTTATATTTTATTTTATACCTTTTCATTTAAACAATTATTCCCATATGCATGTTTTACAGTTTATAATAAGAACCATGCCCATACTATTTACTTTCATAAGTGGACATCTAGGTTTCCGTCCTAGAAAAATGCTGACCACGTGCATGTAGCAGTGGCTCTAAGCAAAATGAAGGGTTTTTCAAAGGCTAGAATTACATTCTCTGCAGGGGGTGCTGGGTAAACACCATCACCCCAATGGTCCGGGGTTCCCTTATATCTGTCTGAATGTCTCTTACACCCCACCCATCCCAAGGGACAGCTCGAAGATGGGTGAAAATGAGGACCCTGCTGTCTGAGCTTCTCACCCTCTTTTCTCTTTTACTACACTTCCGGATGAGAAGGTGTAATAGGCTCCACCTCCTCTTCCAGTCCGTGCCTTACCCTTCTGATGGGGGCACAGCATGCTTCATGGCTTGGACTTAATTAATGATAGATGGGATACGGGAAGGGAAAGTGGCCTATCAAGAAAAAGGTGCACTATAATTTGAAAAGTATTATATTATCTCCCTTACATGTGTAAATTCATAGGTAATGGTCTACAAGGACACCAGCCACTTCAGTAGCAACGGCACCTCTGGGGCGAGGAGTGGGGGAGGGGGTATTGTATTCATGTATGACATGGGTAATGGATTTTTTGGGGGGGGTTACAAATATTTGTTTAGTGCTTTCAGATGTTTTATCCAAAACATCTAATGTTTTATCTAACAGTTTAAATCATCACACTAGGCCAGGGAGGTTAGTCTACTTAAAAAAAAAACATTAATACTTTCTTATTTAGAGCAGTTTTAGGTTTACAGGAAAATTGAGTAGGAAGTAGAGTTCCCATGTACTTAGCCTCCCTCCCCAATTTCTCCTGTTATTAACATCTTGCTTTAGTGTGGTATATTCATTACAATTGATAAGCCTATATTACTAAACACTTTAAAGTTCAATGTTTACCTTTGGGTTTATTCTTGTGTTGGCATTCTATGGGTTTTGACAAATGTATAATGATATTTATTCACCATTACAATAGCATACAGAATAATCTCACTTTTCCTAAAAATCCACGGGCTCCACCTAGTCACCCCTCTCCCAGTTGATTTTTAAAAAAATCTGTGATAGTCCGAATTCCTGTGCTTGCCTTGCTGGCTGTTCCCACTTGTCCATGAAGTGAAATCCGGTCCACTGCACCTGTTCTTTCCATTACTGACTCTGCTCTCTGTGATAATAGTATCATGAGTGGTCTTCAAGCACCTCATATCCTGCCACTACCACCACTTGTCAGGGTAAAACCCAGACAGGATGAGATCCACATTCCCAGCTGTCCCTGTCTTCCAAGGAAGAGAAACCCTACACCAGTAGCTAAAGAATGAAACCAGATATCCCAGAGAAGGGATGGGGGATGTCAAGTCTCTGGTGGTCTGAGAGTGGCACCAAGCCAAAAGTCCAAAAGAGCTGAGAAAACCAGCAATGAGATGTAGATAATGCCAGGTACCATCTCAGACACTGTGGGGAAAGGGCATCAGACAGCAGGACGCAGGATTCAAGACGAACTTTTATTGCAGAGTGGTTAGGAGCAGTATGGAGTCCTGCTTCCCGGATAAAATCAAACCCTGACCTCCAAGGTTGGCACTGGTGGGAGAGAGTGTCTTGTGGAGACAGCTGAGAGTAAAGCTGAAAGATATTTCTCTAGGCAGTGGTTTTCAAACATTGTTTTACCATGACCCACAGAAAAAATACATCTCATTTTAGTGCACACACAAAAATACCCTGCCAACAGTATCAATCTCACCTGAGGGCTTGAGAGAAATGCAGAATATAGAGCTCACTTTTGACCTACTAAATCAATATCTGAATTTTAATAAGGTTCCCAGGCAATTATGATGCACATTAAAGTTTAAAAATCATTGCTCCAGGGGACTCTTAGCTAAAGATAAGTTAATTCATACCTATGGACCTCAGGTGATCTTGTTCCATGGGTTTCCTTTATTTGAGATGGAAGCCCTCAGGAAATTATCTAAATACTTCAGCCTACGGTAATCCTGGGATCCTGCCTTCCACACCTGTCAAGACCCCACCAAGTAATAATAATGATAATAACAACTGATTTGTATTATAGAGCTAAGCATGTGCTGAGTGCTATACTAGTGACTTAACATGTATTAACTCTTTTAATCCTCATAACAAAATAAGTTTACTTTATTTTGCAATTTACATATGAGAAAATTGAGGTGAAGAAGGTTAAATAACTTTCTCAGGTCAAGCGGCTAATAAATGGGGAAACAAAGGTACGAAACTACAAAAGGAAGAAAGGAGACACATAAGTGAGAAGAAGAAAAAAAAAGTCAACAGACTTCTGAAAGATGGAAAGTAAATGGGAGAAGTCTATTGAATGAAGCCGGTGGAGAAAGTTAAGAGCTCACATATTCTCTCTGGAGAGCCACAAAGGTGATTGGAACCAGTGTACCTGACAAAAACCACTGGGAGGCTCTGCTCAGAATCAGCAGATATGGCCAAGGGTCAAAGTGATAACTGGGAGTAAAAACTGGACTACTGCCCCTGTTGGCACACCCGTGTAATCCCAACCCTGTAAAACAGGCAAATGCCAGTGCAAAAAAAAAAAAAAAAAAAAAAAAAAAAATCTGCCAGCTCTCCTCCAAAAAATTTGAACCGACTGTTTGGGTCAAAGCTAAGACCTCCCATATACATATTATTCTTCTCATTAGGAGATGGAAGTCTCCCACAGTGTAACTATTGGTCAGAATTTTATATCTAACCATAGTACTAAGTGTGAGTGTAACAACGTTTTAGACCTGTGAGGATTTATAAAGCCTATCTTCCATGCCCCCTCCTACGGGAAGTTACTTAAGGATGTACTCCAGCAAAATAAAGCAGTAAACTAAGAGCGAAGAAAATGTGCAATCTATAAACTAACAAACCTGACCCAGGGTGACAGAGACAGCCGAAAGGATGATAGCAGTAGAATAGTAGGCTTGGGGGCAAGTCCATGTTGGTGCAGGAAGAGAAATGACTTAAAAATTGAGGGCTTTTTTTTTTTTTTTTTTTTTTTTAGGAAAAAGCCAATTCACTCTGTAGAAAAGATGGTATAATAGAGAGTTTGGGGAATTTTTGAGAATATAATAATGGGAAACAGCTTGCAATTTTTTAAAAAGACAGTAAGAAATTCCAGGAGAGCCCTGACTGATGTGGCTCAGTTGGTTGGGCATCAACCCACAAAGGTCACTGTTTCAGTTCCCGGTCAGGGCACATGCCCGGGTTGTGGGTTTGGTTCCCGGTCGGGGTGCGTATGAGAGGCAACTGAGCAATGTCTCTTTCTCCCTCCCTTATCCTCTCTCTAAAAATGAATAAATAAAGTATTTTTAAAAATTTCCAAGGGGTAGATAAAATTATACAAGTACCTCAGTCCACTTAACATGACATGATTAAAAGCAAATGCTAAATGTAGGAAAAGAGGCCATTAGTCCTTGATGTTGTGAATATTGTACTTGATATGGTCCTGGATTGGTAAGAGAAGCTGCAGGGAATGCAATTCCAGCACACCACTTCTGCAAGCATTGAACAATATTTAAATTGTTATAAGTGTGTAAATACCTTTCACTGGTGTCTTTTAGAATCACCCTATGGGCGAAGCAGAGAAGAGTTAATTGAGGTTATACAGAATATAAATGTCAATAACTTGAACCATGTAAAAGGTAAAATGTAACCAACAGAAGGTAGAATGTAGGAGAAAAAAAAAGAGGGAAGACAGAATGGAATAATTGTCTCATTTTTATAAAGTAGGAAGTCAGGGAATACTGTTCCAAGTGAATGGAAACTCAGTGAATTGGAAGAAATTTTTGGAGAGCAATTTGGAAATATATGTAGGTTAACAAAAGATGCCCTTACCTTAGTTCCCAATAATTATCCTAGAGCCTCTCTCATGCACCGGTACAGAGGCTCACTGCAGCATTGTTTGGACTGGTTCAAAGGAATTGATCTGGACTGTGAAGTGTTACTACATAGTCATTAAGAGAGAGGACTCTGGAACAAGATGGTCATTTATTAGCTGTTGAGATTTTAGGCATGTGACTTTCTCTCTGGGCCTCAGTTTTCTCACAGATAAATGAGATTGTGATTAAAACAATCCTGCCATGTAATAGGCACTCAGCATTGACTGCAACTAACATGTATTAACATAGATACATTTTGAAAACATCAGGCCGAATACAAAAAACATATTTTAAAGTAAAATGTTCAGAGTAATAATACCATTTGTGTATGTTTTTAAAACAAAAGGAAATACTACATATTATTTATGGATACATGCAAATATATATGTATATATAAAGATACTTAAGAAGTAGCATAGGTATTATATTATTTCCTATACTCTTATATTTCATAATAAACATTTAAGATACAAAATGAAGTTACTGGAATAAAAAGTAGCGATGTTGTACTTTGCATAAAGTTTAAAGTTTCAAAGGTAATAAATAAAAGTATAAGAATATAAATATTAAATATTGGAAGGAGAAAGAGGGAAGGGAAGGTGTGAGATCATTTTCATATTTCCTATCGGAGGGTCAATAGATATTGTTTAAAATTTATAAGCTGAGAAAGGGTATATAAGCATACTACTTAGAATTATGGAGTTTACCACCAAAATAATTTAAAATGGAAGTTAAAATTAATTGCCTCTAGAATGTGAAATTGGGTAAGTTCTTTTATATGATTTTATTTGCTACCATCTGCTTTGTATTACTTTGATTAAATTTTAATTCAAATTTAAGCCTAATATAGGTATAAAAAAAGTCCTGAGTTCTCCTTGAAATCAGCATTCTCTTAAGACAGGCAGCACCCCACCCCCACAATCAGTGTCACCAACACTAGGGCGACAGTGAGGTTTAAGCTAGTGACCCTCAAGAGCAAAGCTGATCGAGCCAACAGGCCCTGAGGTCCTGCTGTACCTGGAATGAGTATTTCCATGGCCAACAGTGGCAGATGGGCTTGATTGTGTTACGGGAGCCTGTGGGCCAAAGGCCTTCTGAGAGACTGCTGGTTCTCCCCCCTGTCAGGGTTCTGGCAGGAAACAAAAGTAGTGGGGATTTTGAAGACAATTTAATGAAGAGGTAATGTACAGGGGAGTGGGCAGGACAGAAACAACCGAAAATGAGAGCTGAGCCACCGGGGTCGAGCAACGAGGGGAAACCCCATGATCACATCTGGCCTCCAGGGGTGCGGGAAGAAAGCCCCGTGGGAGCTGGAGCTTGTGTTGTAGAAACTGTTGTTGCCTTGCCGAATTCCCTCAGCTCACATCTGAGTGTACCCGTGGGAGGTGAGCAGTCCCTTCCTGCTGGTAGCTTCCCACCCGCCTCGTGCCTCTCTGCTTCCTGACCCGAGGGCCTTCCCAGTTCCATGGCGCTGGCTCAGCCCTTGCATAGGACAAAGCTAAAATGCTAAAGACAGAACACCCCCCAGGGGTGCCTAAACTAACCAGGGATGGCAGTCAATGGTTAAGCCTCCCAACTTCCCCATGCCCCCGGGTTGAAGATTCAGAGGTGAATTCTACATTGTTTCTCAGAGCGTCCAGTAGGATTGAGCCAGTTAGACCCACATGGTAACTGCTCATTGATTTTCTTTCCCTTGAGTTTTCTTCTGTCTCATTTCTCCTTTTCCTCCCTTGTGCTCCCTGGCATTACCTCCCCAATAAATCACAGTCCACTCAAGTGCTTTTCTTAGTGTGTGCTTTTAGGGAAAAGATGCCAAACCCAGACACCCAGGAAAGAGGGCTGCCCAGTAAGAGCTGTAATTGGCAGGAGCCAGGAAGGGAGAGGGAGTTAAGATAGAAAGGGAGGTGTATTTACAGTTCTGGAGCCAGAAGTCTGAAATCAGGGTGTTGTCAGGGCTGCAACTGGCCTGAAGGCTATGGGGAAGAATCCTCTTTGCCTCTTCCTAGCTCTTGGTGACTCCCAGCAGCCTTGGCTTATGGCTGCATCACTCCCACCTCTGACCCTGTCTTCAGATTGCCTTTCTCTGTGTCTCTGTGTCCTCTCCTCTTCTCTAAGGATGCCAGTCATGGGATTTAGGGCCCAACCTATTCCAGGATAACCCCATCTCAACAAGTCACATCTGTAAGGACTCTATTTCCAAATAAGATCACATCCTGAGGTTTCAGCTGGGTTAAATTTGGGAAGGGAGTCAGGAAGAAGGTGAGGGAATACTCAGACTTTCATTTCCTTCTATCCACCAATCTTCTGCAAGTGACCAAACTCATCCAGAAACAAGAGTGCAAGGTAGATCGGAAGATGCAACATGCAGGGTCAGCATCCAGAACCAAAAAGCATGTGAGAAAGAGGTGAGAACAATTTTGGGGGAGGGAGGGGAGAAATGGAGAGTAACCGTTGCCTCTACCTCTTTTAGGAATGGCTTTATTTTTTCTATATCAGAAAGCCTAAGGTGTCCTGACATTTGTTAAGGACCCATGAGACCCTTCAGTTATCCTGAATTAGCACTATTTGTCCACAATAGAGAGTATTTTATGGCAGTGGGGAAGGAGAGGCATCAGATGCCTTGAGATCCACATTCAGACTGCACATCACATGGAACACTGACCTTGGTCAAGGTGGCTACCATGAGCCTTTGTGCAAATTAGAAAAAGTGCCTTCTTTGGGCATTCACTTCAGGACATGTGGCTTGGTGAGTAAAGAACATATTGAATTCCAGCTTCCACTTAGCTTCGTGGGCACCCTACCAGACAACCTTGCCCCAGTTTTACCTGATAGTAAGACTTACCTGGAATACTGGTAAAAATCAAGACTCGCTGATCACTCCCCTAAAGACTCTTGAATCAGTGGGTCTAAACTGATTTTGAGCTTATGTACTTATAATGAGAATGTTGATGATTCTAACAATCAAAGATGAAAAATGCTTATCTATGTCAAACCCTGATTTTACAAATGAGGTCAAGGAGTAACTTCCCAAGTCCTATATGGCTGAGCCAGTCAGCATTGTTGGAGTGAATGTATAGCAGTCTCAAGTGATCACATTATACAGATAAAGTGTCCTTTGTATGGGTGTGTTCCGTATCAGTAAGATTGGACTAGAGAAGCAGAAGCACTGGGAGTGATGTGGAATGAGGCCCTTAGTAAAGGGATTAGACCATGTGACATTGTGGCAGCTAAAGGAGAAATCAATGCCAGGCTGCTGCCTCTCTCTTTCCTACAGGCAAGATGAACATAAACAAGAGCAAGGGTGAATTGGAACCCACCTGGACAACTGGAATCCACAGGACAAACTGGAACCTGCCTTTGTCCCGCAGCAATTCCAGCTGGGATACCAGGTTGCACTGCAGGAGAAGCTGGTACCCTTCACCATGGAGTAACACTGGCACATGGCCAAGGACAGAGAAACTGAAAAAGGAGCTCGAGTGCCTGGACGTCTAGATGCTGCCCCTCACTGTGCCAGGTGAGCCAGCAGGTCAGTGACAGCATGGACAGTGCCACAGTGCCAAGCACCCGGCATCAACCGCCAGAGCATAAACGTAGTGGCACCTTCACTTCCACGAACGTAGCAAGTGGCCATCCCTATTCCAGAACCAGAGACGGAAATGCTGAGGAAGGTGATTTCCGCTTGGCTAAGTTGACACAGCACAAAACCACCATGTGTGTTTGCGTAGGTTTTACTGCATTGAAAATACCCTGGTGACAAGAAAGCTCTATTAACTGTTACAATTCTACACAACATCTAGGAGAATGCTTCACACATAGTAAGTACTCCATAAAGATGTTCCATTTTGATGAAACAAGCTCAATATTCATCTTCTTAATTTGCAGTCTCACACAAGCAAGCCAAGACAGCTGTGCAGCCTTTGGAGCCTCGACATGGTCCCCAGGTGACAGCAGCCCCCTCCTCTCCTCCTTAATTGCTTCTCCGTTGTATCTCTTGAGTTGCCAAGTGCACCGTGCATTTAATATCCTTCCACAGTAAAGATTGCTCATAATCTGAAACCTTGTCAAAAAGACTTGAATAGAAGTGGGAAACAAATTAAGATCCACAGAAAAAGCCCTTGAAACTTGGAGTGGAAAAAGTGACAAAAAAAAAAAAAACCAACAACCCAACCTGTCACAGTGCTAGCTAAAAGGGTGGTTATTATAATACAGCCTCAGTAACTGGAGGGGGGAGAGTGAGGTGTTACTGCCCAGGTGAAGAGACAGCCAGCAGCCCCCAATATTCACAGCACCAGAGATTTTTCCAAATCCCACTTCAAATCTCATAATCCCTTCGGTCCTTAACTGCTGGGATGACGTCATCCTTTCCTTTGTCTCAGACAGGCCCGCCACTTCTGCTTCAGAGCCCTGCTGTGGTCCAGCAAGCATGTGGCTTTCAGGCTGACTTAAGAGAATCCAGTTGCATGTGGAAAAGCCCAATTTAAAAAATTATTATCTCTTTCTCTCCTATATAAAAAGATACCATTAATTTTGAATTTAAGCAAAGGCATAACTGTCCTGGATCACTGAAGGATTTGTGGTGCGTTTTTCAATATTGTTGAAGGCATGGATTTTCCTGTTGCAGAGAGACTGTAACTGTGGCATCATCAGAAGTCTGAGAAGTGTCCATTTTCAGGGATTTGCCTCCCTAAAAAGCCTGTAAAAATGGAAACAGTAAAATAAAAGAGCAATGTATAGGTATGTATGTTCAAATCAATGTTTGCTGCTAATTTTGCTTGAGTTATTTAAAATTCTCTAGTTCCCCTCGCAGGATTTTGAAAAACTGATTTTCCTATCTTTTCCATATTTCCCCCACCCCTTTCCCTCTCAAACTCATGTGTGTGTGTGTGTGTGTGTGTGAGCACAGTAATTTGGAGGCTCTAGTTAATGTAGAGGTACATGTTCATTCATTCATTCATCAGACGTTTCATGAGCAACTGTTATGTGCCAGACACTGGGCTAACTTCTGAGTACACAAGAATAAATTAGATAAAACTCCTGTCCTTGGATTTCACCCATCCATTGGTGGGAACAACCAGTTAAACAGATTAGTTACAACATGTTAAGAGCAAAGACAGAGTCAAGTGCTCTGTGAGCAGAGGAGGGAGCAACTCACTGTGCAGAGATAACATTTCCCAGTTGTTTCAGAGAACCACCCTAGTCTGAACTTTTTCTGAGCTATAAAATATACTTCCAGATCACTTTGAGTTAATTCTGCAGTGTTGAACTAATTCAATGGAATGAGGAGTTGTCTTTTAGTGCCAAAACCTACTCTTATGTCAGGGAGAGAGGGGTAGAGAGAGAGAAGCACAAGGGGAGGGAAGAGGGGAGGGAGGTCTTGGCTCTTTGCTTGCTAGGGGACTAGCACATTTAAATTCCTGGGCACTGTTAGTGAATCATTAGTCTGCTAAGAATTTTGGGTATGTGTGCGTATTTGTGTGTGCACACGTGTGTTTCATTGTCTACTTTTCTACAACTCTTCCCTTACCCTCTTCCCTCCGAGTTCTTTTTAGAATAGGAGAAATCACAAAGACAAGAAGTCTTGCTTCACTGTCCTTTTGGTGGATTAAACCATCACATTGTGACAGTCATCTGAATGATTAGGAAATCTAGGTCTATAAAATCCCATCCATGCCTCAACAGCAGGGGGAGAACAACAGTTGCCAAACTTCACATTCCCCCAATCCTTGCTAAATTTGGACCCAAGTGCAAAGAATTGGGGTTCTGCACTCAGAGCTGGCAAAAGGAGATGGGCAAAGGACCTCATGGCCATCAAAAGCTATTATAGTGTCATGTGGTGATGAGTTTGATGTAAATGAATCTGAAACATCTGGATCAAATTTCCTCTCAAATAAACAGGGTTATGAAAGTTGGTGGGTGAAAAATATCTTCTGACCTATGGTTTAAGAAGAGGGCCCAGGTGAGGCTGCTCTGCTGCTCCTCCCCACACCCGACTCTACAGCAAATACAGACAGAGCAAAAGGACCTGACCACATGAGCCCTCATCTCTGTAATGCAAAAATGGGAAAAATTAATTCACTTAACAATTATTTATTGAGCAACTACTAGAGGTAGCTATTCTACTATAATCTGGGGATACTGAAAGAAACAAGACAGACCTAGACCCGCTCTCTGGGAGCTTGCAGCTTAGAGAAAACTTATAGGCACACATTGGACAGGTGGGTAGCACAGAACATGGTGCTTGGGAGCTCAAAGCACCCCAGTGAGTCACCAATGGAGTATGCGTGGAGTGTGAAGGTGTTGCTGGGAAAGGCGTTTGTGCCTGGAGCTTCAGAGTGGCTGGTTGGTTGATGCCCTCCCCAAAGCGAATCTCAATGCCTGGGAACAAGTGGCTTCACCAGAGAAGTGCTGAGAGGGGTGTTAAATAGAGAGGAGAGGGAAAGTGTTTGGAAGGAGTGAACAGCCCATGCCCAAGATTGACGGTGAGAAAAAGTTAGGCTGGAGGGAGGAGGGTCGGGTGGGGACAGGGAGCAAGAAAAGAGGCTGGAGGAAAGATCCTGATATTGGAGGGGTTGGGAAGCCCAGTTAAACTCAGACTTTGTGTGAAGGACAGCGGGACATCCTTTAAGAATTCTGAGCATATAAATGACATGATCAGATTTTTGTTTGGGCAAGATTTCTCTTGGCTACCATGTGGAGAAAGGATTCATGTAGAATAAGTGTGGAACCCAGGAGGCTGTTGTAGTGATCCAATGGAAACGAGGCCTAGGGTGGGGACAATGGACAGATTCCAAAGACATTTAGGAGGCACAATCAGTGATTACTTGAAGGTAGAGGTGAGGGAGATCTAGAAAGGGGCCCATCTTGAGTAAAAGATTTGTCTGTGAGTGATTTGTGAAGAAAGTGCTCCTGAGTGGGAGCAGCAAACAGGGAAAGGAAAGCAACTTACTATGGGTGAGACTTTTAGGCAAAATCCCACAGAGGGTACATTGTCCTGACCCCATAGGGGGGATTCCAACATCTCAAACTATATTTGTTCATTTACTAATTTATTACTGAACTTGTTCCATGTAGGATTTAAGGTTAACTCTAAGGTTATATAATACACCAAAACTGCATAACTGTCTAAGAAAAGAAGGAAGAAAATGGGGGAGGAGCCTAAGAAAGAAGCCAGGGTTGGAACTCAAATGTGTACCCTAATCAACACATCCCCTCAGGTGGGCCATGTACTTGCCTATAAAGTGAAAGGTACATAAAGTTGGTCAATTTTCCAATTTGGTGTTTAGAAAGTAAATGCCAACATCAGAAATACAACTTTTTTTGACATTAAGGTGATATGGAAATTTCTTCCAGGATTTTCTAAAGAGGCTACGGTATGATTTTATACTTAACTTTCTTACAACTTGCAGAAAAGACAACAACATTGAATCTCATGATTATTTTTTAAATAAAAAATCCTCAATAGAGGCTGACACATCTTGTCAAACACAATTCAGCAAGATCCACCAGTCGGGTGATGGGTATGTTGTGGGCCAACTCAGCAGTTCTCGGTAGCCGTTGCTTGATCCAAGGGTAGGTTTTAGAATACCTCAAAGAGTATTGCTTGAAAAATAGTAGATGTCGTCTTTGTTCCTTGCAGCTCAATGCTTGTTATCTACTAGCTCACAATGTACTTGAATTTCCTTCTCTGTTCTCTATCTCAATTACAGCAACACTCTATTTCCAGTTGAAGATAGACCTATGTACCTTAGTACACATTTGTTCTGAGATTAGGTTTAACAATATATATTTTTTATTTTTTCAGCTTTATTGAAGTATAAGTAACAAAAAGTTGTAAGATATTTAACATGTACACTGCACTGATTTGATATATGTATACATTGGAAAGGATTTTCCCATCTAGTTAATTAATACATCCATCACTTCACATATTTATATATATTTTTGTAAGAACGTTTCTGTTCTACTCTCAATATACATTAGGTCCTCAGACTTTCCATTTTGCAAAAACTGAGAAATCAAATAAGGATGTGGGCCTGAATCAGCAGCCACACTACCTGGGCTTAGAGGTGAACCAGGGCAGCACCTGTGGGCAGGTCACGGTCATCTCAGAAACTGCTTCGAATCTATGCTATTGCATAAGCCCATGATGAGCTACCAGGGCAAATGCTCTGTTCCTAAACCATAGATGTAATAGCTCCAGCCTCGAAAAAAATTTCAAGGTGCTATATCCAGACATCTGTCTCTGTAAATAATCTTTGATTCTGGGTCTAACCTGACAGTGCCCTGCCAGCACCAAGATTAAAGGCAAATAAACTTAGAATGGTCTTTAACAATTCTAGAGCTACAAAGTCGTCCCACGATGCTTCACTCAATCAGTGTTTTAAAATAATCTATACAGGGCCCAGGTAGAAAGTGACCTATGACCCATGAAGATGGGGCCATTGACCTTACTTTCTGAGGCTCATAGTCAGTCAGCATCCAGGTTTCTTTCCATGTGGGTAACTTTGGGAAGTATATTTCCTGCACTCACTAAGACAGTCAACCAAATAGTACAGTGCCAGCATTTTCTGTTGATTTTGTGTATGATAATGTCTCTTGGATTTACCCCTCCTTCCTATGTTCCCTATCTTCCAAATCTAAGATATTGTGACCATGATGTTGCCTCCTTTCTTGTACCCTGGTGTTGACCTTTCTCATCCAATTCATTTTACGTGCAATAGTCAGATTGTTTTTCTTCCTAAGAAACCTCTTCTGTCATGTCATTTTCCTGCTTAAGAACATAGATAGTTACCAGCTTCCAGTCCTGTTGAGTCCAGGTTTCTCTCACTTTCAGCACATCCAGAATCCGGTTCTACCATACATTCCAAAACATTAATAACCATTATCCTCTTTCTTCTCTGAATTAACATAGTATTTGCTCATTCTTCCTTACAACACTTGTCACTTAAAAACTTACACTATACATCTCTGCATTTGTCTTCTCAACTTTTATTTCAAATATCAAATGCATATTTTTTAGAATTATGATGTATTTTTAATGTATCAAAGCTTTTATCAGTGTGTAATGACCCTATTTACCATTATCAATTCTTCTCCTTTTTTTCCTTTTTTTTTCTTAAAAATCTATTTAAGGCCCTGGGCACGTAGCTCAGTTGCTTAGAGTGTCTTCCTGATACCCCAAGGTTGTGGGTTCAATCCCTGATCAGGGCACATACAAGAATCAACCAATGAATGCATAAATAAGTGGAACAACAAATTGATATTTTTCTCTCTCTCTCATCAATAAATAAAAAATTTAAAAAATTATTTGATGTAATAAAACAGACTTACCAACTTTTTTTTCATCTCTTTACCAAATGGTTTTCTATCTATTCACTTAAAGCCTTTCTGTGTCCTTATGAATCTCTATAACAGCATATTTTCTTTACAGTTTTTTGATTACTGACATATTTACATTTATTCCCATCACCTTATTTTTACCTTCCATTTGTCCTGTCTCTTCTGTTAACTTTCTTTTCTCTCTTTACTTGCCTTATTTTTGGATTGAATTTATATCCTTTAGATTTCTCCTCGAATGAGAATTTTTTTGTATTTTATATTTTTGTTTGCCTGAAAGTGTCTTTATTTTATACTTATTCTAAATAGCTTTTCTAGATATAAAAATTTTAGGTTAATCTTTTTCCTGCACATTGGATATATCACTCCACTGTTTTTTGCATTTTATTTTACTGTGGAGCACTATATACTTTTAAAAAATATTTTGTTTATTTTTAGAGAGAGGGAAAGGGAGGAGAAAGAGAGGGAGAGAAATATCAATGCGAGAGAAAAACATTTTTGCTTCTTGCACCCTCCCCCGATGGGTGACTGAACCCACAACCCAGGCATGTACCCTAACTGGGGATGGAACCAATGACCTTTTGCTTTGCAGATGACTCCCAACCAACTGAGCCACACCAGTCATGGCTGCTTTTTAGTATTTGTTTAACCTTTTTTTCTGCAGATATTTTTCCAAGACTATTTCTTTGCTGTTTCTAAATTTTATTATGATGTGTATAGATTTATTTTCTAGTTATTTATTTTAATTGTGATTCACTGGCTTTTCTGAATGTCAGGTTTGATATTTTTCAGTAATTTTGGAAATAATTGGAACTCCTTTTAGACTTATGGTAGACATTCTCAACTTATTTTTGCTTGTTAGCCACTTTTATTATTTTCTATCCTTTTGTGTCCTTAGACTGATTTCTGGATAATTTTTTCAAATACATATTCCAGTTTCCAAATTCTCTTTTTATCTGTTTAATCTGTTAGTGAACATATCCACTGAATTTTTAACTTCTACAAATTTCATTTTTATCATTCCCTGTTCTTTGCTTATATTTTCAGGTCTTTCTATTATTTCTTTAAACATATTAAACCTGCTTTTTAATTCTGTATCTGATCCTTCCAATACCTGAAGTCTTTGGAGGTGTAATTCTGCTGATTGTCATTCATGGTGCCTTGTTTGTTTATGCTTGGTGACGTGTGATTGTGAATGTATGTTCTCAGTTCTTTACCCATGGGAATTCTTTGAAACTTCAGTGATGATTCCAAAAAAAGATTTGCGCGTGCTTTTGTCAGCTATTCAGGGGTATTACAGCTTCCAACTACTTTTAATCAGATTCTCCACTTGAGGTTTTTAGCTTACAGAGATAGTATGGCTTTAGGTTAAAAACTTACATGTAGACTGGGCCAAGTTTCTTTGATGCCTCTCTGTTCAGGGTGAATTTATTTTTCGTATACTCTAACTCAGTTATGTGGCTCATTAAGATCCCGGCTCTATGTGAAGGTCTCCTATTTATTCCTCAGCTTGGTTGGGTCCTGGACTTTACCTACTATCTCGCTTCCTGAGCAGTCATCTAAGAAAAGCCTGCGGTCATCAGTGTTTGATGGATAACCTTCCAGAGTTCTGACTTTCAGTGCATTTTTGGCCTCTGCAGATTCATTGCTTTCATTTAGTTCAAAAAACCATTTAAATAGTTGTTTAAATAATCATATTTAATACTTCATCAGAAGGGCTTTGCAGATGATCTGTCTGGCCATATTTCTGGAAAGGAAAGGCATTTATAGTTTCTCTACATTATTAGGTTGTAAGCTCCTGGGGGAAGGCTTATTTTTTATCAGCCTTATGTCTTGTTTTTCATGAGTATCATCCACACTCCCTAGCACAATGTTTAAATAATTAGATACTGTGATAGTTAACTTTATGTGTCAACTTCTCATGGATATGGTGACAAGTCATTTGGTCAAACACAGGTCTTAATGTTGCTGTGAAGGTATTTTTAAGATGTGATTAACATTTACAGTCAGTAGATTTTAGGTAAAGCAGATTACTTTCATAAAGTGAGTGGACCTTATCAGTGAATTGGAGGCCTTAAGAACAAAGATTGAGGTTTCCCATCGGAGACCTTTGTTCCAGTCTCAGAATTGAGACAACTGCTCAGAGTTGGTACAGGTTTTAAGAGACGTCCAGGAGAACCACCAGGGCCTCTGGAATTGTGTAATGCACAATTGTGTAATGCACGGTTGTGGCAGAAAGTTCTTGGCAGATTTCACATACTTGCTAGCCAATAAAATGTGTGGCCCAAGGTTTGAAGGATTTCTGGGTCATTTCTCTCCACATTTATTTTGTAATCCAGATTCTAGGTACCTTTTGTTGGCAGGTTGACACCAAAAAAAAAATAAATAAATAAAGGAAGTCTGGGATAAAAAATTTCTAAAAAATTAAGGGTTATCAAAGAAATAAGCAGTGGTGAACAGATGAAGGGAGCCATTAGCATACCTTCTCAAGGATGGAGAGCCTAGCCAATTTCACCTCTATTCAGACTCATAATTCGTGCTTACATCCTCGCATGGAAAGCCCTTCACTGCTTTCTAGGCATCAAAGAAGTTGAACTGCCGAAGGACTGGTTCTTGAGATGTTGTCTTATGGATGGTTTCGATTAGGCTCAAGGGTGAAAGTGAAAGCTTTCAGTTGTTTTTGTGTAACTTGTGTTACTAAATTAAAGTAATTTAATTAATTTAATATGTCTGCTTCTCCATGAGAAAGACTTGGTGCCAGGCCAGGAAAGAAGGTTATTCTGGCATTGAAAAGTATGAAACTCTCGCACATGGAATGTTGTGGTCAAGGCTGCTTCTACGGCGGGGGAACTCTAGACCCTTAATCTGAGAGTGGCTAGATGTGCACACACATTTGTAAAAACTCATCAAGCTGTGCACTTAAGGACTGTACTGTACTGCTATTGCTCAATTTAAAGAAAAAATAATAAAAGGACCTAACAGTGTGGACGGTAGATTGGTGCTGAGTCCATCTTTTGAGTTCCCATTAGCACTTAGAATAGTGGTCCAGTGTCTCCTTACTTCAGTCTTCTCCACCTACTGTTCCCATGTCTTCCTGGGACCCCTCCATAATGTCACCTCAACCACAACAGGAATGTACTCACCTTTCTACCCCTCCCCACTAACTGATGGGAATTCCACTAGGATCTTATGGCTGGGTATGGGAAAGGCTGGCAGCCAGACCAAGGAAGAAGGTTATTCTGGCATTTAAAAGAATGAAAACATTGCTCTTGTACTGTAATATACAGATGTGCACTTTGAAGCCACAACTGACTTAAATCTCAGCTAGGATCTCTGACAAGCGACCTCTGCTCTTCACAAATCCCACTTCTACTTTTGAAAGGAGCCCCTGTTTTATGACTTTCCAAACTTCTATCAGGCTAGAACAGATACTGTAAACCTCATGCTCAGGCAAATATAGGGCCTGCTTGGAGCCATATGAAGACTGAGTTTTGATTTTATCTTCTGTTTATTTCTCAGGCATAGCTAATGTTATGCGTATGGACAATAGACATGAATACGGAACTGCTCTGAACCGGGACAGTTCAGTCCATAGCATGCTTACCTTGACTTCTCTTTCATTTCTGTTCTCTAGTTCAGTCAAATTCATAGAAGCATTATCTACTTGAAAACAAAGTTAAAACAAGCTGGGCCCTCTCCAAAAAAGCAAACCTTGAAATATTTGCTAAGGGAAGGGAACATACATCTACCTCACTTACCACAATCAATCATCTTTCTTTCCTCTTCCTCCTCTCTCCTCCTCCCCCAACCCCACACTCTTCTTCAGTCCTGTGCAGTGTAGGTAGATATGCATTAGGGAAGGAAAACAAACACACATAGAACATGGAGTATGGCTGAGCTACATGCACGCCTATGGCCAGCCCTTCCTCACCTTATGGATTTAGATCAAACATCCTCCCTCACTGTTGGAATGATAAGCTTTGGTAAGTAAATGAATACATTCACCAGCTTTATGGGCACTGAACATTTTTGTGCATTTCAAAATGGTCAGAGCCCCCTAACTGGTTGTTATCAGTATAGCTTCAAAATAAAATGGTCTCCTGCCCTCCCCACCCTAAATTTCAAGGGGAAAAAAGTTAAAGTAGAAGCCAGGCATATACAGACATAGTTTGTGGTTTTAAAAAAGTCTTAAAAAATGTTGGTTGAACCTTGGCTTTTGTCTCTAAGCCCTCAGGGGAAAAATGTGAGCTTGTTTCCTCATTGAAAAAAAATATCATAGCACTTGACAGGCTGGATTCTTTGATCCTCAAATGTTGCAGAGATTTCTCCAGTGCCCCTCTCCACTCCATTCCTCCTCACCCCCTACCTAACTGGGGCTTTGTAACCTGATGCTCCATAAAAAGCATTTCCACAAGAGCATTAAGACATGTCCTCTCTTAATATTAAACCTGTGCCCCGATTGCCCTCCTCCTCATCCCAAGCACAGTCCCCTCCCAAGGCTTCTACCATGAGGCTTGGTTGGCAGGAGAAGCTGGCTCAGCTGTTTCAAATTAGAGGCAATGGGAGGCTTCCTTGTAATATATGACTTAATCAGTGTCCCTGAAGTAAACAGTCCAAACTGAGTCTGGAAATGACCCCAAATTGGATTTCATAAACCTCCTTTGGCTTTGGAGCTGAGAAGGAATTTGAACGTCTCATAGGTGTGTGATAGGTTATCGTGAGCAGAGGGATCGCTGTCCTCCGACCCCCACAGGAACAAAGCGTGTCGTGTGGTGGTTGTGTAGTATTAGGGTTGCCAGATAAAGCCCAGGATGCCCAGTTAAGTTTGAATTTTTGAATAATTAACAATTTCTTAGTATAGATGTCCCAAATATTTCATGTTGACCATAGTGTTATTTATGAATGAAGGAACTGTGATGTTTTTAATACAACCCCTCCCCACTGGGGCAAGGCAGATAAGCTTTTACAAAATATCTGAGAACCTTGGGCTGTTTCTGTTCCTATTTGCCTGTAATTTCTTAATACTAGTTTCCCATCACTTACTCAGGTGAGGACTTAGAGTTAGCCTCATGAGTAAGCCGGGGAATTGCTGCCTGTAGGTATTAAGCTTAAAACGCTGTCACTGTGTGGACAAGTGCCTTGTATCTTAGCACTTTATTACCCACTAGTTGTATTACCTGGTGTTACTAAAAGGAATCATTACCCATCATCAAATAAAAAATGGAAACATACAAAATGAACATTTGAATTGCTGTGATTTCCTCTAGCAGTAGTAACTTAGAGAATTATATCATATTTTTCAACTTCGTAACATAACCTCTTTATAAGTCCTCTTTGTCACCGTTGTTACTCAGGACCCACATAAAAGTGGCTTATGAGAAATGAGGTAGAGATGTCAGAGCTGCTTTGTCATAATACTGAGAAAGAAGTCAGCAGGCTCAGGGAGGTGGGAACATTAGAATAGAGTTACTATGGAAGACTTGAGAATCTGCTACCTGAATATGTTCCTTGGGAGGGCTCAGACTCTATTTCACTAAGGGTATAAGGAATGCAATGGCAGGAGGGCATCCGTATTTTTGAGCTTGGTGGCTAGTGGTAGGAGATGCTCCCGTGGTCCTAGAGAACCCCAGAAAGGCACAATCCCTGGGCCCCACAAGCCCCCTTTTCTCCTAAATCAAATTACTCCAATAGCAAACTCCAACTTTCTGTTACATGTACTTCACCCCAAAATGCTTATGCCAGTGGTGAACGCTCCGGATGGTCCCCTTGTAAGTATACATCCTCTGTCAGGTGACAGAGTCCTGCTAAGAGGTGTACACCCAAGAGGGAAACTTTTTGATTATCCCAGACAGAGACAGAGATGGAGATAGTGGACTAAACAGGTAGTTGGGGGTGGGGGGCAATATTTGAAGCTTATTAGATTGGGAAAGAAAAAGAAAGCCCCAAATTATGTCTCATGCCAATGAGGAAGGACATATGAGGATTCAAGAGATTTCTCAAGAAATACAACAGGAAATGGGGAGAGGCCTATGGTGACCAGAGCGAAACCCTGTGACAGTGAAAAATCAGGTCAGATTTTCAAGAGTTAACAGTAAAGAGACCAAGAGCTAGAATCATGGCACACAACACAAAAGACAAAGAAGAGCTTACCTAGGAAGGACTAACTCCACACAAAAGATACAATAAGAAAAGTCAAGAGAGGAAATTGTTACAGTGGTGCAGGCAACTTGCTTGTCTGGTGAATCCATAAGAAAATGGGTAGCTATATTAACACGGTCAATACAGGAAGGAGGCAAACAAAGGTAGGTCAAAATAAATGATGGTATTGGAGAAGGAGGGAAAGAACAGGATTGAATTAAGAAAGGCAAGCTAAGCAGGCAAAGATACAGAATTCAAAGTTTTATTTTTATTTATTCCTGTTCCCACATTTTATTGTATTTCCCTGGCAGACATCCCACACTCTGTTAAGTCTGGGGGAAAGGGAGGGGTTGGCAGAATGATGTTGCTTTAGGGATTTGAATCTTATTACTTGGTGCTGTTAGTGTTGGGAAGACATTTATAAAAATTACATGCTGCCGTGGCAGGTCATTTTTTAAAAAAATGAATCTTGAGCTTCAAATTTAGGACAAAGGTGAGAGTTTCAGATTAGTCTAAAAGAAACGAAGGGAAATGGCACTGAGGCACAGAGAAGGTGGGGTGCCTGTCCGTCCGGTCAGCAGCAGCTGGCTTGGGGGGAGCTGGAAAACTCACCAGTTACCAAGAATGAGAAGCACCCAGCTGCCAGCGCCCTGGTGGACGAGAGACACATTTCCTGGAACTTGTCTGTTTGGATGCTTACTTCTCTGGGGATTTTCCATTCAATTAACAGTATTGGCCAGGAGCTTAGACACAATCACTGGGATTGTATTTGGGTGTTAGATACTGTAGTGATTAGCTCTGCTTTTTTTTTTTTTTTTTTTTTAAACCTGTTGGCATTTGCCCTTATCTTCTGCTGGGGAAAATTTTGACTTATCTCCTCCCTCCCTCCACATTCCTCCTCCCCATTTTCATCTCTCCTTTGCTCCTCATCTTAGGGCCTCACCTATCTGTGATTTGAGCTACTGCGGCCCACTTTCTGTAGCTGACACTAGTCTCCAGGGGTGGGCTCTGCCGTTGCACTCAGGAACCTCTCTGCCCCTTGCACAGCTGCCTCGGCAGTACCTTCTCAGCTTCTTGCTCTTCCCGCAGGCAGCATCCCTCCTCCAAACCCTGCTCCCCAGGCCCCCTTCCTCTTCCTTCTTGCTGTAGCCTCCTAGAATTCATTTCGAAAACATTCACCTGATGGGAGAAGGAAGGGTTTCAGGTCCTATTTCCCCAATGACTTTTTGCTAAAAAGACAGCCGGGGAGAATATTTACAATCCAACTGGTCCACAGAGATTGCTTTCTGGCGCAATGTGCTCATTAGCTGGGAGTTCTCTGGGGTCTGGGAAGGGAGGAGGTGGAGGCGCCCGTGCTCCCTCCCCCGCACTGCCTGGCCTGGCCCTGGTCTCCCCAGACTGCTGATGCCGCCTTCTGAAGTGTAGATTCTGTAAAGTGATTATTTCCCCCCCGTTCCAACCTCAGAAATGTTGTCAGACTGGTTCTGAGTCTCCCCACAGGCCCTGCTCTTTGCTATACAATTTGATGTGTGGTGTTGTGTTTTAAGTATGAAATTGTGTATCCTTGACCATTGGAAAAGATTTTCACAGGGAAAAAATCTTTGAAATAATTCTGTATCACGCAGCAGCTTGCTCTAGTTCTGTTATTTTTACTGGATTGTGTGCATTTTTGATATTTATTCAGCATGGTACAGATCAGGAAGCATTTTCCTTAGTAGTATTCTTGTGTGTATCTCTTTCAACTGTATTTTTAAGACAATAAGTGGCATTTCACTTCCAAACTCCCTTATACACATGGACTTGAAAAGATACAGACTAGACTCATATTTCCTGTATTAAAATTCTTGCACAAAAACACTGTTCTTTCTGGTTTATCAAACAAGCTAATATGTCTCTCGAGAATTTTGAGTTCAGACATGAACAACTCCGTGAACTTTTTTGCGTGTGAATTATTTGAGCTTGGGACGGGTTTCCTCATGGGGAGATGTGATTGCATAAAATATTCTACTTCTACCTGAAATGCTTCATGAGATGAGCTTTCAGCAAAGACTGTTAGTTTTATAGCAGATAAGCAGTGTTTGAAAAAATAAACTCTGCATGGGCAAAAAGCTTTCAGCTTCTTGCATGAAATCTGTCTTCTCAGAAGACCAAAGGGCTCTCACGAGCTCACGAAATTTGAACCTCAAAGATTCAGCTTACTGATCTATTCCTGTTTCCACATTTTATTCCCAGTGGCCAGTTTCACACCCAGAACATGTAGGAGACCTGAAACACCTGGGAGATGTTTTCAGCCTGTCAGAACACCCTTAAAAAAAAAAAAGAAAAGAAAAAAAGAGTTTAAAAAAGAGCCATTGACTCTCATTTTTAAAAAAATTTTGTACCACTCAGCCCAACTCTCAGTCCTGTCAGATCACCCCAGGGTATTTAAACTCTGAAATCTAATTCTCCTTCAGCAAAGATATTTCATAGGTTTTGGGAAGGGGAAGAGCCCCTAGAGGCCTGTTGGTCTCACCCATTTAAACAATTTCAACACAGGAAAGGCTGCAGGTAGAAGGAGGAATCCTACAACATGAGGGAAACTTGACCCAGGAAGAAAAGATTGTTTCAGCCTTCAGACTCCAAACCCCTCTCGCCATCAAGCGCCATGAAGTGGCCGTCATGAAAGGAACAAGAGGAGGGGTCCGGGTTATAAGTCTGACTTCTGGTTTGGGGTTTAAAACGAGGTGACATTTCTCTCTAACCCATTTCTCCAGCTTTTAGACAGTCCAGAGGGCCCTGCCTCCGAGACCGCAGCTGAGATGAGCTTAGCACAGTTTCCACAGGGCTTCGTCTCTGGCTCCTACCATTTGGCCCCAGTTCAGCTGCTCTCCAGCTCCTGCCCTCCTCCCTGGCCTCCTGGGAAGACTCTGCCGCCTGATCTTTATTGCTCTTTTCCCACACTCCATTATACAGCATGATATCTGTCTCTGAATTTATTTATTAGGACTCAGATCTAGAATATACAACCCTACACTTCCTGTCTGACACAGTATCTATGCAGCAGAGCGAACGAGAGGCGCTGCCTGTCATAAACAGCCATAGAAAGTCAGCACCCAGAAGGGAAGGGCTAGGGGCTGGCAAAAGAGCTAACCCTCTGAAGGCCCCTCAGAGCCAAACTGGTTTTTCAAAACTTCACACTCACCATCCAACAGTCCAGAGGGGCAACCACAGCACTGCTGGTGTGGGGTGCATTTGCAACTGGCGACCTGATACCCACATGTCTGGACCTCACATAATACACTAGCTGTATTTAAAAAAATAATAACATTTTGCCTAAAAGCTTAAGTCTTACAATTGTTCTCATTCGATATGGCTAAGCAGGCTGCAGACCTAGAGTGTGTCTTGTGTTTTTTAAAGCAGGTGATACATTCACATGTACATAACACAATGATATGAAAAAGTATACATAGAGAAGTCTCACTTCCACCCGTGACCCTGTGCGCCTAGCCTCACCTCTGCCTACAACCATTTCTGTTAGTTTCTTATAGGACCTTTCAGTACTTCTTTTTTATTTTTACTTTTCTCTTTGTTTTTTTGAAATAAGCTTTTTATTTTAGAATAGTTTAGATTTACAGAGACACTGCAAAGATAATGTTACAGAAACAGGAGAGTCCAAAAACGAACCCCAGAGTTTGCGGCTGGGAGAGAGGGAAAAGGAAGCAGCTTTCAGGATGCCTGTGCATGCCTGGGGTTAGTGGCTGGAAACTTTGTTGCACAAAGATCCTCTTTGAAACTTCCAAGGCTCAGAAAGATGGGAGGGGTCTTGGACTGTGGGATGGTACGGAAGGAGCCTACAGAGCCTGCGTAGGGTTTTGTGAATGGTCAGAACTGGTTGCAACACCCACTGTGGCAGAGGACGCAGTCAGGGATATATAAGCAGCTGTGGACATTTTTAGCTGGAGTGCTCCCTCCATGTGGCTTGGAGGAGGGGGTCTCCAGGCTCTCGCCATGTGGTTTTGAGAAGGAGAGAAGATCCAATCCGTTTGCAGGAAGAAGGCAGTTTACAAGGAGGCTGAGAATCCAGGCGGTCCTGCATTGAGAGCTGGAGGGCACCACAGCACAGAAAGGACCTCCCCAATCAGAACTGAGTGATTGGCAAAGCTGGTAAAGCTGAACTGTGCCTAGGAAGTAGGGAAACGGTGTTTCTGACTTTCCTAAGACTGGCCAGGTCTGGGAGGGGGAGGCGGAACTATGTGCATATAAACAATTCTTTTTCTTTTCACCAAACTCTAGTATTGAGAGTTATAATTCTGGCAGCGGGCAATCGGGCCCCTAAGTAAACAGCTTGTGGGTTCTGTTTCAATTGGAGCAACCCAGAGGTTCTGTTACAATAATACTGAAAGTTCTGGTACATTCTCACCCAATTTCCTTACTGGTATTATGTTACAGTACCATGGTACGTTTGTCACAACTAAGAAATAATCATTGGTCCATTACTATGAACTACCACACTTCATTCATCTTTCGCTCTGTTTTCCTCCAACATCCCTTTTCTGGTTCAGGATCCCATCCAGAATACTGCGTTAGTCATCATACCTTCTTTGGCTCCTCTTGTCTGTGACAGTGTCACAGATTTTGCTTGTTTTTGATGACTTTGACAGTTTTGACGAGTGCTGGGTTGAGTATTTTGTAGAATATCCCTCAGTTGGGGGTTGTCATGATGCTTTTTTCATGGTTAGACTAGGAGGAAGACCACAGAGGTATATATATACTCTGCTATTCTCATCACATGGTATCAGCAGTTACATGCTGTCAACATACCTTATTACTGTTGGTGTTGACCTTGATCACCTGACTGAGGAGGTGTTTGCCAGGTTTCTCCACTGTGAGGTTACCCCTGGCCCCCCTTTTCCATGCTCTACTCTTTGGAGGCAGGTCCCTGAGTGCAGCCACACTCCAGGGGCCCTAGAGCATTTCTTAATCCCTGTTTGATAAATTGGCAGAGCCCTTGTGAGCACCAATCCTTGTGTTAGGACTGCTCCTCTGAGTAGAGGCTCTAAAATAGGACTTTCTCAGCAGGATCTCACCTCCTGACAGGACTCACACCTTCTCAGAAGCAGTTCATACACTTACCAGGTTGGTTACTGGGCTTCCACTCTGTCATTTTAATCATGCTTCTATAGCGACACCTCTGCATCAAAATCAGCTTTTATGAGGGTGAACACCACAGTCCTGTACGTACTTGGAAAATGCTCTCTCCATTAAATTTTAGTGACTTTGCATTGGATTTTGTTTTGATCTGAGACCTAAAAAAAAAAAAAAAGACTCACAGGATGGTTAATATTGGGGGGGGGGCAGGCGCACAGGCTTGTAATTGCATGTGTTTTGTAGTTTTAGCTCTGGAACTTCCTGTTGGGAGATAAAAATCTTTGGACCTCTTCCTGTTTTACCACTGACACACACTATAGGCTTCGGAGGTTCATTTTTGTTTCCTGGAACCTTAGAATTGCCACCTGCCAAGTGGAGATGACAACACGAGGTCCCAGCAGAGCACTTGCTAAACACTTTGCAACCTGGATAGACTGGACTAAATATGGACAGCTCTTGATGCCAGAGACAAAGAGATGTGAAGACACTGGAGCACAGACTCACTCCCCCGTCCCCTGTGAAAGGTTCACAGGGCAAGGAGCATGGCACGTTACAGCATTCACAGACTCTCTGGGGTGCTGGGAAAGAGAGCTCTACCTGCGTATGAGCAGACATCATCAGCTCTGTTACTGCAGCAATAATGTAGAAAGTTTCCTCTTTTTTTCAGTCAGCCTATAAAAAAAATAAGGCAAAACAACATACTCTGGTGAAAATATATAAATGTTCTTAAAAAAATAAATACAATCTCAGGAGAGGGAATGTTTTTGATGAGAAGCAACATACCTAGGTCAACTGATATGGTTTGTAGAACTGACTGACAAAACAAAAATCACTTACCAAAGTCTGGCAGCCCCTTTAAGACTCCTTTAAAGACTCACCTCTGTTACAGCACAGTCTTAACTGTAGGTGGATTATACCATGTTAAGTTCTTACTACTCACATGCTTTCAACCAATAAGCATTTATTGGCCTCCACAGTGAGCCAGGTACTATGTTAGTTATTCATCCTAAAGAACATGAAAAATATTATTCCTAGTGTCAGCACTACCTTCATGACTCATTAAAATCTTTTAAATACATTTGTACAGGACCAAAATATACATCTTCAAGCCAAAGATTATATTATTCCTTGGCCACACCCTTCAGCAAGTCATCTTTTCTCTTCCACAATCTGCCCGGCCCCAAAGAGAATCAGGAGAGGAAAGTATTTGCGGGATGTTGTGGGTCAATCAAATAAAAAGGATGCGACAACTTGATGGGGGTTTGTGATATTTCAGTTGGTTTACACCAGGCGTGGGTGACAGATTTGTGTGGAGCAACTGGGTCATACTCCTTTTGCTTTTCTTAATTACAGAACTGTGCCAGAAAACTGAATGATCTGGATAGACCATGGAATTATGTGGTTGCCACAAAGAATGGTGTTTGGCGTGGTTGGCAGGTACAATTGTCCTCTCTAAAGATTCTGAGTTATCTTAATCATGCAGGCAAATATCTGAGCATTTGGTTATTTCTGTTAAAGGCTTCAATATTGTATCTTTTCTGGTATGCTAAGTGAGCCATTGGCTGATCATGGAAAAGGCTCCCTTTCCTAAGAATACCCTACCTATAACACCTCACTGTCCCTCTCACCAGTGTATTTTTCTCAGATATGCTTGGCTGTCATCACTAGTCTTTTCACAGTGACAGTTCTAGTGAACTATAAATTTACTGAGATGGGTAATACACTGGTCCATCATCAGCCATTAGCAGGCTAAATGTATCAGGTTAATTTAGCCACCTTGGCAAGGCCCAGGTAGATTGAGAGGACAAGTGATGTTTTTGATGATGGAGAAAAAAAAAATCTAGAAAAAAAAAAACAAAAAAAAAAAAACCACCCTAGATTGATTGGCAGTGTAGAATAGTGGTTAATCATGTGGTTCTAGGAGTCAGACAGTTGCCCTTACTCAAGTTGTATAACTTCTTCCTGTTTCAGGTTCTCCATTTGTACAACAGGGATGATAATAAGGCTACCTACCTCATAAGATTGCAGTTGTGAGGATAAATGAGAACATGTTTAGGTTAGTGCCTAGGAATGCCTGGCATATAGCAAATGCTTAATAAATATTATGTTTGGAGAGGGCCCTGAGCAGCCAGCTGTTAGCATGAGGGCACTGGGAGCCCTGGTAACATAGAAGCAGGAAGGACTCACCATTGTTTGCCAGCAACTTTTTTTCTATCCCTAAGTGTGGCACTAACAAACTCTTCCTGACCCTCCTTCAAATACATTTCGGAATTTCATCCACTACCAATAAAGGGCTGTCTCCTCCAACTTCTCTGGAGGGGATCGTTTTACCCTTAAAGCAGAAGAAGGGAGACTCCCTGCATTTGCTGCCTCACAGGTCAGGTGTTGTCGAAGTTTTCATTCCATAGTGGAGAAGTGCCTAGGATCATGTCTGCACTTGGTTGCTGCAGTAGCTTGTGTGACAAGTAATTCAGCTATTGAACCTCCAGGGGAGAAGAAATGCTTGAGTACCATACAGACACAAGGACAGAAACAAGGTCAAAAGTTGAAGCTTAGAAGACAGAGAGAAAAGCAATCTTTTCAAGTCTAGACAGCATATTAACAGCAAGGGCTTAATGTGTTGCACTGTTTGTAGGAGGTTTTTGCTGACAGCATGGAACCTGAGCCCTTCTCCTCCCCATCGGCAAGTTCCCGTCTGCAGTGTCATTAGAAGCCACCTCTTCCCACGAGCCCTTGGAGGACTCGCCTTCAGAACCTGTAGTGGGTGTCTGCGGGGCAGGGGGAAACGGGAAGGGGAAGAGCAACTCAAGGGTTTATATTTGGGGGTTAAAGATGAATTTGTCACATCAGTCCAGTAGCAGCTCACAGTTATATTTTAGTCCTCCCGAGATATTTTTTCTAGAAATTTTATAGTAGTAAATAAGAGAAGAGGCAGATCATCAAACATATATATATATATTTTTATTTATTTTTATTTCCTTAAGTAAAGCAGTTTGAGGAGTATTTTTTCTTTCAGTTTTAATCATTTAAAAAAAATAATAAAATGACTTTGGTTAGAGTATGGGCAGTAGCTGGTGGCAGTGTAAATCCATTTCACCTTTCTGGAAAGCAATTGGCAGTATGTAATAAAAAGCCATCAAAACAGGTATATCCTTGACTCAGAAATTCCATTGCTAGGAATATGTTATGAGAATAATAGCATAAATTATAACTGAGAATGGTCCTCACAGAATGATTTATAATAGTCCCCCAAATAAAATAATCTAAACCCTCTGAAATAGGGATAAGTTAAATGGAACATAATGGGAATGCCAAGCAGCCACTGGAAACCTTTCTTAGAGAAGTACTTAATACCAGTGAGATGAAGGCAATGTCCAAGATCATAGACTTCAGAGACCTTGGATCTCAGCTGCTACATTTGAAGGGTGATACCGACTTCACAGAGGTATTAGAGGATAACTGAGGTAAAGAAGATAAAAATGAGAGTATGATGACAATGATAACATTGTTGGGTAAAACATCAGATTTCAAAATAGAATGTCAAGTATAGTCACCATGTATTATTTATTTACTATATATGTACATCATTACCACCCATGTGTGTATATATACATTACATGTATATGTACACATTACATGTATATAAACATTACAGGTAATATACATTACATGTATATTGCACGCATGTATGTGCTATACATAGAAAAAAGACTGGAAGGATATGCATGAAGTGTTAAAAGTAACTAGATTTGGGGACTAAAATTACATAAGTTAATTTTCTTATTTTTTGTATTTTTCAAGTTATATATATAGATATACAGTTTCTGTCATCAGAAAACCTCATAGCACCAGGACATAAAGTCCACCATTTTAACCCCAATATTTAAAATAATGCTAAATCCATTTTCTATGAAGAACAGGAATACGCATGGGTGGGTAATGTGCATGGAACAGTGGAGCTTTTTAACCTGGACAGAGACTGCGGGAAGGACTGACTTCTCAGGAGGCTCCCTGCTGCCTGACCCAAGTTCCGCAGTAGCCAATGAGACCAGCGCTATGGAATGTGCCTGCCATTGTTCACCTGAGGCACCTGAATGAATGGGCAAGTTTCTCAAAATTTGTGTGTTGGGCTCTGATTACATAGCTGTATGTGTAAATAGCTATTTTACCCCGTTCTGAATTGGAAGGAGTCTGTTTGATTAAAACAGTTTATATAACCGAAATCTGAGCCTGAAGGAAGGATTTGGCCAGGACTGTTGATTGCTTTAGAGGGTGGGTTGGAAAGGAAACTTCCAGAGGGAGAGGCTCTTATTTTGAGGCAGTGAATTAGGACAAATTGTTCCCCACGCTCCACCTAACCACATTACACACGGTGGGATCTAGCCCATCCCTAGAAATGGGTTCTACTTCTGCGAGAGAACAGACTGTTTCCCTCCCAGGATCAAACAAGGTTACCACACATACGCATGGGAACCAGTGGGAATATGCCACATTTCATAGTCATTCCGTGGTCTGCACTCATCGACATTCCAATCCCCTTCTATTTTTTAAAGCTCCAGTACATTTTCATGAAGGGTTTTGGGGGCGGGATTTTATTTTTGCAATAGTGGGTGTGTTTGATGTCTGTCTTCTTTGAAACTATTTTATTTGTTCTCCTTTTTTCCTTCCTGAATTTTAATGGGCCTGAAAGTGGGAGTCTGCCAGCATTTGAACATTCGGAGAATTTGAACATTCTCTCAAAAGCCAGCGCAGGGTACGTTTTCTAGGCCTTTTCCCCACACCTACTCAGCTTAAAGCAGGAGGCTGCGTGGGTGCCAGCCGGGCCTCCTGCGGTCAGCGCACTTGCTTGCTGCTTCGCCTTTTGCCCATCTGGCCTCTGTGTAGACTCGGCTCTCATCTTTGAGATTCTGTTGTTTCAGTCTTTGGTCTCCATGTCACTTAATTAGGAAAATTCTAAGTCCTCAGCAGGGAGAATAAAGTCATAACTCTCTTCTTAGCTTTATATTAAATCCTCTACGATTCCCTGAACAAGTGACCTGACTCTCCTTCTACTTTTCCATCTGTGAAGGGAAAAACGAGGCAGTGTGTTCAGTCCTGAGACGCAGTCATCCCATAAAGCCATTTGGAAACAACTTATGGTGTGTCTCATTATCTCAAAAGGTACACAAAAAGTAGAAGGTAATTCAAAGGGCGTCTATTGTAACCAAATCAATCATGTATCGGTCTGTGTGTATAATGAAAGTGTGTAATCACAAATGTACATGTTACCAGGGGGCTATATGCAAACTCTGACTGCCCCCACACATCCAATGGTCCCCAGTGGGGTCCGCCTTCACTTCCAGTCGCTTCTCTGTCCCTGACTCCACCAAAAGGATCCCTTTCTAATTCAGAACCCCACCTCCATTAAGACTTTGCCCAAATTTCATACCAGAGGAACTACAGTCTTGTTAAAATAGTTTTTCCAAAGGCGTGAATCACTAATATGATTAATCTTGCTGAAGAGAGTTGCTCATTTCTTCTGTTTTAGGATGTCCTCTATTTTAAGATCTACCATCAATTTTATTTATTGATAGCTTTTAGTGAGAGGAAGGAAACACTACTACATGGATTACGTACATTAACAGGGAGATACATTCCAAGTTCAGGGGAGGAAAGCGCAGGTTAGCCCTGAGAGAACTGCAAAGGGGGCATTTGTTCACTGCGCTTATGAAGAGTGCAGGCTCGGGTGGATTGCTTGAATGAGATCCCTCCACTATCAGTCAGATGGGTGACCTTGGCAAGGAACAGCCTCTCTGTGTCTCAAGTTTCTTCAACCATGAAATGAGGATAATAGTACATATTATACAAGGTTATTGTAAGGACGAAAGGATTCAATACCTGTAAAGTGTAACAAATATTAGTGTAACAAATATTAGTGTAATTGTTAATCCAGATGAATCTTTACTTTTCTTGTTCGAAACAAGTCTGATGAAACGTAGGGAACTTCTCCTGAGATAAAACACAAAATCTGTGCAGGCACACACAATTTATATGCAAGCTCAGGGGTTTTCAAGGCTCTGTGAAGTCCACTCACATTCCTGATCTACCTGCTGAGATCCAGAGGCAGACACCTCAGACGGCATGGGGTAGCGGCTCAGAGCCTGGGCTGTGGAGTCAGGCCAACTCAGGTCTTAACTTAAACTCAGCAACTGACTAGTTGTGTGGCCACAGGCAAGTTCCATGGCCCCTCTCAGCCACATCTCTTCATGTATAAAACAGGCATGACAACAGTACCTGCTTGGTGGACTTAGCCCATCGCTAGACACAGGTTCTATACAATAAATTGTGTTAGGTGCTTGGGGCACAGAAACCACACCATTATCTGGAAATGGAAATTATTCAGTTGTTCCCAGTCTATTTTCGGACACTTCCCCCTTTGCAAAAGAGCTAAGAATTGGCGATCTGGTACCACAATTTGTAAAAATGTCCCCTATAATATAAATTAGGGGAACGGTAACAACAGCAGCAATGAAAATTAAACAGTGAGATGACATATTTCCAAATATGTAAGAAATTGTTACTTTACTAAAGGGGTCTAAATAACCACTCTTAGAGGGAGTACAGTAGTAAGATCCCAGAACTTGCTCCTGGGAGCTGGATTTATCCCTTGCCAGCCTTAGAAATTATAAATGGTGACATCTCTGCTCAAAGGTTTCCCCCACTGACATCAGTTTTGAGCACCTAGAGTCTGGTGCATTTTAAAAGATTTTTCTAAATGGCCATAGAATCCAGCTTTCAGCAAGTAATGCTTATCTTTATCCAACATACATTTATTTTATTAAAAGGCCACAAGGAACTACAGTGAAATGTTAATATTCCTGTGCCTGGGATGAAGAGCTATAGATTATTTTAATTTTCTATGTATTTTTCTGAATTTTTAATAATGTTTTGCAATAAGCAAGCATTGTTTAAATAATAAATTCAATAATTAGACATTTGTCTGTTTGCTAGGTACTCTGCCAGGCATCCGTTCTCTCCTAATGTCTATAGTCTAGAAGGGAATAAGACATTGAATAAATAATCATACTAATAGTTAATTGCTTCTAATTACAGGAGGCTCAGTAGAGAAGTCTAGGGGACTATGAAGTCAAGAGGGATTTAACCTAAGTTAGGGTCTGGTAAGGCTTCCCTGAAGAAATAACTTTAAAGCTGGAATCTGAAGGAGGAAGGGGGAAGAGAAGAAAAAAGGAAAATATTCTGTGTGTATAGAATAGCATGTGCAAAGACCCTGAGGCATGGTGAGTTCAAGAAACTGAATGTAGGCCAGATTGGCTACAGTTTGGGGGAAGGAGGAAATTGAAATAAGGTTCAGAGCAAGCATGGTCTTATAGATTATGTTGATAGTATTTGCATTAGTATTTTTTTAGGTGTAAATTTTTTTCATTTATAATTGCCATGCAATAGTATATTAGCTTCAGGTGTACAACATAATGATTAAACATTTAACAATTTATGAAGTGATCAGTCCCGTAAGTCTAGCACCCATCTGACAGGATACACTGTTGTTACAATCTTATTGACTATATTCCCTATGCTGTACTTTATATCCCTGTGAGTATTTTATTTTTTTATTTATTGTTTTTCTGTTACAGTTGTTCTACTTTTTCCTCCATTGCTCCTCCCCCATTCTGCCCACCTCTTCTCCCACAGTCAATCCCCACCCCATTGTTTGAACCAGTGACTGTTTTTAAAACTGATGACTTGTACTTCTTAATCCTCTCACCTTTTCACCCATCTCCTCAGACCCTCTCCCATCTGGCAACCATCAGTTTGTTTTCTGTGTCTATGAGCTTTTTATGTTTTGTTTGTTCATTTGTCTTTCTCTGTCTGACTTCTTTCACTAAGCATAATACCTTCTAGTTCTACCCATGTTGTCGCAAAAAGAATGATTTCATTCTTTTTTTATTGCTGAGTAATATTCATTATATATATATCATACCTTCTTTATCCACTCATCTATTGATGAACACTTAGGTTGCTTTTATATCTTGGCTGTTGTAAATAAGACTGCAGTGAATATAGGGGTGCATATATCTTTTTAAATTAGCGTTTTGGATTTTTCTGATGAATACCCTGAAGTGGAATTGTTGGGTCATCTAATAGTTCTATTTTTAATTTTTTGAGGAACCTCTATACTGCTTCCCACACTGGCTGTTTGCATTTTATTTTAATATGAATAGAAAGCTGGGATTTTAAACAGGATAGTAACAAATAGCTATATCCATGCTCAACTTTTTTTTTTTAAAGAAGGAAAACAGCAACAACAGTATTTCAAATCATTTTTTATCTGTAGTTTAGGAGTTCTTGGATTCAGACTTTGAAGGCCAATTCAGTAGACTCATCCTATACATTAAAATATTGGGTAAAAGGTCTTTATAATAAGTAGTTGTTCTGGAAACATTAGTCTCCTTCATACAGGGAGTCTGGGATAGTGACAGGCACCCACCACTGCATCAGTTCGGGCCACGGAGCATGCTGGGAAGGACGGGAGTGTGTGGTACCAGGCTGAGCAGCAAGAGACTGTTTCTCCCACGCACCCCCAGGAGTTGAGGCATGAGACCACCACATGAACACTCTGTAATGAAATTCATGTGCCATGGACATGCGAAACAATTCAATTCCCAGACCAGCTGCGGTCAAAACACAGCTGAACAAACGACAATATCTAGAACCTGACAGGTTGTGAGGGTTTTTCAGCTCAGGAGTGCAGAGCTAGGTCACTGTCATGCCAATTAACTACAGTTCAAACTCAGGTGAGGATCTCAGGGACCTCTATAAATATACATCCTGAACTGTGTATTAGTAATACTAACACGCCAATGGGCTGTTTACATTTGGTACGACGGCACTTCTGAGTTTGTTTTTGTTTTTTAAAAAAAGTTTTTAAAACTTACCGTGCTCTATCATCCCAGGAAATCACTGTATCAGAAATAATTAGCTACTCAGCTGCTGAGTAACAGATGAGATGTTTCCCGCAAATGCTCCTCTCCAGAGCTCCTAAATCCAGCGGGCATGTCCTGACCTCCCGGTTTGAGTGGCAGGGGAACTGCCAAAACACACTCCTGCTCCTGGAGAAACTCAAAGGTTTAGGGGGCTCTGGAGCCACGGTAACAGGCGTCTGGTAGTCCACCTTTTCCTGTAATGAGGAGTTATTAAATATTCACATCAGGATCTGGGGCTTTTGTCGGCCGTCGACTGGTCTTCCAACCTGTTACCTATTATGCCTCACACTTTTATACCCCCGAACACAACAAGAAGAAACTTGTGAGTGTTCTATAAAACCTGCCATTGACATCAGGGTGGGTCTTTGAGGCTTATGGTTATCCTAATAAAACCAAGGAATGTGTAACAGGCTGTAGCCAGCAGACCACCAACTACTTTATTGTTTAAGCACAAAGGAAACCCTCTGGTAAATCTACTGTACCTGAGGCACAGCGTGTGGCTGTTTCTTAACCCTTGAAGACTCTGTTACTGAACAGAACACCTGTATGTTTCTTGTTTCCCTCCATATGATGAGTCTACTAAGTTACACACTTAGACAAGAAACACCTATTGATGGAGTAGTTATGAATTACAGATTGGAAGCTTACAAATCAATTCAGAATTTTTTAAAACATAAATTCAAACCAGATCTGTGGCCAGCTTTTTCTCAAACAGCATAAACATGAGGCAGAGGAAGAGCCTGGCAGACGGGCAATTAGGCAGTCCTAGATTGATGGGAAAGGGGTCTTCTATGACCCCAGAATCCTCTTTCTTTCTCCACGGCTGCTGTCATGCTCAGGGGCTCAGTGCCCTTCCCCTACTAAAGTAATTACAAATGCAGGGAAGAACCTCTATCAGCAGAGGAATGGTAGGAAACTCTCAAGAGTTAAATGAGGAGGATTAAATGAAGGAGCTAATGGGAAGATGTGGGCAGGTAAAAGGTGAAGGGTGGGGGAGCACCCAGTGACTATCACCATCAAGGTGCTCTTCCCATCCTAATGCCAAGGGACCAGGGGTGGAGGAGCCCTTGTGAGAATCCAGCAGGAGCTTCAGCAGAGGAATGTGGAGATGCTGCCTATAGTGGCCAGCCTCCTGGGGAACAGAATAGGCCATGGAGGGGCACACAATCCACCTACAGGGGCAAATAGAAGATAGCCATCATAGGATCTGACATCAGATTGTTCAATCTCTTATCTTGCTCAGTATTTTTTAGCATCCAAAACTTAATAAATGTAAAAGAAAAGTTAGGTTCATGCAGGTATTTTATTTTCAATCCTTGCTCTAAAGTGCTTTCCAGCATCAATGTGTGTGTGTGTGTGTGTGTGTGTGTGTGTGTGTGTATGTCTTTGTCTTCAGAATCACATCCAGTAGTGAGTGGTGTCTGGTTTTGGAGATGCTCAGTAGTGTGAGGGAGAGATTCCACGTGAGACCAAATACACATGGTGCACTCAATCTTCTGCGTTCCCAAAGTGCCTTCATCCACTGGACAAATAGGGAGTGCACTGCAGCATATACACATCTTAAAAACTTTTCCCATTTAGCTTGTTTAGGAGTCATGAATCCACACTCCTCATCTCGGTCCTGAACTTTTAGCAAAGCCTTCTCAATAATTTTCCTGCTTCTGGTCTTGCTTCCTCCAAGCTATGATTCTTCATGTAACCTTCAAAATATTCTATCTAAAAAAAAATTCCTGCTTAAAACCCTTCCATGACTCCCCATTACCTATAGCAAGGAGTCCAAACCCCAAAATGGACTCCTAGGAACTTCCACGGCCTCATCTCTTTCAACTCTCCTCCTTGCCCTTGAGTTACCAGCCACGTTGGTTACGTTTGCTGATGTCATTCAGAACATATGAGATTCTTCTCTGGGTCCTTTGTCCTTGTGCCTGCCTCCTACTAGTTATTCTGAGCTGGGGCTCAGAGTAAGAGCTTCAGGCTGAGATGCAGAGAGGCTGCCAGCCTGACCCTCCTCCAGCACAGCACCTGCAGGTCACATTGACATGTCTCATCTCCCCATGGGCACTGGGAGCACCCTAAGGGCAGGGACAATGTCCTAGTCATTAACTAATCCTCCCAATGTAGTACCAGGCAGGAGTTTTCATTAGAAAATATTTGATAAACTAAACTAAATGATGACTTGCCAAAAAAAAAAAAAAAAGTGCTTCCCCAAAGCAAAGTTCCCTAGGGCTTTAGATATATTGTTTTTTAATTTTGCCGGTACAAACCTATATAGGTATTTAATTATCATTACTAGGTGTCTCTATATGTTCTAGGTACACCTCCGCCCCTTAAGAATTAATTTAAAATCAAAGCCAAGTAATTTTGAAAGCTGATTGATTAAAGACTGTTTTAGTGGGAAGATGGGACACAACAGGCAAAATGAGCCACAGAGCATCTGACTTAGGGGGGTTTTAAAATACCCTCCAGTAGAAGTAAAGTTGCACAGTTACCTGCAAACAAAAGTACAATAATTCCCCCCTCATCTGAGATTTTGTTTTCTGAGGTTTCAGTTGCCAGTGGTCAGCTGTAGTCCAAAAATATTAAATGGAAAATTCCAGAAATAAACAATTCATAAGTTTCAAGTTGTGCATGGTTAGGAGCACCTCACCGCGTCTCATCACGTGGGCACTGTCGCGTCTCACACCATCATCAGAAGAAAAGGAAGCATAGTGCAGTAAGATATTTTGTCAGAGAGACCACATGCACATAACTTTTATTACGGTACATTGTTATAACTGTTCTATTTTGTTATTAGTGATTTTTATTAATCTCTTACTGTGCTTAATTTATACATTAATATTTATCCTAAGTATGTATATATAGAAAAAATGTAGTGAAGATAGAGTTTGGTACTATCTGTGGTTTCAGCCTCTACTGGGGGCCTTGGAACAAAGTCCCTGCAGGTAAGGGGGGACTACCGTAGGTACCAGCCCAGGGTAGGCTGACCCCACGTCCATATGTGCCATATTTTTCTATAATTCTAAAATGGTTTTCAGACACAGCTCTTCATCAACTACTTAGTGGAGACAGTGTCATTCCACAGTTGTGCAGCTGGCTGCAGGACTACCTTGTCAAGTTTGGGTCTGTTTCTAAGACATGGGGGTGCTAAAGGAAAGGATCAAACATACTTCAGTTCTTATGAGCTATATCCTCTGACAACATTACTTACCACCTAAAATCAATATTCAATGGATGTCTCTGTCTTCCTGGTGTTCTCCAGCGCTCCCGGAATGGCGGGCTGGACCACATCCAGAGTGCAACTTCATCCATTCAGCCGGAGCTACCCACCTGGAGTTCCCAGCAAACTCACACTTTGACATTCAGCATGTTACCTCAACCATCAAAATAATCTGGAGTTGGCTTTTTCTGGGTGCGGGCAGGGAGCGGTATTTGCTGCAAATCAAAAAAGTTGTCAACCAGAAAAAAGGATGCCCCAGAATTATAAGCAGTGTACTTTATTGTATATGGACAGAGAGACCACAGCAGTGACCTGCAGGAGGTGCACAGGGAGGGCTGTGCTTCCTGTCTAATAGTTATAAGTCTACATGCTGGCTTACCAACTGCACCGGAACATTGGCCCCCACTGCGGGTTTAAACTAGGAAGGCCCCTATGGTCAAAGGGGACAAAAACATACCTCAGAAATTTCAACTCTTTCCCCCCCCCCCCCATCCTCACCTGAGGACATGCTTATTGATTTTAGAGACAGGGAAGGGAGGGAGATAGAGAAGTAGAGAAACACTGACGGGTTGCTTCTCATATAGGCCTCAACCAGGGACAGAACCTGCAACCTAGGTATATGCCCTAACCAGAAATTGAACCCATGACCTTTTGGTTAATGGACAACACTCCAACAAACTGAGCCATACTGGCCAGGGCAGAAATTCCAATTCTTTTGGACATGTATCCAATATTGGAAATCAAAATTGACATCAAATTATTCAGTAAAGCCACACACCCCTCCAAACACCACCACTACACAGTACACGTATTTTCTTTCATTTTTGCAGAATGTGAAGTTGAAATTAATCTAATTGGATTTCTCAGTTTATATGAACAATAGGCAATTGGCAACTCCAGAATTATAAGCAGTATATTTTATTGTATATGGATGATTTGATATAATTCTGGATAAACCACCTTTAAAACAACCTTCCCTTGAGTGTCGGCCTGTGAACCAAGTGTCGCTGGTTCGATTCCCAGTCAGGGCACATGACTAGGTTGCACGTCAGGTCCCCAGTTAGGGGCGTGTGAGAGGCAACCACACAGTGAAGTTTCTCTCCCTCTCTTTCTCATTTCCTCTCTCTCTATAAATAAATAAATAAACAAACAAATAAATAAATACAATTGTAAAAAAAAAAAATTTAAAACAACATTCCCTACTTATATCTCCAGCTGAAGAGGCATCGACAGTGACTACAGCCTCATCTCCATGTTGCTTCTCCTCTGACCATTCCTGCTCAGACACAAGACGCTTCTCTAGAAATTGACACTAGAGTCAGGATGTGGAAGGAGCAGCCATCCACCTGAACATGGGCTCCGAAAGTGAGAAGGCATCTCTTCTGTAATTTTGAAGGTAAAATGTTGACATAATTGTGAAGACCATGATAAATGGTATTAAGGGTACCATTTGATTCAGCAATTGCTATACTTGGTATTTACCCAAATAAGTTGAAAACTGATATCCACACAGAAACCTGACCACAAATGTTTATAGTAGCTTTATTCATAATTGCCAGAATTTGGAAGCCCCTAAGATGTCCTCCAGTAGGTAAATGGACAAACTATGGCACATCTAGACAATGGAATATAGTTCAGCACTACAAAAAAAAAGAGCTGTCAAGCCATGAAAAGACATGAGGGAATGTTAAAGGCATATTGCTAAGTGAAAGAAGCCAATCTGAAAAAGCTACATACCGTATGATTCCAACTGGATGACATTCTAGAAAAGGCAAAATTATGAAAATAGTTAAAAAAAAAAAAAAGAAAATCAGTGTTTGCTAGTGGATGAGGAGGGAAGGATGACTAGGCGGAGCGCAGAGGATTCTAGGGCAGTGGAACAATTTTGTGTGATACTACAACGGTGGCCACGTGACATCATACATTTGTCTAAACCCCAGTGACATGCAACAGTGAGAGGGAACCCTAATGTGAATTAAGGACTTCGGGTGATAATGATGTGTTAAATGGGCGCATTGATTGTAGCAAGTGTTTCTCTGGTGGGGGATGCTGATAATGGGGGTGGGGGGCTGTGTGAATGTGGAGCAGGGGTATATGGAAACTTTACTTTTGCTCAATTTTAGTGTGAACCTAAAACTGCTCTTAAAAAATACAGTCCCTTGAAAATAAAGTCTGACATAGTAAAAAGAAAAAGATATGGAGGAAGCAGAGCAAAAGCGAGTCTTTTAAATATTCAACTTAAATTTCAGCTTTGGCCTCTGAGAAGCTTCGAGCAGTCAGAGGGATGCTTCGTTTGTAACATGTCTTTTTGATGCAGTTCCAGCCTTAAGGGACCACTGTTCTCAGTATCAGAACCCTCCTCCTGCCTTCCCCTGTATCAGAACCTGGCCATGTATCAGGTTGTCACCTACTTGGTCTGTGCCTATGGCCTCAGGAGAAGGCCCTGAAGTGTGGGTAGTAGGAAGACCACGCCTTTCCCCGGCCCCCTTACACATGCACTCACAGACTGTGAACTCCCTATGAGGTCCTGAAGGAGGAAGCTGTTATATAGCTAAAGACCGGCTTCCACCCAAGATTAAACAATCACTAAGGACATGCTGGGCTGGACCGTCATTGCTCTACAGAGGTCTGAGCCATCCCGCCCAAGGCCTAGCTGAACACTGATGAAATGTCTGCCGGAGAATGGCCTGGACACATGAGAAGATATGCAACTTGAATCCATTTCTCTATTTACCCAGCTTGATAGTGATGCTCAGAAAAGAGACAGTATGTACGGTTTAACAGCAAGAGTGGAACCAAGTAATTTTACAATAGGAACTGATTAATGTAACCAATAAATTGAGAGTAAGTAGACTTGAAACCTACTGTTCATGCACAGAATCATTATTAAAGTATCCATTTCCCCAATATCACAATCTTACCTCCAAAATCACAGATTATTTTCCCCTCAGTCTCTCTGGCCTGTTGTCTTTGCTTACAGAATTGACAAGCAGACTCCTTTAAAATGTACGGTGGGCAAGAGTGACCCCTGCTGGATGAATAAGGACAAACCAGCAGGGGCACCGGCCTAAGAGGGGAAAAAAAAAAAAACCTTTAAAGTAGTGCTTCTGGAAGAGGAGGAAAAATGATTTTTTTAAATTATATTTTCTTTAGCTATATTGCATTAAAAACAAACCTAACAGACTTATTCTTTTTTAGGTTTCTAGAAACAAACTGTTGAGTGTTTGCTGATTCTATAGCACACTGATACTTAAGTGATTTTTAGAGAGCTCTGTAAGCAGCTTAGCTGCCTACTGGCTGAACTGCTTCTTTTCTACTTAATTGCACACCACGGCTCCAAGTTATTTATGTACAGACAGGGATGTATCTGCTTGGTGATCAGGAGTAATTCGGAGAAACCTGAAACATATGGTAGACTTCAGGACTGAGTTTTCAGAACTGCCTGGGGAAAAGGGATGTGTTCAAGACAGATCAGTGGGGTCAAGAACATTTAAAGAAAATTTGGCATATCTTGCCAACCTTTTCTCCTTGGCCATAGTGGAATCTGGATATTTTCAGAATCCTTAGTTCCTTAATTTGGAGAGTGAGTGCTTAAAAAAAAAATATGTTTCTTTGTACATGACATGTATCCTGATGCATTAAAATTGCTCTGCTTTGCAATGTCCTCTCTACACTGTTTTAGGGGCGTGGCAAAGACAGAGTTTGGTGTTTTAATTCAATGCTTCTCACATCAAAATGCCTAGTCACAGTGGTTTCTAATTTGACTCTGCCCCTTCCTAGTGAGGTAACTTTGGGCAAGTTTCTAAACTCCCTTAACCTTAGTTTCCTCCTCTGTAAACTGGAGTCACTTTATAGTGCCCACTTTAAGGGTGAGATAAGGGACGTTAAGTGTACAGATGGTGGCTGGCCCAGAGTAAACGCTCATTGAATACACGGAATAGTTATTGAAAGTCAGCAAAATCTATACAAAAACAGCTTCCTTCCTCCCTCCTCCATCCCTTCCTCCCTCCCTCCTTCTCGTCCTCCATCCTTCTCTCCTACCTTCCTTTATGACATGCAAAACTCTATGCTAGACATGGAGGAGCCTATAAGAAGCTGAAAAAGACACCTTTTCATCCCTCAAGCTGCTTTCTGTCTCTCTGATGTTTAATTACTTGGTTATAGGTTAGTGATTCTGAAAACTGTTTGCTAACACCCCAGAATAATCCCAATCAGCTTTAGGTAAAAATGTTCAGTCTTAGAGGTGAAGATGTAGAAAATAATGATTAAAAAAAAAAAAAAAAACATGCTAAAAGAGCCCTGACTGGTGTGGCTCAGTTGGTTGGGTGTTGTCCTGCAAAGCAAAAGGTCGCTGGTTCAATTTCCAGTCAGGATACATGCCTGGGTTGTGGGTTCGATCCCAGGTCAGGGCACCTACAAAAGGCAACTAATTGATGTTTTTCTCTCACCTCAATGTTTCTCTCCCTCTCTTTCTCACTCTCTTCTCCTTTCTCTAAAAATAAATAAAGTATTTTTAAAAATACATGCTAAAAGATTGGCAATCATATATGTCAATATTTGAGAGGGAAATCATTGACAGGAGGTAAGCCTTTAATTTTGGGCAAGAATAAAAATGAGTTGATTTTGAAGTTTCCCCAGCTATCTCTACTGAAGAACTAGGTTGGAAACCTCCAGGGAATTTCAGACCACTTTTCTAGAGGCAGTCTGGTCTTTGTGGAATAGACAGGTACCCCTGACTCCTCAATGCAACCTCAATTCCTCCTTCACCAGCTCTGTACCTGCCAGATATTGGAAAAGATGCTGATAACTAAGACTTGTCCTCTGCCCAGACTACAGGCATGCTCTATAGCAGAAGGAGGGGAAGGCTTCAAATTTGCACTGTTCCTTCTTCACCAGAGTCCCACATACTCTCAGATGAGCCATCGAGATCTATGGGGGTCAATCTCTACTCGAGTTGGCCCGCTCCCATGTTCTATGGAGTGTACTATTACTTAACAAATCTGACCTCTCTCTTTCTTTCTGCTATAAAGTTAAAAAAAAAAAAAAAACAACTCTATGGCAACCATTCTCACTGCGCTGACCAGATTAAAGCTAGAGTTGAGAACCCAACATAAAATCAATTCCTTTCAAGCCAATTTAGCCAACTGGTTAGTCAAATTAAGTTTTCTCAACATTGTCCTTTAACCTCTTGGCAGAATTAAGGGAGCATCTTTCTCTTTCTCTTCAGTAAGCAGATTGTGGAACTCATGAGCACCTAGCAGTGAAGAGGTTAATTGAAAGGGTTTGGGTTGTTATTTATCTGCCACATAAATAGGCAACTGGTCCTGGCCTTTACATTTGGCCCCATCTCAGCAGGAATTACGGGATGAACTTGACACTTGTAGGACTCCCAGGAGAGGTCTTGGAAATTGGGAATACATTCTTTTGAAGTTTGCCATGTGCTTCAATCTATTCTTTGGGCCAAATCCTAATAATTACACCTGTCCTCTTTAAGAGAGTTTGATTGTACATGAAGCAATTTTTGCCTTTTCTACCCAAAGGAGAGATTATTGTCTTAAAAATAAAAGATTGTCTTATAAGAGACAAGTTCAAATGCAGATGAAAATAATAATACTACTTAGCATTTCTAGCCACCTTTCATCTATAGAGCTCAAAGTACTTGGCAAACATTAATTAATTCTCAAAATGCCCTTGTGAGGTAAGTTAAGGTATTATCTTTATAATAATATATAAATACTGGCTGGTTCATGAAAGCAGCCACTTAAAAGGGACAATTCTACAGGATCAATTTCAAAAACAAGCTTCTCACCTGGTATAGACTTAATACTTTGAGTAATACATTTGGGACTGCCAAATTTACTAATAATATGCTATCCTAGGATAGGCCTATCTACCCTTTCAGAATGCTTCTTTAGTGTTTTTTGAGAATATTATCTATTTTGAAGAACTTTTTCATGTTAAAAAAATACTAATTGTGGCTTTTTCAATCTAAACGATGTCAGTTTCTATACACGAAAGAATTCCAAAGTGTCCTAGCACATAAAGTTTAATGGTGAGAATTCAGGATCCTATTTCAAGTGCATGTGAACTTGAAGGGGGTGTGATGATTTCAGGGCCTTGTAATGCTTTCTGTCATCAAGTTAAATTTTGAATGTATCGCAAATCATAACTCCATGACTTGTCAAAATGGGTACTAGCCAGGATTTCTAGATGAGGGACATTGACAGCTGGTAAAAACTGACCAGGGGTGAATTAAATTGGCTCCCCTGCCCCACTTCCCTGTCCACAGGAGGTTCACGTTGCATGTTTCATACTAAAAGGTGGTCTATTTTTATTTTGTATCCTTTCCGTCCTCTGTCTCCTTTAACACATACATAGCATTCCATTTCCCAGCTGCTAACCTGGGTCCCATCAGTTGCTAATCAGAGTTGATTTGGGGGTGTATCTCCCTGGGTGAGGCTCATCATATGTGCGCCAGGTTCTATCATTATTTTAGTTCCATCTGCACGGGCTCTTCCTGATGACAATGCTCATCCCTGTGAAGTTTGACTGGCTTTTTGATCCTGGAAAGTTAATGCTTTAGGTTAGTAAAAATTATACTTTTTTTCTGTGTCTTTAAACTTACTCCACATCAAGAACAAAGTTGCATCCAGGAAGCACTCAGTAAACATAATTCAGGATTTTCTTTGTTCTTGAAATGGAGAAATGTCCCCAGACATTGACTGGATGGAGCCTTTGTTTAGAGTCTTGATTGGGTAAATCCTCTACACTAAAATTTTATATATGTTGCTCTGAATTTTCTGTTTATTGATCCTCATTAGGGAATTGTTCCATGAAACCCTGGAAGAAATTGTATGGACCACTTAACTGTGCAATATTGATCCACTAAGCCTATCTGCTTGCCTCTGCTGATGGCTTCACTTAGCAGCCTCAAGAGAGAAAACCTGGTTTTAGTCTCATAACTTTGGTTGAGCTGATGGTCTCCAATCTCCAAAGTGGGATAAACCAGATTCCTTCACTGTGTTTATCTTGGCCCGCCATGTCTCTTTATGGAGAAAATGGTCCAAATAAAGTGCTTCCTCTGTGTATTTTGACAGGAAACACTATTAATATACTTTCCTTTTGTTATGTGCCTTGCTCTTTTTTCCCAGTGTTGTTTAAATATTTTCAGTACAATGACATATTTATTAATTCACGACTCTGCATGGGGCATAAAATGATTGGTTCCTCTGTAAGGCCCTCTTAGAAAAGGTGGTTTCTCCAGTAAGAGTTAATAATATTACCACTATACATGTAAAAAACGCTGAGACAATCTCTTAAAAATGGAACACATTTATCTAAAACAGCTGGTAAAGAAAGCACGCAGGCCCAGCCAGAGGCAGCGAGGCCAGAGGTCAGGGTTAACACCGATCTCGGTGGAACTTTGAAGCTGACATTTTACAGATTATATGTGTCTCGGTGCACAGTGGGCATGGCATATAAATTGGACTTAGGGGCCCCTATTTGTTCTCTGCATTTTTATGAGCCCACAGAGCTCTTCTTTGAAGCAACATGCATAGAAAATAAAAACTCATTTTAATGTTGTGGAACTATTTACAATAAATCACATTTACATCCTGGCTTTTCCTAAGTATAAGATCTCTTTCTCGCTCACATACACATACACACACACACTCATGGAGTCTATTTTCCAACCCAGATAGCTTAAAAAAAAAAATCTTTATAGTATTATAAACCCAGCTTTCCTCTTTCTCCTAGTTTGACTTAGGAATCAAGATCATAGACACAGCTATATTTAGTATGACAAGGACACCTTTTGTAAGTCATGTGAGGTGATTCAGCTAGAATGAGCTACTCTTTACCCCCAGGAAAATCCCCTGATACCATAAAATGCTTGCTATAGCATGGCCCTTCAGCACTAGAAGAAAGCATCTGATTTCAAAGAGATTGAGTTCCACTCTGGAACTAATTATATCATTCATTTTATGGATTTTTTAAGTTGCTAGGTGTTTTAACTGGAGAAGGCTGGCGACCCAGGGAGAAACATGTACTGGCAGAGTCTGCTATGGGCACTTTAGCCACCTAATTAATTTTCAATAAAAGCTCACAATAGTTAATTTGCTCTAGACCCTATGTAAATCAAATGGAGACAAATAGGTTAAAATTAGAAATGTGTGATGGAAACCATGTTTATGATCCAAATTACCTTTCACCCTGGAAATAACACAGATTGACAGGGAAAGAAAATGAGACCACACAGACTTTTGTTCAAGTTGACTCTTAAGTGAATTAAAGATTTTATCAAGGAGAAAACCGGCCCCCGACCCCCAAAAGTGAGATGTATAAAATAATGTTACTTTAATAAAAAGTATAGTTTAGGAAAATGTTACCTTAAAAACCATAGAATTAACACAGTGTTCCTATTATACCAAGCTGCCTGGTACCCTCTTGTTGTTTGTTTGTTTGTTTTTCCAGGTTTAACAGAGTATAGGATATAATAGTAAAAATACTATAAAGTTATTAAGTTCCCAGGTCTACAATGGCAGAGAAGCCTACCCAGAACCGTGTTTCTTTAGCTCGTACATTTCAAAACACAACCTTCCGACATCAAACAACATTTTTTCCTTTTATGAGAACACAGACATAGATTTCTTATGATTTTATAATGATACTGCAGGCCTCCAATTAAAATACCTGGACAACATAGATAACTTGGGCCCAGTCCATTGGACAAATATTATTATTAAGCTTCTCTCCAGGATTTTATATTTGCAAAATATTGTGTGAGCTTTAATCATTTTAAATTGCCTTACCTTTGCCCATTTTCTCCATGCCTCTCTGGTATTCCTCAGGCAACCATTTCGACCCACAAACGACTCGTGTGATGCAAGGTGAAGTAAGCTGATTTTTTAACGTTTAGGAATGTTTAGTCCCAGAGAGTGTTAGCTTTTCCCTTGTCCTCTGCTGAACATAGCGATTTAAACCACCCCCGGCCTCTGTTTTTATTTCATGTTTGCCAAGTTCATGAAGTAAATTCCCGCTTTTCCACTCAATCTGGTTTTCCTTCCTGCCCCAAAGGAATGATGTTGTCACTGTCATGTCTTCTAATGCACTATAAATGCCATGATGAATTGGAGGCAGGCTGGTTTCTTCTGAGCAGGAGTCCATTATCCTGTCACAGTGTTCCTTCCCTGTAACTTAATTTTTATTGTAACAAATGACTAAGTACCAAAAAATGAAGCTGTGTGATGGGCCAATCTAAAGTGGCCTGACTCTGATGGTAAGTGCAGCCGAGTGACAATTGTTTGCAGCTGCCTTCTAAGGGCTCTCTCTCTGGTGACATCCTCTATCCAAACTGGAATTATCAAAAGCATTTTCTGGATGTTTATGAAAGACCTTCACTCACATTGACTGACTAATGATACTAATATAAATAAAGTGCTTTGCAAAAGACACAGAATGAGAATTAGGAATAAGAGTGCAAGAGACAGTCTCAGATTTAACTGCGTATAAGAATCACTCTCAACTTTAACTGAATTAGAATCACCTGGATATTTGTTAAGCTGAAATGCAGGGTCCCAGCTCCCATCAAAGGAGATGCAGATTTAATTGGCTAAATGTGTGCCCTGGAATATGCATTTTAAATAAGCATCTCTACTGATTCTATTAAAGGAGTCATACAGATTATGTTGTGAGAAACACTTGCCCAGAACTTCTGGTCAGCCTTTTCAATAAACATCCACTGAACACTTGATCTTATTTTCTAACAAGGCACCTTTTTATCTTCGCTTGGATCTCAAACTAAGGTAGTTTTCTGAAATCATAGTTCTAATTCAAATATGATCTGTTTACAGCGGGTCCATTTACGTACACTTCATTTGTTTTACAGATTATTATCACAAACATGCCTAGAAGATTAAAATAATCTGTGTTACCAATGCTAAGACAATATTAATTTGGAATCCATAAATCCCTAAAAATTGATTGGAGGGTTCATAGACTTCACCATATTCCCAAACAAGTCTGTGACCCAAGAGGTTAAGGACCACTGTCCTGAAAGTGGACAAACTTGTTAGGTTGGCCAAAAAGTCCATTACATTTTTTCCCATAAAATAAAAGACACATTTTTAAATTTTCACCAATAACTTCATTGATTTGGATATTCTGAGTACGTCGGCTGTCTCCTGCTGTTGGCTTCTAGTGGGTAGAGGCCAGGGATGCTGCTAAACATCTTCCAATGCATAAGACAGCCCCACAGCAAATAATTATTTGGCCAGAATGTCAATAGTACCAAGAAACTTTGCAAACTACTCCCCTCCCCCAACTCTGTCACTTTCTTACCATGGGATTTTTTTTTTAATAATTTGTTTGTTTGTTTGTTTGTTTATTTATTTATTTTTAGAGAGAGGGGAAAGGAGAAAGAGAGGGAGAGAAACATCACTGTGTGGTTGCCTCTCACTCGTGCCCCCAACTGGGGACCTGACGTGCAACCTAGTCATATACCCCGACTGGCAATCAAACCAGCGACACTTGATTCGCAGGCTGACGCTCAATCCACTGAGCCACAGCAGCTAGGCTTGCAAATTACTTTTGACATGTTTGTTCAGTCATAGCACCTTCTCCATACACTGCACAAATCTTTTTTTTTTTTGCATTTTAGTTGCATTTGTACATTTCTTGAAATAATAAAGCATAATATGCCAAAAATGTCGCGTACTTTCTTCCATCTTCAATATTAAGATGGCTGCACAAAAATTCACCAATTTTGATGTTTTTGTAAACGCACACTGATGTGACAGCTATCACAATACAATCTAACAAAATTGTTTCAAATGAAGTTAAAGACAACTAAGCACGACTAGAACCATTGTACAGGAAAAAACATAATGGACTTTCTGACCAATCCAATAGTATTGACTTCATTCATATGAAACTTCCACATCAAATAAATGGTTGGAACATCTAGACAGTACAACTGATTATATGTCGAAATAGTATAACTGAGCCCTGGCCAGTGTAGCTCAGTTGGATGGAGCCTCGTCCTGTAGACTGAAAGGACATGGGTTCAGTTCCCCGTCAGGGCATGTACCCTGGCTGTGGGTTCAATCCCTTGTTGGGTGCATATGGGAAGCAAATAATTGATGTTTGTTTCTCACATCGATTTTCTCTCTCTCAAAGAAAGCAAAAAAAAAAAAAAAAAAAAATGTCCAATGGGTGAGAATTAAAGAAAAATAGTACACCTGATGTAAAGATTATAGCTTCATAGGTAATTACTATTTTATAATCAAAATAAAACTTATTTCAAACCTCAAACATGAGAATTTTGTCTGATATTTGCAGTTTGATATGTAGTAAAACTGAATTGTCCTAGAAGCACTGAAACTTCTTCCCTAAGAAATATTTAGGAACAGAGGCTAAAACCACAGGGTTTTGCCTTTAATGTTTTAAGCAGTCTATTCAGAGGCATGGTGAAACTGGGTGAATTTGGAAAGGTCATGGAATATCACCATAAATTTATCTATTTATTAAGGACCCATCAAGAAAAATTAAAAGTTTTCTTTCATTTTTTGGAGCCCAAGGCTAGCAGAATTGTGAAATATCCCAGGTTCACCTAAACATATGCACACCTGTGAGTTCTTATGGTGGAATTTTCCAGTCATTAATTCCCAATTGGAGTCATTCCAGTAAAAATCAGAGTTAACTTTGTCAATCCATGCTACTTATGGGAGCAAACTGGCTGACTAAAAAAAAGTTTGAACATCACTTAGTAAAAAAGGATGGGTGAGAGTAAGGAGATTGCTGGGGGAAAGAAGTAAAATAATAGATTTCTGGGTAACAGCACAAATCCTTAATCCATTGATTTCCACAGTATAATGACAACCTTTTTGAATAATCATTGCTGATATTTACAAAAAAATGGAAGACCTATCAAAGAAATATCTAATATTCTAGCTATACCTAACCAACTGCTGGTAGTAAGGCCAGATGTTCTTTAAACAATTTCCAAGTATTTCATTTTAATCATAAACCTTGAGGTGTTAAAGGGGTTAATGAGGTCTGAAGTCATTGTCAACTCATTATCTTTAAGTCGTTGTCATCACATTCTAACTGTTACGCTTCTGCTCACTCCAACACTAGGGGGTGGTTAACAACATCAACATGAAAACAAAATCAGATGGCTCCCCTAGCTGCTGCTTAGTTTGTTAACCAAAACCATTGCCCTCACCGGCACACACATGTGCGTGCATGCAAACACACACACTTGCATGCAAAAAGCTTTTAGGAACTTTCATCTTTTTAAAAGGGCAGAGGAAAAATCAATAAAGTGGTAGCCTGGCCAACGGTAGGGAACAGTTGGAGCAGCATGGGTGGCTGAGCTGTACGAGGAACAGATGTAGGCTCTTTGGAGTTGGAGCAGGCCTTTCTCGTTACAGCCACATCAACCAGCCAATGGAAGGCAATTAGTGTCCCTACCATCAGTCACCCACCCCTTCCCCAAAAAGATCTGGTCTATTTGTTGATTCCAATAGCATAAAGGGGCATCCATTCAGTAGGGGAAGCTTTGATTTAGGCTCACACTTCACCCACATAGTATATTCTTAAAAATGATTTGTTTCATGGCCGGCATCAGCAGGGAAACGCTTTCTTGCTCTTCTGATTTTGTGCATCTACCACCAGACAAGTTTAAATTCAGCTGTTGCCATTTACATTCACTTATTTTAAAAAATATTTATTTTCTTGGCCTGGGAATCCTTTTGGAGTTGATAAAATCCACGGACCTGACACAAATGGGTCATTGTTGGTGTAGTTACCTAATCAGCTTTCAATGGATTTGGACGTTAGAAACCTAAGAATTTGGAATGATTCAACCACTTTGAACAACTGGCAGTTTCTCAAAAAGATAAGCAAGCATCCACCCTACAACTCAGCAATTCCACTCTGAAGTATTTACCCAAGAGAAATAAAAAAACATGTCTACAAAAATAATCATACAAGAATGTTCATAGCAGCATTACTCATAATGACTCAAAAGTGGAAACAACTGAGATGTCCGTCAACAGGAGAAAAGATAATCACATTCTGGTATATTCGTATAACAGAATACTACCAGCAATAAAAATTGAACAACTGATACAAAGCAATGTGGAGAATCTCAAAGGACTGATCAAAAGAAGCCAGATTTGAGAGAGTATATACTGTATGATTAATTTATATGAAATCCATGTATGAACAAAACTAATCTATAATGATAGAAGTCAGAAGTCAAAAAGAGGTTACCTCTGGCAGGGGAGTAATTGACTGGAAAGCATCAATAAGGAACTTTGGGGGCTGATGAAAATAGTCTATTTTATTTTGTATGATGGTTGTGTTTGTGAATACAGTTGACAAAATACATCAAACTGAACACCTAAGACCTATACCTGATATTGTGTAAAAATTATACCTCAAGGCTTTTAAAAATTAAAAAGTTAAGGATACAGTGGGGAAAAATGGATGAGGAAATCAGGAAATAGGCAAAATAAGGGGAAGTTGATGATGCCAGGGGAAGTAACATTCATTAAGGATGAGAATGTATATAGATATATGTAGAAATACCTACCCAGCTACCTAAAACTTTCTGAGTGCTTACTATGTATCAAGAACTGTGGTAATACCTTTATTATATATTATCTCATTTAATCTTCTCTTTTTCTTTGACTCTCCAGTACATGGAATTGGATTAGTCATATTCCTTGATTCATGACATATTCTCATCATTAGTCCATGCATGGATAGCTTTATTTAGCTAGCTATTCTTATTTATAATACAGACTTGCAAGATCACCACTTAAACACAAAATAGAACCTTGACTATAACCTATTATCTAGTTATATAATCCTATCTCCCTGAACTCTGTGTTTATAATTCCTTTTCTATTCTTTTACAAACAATTGTATTAGTGCTATGTGAATTCTTACACATAGATTTAAATGTTCCTTACCCTTAACTTTTTGAAAAAAGTATGCTTTACATAATCTTTTGGGATTTACTTTTTTCACTTCATATTATATTGCTAAGATTCATCTAAGTTGTTATGTGCCTCTGCATCATTTAATCTTTAGTACAACCTTATGAAATAGGTATTTTTGTCCACATTTTATTGACAATAGAGTGGGGCTCAGAGAAGTTGACATGTCCTAGGACTCACAGCTACAAAGTGGTAGAGGCAAGATTCAAAGCTGAAGCTTTTAGTCAGTATGCTACACTACTTTCTCCATTCTATAGTGCCTGCTATCTATAGCGTATCTCTGTCAATACTTACACATATCTTTGTCCATATCTGCTGCTATACATATCTATGTATAAACATAAATGCCAGCCAGGAACCCAGGTCATGGAGTATGAAAGAATCAGTCAAGTCTTTTTAATAATTTAGGTATCCTTACACTCTGGTAGAGAAATATTAAGCATATGCATATAACTTTGAGGGATTTAGTCCTCTAAAATTCAGAATATGCAAGCAGGCAATGTCTTAGGAAAAGTGTCTGAAGGTGTAGCAGCCTGTGCACACGTACTCTCTGGAGTGTGTCTTAGAACAACATCCTTATGTTATTTAATCTCATACACCGAAAGGGCAAATGCATGGGCATTGTTTAACCGAGTCCTTGTTCTGCACCTTATAACTGTGTACCAGGGGCCATGGAAACTGGATCACTCTCTCAGGATGCCATTACAGCCACGCAGAATCTCATTAAAAATCAATTCCTCTGGTCCATAAAGCCAGTTTATTTTATCTTCCTGGAGTGCCTGCTGCTAGCAGCTACACAGTTCCATTGTGTGGCAGTCTTCTCTGTTAAGAATATTGCACAAAACAGCTATTTAAAGATTTTCCATTTTTATGTTAAACTTTATAATTTTGCAGTGGTTTAAGTTTACAGGGTTTGCTTCTCAAGCTTAGGGTATCTTGTTACATGTGTTAGAAGTAGCACTGCCAGTTCTAGGGTCCCACTAATTAAATATTTGCCTTTAAAAATTAGATGTTGTCCAATGTGAATGTGCAGATTTAAATGGGTAGCTGGGGCTCCAGAGCTAAGAAAGCCTAATTTGGTCAATTTCTACAATTTCTTGTCTGTTGCAGTTTCCCGATGGTTGATACGTGCCTATGGCCTCCTCTGGTAATAATGCACAAAAACCAGGTAGGGAATTTTGTTTTTGTAGTGACTTGAATCCAGGTTTCACTGAACATCCTGAAAATCAATATGTATCAGCCAAGTTTTATAAATGGGGAGTTGAAAGCACATAGAGATTTAGTGACCTTTACAGGTCACACTCTGAATGAGCAACAGAGGTGGAAGAAATTGGAGAGGCTGTTCTGGCCCCCATCTGGAATCTTTTAACTCTTCTGACCCCCTTCCATGGGTTGAGGGGCTAGCTGATTTCAAAGATCAGTGAACTTTCCAGAACAGTTCTTGGCAGTGAAACATAGAGGCTTGGATTCTTTAGATTTTAGTTGTTCTAGGATGCAGGCTCAGTTTGCATTTTAGAAGAGTCTGTGTTAGTGAGGAGAATCAGGAGGGATGGAGAAGTGTGGATCAGGCTGGGACTGGAATAGGAAGAGGGTTAAGGTCACAGCAATCACAAAGCGCTCCTTTCCCCCTGCATGTTGAGGACTAAGTGAGCATATCATTAACAAAAATGTTTAGAAGTTGACATTGGAAGGAACCAAGTCTAAAATAAACCTCAATATAATCTTAACATTTTTTCCATTTTATAATGTTGAATATAATAGGACTCTCTTCTGTGAGGACCGCCTGCACCTTTGACAATTTCATTTCTCTTTAAGTAACTGTCACTGGAGCACATTCTCCAAGAAGCCTTATGTGGAGCCCCAGGTCTGTATGATGGTAGGTGGTGTTTGCATGAAAAGAAGTACTTGTTCAAATATATTTACATAGTTTTGTAACACTTGATCTCCCTCCTGGAGATTTATAAGCATATTAGCATTTTAAAGGCTCTGAAAAGTCCTGCAGGAAGGAAACTTTATTTTAACTTGCTTGACCATGGACTTCCTCCACACGTCAGCAAAATCAATACGTGTAGCACCTCATGGAAAGAAATAATCTACAGAAGACATTTCAGGGAAATGATTAATGCTTCAACATTAAAACAAACGAACAAAAAAATGAGTCTTATGTCCAATCCACTGTAAAATTTTTCATCTGAATTCTGAGTCACAGAATTCTGTCACTGAAAAGGAATCCAATGGTTTAGTCTAATAGCCTCATTTTACAGAGCATGAGGCACAAAACATTAAATAACTTATCCAAGTCACCTGCTCAGGTAGTGACGGAAAATTGACCATAACAAGAATCTCCATCTCCCAAGCCAGTGCTTGTCTAGGTCACCACTCGCCCCTCGGAGCACCTTTAATTCTCCCCAACTCAAAATCATCTGTGAATTTAGAATACTTTTAGTCTGAGCTTGAAAATATAAAACTGAAAGGCTGCTAACATTTGCCTAGGATAAGACTATGTGCCAGGAGAAAGTATTGGGAGAGTTCCAGGAGGAGAGCCCCAAGAACCTGAAAAGGGGGCGCTCCAGAATGGGGGAAGAGCTTTTAAAAGGCTTTTTTAAAAAAATATAGGTCCCAAGAGTCTGCAGTGCCAAAGAGACACTTAAGTTGCGCAAAGAAAGCAGGAGAGAAAGTTTCCAAACTTAAGGAACTTTCAAAGGTGCAGGAAAGATGGCGTTTATTGCAGGGAAACACCATGGTGAGAGCTGTTCTCCAGTCTCTTGAGCCAGTGGCTTGACTCTGCCCTGAAACAAGCCTCCTGGATCCTGAGTGAGGGCAGATAGAAGTGTAGTTTTCAGAGGGCCAGAAAAGGAATTGTCTCATGAAAATGTGTAACTAGAATCAACTTTATACGCCTGAGTCATCTACAAGCCTGCTAGTTCTCATATTTGTGTACATTTTATACTACTCAGGACCTAAAAATTGGCATAAGAGTATGTGTCGATTCAAAAGATTAAAAAAAAATTCTATGAACTTTGCTGAAATGGAGCCTAGCGAAGGCGGTGAGGAGGTGGAATTGGGTGGTGGGGGAACAAGAAACAATTTTTGAAGGAAAAACAAAAACCTGATTCCTTGAGCAGGGTGGTAGAGGGTGGGGTTTGGAGGGAGTCTTCAACCAAGCTGAGTCTAAACTGACTGGGCGGCTTTTATTTGGGCCTCTCCCTTGGCAATGCTTTATCACAGTATGATTTCCATTCTTGGCTGAGGAAAGGACTGAGTCAGGCTGGAGTTGGCTCGGTGGTAGCTCTGACAAGACAGTCACAATAATGGAAGACATCTTTTCCTTATAACTTTGGAAACCATGAAAACAGATATTGGCTCTGAGTATGTCTGATGGTCTAACTATTTCCTGTCAACAGAAGTAACTCTGATTTATCTTTGGTCATCAACTTCACACACTCATATACAACTCATATCAAGAGAGCACAGAGAAATATAATAGACAGAGCCGTGATGTATGTCTATTCAGCAACGCTTCCTGGTCCAGAGTAGGCCTCAGGGACTGAGAAAGATACTTCAGTATTCTCACTCTTCTGACACTCTATTCCCCCAGGCACCCTTCCAGTGAGGTATATTACATGGGCTTCGGATGAGCTACATGTTGGCTTTGATCTCTGGGCCCCTCACCTATCCTCCTTGTGATCCAGGAAGTTATTGGCCCGTGTCCAGTAATTATAGTGAGATGCTGACGGCCGAGGGGCCGATCTATGCTGGCATGAGGCACATTGTTTTATTCTTCTAATATTTGAGTACATCAGAGGAGTGAGAGAATTTTTAAAATTCCATTTCCTCCTCAAAACTGATTGATGGTGCAGACTGTGGAAATTGAGTGAATATGCCTTTTCAGTTAATGCCATCTTATGTCATCTGGTTTTGAATTCAGAAGCATTCTTTCCACTGCCCTGTTTTATACTTTATAATTCGTTGCATTTAAGAGGCCATCACTCATAACATATAGCATTATTTTATGTACCACAAAGAAAAAAATGCTGCCAATTAAAATAAGACCTAATAATTTTTGACATTTTAAGTTTTGCATTTTATTCTTATTAAAAGGATTTGTTTATACTTATTCAGATAGATTTTTATCATGTATCCCATTTGTGCAGACATAAAAATGAAAATATATGTAAAATAAATTGGCTAAGTTTCTAAAACTTTTCATATTCGGAATCCAACTCTTCCAAATCCCTCCGGAGAGAGGATCTTCAAAGTCTATGTTATTGTACACAACGCAGTGTGTTGCCCCAAAATATAATGACAGTGAAGCAAACGGCTGTATGGCCACAGCACCATGACTGTAACCTGGCTGACAATAAGTCTAAGTGACAGCAATGGTAAGATGCCATGGATAGTGAGAGGCAAGAATTTGAGACACATCCTGATTTTACAGATGTTAAAATGTATGTGGATGTGGGGGGCCATCTTAGAATGAAAGAAATATGGCATGTTTCATTGTCAAAGCATAGTACAAGATTCAGTATACAAGATTTTAAAATATTTTACAAAAAGTTCTATTTATATTTCTTAGGTTTAATTATCAACCTCTGAAAAATATATAAAGTTTAAAATCATCCACACCTAAATTACTGTCTCAATGTAAGCAATTTGCAGGATCCTAAGTAAACAGACTTAGTTTGCTTTAAGAGAGACTCAAGAGGTTTTCTTCTTAAAAGAAGTGGCTTTAGACAGGGTTTTATCCGTCCATCTATCATGCCTGTGAGGCAATTTCATATTCCTGGGAGAGGTGCCCGCCAATATTTATCAGTCTTTTATTTTAAAAAAAGAGCAATTTCTAATATAAAATGACTTATTTGTGCGTGTTTGGCAAAGTTATTTAGTAAAAAGGAGAGTAGTAGCCGTGTTTTTCATTTTTTTGTGCGTACACCTAAAATAAAGTACCTGACATACAGTTTTCCAACATCAGCATGAAGAATCTTTTCTTTATGACATAGCTCTAAAATAAACACAGGTTTTTTAATAGGAAAAAACAAATTGGTAGTAACTGCTAGGATTATATTTGAAGGAAATATTCTATATTAATTGAATATAAATGAAAGGTAAACAGGCCAGTTTCTTTTTTGATAGATTAATTGAAATGTATTAAAACTCACAGAATTATTATGCAATTTATCAGCATTCATATTTTATTTACTCTTAGGAACTTTAATAATAATAATAATTATTATTATTTTTTGGAAACCAGTGTTTCACGTGATCATGCATAATCTCATAAGTGCGGCTTGTTTTCCCTTTCCACTTGCCTTAGTCACAGACGTAGTTAAATGCTGGTGATTCTGTCTCCGTCCAGCGGAGGGCAGTCGTGCACACCTGCAGAAGCAGGATTCCCATTTCAGGTTGGACCCGCATTAACCTGAGAAACCGCACACCACCATCCGTGTCTTGGTGTCAGACTCCGTCTGGTCACAGTCCTTGGCAGGGTCAGCAAGGCCACAATGAGTTAGCTTCAGGGCTCCAGGTGGCAGAGTTGAAGCCTCCTCTCCCCAGCTCTGTAGAATCTCCCCTCTCTCCCCAAGCTCTGGAGTATGTGACACAGGAAAAATGTGAGGGTCTGGGACGGAGCCCCACTGCTTGGCTACTGAGATCACCTTTGCAACAAATTTGAAGGAATGTGGTTAAAGTGCACTGCATTCCCTTCCCAAGATTTCTGCACTTAGTTTGCACTTCCTCCTGTTATCTGTTCTGAGGCCAGACAATGAGAGGGAGACGTGAGGCTTTGTCCAGTAGGGGCATCTCTAACCCCAAAACTGCCTCTCCATCCCACCATTGCCCAAGACCTCTGCTTCCTTCATACAGTATTTGGACAAAGTGTGACCTCCAGACCCACCAGAATTCCCAGGGGACTGACCAGCAGCGGCGCCTCTGTTCCTTTAAACTTTCAATTAAGAAGGAGAACTTTGGGCAGCCATCCATCTATTGTCATTTTTATTAGTCAATTTAAAGGAAATGCTAACATAAAATTTTTTCCAAGGTCCTTAATGAGGTGACAAATGCTTCAGAATGACTTATTCTAACCTTGTGCATTCCTTGAGTCGGTAGCACTGGGAACACCACAGAAAGGAACAGAACCTGAAGTTGTCATGAAAACAAAACAAAATTAATTAAGAAAATAAAAGTAAAGCTGTCATGAAAGTCTAGTCTTAGAACCCCTGCCACAGCTTTTCATCAGAACGGGGCTGTTATCATTCTTCTCAATACTGTGCTATACACACAATTTCAGGAATAATAGCAAAATGGACACCAGAGTATCCGCCTTCTAGTTTGAGCCACTGAATGTCCCCAGCACCTTCGATGCCCTCTTTGCCTTTCCCTGCTCCTTTCCATTTGCCTCCATCTCAGAGGTAACTACTCTCCTAAATTGTAATAATTTCTGAGCTTTTCTTCTTCCTTTTATTCCCTGTCTATTCTATCCCATTGGTCTAGTTGTCTGTCCCTTTTCTAAAATCATCTGGTCTAAATTACTGGAGCTTCTTAGTAAGTTTTCATTTCCAGTGGGTCAAGTAGGATTCCCCATACCTCTCACTCTCCCAATCCTGTTCTTCTTTTTCAGCGGTGTCTTGTCTATTCTTGTTCCTAAGATTAATCTTGATATTCATAGAGGATGGGAAGTTGAGTGCTGCATTGTGGCCCCTTAGTCTGACCAGCTCGTTTGACTTGTGGCTCTCAGTTACGATCTGTGCTACCTGAGGCTAGTTACTTTACCTCTCTGGGCTTCAGCTCCCTCAACTGTGTAATAATAGTATCAATTTCATAGGATCAGTGTGAGGATGTCGTCGTCATCGTCGGCAGTCGTCCGTCTCGAGAGACGATGGTGTAGCTTCTTAAGAGTCTATCTGCACCGCCGAGAATGGCTGTGCAGTCCAACTCGGGAGTGACACAGTATCTGTCTCCTCCCGTGTTGAATCGACATCTTGTGATGACGCTGGAGTGTCCTCTCCAGTGAAGCTGAAGCTACAGAGCCTGGGCAGGGTGATATGGAGGGTCTGCTGTTGCCCATGCAGCAGACCCCCCCTCTCTTTGCAGCTGAAGGGTCCAAGGGAAAGACGGAGTCAATACAGCTTGGCTTCAGGTGCGCCACAGGAGTTGCCAGTGTTGACTACAACGTCAAACTGCCTTAGGGACTCCGGCTCTGGATTTTCTGTCGGGGTTTACTCCCTTAGCCTTTCCCCTGAAGAGGTATGCCGCAAGGCAGCGGAGGTTTTTTGGAGTCAGAGTTTTCCTTCTCTGATGTGCCCTGACTGGAAGATTGAACCAGCGACACTTAGCTCGCAGGTCGACGCTCAATCCACTGAGCCAAACCAGCCAGGGTAAGTGTGAGGATGACAGTGTGATAATAAAGGTGCTTAGATCCTTGCCTGGAAAGCATCACTCTGGACTTGGAATAGCAGGGGACTTTTGCAGTCACACTGACCTCGGCTGCAGTCCTGGCTGTCTCTCACCAAATGTGTCACCTTGGACCAGTTTCTTTATTTTTCCAAATCTCTGTTTTTACAATTACAAAAATGGGGATGACATTAGGGTTGGAAAAATTAAAGGAGGAAACCAAGAAAAATTGCTTAGCATGTTGTCTAGTGCATGGTTAAGTGCTTAACAGTTTTGTTTAAGAGTTTTAACTAGATTTAATAATAAAAGTGAACTGCACCTTAATGCTAAAACCTATCTCTACCCTCACTCCTGGGTATCTACAAAAACACTTGCCTCGGAGTCATTGGCAGAGAATGCTGGCAGTCAAGAGGAGTTTGCAAAACCACCTCTTGTGTTCTTGCAGTTTTTCTTTGTTTTCAGCTTATTTGAGGTGCGGTCACCTTGGGAGAGAAACTGTTCCTGACTCAAGGCCAAACTCTCCTTCCCAGGTCCTTTCTCTGGTGCCACAGCCTGCTTTGCTGGTTTAGGACTGATGACGCAAAGCTATTTCTTAACTTGTTTTCCAGAATCAGAGGAAAGTTTAACATAACAAAATTTTATAGCTCCTGCCCAGTAACATATATTACTTAAAAATAAAAAGTAAAAATACCTTTCCCTTATCATGCATGATTCTTTTACATGTACAATTATCCTGATGTATTGGCATAATATTCCACAGTTTGCTATGACTTGGAGGTTTATGGCCCTTCTGTGGCATATCAGACTAAACATAATTCATTCATAGCTACTTTGTGCTCAGGGAAATAAACCCCTAAACTTAAATAACTATGGTGTGACCTCTGTAAAATATTATTTATGGTTCTAAAACTACTATTATGTAGATATCAAGATGTGCCAAATGTTATAAACCAAACACCAGACAGCAAATGGGACAGCGAGTATTCCATTTATTTTTGCTTTCCTTTCTGGATATTTCTCTGCAAATGTTATTTCCATTTAAATGGATTCTGGGGTAATTATCTGGCAGAGGAAAGCAATGTTCATTTACATTTTATTATAGAATACTATAGTAAGTAAAAAAGTCTCCTTTATAAAGAAGCACCACAGAAGTGTAAACATTCCATTAACTCACTGTAGTTTAATAGGAAAAACATTGATTACCTTTGGGTATTAAGTAACTGTCCCCATTATCAATAGATTAATGTAACCCATCTGCTATTCATTTCTGCAAATTAGTTTATGGTGGAAAACCTGACTGCACATTTAAGTTCCCCAAATAGAAACTTCAAGCTCAGCATTTCCATACCGTTAAGAATATGTGTGCGTCCCCAGCACCCCTCAGTGTAAGATTTTGAAATGTTTAGGACGTCATTTCCACATCTTGTTTGTTTCCTCAATTATTTGCTATGCATCCAACTACATTGAAAGAAATAATATGTTCAGTAGTAGTAAAGTAATGGAATCGTTTATTTCCTAATAATCATTCCACAAATGTTTGGGGAACCACCATGTGCTGATCACTCAACTTGGCACTGGCAATAATAAAGATGAATGAGAAAAAAATTCTCAAACCTCAAAGAACTAACAATCTGGATATGAAGACAGATAAGCAATAAGCAATTTCTAGGCAGCACAGTAAGTGCTGTGAAAGAGAATGGAATACACACAAAGGGAAGAGTAGGCTGAGGACAAGGAGTGGAGGAGGCCAGGGGGCTTGCAGTGGGCTTCACAGAGGACAGTGGACACAAACACTGAGCACAGTCTGGAGGATGAATGGGCAGCTTTTAGTGGTCAGATGGATGAGCAAGACCAGCATGGGCGAAGACATGGCGGGGAGGGTGTTGGGTTCAGGCCTCTATAAATCATTCAACATGGCTGGGATTTGGGGGAGCCTTGGAGAAAAAGGAGAGGAAGATTTAGAACAAGGCCAACCATAAAGATCTTGTAGGCTCGTCTAAGAAATTTAGACTTCCTCCTACAGGCTGTGCATGGATAGAGAGATTTTAAGTTGAGGGTAACCTAATGAGATTTGTGTTTTGGCTTCGCTCATTGTGGCTGGGATGTGGGGAGTGAACTGGAGCCCAGTTACGACACTCCTCCAGCTTCCAGATGAGAAATAACAAGGCTCTGGGCAAAAGCAGTGACAAAGAAAAACCTGATTGAAACTGCATTTGAGATACAGAATCACATCTTATATGGATGCGGGAAGAACCAGGAGGAGGAGTCAAAGAAGCAAGTGGGTTTTTGGCCTGGGTAACTGAGTGTAACAGAGGAGTCCCTTTCAGCACCTGGGACTGTTCTTGGAAGAACAGAACGAGTTTGGGGAAGAGCTCAGTGGACCACATGCTTATATTGCCTGTGGGAAATGAGGGTGTGTTGCAGAGGCTGTTGGAAATATGAGTTTGGAGAGAAGTTAAGATGGAGATAGAGGCTCTACCAATTATATGTACAATGTTTAATAATGTTTTTACAGATTCATGGAAGTGAGTATATGAGCTAATTTGCCTAAGTAAAATTGGAGAAATACCATAGCTCAGGGGGTGTTTCTTGTTTTGTTTTTTGTTTTGAAAATTATGTTGATATGATAGGTAATGCTTAACCACCAAAGCCCTGCAGAAAAAGACTAAAAAGTATCTTACATTTCATTTCTTCCTATGAATATAAAGTGTTGCCTTGCCCATTTTATATTCTTTAACAAAAATGGAAAATGTCTTTTACTTATCAAAATCATAAGAAGATGATTTCAGGCCTTCCATTGAAAATAGTCATGTGCTCCATTTAAATTACTAGTACTGCCACACCCAGAAGTTATGTTCTTGTTTAAAACACTACTTACTTTTAGGGAATTCTGACCAAAACTGAAGAAAATAGAGAGGACAATATTTTAACTTCATCATTCTTGATGACTTTCTAAAAGCTCATGTGTTTTGATGGATAAGATGAATGAGACCACATAGTGTTAAGCACCTTGGACTTTCAGAACAAAGGCCTTTTAGAAGAACAAAGTATCATTATTAATGACATATCACTTACAGTTTTCATCAGTAATGTAAGGTTTCAGCCACTTTAATGGGAACTTGAATGCTCAATGTGGAGGGCAAGACTATTAGCAAAGGTTTTTGACAGTAATACCTTCGCTTCTAAGGAAAAACATAAATCACACTCAAATTGATCAAAAAACAAGCCAAGGGGTTCAGAAGAAGGTGAACCACCATTGGCTTACTGAATTTTTCAAAGGCCTTGTCATGAATGAGTCCACTGGTGAGCTCTGCTCTTGATGATGGGCTCCCTTCACTGCCAACTCCATCTCCCCTGCCTTCTGGACAACTTGCCGTCTCAGAAAAATGCCTCATGCTCCAAACTTCATCTTTCCCTTTTACTTCCCTTCTCCCATCTTTCTACATTTGCAAACAATCTACACTGGGTTTCATTGCCACAGGGTTTTCCTGTCCTATGGTGACCTGCTCAACCATATACATAAAATAAAGAAATTCTACTGTGGGGGAAGAGCAAACTTTCCTCAAGGTACTTTTGGCTGGTCTAATAATCAAAAAGACACGTGGCAGATGGGAAAAAAAATACCTAAATTTAGGGGAACCCTGCATACCTGAGGAAGTCATAGACCCCAAAGCACAAGAGATTTGGAGATAGAAAGAGAACATGGGTCAATAAGACATCCTGAGCTAGGGATGAGTTAAGGTGCTTCAGAGAGTCAGTGCAGGATGATCAGAACATGCTTAGTAAATAGAAGTTTGCCTTGCCCTATAGATGGGCCAAAAGAGGTAATCTCTGATAACATCTTTTTCTTTAATTGTGTTAATTTTTATTGGATTTATTGGGATGACATTGGTTAATAAAAGCATATAGTTTTCAGGTATACAATCCTATAATACATCATCTGTATAAGCTAAAGTTGTCTTTAGCTCAAAACAATCTGCATACCACAGAGGAACATCTTGGGGTGATTCATTCTGAACCCCCATACTGGCTTGCTGCAGTGACATAATTTACACAATGCCGCTGATGGTAGGACTCATAACATAAGTACCAAAACAGTGGGGAAGTATTTTTTCCTGATACACATTGTTAGGCAATTATGGGAGATGGTTGTATAGAGAGAATCAACACTGTTAACATTTTTGCAGATTCTTTACACAAGATTATACTCTCGTGTAAGATCTCTACAGTCAGATTCACTACAACCTTCTTAATGACACTTTTAAAACTACTCTGTTTTTGTTAGAGGGAAATTAAGAGAAATTCTCTGGGGTACGGTGGGGGTTGAAGTTAAAATCAGTCAGCTATGCTTTAGCTATAGAAGAAAAAAATCTGGGATGTAAAAAACGCCCGATACAAACGAACAGGGATTTTACTGTTATTACAGTAACTGATGATTTATATCCAAGGACATATAAGGAATTGATTACATTGTAGTTCTGCCAATAACTCTTGGAGAATTTAAGATTGTTGAGATTGCCAATGACAAAAAGAGAGCGAAGGATTTCAAGTGAGGCACAGCGGGCTGTGGTTATATATTGTGAAGAAATATTTGTTAGTAAATGAAATCCCAGACTACTGTTCTGTCTCTGATTTTCGACAATAGCATAATTAGTAAATTCTTTGTTTAATTGATTTGATTCTGGAGAAACATGGAAAAACTCTTTGTTATATTATTCTATTTTGGGAGTTCCTCCTAACCACATTAGTTTCTCTTTTGTGTTTTATTTTATCAAGATAGATCAAAGCACATTTCCAGTCCAATTGTTGAGATTCACTCTTTCCTTTCTCAACCCAGAAGACAGATTCAACTAGGAGAATACACTTACTGACAACAAAAGAATTCAATCCCAGCTAGAATCCTGAGATAGCAAACAAAATGCTAGCACAGGAAAATGGTTCACATTTTTTGCTTTTAAGGTTTCTGAGGTTTTGTAGTGCAAAATACCCAACAAATAATTGCAATTCAGAATGTGAGAAAGATGGAGAAATAAGGAAGATTGCTATGATCACATTCATTAATAATTTTAATACTATGTATATTTTTAAATTCCCCACATTTTACAAAATTCAACAATAGTTGAAGATCAGCTACTTCATACAACATGTTGATGTTGAGATAAGTTTAAATTGTTTTAGGAAGTTAGCACTGAAAGACTGAGTTCACTTTGAGCCTTATCCTGAAAGATGACTTTCTTGCTGCAATATAAGTCTGCTAATAACAGATGAGCCAAGAGGTTGGTACTGTTTGTGCCTTTAAGATCATAGTTCAAAAGCATGAAGCAAACGCGATAATGAAGTTAAAACAAACATAACCTTTATTCTCTTTTGAAAACTCAGAGAATAGGGCCTGGAACCTTACTCATAGATTTAATCAGATATCTTAAATGTTGTAGTCTCACTTAAAATCTTATAGCAATAGACTGAATATGATAGCAAAATACATGGTTGCTCTCAACTACATAGTAAAAAAATGTAAATTCTCTTCTCCAACATAAAGAAGGGCTAGGCTGGTGAGCTGCTGGATCAAATATTCATAGTGAATACAAATTACTCTAAATAATGATCATATTTTCATAGCTTAAAATTACAGTATGCAATCAGACAGTAAAATTATGTCACCTTCAGGAGTTGGGAGGCCAACAGTAAAAAATACTATTTAGTTTATGTAAATAGTGGAACAGAATCTCTTAACTCACATTCCAAAGATCTGATCAGACATCATGAACATACATGCTGTCTATCAATTATTATTTTTTAAAGAACTAGAGTAAAATAAAATTAATGTAAAATATTCAATACAATTCAGTATTTCTTTGACTACTAAAAACAAAATACTTCAAGGTCTTGCACCACCTTACTGGCCTGAGATAAACAGTAGTAACTGGAAAGTAGCTGTAATGGAGAGCAGGTACTGGAGAATTCTGTCTGACAGAATGCCATGTAACTGCTTTCAGCAAATAAGCTGGTTAAGATCATATCACTAAGTTGGTCTTTTTTAAGTTCTGTAGGCATAAAAAGATTTAAAAAAATAATTCTATTGCTCCTTAGAATAACTTTGTATATATTAAGATAACTTTAGAGTAATCAGTTTAACCTTCTCTCGAATGTTCAAATAATCCTTATGATTCTACTTTACATACAAGACTATATTCCTTAGCATTCATTAAACATAATTACTAGGAACAAACAAGCTTAATTTGAGAACATAGATTTAAAAGTTTTTTTTCTTAGACCTAAGGGAAAAGGTATAAACTTAGCCCTTTCTAAGCATAAAAAATAATTTAGATGACAAAGAGGACTGAGCTGGGACTCAGGAGACACAGATATGACTTAGGAAGAGCACTTTCCCTCTAAGATCCCTTCCAGCTGATCCTCAGGTTAAAACATTCCCTTCCAAGTTCCAAGTGGAGTGCAAGACCAGACCTGAACCACTGATGACCACTGGCCCTGGGAATAAATGAATACCTGAAAAACCTGACTCAGGTGGTCGCTTCAGGACCAACCTCAGACACATGAGGAAATAGGAAAAAATCCAGTATTCTACTGGTTTCCTGGTTCAATGTAGTAATCACCAATTTGAGGGGTTATAGGAAAAATCTCCAGAGGATCTTGTTAAAACGCAGCTTCAAGGGTCCCACCCCAGCCTTACTGTGTCAGAATCTCTAGGGATGGTGCCTCCTAATCTATTAAACAAGCATGGTTTCCCCCCAGCCCTCTATACTTCAGTAGGTTATTTGTGGGCTTCACTCTCTACCCTAACTTCTCACCCCAATCCCTGAAAAAAAGAAAAAAGTAAAAAAAAGAAGAAAGAAAAGGAAAGAAAGAGAAAGAAAAAAAGAAAGAAAGAAAGAAAGAAAGAAAGAAAGAAAGAAAAGAAAAGAAAGAAAACCACTGTACTGTAGCAGCAAAACCTCCAGAATCAGAGTCAGGAGCCAATGAGTAGCTGCCTGAGCTTGAATGAATTATTTAACATCTCTCTGTCTCAGTCTCTTCATTAAGTAGATGAAAAGGAGGCTCTGCCATCGCTTTTGATCTCAAATGTTAGGGACCTTAAGAACCTAATATGTCAACTCAGTAAATCATGAAGTACAGTAGATGGGGAGATTTCGCAAGGTTGTCACACTCTGCAGCCCAAGCATCCCAGCAAGAGTCTGGTAGCCCCCCGTGCGGTGTAATCTCTCTGGTCCCCTCATCCACAGCAGAAGAGAGGCTAGGTTGTAATTGGATGAGGAGCGAGGTGGATAAGCCAAAAGAAGCCTGAAAGAGAGTTTTGGCAAGAAGCAAATGGCTGCTTTGAAAGCAGAAATCACTCCTGGTCCTCATCCTCGTCGTTCTGGTCCTGGTAGCGAATGTAGACGACCAGCGTGACAAAGCCCGTGAGGATGCAGAAGGACCCCACGACCAGGTAGGCGATGCCCAGGAAGGGGTTCTTGCCTCCCATCCACGAGATACTGCTGAAGATGATGCGCTTGTGGCCGCCGAAGGCGCGCACGGGGTAGTTGTAGGTGATGTTGACGCGGTAGGCGCCACGCGGCAGTCCAGTGGAGTAGTTGCCCTGGCGGATGCGCGCATACAGCTTGCGGAACGTGGGCAGCGCCGCGGTGCGCATCCACACCACGAAGTCCTGGTTGATGAAGCCAGTGTTGTTGGGGTCGGAGCTGAGCTCGTAGACTGGTCGGGGCCAGTTGGGCGGGCGCGCGGTTCCCTGGAAGGCCAGCGCCAGGCTGCCATTCACCAGTGGCGGGTTGTGGAACTTGACATGGTAGTCGGTCCACCAGGCGATGCCGGTGCGGTCGAGCGGCACCTCGACGTAGGGCCCGCCGGGCTGGCGCTGGTGCCACAGCGAGAAGGAGTCGTTGAAGAGGCTGTTGGCGATGGCACCGCAGGGCGCAATGGGCAGGCCGGCCGCGCTGCGCTGGTAGGGGGCGCACTCGTTGACCGGGTGGCGCAGAGCGCTCGGCAGCCCGCTCAGCTGCGCGTCGTCGCGGGACACGCCGTAGCGCCTGTTGTTCTGGTAAAAGTTGGTGAGCTCGTAGTAGAGGTACACGGGACCTTGAAAGAACTCGGGCAGCGAAAAGTACCAGGCGCACAAGCAGGTGGGCGGCGGCGCGCGGTCCTGGTCGGCCACACCGCACCGCGAGCAGTTGCCGGTGCCGGGGTCGCCCGTGTAGTCGTACTCGAGCTCCTTGATGGCGTTGGAAGAGTAGTAGAGGCCCAGGCCCAGACCGATGAAGGCCAGGCCCGCACAGAAGAAGAGCGGCAACGTAATGCTGGCCGATAGCAGTGGCTGCCAGGCGGGGAGGCGCTGCTGCGTGAAAGCTGTGTTGTCGGGCTGGTGGGCGCCCCGTGCGGTGGCGCTCCAGGTCATGGCGGCCCCGCCGTCACAGACGGATCAAGGGTGGCTTAGATGGGGCCAGCCGGGTCGCCTCCCCTTCCACGATGGGCGATTCCAGGGGCTACTCCTGGGTCAGGTTCCGCAGGCGCAGGTGAATGTTGGCCCTGGCCCAGCCTCTGGCCCCCTGCACAGGTGAGTCTAAGTTCCAAGTTCTCCGTGCACCACCGGACCCCACAGTTCCGCCTCGGCCCAGGTGATCTGGGGCTGGCTCCGCCCCTGCTGGCAATCGGGTGCCGCGCCCCGCCTCGCCTCTGGAGGTGAGCCGGCTGGCCCGGCATTCCTTTCCTCACCTGGCCGGCCCGAGGCTCGCGTTTCCTCTGGGTCCGAGTGGGGCTGGACGTCAGCTCCTCCTCCTTGAGGTGTGTGGCGGCTCCAGGCTGCCTCTGAGTGGCTCATACCTTGCTCAGGTACCACTTTCCCTTCTGCCCTCCGAGATACTAGAGAGTGCCTGGGCCAGTTTTTCCGGAACTCGGAGGAGCTGCAGCCTACAGCACAGGAGGGATTGAACCGCAGGACCCTGGAGACTTGACAATTTCAGGTTATTAATCCTATTTTATCTGGGAAAAAATGTAACTCTGGATCCTCTTGCCTTTGTAAGTTAATTTAGGAACCCCCTTTTCGGTTAACTTTCCGCCACAAATTGCAAGGCTCAGGGGATTACACTATGGCAAATCTGTTTTGAATTCAATGACTGCATTCAAATTCTAGCTTTTTTTTATTTTTATTTTTTTAAGGGAAATGATTTTCTGACAGGTGTCCGGGTCTGGCTGTATGACTAAGAAAAGTGGAAAGTTCTCTAAAAATAAAATGACTTTAAAAAGAGAATCAAGACTGGAAGAGGTTTAGAGCCTTTAAATCTCTCTCTAGTTGGTGGAGAAACCACACAAGGAGAAAAATGCACCGGACTATATGTGATTTCTTTTTTCTCTTCACATTATTTTTATGATTATTTGTAGAAGGGCTGATCCAAGTTCCCCTAAGACCTAGCTGCTGTCCACAGTAAGGATGTTGGGAATGTTTGGCCTAAGAAGTTGAACAACAAGGATTTACAAGACTTATTTGTAAAGTGCACCCAGATTAGCTCTGGACATTATTTGGGATCCTGGCTTTTATATCTATGTCAGTACAATATACCCAAGGGGGTGTCAGACCATTTCAACTTTGTGCTAAATCCTCCCTAGATATTGAGGTGTTTCTGTCTCTCCTGCAACTCATAAAATGCAAATAACTTAAATATTTTCCATATTACACTTATGCACCCAAAGTAATATATTACACTCAGGAATCAAAACCCCTTAAAATTTAAAAAGTTAAAATACTTGCTAAATTAAACAGCAAGATATCTATCTATCTATCTATTTATCTATATTTAGCATCTTCCAAATATTTAAGCAATGTGGAAGAGATAGAAGAGAATGAGACTAAAATGGACCTTTGACCTCCAGGCATTTGCAGTCTGATAGGGGTCATATTACTTTGGGGTACAAAAGAATCAAAATATTTAATAGATAGCATGTACTCAAATACCAGTTACACTTTACAAGAATGGTACTAAAATTGAAAAGTAATACTATTTTAATAATGAAAACTTAATTCTGTCTCATTGAATGGAATGAATGCAGTTTAGAAGCATTAGCTATTTGAGACTCTTGAGGGACACCCAGAGGACTTGACTTTTACTTCCCTCACTTCCAATCATACCCCAGGAGAGGAAAAGGCCAACATTGTCAACAAGTCTAGTGTGATCCAGTTTCCACTTTACTTTTTTTTCAATAAGATAAAAAGAATAAACAGTTTTCCTGATTGTTGTGGTTGAGTTTCACCCACCCTAAATCACTGAATCATTAGGTTCCTTGACAGTGCCCACAAAACTAGTCTTGAGGAAGGAATTCAATTCTCAAAACTTCATCTTCAGTAGATCTTCAGTCTAACAGCTGCCATGCTACCACTCTTCTCAAAGTGCAAGCTCCCCTCTTTTTTTATTTTCTATTATTTTAATTTGAGAGTATGTTTATTAAAGCTGGGGACAGTGAAACAAAGGAAAAGTTTAGGATAGAAGAGGCAACAGGAGAGAGCCCAGGCTGCTTTGGCTCCTTAGAAATATTATAGGAAAGAAGTGAGCCATGCTGGGCTGTGTGAATTCACTGAGAAGTAAAAGTCACAGTGACAGAAGTGAGCCAAGGTGGGGCTGCTTGGCTCACTGGAGGGTCAGAGGAAAAGTGAGCCTTGTAGAAGGTTCAGTAGGTAAGTGTGGGATGAGCTGCCACTGCTCACTGCTCTCCTGGTTGCAAGTCTCATGGGAACCCTTAGAGTTTAGGAGAAAAAAGTAAAGGTGCACACTTGAGAGGGAAGAAAGGCACAGGTGTGCTCCAGAGAGAACCCACCCCAAGCTCTTCTCTTGAGTTGAGGGCCTGTCCAGCTCTCCTCTCTCTGGGTGGCCTGAAATTTATTCATGAAAAGCCAAAAGAGAATATTTTAACACAGGGAATGGTCAACAGTATGAAACACAGCTGAGGGTTCAAGTGAGATAAGAAATGAAAAGCAACATTGGGCTTGACTTCTGTGGCAACAGTTTGGGGGGAGGAGTGGGAGGAGTCAGGCTATATCAGATGCGGGAGAAGGAAGTGGAGACAGCCAAGGTGGGACATCTCTTTTTGAAATGTGTGGGAGGGGGAGGAGAAAGGCAAATGGTACTTATTTAGAAGAGTATGTATCCTAAAGGAAGACCTTCCTTATAAGATGGCAGACAAGTGTTTATTCTGAGGGAAAAAGATAACAGTTCAGGCAATATTGAAGATATGGGGGGACACGTTCATCGATGGCACAAAGGCAAGAAGGTTTGGATCTAGGGCACAGGTGCAGGGTCACCTCACCTCTGAAATTGGAGGGCAAGGAGTAAGGATGGATGCAGAATCCACTGGGTTTGGCTCAAGGAAAGAAAATTTTTATTTAAGAATTTCTTCTGTTCAGTAAAGGGCATTGGGAGAGGGAAAGGCAAGGCAGAATGAGATGTAGGGAAGACTGCAAGGAAGGATGGGGGGTGGTTTAGTCCAGGGGATTTTTGCACCCCAGGCTGTGAGATGGCAAATGATTGGCTGTTCCAGCAGATGGGGGTTTTCAGGGGACATAAATTGGGACGATGAATGTTCAAAATGTTGTAGATCTTGTGGAGGGAGTGGCTGAAATGCTAGGCCTTAGCTGAATGACAAAGAAAATGAAACCAAACTGGGGACCAGTAGACTGGCAGTCCTAATGATGTTAAGGAGCAGGTGGCATGAGAGCTGGGAGGGAAAAAGTGTTGTATGAGATGGGATGTTAAAAGTTTTGGAGGTGGAGCAATGCCGAGATATGGCATGTATATGTCGTATTTCCTCTGCTGGCTCCTAAGTTCCAAGCAGTCAATGACTGATACACATCATTGTATCCCTCAGAGTTCATTGTATAACAAGGGTTCTGACCTTGTGCCTTCCATTTGATTATACATATTATCATGATGTATTAAAGGTCACCTGGATCATTTTTAACTGTTTTCAGTACCAATAAAGAAAGGAGTTAATTCTAAATAGTTCCTTATTGCATTTCTTTACTGTAAAGAGAACTCAAAGTGAAAGAAAAAGGCTTTCCCAACCCAAATATTCCTAAAATGATTTTGTTTCTTCATTTTATCTTCTGGATTTTATCTATGTAAATATTTAATTTTTAATTCATTGTAATTATAACACAATTATCATTCTTCTTGTTAAATTACCTCCTCTTAGAATGAGATGAAGAATAAACTTTTTCATGTTTCTTTGTGGTTTCTTAATTTTTTAATGGTTCTAAAATTCATGGATCTACCATGTTAAACTACTCTCCTATTGTTGGGCATGTAGATTATTCCAGTTTTTCAGTGTTCCAAAGAATGTTGTAGTGGACATCTTTTTGCATGTAACCTTTTCTTTTATATTACAGTTGACCCTGAAACAACACAGAGGTTAAGAGTGCTGACCCAGAAAAGGGAACCCTAGTGCACTGCTGGTGGGAACGCAGACTGGTGCAGCCACTATGGAAAACAGTATGGAATTTCCTCAAAAAACTAAAAATGGAGCTGCTTTTTGATCCAGCAATTCCATTGCTAAGATTATACTCAAAGAACCCTGAAACATCAATTCAAAAGAACCTTTGCACCCCTGTGTTCATAGCAGCACTATTCACAATAGCCAAGTGCTGGAAACAGCATAAGCACCCATCTGTGGATGAGTGGATTAAAAAACTGGTACAGTCACACCATGGAGTACTATGCAGCAGAAAGAAAGAAGGAACTCCTTCTGCGACAACATGGATGGAACTGGAGAGAATTATGCTTAGTAAAATAAGCCAGGCAACGAAAGACAAATACCATATGGTATCACCTAATACAGGAAACTAATGAACAATACAAACAAACGAGCAAAATAGAACCAGAGGCAAGTAAACAAGGAGCAGACTGACAGTAACCAGGTGGAGGGGAGAACGGGGGAAAAAAGGAGGAGGGTGTAGTCAAGGAACTAGTATAAATGATCCACGGACGTGGACAACAGGGTAACAGGGTGGGGATGGACTGTGGGAGAAGGGGTAGGGGGGTAGGGGGGAGCAATGGGGGAAAAAGTGGGACAACTGTAATAGAAAAAAACAATAAATAAATAAATAAAAACTGAGAATAACTAAGGAAAAAAAAAAAGAAAGAGTGCTGACCCTTCACACAGCCAAAAATTCATGTATAACTTCTGACTCTCCCAAAACTTAACTGCTAATAGTCTACTGTTGAGCAGAAACCTTACCTATAACATAGTTGATTAACACACATTTTGTATGTTATATGTATTACACACTATATTCTTACCATAAATTAAGCTAGATAAAAGGAAATGTGATTAAGAAAATCATAAGGAAGAGGAAAAGTACACTTGCAGTACTGTACTGTATTTGTTGTTATTGTAAGTGTACGTCATCTGTTTGTAAGATGCATTATCTGTCAGTACCTACATCACTATTGTCTTATATGATACAAAACACTGTAAATGTTATACATATTATTACCACTAGACATCAAAATTGAAAAAATAATGTGGAAAAAAATTCATATTTATTTATAGATATAATGATGCATGCATTGATAATGAGGAAGCAGCAATATGATTGCTTTGAGTAACTCAGTGTTAATTGATATGATTGTTTCACAGTAGTAAGGAAATCTCCAAAAATGTTTCTAGCATATTTGAAAAAGATCCACAGATAAGTGGATCTGCTCAGTTTAAACCCATCTTGTTCAAGAGGCAACTGTATTTCCTTGGGATAAATTTCTAAAGGTTAGGAAAGGGGCTTAAAAGTTAAACTCTTTAAAGATACATACTGCTGGAGTCTTTGACACTGCCTCTACAATGTATACTTTGCTATGTTCACCAAAACTTTACAAACAAAATTAGTTGTTAACCACAGAGTATATTTAGTCTATGCTAATAAACTACTAAATACTAGGAGAAGCAGTATAGGATAGGGGAAAGAATGCTGTCTGACATCAGGGAAGTCCAAGTTCAACTCTAGAGTTTGTCAGGAAATAACTGTGACCTTGGTCAGATTACTTAACTTTTCTGGTCTTCTGATTGCTTATCTGTATGAATATGTTTTCTCCCCCCCCCCTTTTTTTTCTTTTTTAAAGATTTTGTTTATTCATTTTTAGTGAGAGAGCAGGGGAGGAAGAAAGGGAGAGAAACATCAATGTGTGGTTACCTCTCAAGCGCCCCCAATTGGAGAACTGGCCTGCAATCCAGGCATGTGTCCTGACTGGGAATTGAACTGGCGACCCTTTGGTTTGCAGGGTGGCACTTGATCCACTGAGCCACACCAGCCAGGGCTGTATGAGTTTGTTTTCTAAGATGATAGTGAACATCTCTTTTATTGCAAATATTTCTGTTCTTGTCATCTCAAGGTCTTCCTTACACTGACTCATTGACTAAACAGCTTTCATTGAGAACCCACTGTGAGCCACTTTGTAGGCACTTTATTACATTCATTATCTCATCTAATTCACACCACAAACCTTAGTGGTAGATACTATTATCATACTCATTGAACTGATGCAGAACTAAGATGTAGGCTAAGGAAATGGAGGCTGGCCAAGTTCTCAGAGGTAAGCAGGAGATCAGAGGGTATGAAATCAGCTTAATTCCAGCATTCTATATTATCAATCACTACACTGTAATGCCTGGGCATACTTCCTCTTACATGAACCTAAAAGACCTGAACCAGTTTTTAGTGTTGCTGGTCTTCTCTTATACCCCAAAGATTAGAGAATTCTGTCCCATTTATGCAGAGTCCCAGAATGTCTGAGTTGCCTTATTTTTTTGTTTAACAAAAGCTTTTGCTTTGAATCCAACTTGGGCTTAGCATGCCTATTTCTCTTGCTAAAAAGTAAAAACCACTTCACTTGTCTGGCAATACTCAGTTTTTGCATTTATTTTAATTCATGACTATTTATCTTACGGTAATAGAGCCAGGGTTTTTAATTGGCATTCCCTTCTATAAGTTTATACTGCTCAGGATTGTTGCCTATTACTCTGCCCATGGGGCAGCTTTTATTTAAAAGGAATCACATTAAATTGCTTCATAAAATTACAGCATGTGTTGAGAAAAGTTTTTAAAGAATTCACTGTGCCTGGACTTTATTTTTCATTAAGAACTGTAATCAGCAGACTTGCCATTTCAAAAATTATGGGGTGGTACCCCCTAGTGGAAGGTATAAAGAAACTTTGGTGAATTTACTGGAGGTGCAAAAGACAGACAGGAATTCTCTCTGTTCCTTGCTGCTGTGTGTTGGTTCTTTTGTGACTTAGGAGAAACTGGAGGCCAATTGTGAGCTGAGTTAGGTGAGTTGAGCTGCAGGGGGCACTATACAATGAAGTGGCAATAGAATAGAGGTGGCAATAGAATAGAGGTGACAATAGAAGTGGCATTGACATTGGGTATAGGAGGGCCAGGCTGAGATAGTGAATAAAGCATCAAGGATGGGTTGGACTTGAACTGTGTGAATGGAGTTTGGTTGTAGGGGTTGTGCTTGGTGAGTTGACAGGAGAGAAACCCAATATATGACGAGGACAAGGAGAGAGACCCGAAATATGAGGAGGACAAGGTGAGTGACAGAGTTGAGACAGAGGAGAAGTAAGAGCTCTATAACTGGAAATAAGAAAGAAAGTTACAATGGACTTGGACTGTCCACTGTGAAGGGTGGGAGGGCTATATACGCAGAGTGAGGACTGGAGGAGGGGTGAGACACCAATGCATAGCAGTGTATATGGAACAGCACATCTATTGAAGTTCTTCCCCTGCCATCTCCCTGTCCCTGCAGGAGTAAAAATTGCTGGTTTGGGAATGGCCTGACTGAAGGCTGTAATATATTGTATATACTGTCTTTCCCTTTCACACAGTGACAATATTTATTTGAAATTTTAGTAATTCTTCACTTATTAGGAGTAAATAAACATTTAAACCCTTTTAAAAAGTTATTAGATCTTGAAATGGAATGAAATAGATGTCTGTTTCTATATGAGAGCAAAGGCCTATGTCCTAATATCTATAAATTGGGGAGGCAGGGCTGACATCTTAGAAAACTAAGGTGCCTAACAAAGCTGTACTTAGATGCTCTTCCCTGTCTGATGGCGTCAGTAAACATACTTTCAATTCCACTTTCTAGGTCACTGGTTCAAATGTTTAAATATTTGGCCCAGCACCCTGAGAACCTGTACTTGTCATGTGTGCTGATCAATACTGACTTGTTAATCTGGAGGGTTGCAGGAGGCCCCGGCTGTTCTTGAGTAGTAAATCTGAATTTGTGAAGATTATGTTTAAGATTTTAGTTTTGTGTAGGAAATGTACTAAAAGGATGGCTGTGTAGAGTCAACTTTGAAGCTTAAAGAGACCAAGATCCTAGATAACACCTTATCCAGTGGTTTCCAAACTAGCCAAGTAGCAGAATCATTGGGGGTGGGGACAATATTTAAAAATACATTCCCTTAAGTCCTGGCTGGTGTGGTTCAGTTGACTGAGCATCGTCACGCAAAGTGAAAGTTCTCAGGTTCAGTTCCTGGTCAGGGCATGTACCTAGGTTGCAGGTTTGGTCCCCAGTCGGGGCGTCTACAAAACACAACCAATTGATGTTTCTCTCTCACATTAATGTTTCTCTCTCTCTTCGCCTCCTTCTCTTCCCCTCTCTCTAAAATCAAAAAGCATGTCCTTGGGTGGGGATTAAAAAAAAAAAAGACATTCCCAGGAGCCCAAGTCTTGCCACTAAATGACCATCTTCGGGGAGCTGATGCCCAGGAAGCTTGCTCAGAGCAATATGATAATCACCAAGTTTGGGGAGCCTCATATTCCCTCTGGAGATTCTCTTTGATCTTAGTCCGGGACCTCTGCAATGCAAGGAACAGAAACTTATTCAAGTCAGCTCCTGTGAAGAGATGGCTGTCATTCAGAGATGCAGTGTGTTGCAGAAGGAAGGTCCTGAAGGAGGTACATCTGGTTCTCACAGGAGGAGAAAGTCATCAGGCAGCTCCCCTCCCGGCATTGTTTCTTGTTGCTGCCCTTTGCTGCACTTCAGCAGGCCACCATCTTCAGCAAGGTCTTAGCTTGCTTCTCCAGATCTCCATCTTACATATTTTGGGGTTGCCACAGCTCTGACTTGGGCACCAGTACTGGACTACCTTACAGTTCCTCCTGCTCTTTAGTTCAAAAGTGACTCCAGTTTGGGTCAGGGGCCCAGGCCTAGTCCAGTCTATTATGCGAGGTGGGTGGGGGCGAGTTCCCATGACACCTACATGGCTGCGTAAACCCACCTCTTCAGAAAAAAATTGAAGGGACTCTTCCAAAGGGCGGTGGTATGGGTGGCTAGACACTCAAAGGGGGTCCACCACACCTTTGTAATGTTCCAGCGGAGGAGTCATCAGGGTTCTGCTTAAACACGTCCCGTGACAAGAAACCAATTTGTGAAGTCCATTCCTCTAAGATTTGAAAGGTTTTTGGTAATAACCATTGTGTATTCTAGTTCATTGTCTGGAGTAATGCAGAATAAATTTGCCTTCTGCCCTTTAAGAACACCAAAGATGGCCACCATGTTCACCTCAAGGCGTTTGTTTCCAGACCCAGACCCTTAGCTCTCTGACCTGGTCCTCTTGGGATCTAGACCCTCAGCATTCCAGCCTGCTCACTTCATATGGCTTGAGTTGGTAGGTGTTATTAATAAGAATTAGCTTACTTCTATACAATCATGTATTTATTTATTTAGATTTTTTATGAGTTTATTTGAGCCAAACTGACAACATTTTTGGGAAGCAAGTTCTCAAATGTTCCAGACAATGACAGTTCTATAGTTTCTTTTATACTTTGGGAATTAAGGAGGGAATATAAGGACGATTATATGACAGTTGGAGAAAGCAAGGCCAGGGTTGGATTACAGAATAGTTAACAAGATGATGTGCTCTCTTGGGGGTTCTGTGGGTCTCTTGCTGGCTTTTTGTCACAGATCTCTCAGCTGCAGCAGTCCTCATGTCACCAGAAGGGGACCAGGTCTGGAGAGTGTCTGCCTCAGGCAGGCTGGTAGTGTGTGAGATCTTGACTTCCTGCTGGAAGGATTTCACAACATGAGTCTGGGTGATTTTGAGAATGTGCTTATTAAAGTCGGGGTCAGTGAAACAAAGGAAGGGCTTAGGGTAGAAGAAGCAACAGGAGAGAGCCTAGGTGATGGTCTGCTTTGACTCCTTAGCAATATTATAGGAAAGAAGTGAGTGATGCTGGGCTGTGTAAATTCACTGAGAAGTAAAAACCACAGTGACAGAAGTGAGCCAAGTTGGGGCTGCTTTTATCTCACTGAAAAGTGTAGGATAGAAGGAGCAACAGGAGGGAGTCTAGGCAGTGCTCTGCTTTGTTTGGCTTTCTAGAAATGTCACAGGAAATAAGTGAGCCACAATGGGGCTGCTGTTAGCTCACTGGAAAGTCAGAGAAAAGGGGCCTTGGAGACAGGTTCAGGGGGTTAGCCTGGGACAAGCTTCCACTGCCCATTGCTTCCCTGGTTGAAAGTCTTGTGGGGAACCTCAGCATTTAGGAGATTTTCACCTGAGAGGGAAGAAAGTCCTGGGCATGCTCCAGAGAAAGCCCACCTACAACCATGTTTTTAAAAGGATTGAGGTGGCTTTAAAATACATACTAGATCAACATACCAAAAATATTTCAAAGTGAAAGAATGAAAGCAAAGGAAATATCTTTTGTGAAATAAAGTGGAGCTGAGTGAGAAGTTGATTCACAAATCACCTGCCACAAAACCCTGTGGCTTACTCAGGGTGGTCTGCAGGCTTCCTTCGTTTCCAGGGCCAGCCCAAAGAGGGAAGGGTGGATCCCATGCGAGAAAACAAACCCCAGAAGAATCTAAATGATTTCTGGTGCAAAGAATAGGAAATACCTACTCCTTGGGGTTCTCCCAGAGAAGATGCTGTGAAACAAACAATATCTTTAACAATATCCTTGCAATAGGTATTGCAGTCATTTTCCTGGGACTGCTTCTTACAATGTCAGTCACAGTGAGTTATAACAGTGCTTGGTCAAAGCACAGTTCAGTGACACCATTCTAGGGAGGCATCGTGGTCCAGTCGGGTGTGCCGCTCTGTGGTTCTCTGTCCTGTGGTCTATGGATAGATGTTAGAGGATCTAGCAATGGTTTCCAAGATCTGCTCGGGGTGGGGTCACCAGTGGTGGGACTCCAGGCTCCCATCCTTTCTCTGCATCCCATTCTCTGACCTTGGGTTTCTAAGAAAATCATGATTTGCCCAAGGATTCTGTGGTTAAAAAAGAAGTTTGAAAACTGCTGACCTAAAAGAATGGCATCGTTGTACCTCAAATAATCTTTCGCAAATATTGTTCATTTTCCAAAGTTTTCAGTAATTAAGGAGGAGCAGTGAGTTCCAAATGTAAACATCCTGCTAAGGTCCTAGAGCACAGAGCTTCTAAGTTGTCAGTTAAACTCAGGGCCATCTGTTTTAATAACCAAGCAAGCTAGGGAGGAATGACAACTTCTTATTAAATCTGAGGTACCTAACAAGGACATTTAGTGGACAGAAGGCTACTGCCCCTTCACTTGGAGGGGAGCTAAGAAAGGACTGTCATTGCTCAGATTCTCCTTAACAGATAATTTGGTGTTTGATCTAACAAGATGATGTACAAAGTACAGCCGCAATGATTTTAGCTTGAAAACTTTCTAATTTCTTGTAACCAAATACTCATTTTATCCATAAACAAAGCTCAGTAAATCACTCACAGAACACCTCGCTTTTTTGAACTAGAAGGGTATACATAATTTTAAAAGCCTAATATATATAAACCTAGGAAGTTGATGGTTTTGTATGTAGAGCAACCAAGTTTTCTTTGTGATGCTAATAAATAGGTCAGTTGTCTACTAATGTCCTTCTGGTTCTTGATACTAAAACTATGGCATTGTTGTACCAGAGAAGGGCCATCTGTCTATTCCTTATAATTGAAATAAATACTGTATATGATCCACTGATGGACTATTATTCCTGACCTTGAAACACAGTAGTATTAAGTGCAGGTCCATTATAAGCTTTGGGGCTGAGGGTGGTGATGGACCTGGGGAATCAATATTCAACTTGTGCATTTAAGCCTATAACTGATTTCAGTCCTCAGAATCAAAGATTATGAAAAGATTGACAAAAGTGGCAAACACTAGTAGAGTTTTCTTATCAGATTGCTCCACAAAGTTGACAAAGTTTAATAATGGTCAGTGGTGGAATAGCTGTGTCCAAGAGTCCCAGAATTTACAATTGATCAAGTGAGAAAGTGACATGCTCTTTAGATAGGCCACCTAGTAAATTAGGAGGGGAGTAAATGATTATACCTAGGAAAAATGTGATAGACTCAACTCTGGTCCAATCAATGGGATATTCCTCATTAAAATACCACCAACAGGGGGTTTTCCCTATTCACAAACCCACATGATGGCTCAACTTTTTCTCAAAGAGCTGTGGGAAGAGTGTTTATGCATAAGGACCCTTACATATTCAGTTGCAGCTGATTGGAGAGTGAAAGTGGGAAGCTGCAAAATTAATGTAAAGTGAGGTAATCTTTATTAACCTCCCAAGTTGGCAGCAGGAATCCATTGGGGCAACACCCTAAAAAGCCTGATTGGCTACAGCTGCATGAACTGATAGCTCTTCACATCCACAGAGGGCCTGCCAGCTGGGCCTGAAAGCTGAAGTGCCTGGTCACGCAAAGACCCTTTTTACTGCACTGCAGCTCAGGCAGGGGCAGCACCCCAGAGCCCAAAAACCTAGTGGGCTGAGGAGTAAGGATGACAGCAACCAAGACTCAGCTTATAAAGGTCTGGTCCCAGCTATTCCATCCAGAAGCAAGGGCAAAGACCCCCCCTTGTGCCCTTCCAAATGTGCACACAGCCCGTCTCTGGTTGTGCTCACCTCCAGTGGACCTGACATCTCACTCCCAACATTAGGGGGCAGAGTTCTCCCAGCCCAGCTTATGCACTCATCAAGCAGACCTAATCACTTAGTTTTCAAAACACCTAAAGATGATGATGATTATTATTATTATTATTATTATTATTATTATTGGCATGTAAGTTAGCTAAGATTTGAGCTGTCCGTTAGAAGTGATCTATGGGAGAAAATTCCAAGAGTTTTATTTAGCTTGATTTCAAATACTGTATGTGCTAAATGATAGGAGTCTTACCAGGTCCCAGTCTCTGACCAGTCTGCAACTTAGGGCTGTCAGCCTCTGCCTGCAAGCTGTGGAGAGCGAGCCTTCCAGACAGCACCCAGGATCTGAACGTCAGGACTTCTCCCAGGAAAGTCATCTCTGGGAAACTACTGTAAAACCTGCCTGTCAACAGCGTCGATGACCAGGCTCGTCTCAGGTAATGACACATTTATATTGCATTTTACATTTTATATGTTCCTAGGTGGCCATTTACAATTCTCCTCCCTTATGTTGCACCACCAATCTCACTACGCTGTTTGTTGAGGCCTGATCAAGGTGGACAGGTCAGTCAATTTGCCTGCCCTACCTTTGCCCCTTCTCAGAGTCATTATGATCCCCACTTGCAGAAATGTGGGGTTTTTACAAAGAGTCACTAGACAGACACTGTTTGAAGTTATGTTTTTATAATGTTGACTTGTTGGCTAGGTGGTAGATTTATTTGATGAAATATAAGATAAGCCTTCAATATGTTGTTGCAGATCTGGTTGTCATGGGAAGATGTCCATAGTACATTGAAAACTGAAAAAAAAAAAAAAAAGAAAGCATTAAACATTATGTGTTTTTGGTTCTATTGTTGTTAAAATATTTAAAAACAGAAAAGGGGCTGGAAAGAGATGCACTAAAAAAGTCAGAGTTTATCTCTGAATGACCAGACAATTAATACTTTTTTATTTTCTTTCCAAAAAAATTTTTTAAAAGATTTTATTTATTCATTTTAAAGAGAGGGGAGAGGAGGGAGAAAGAGAGGGAGAGAAACATCAATGTAAGAGAGAAACATTGATCAGTTGGTTGCCTCTCATATGTTCCCCGACCAGGAACCAAACCCACATCCTGGGCATGTGCCCTTACTGGGAATTGAACCTACAACCTTTAACTTTGCAGGATGATGCCCAACCAACTGAGCCACACCAGGCTTGTATATGTCTTCTGAAAAACAATTTAATGAGCATGGATTGCTTTTTATAGAGGAAACAACAAAGAATTTTACATTTTAAAAACATTCAAAAGAAATAAGGAGAAAGATCAAAAAGAGTCCTGTGGAATACCTCTAAAGACCTTTCTCCAGATTCAATAAAGGGGTTCTCAGCTCACTATGCTGAACACAATTATTGGATGAGGTTTTAAAAATCATTTCCCCTGGGCCCTGACCCAGTAGCTCAGTTGGTTAGAGCACTGTTCTGATGTGCCAAGGCTGTGGGTTGGTCCTGGTCACAGGACAACCAATGAATCCATAAAAAGTGAAACAAGTGAAACAACAAATTTATGTCTCTCTTCTCTCTCTCTCTCTCTCTCTCTCTCTCTCTCTCTCTCTCTTTCATCAATTAAAAGAAATCTCTATTAGGAAAATCACCAGGTGACACTGCTATTGCCAGTATCTGGACCAGCCAGAGGATTGAGCCACTTACCATAATTAGCTGTGAATACGCCTAATTTGTCTGCCTCTTTATAGCTGTGGGCCCTTAGCCACAAACCTAAGCTTCAAAAAAATTATTTTTCTGGGATATTAACATCTATCTTGCCCTGACTGGGTATCTCAGTTGGTTAGAGCATCATCTTGATATGCGAAGGTTGCAGGTTTGATCTTCAGTCAGGGCACATACAAGAATCAACCAAGGAACGCATAAATGAGTGGAACAACAAATTGGTACTTCTCTCTCTCCTCCTCTACCTCTCTCTTTCTAAAATCAATAATTAAAAACAATCTATCTTGATGGATGGTGGTGAGGCTTAAGTGGAGTAGTGTGCACAAGATGCCTAATCCAGTGCTCCATACTTGATAAAGCTGAGTAAATGATAGGTTGGTCTCTGTAGCATCTAGCCCAGGGGTCTCTCAGGGGTCTCAACCTCATCCACAGCTCATTCATTCCTTATTACGCCTCTTTCATCTCCCCCCTTTCTAACACATTTTAGGCTCTTATCTGACTCCAATAAGAAAGTAAAGAAAGGAATGGCTTAGTGTTGATGTTGCTGTCAATTTATGAAAATCATCATTTTAATGATTTCCACATAAAGTAATAAACCATCAATAAGTAACTTAATGTTTTAATCATTTTGTTTAAACCTTCGCTTCTTTTTAGTGGATTTTACATTACTGAAATCCCGCCCCTCCCCGCCACCCCCCCCCCCCCCCCACTTTCTGGTAAACCTGGAAGGTAATTCAGAAAATGTTTGCATTGTACATAAAGCAACATGTGATCTTCATTCCCCAAAGAACTTAAAGGTAGGTGGAATAGACTACACAGTAAAATATCAATTTTGCAGATCATAACATGTAGTGGAGTTTTTTTCCAGTCTAATATCCTACTTGATGAGGGAAGAATAAAACAACATACTTTATAAAAATCCCTTTTCAATTAGAGCAGGATATTTTAAAAGCCATTTTTATGGGGAGGCATCAATTTCTATAGGAGATGGTTCAAACCACCTCAGAAAGCCTGAGATCAAAGAGATATAGCCTTGAAGAGGCCACTGTGCAGGAAGGCACCGTGACTCATTTGACTTGGGGGCACCACACTAAAGTGTAAGTCTTTGAGGCATTGTCCTTGAAGTTGCGAGCTTGGCTGCTCCTGGGGGAGATTGACTAAGATGGTACACGACCATGTTCCTCCATCCCTTCTCCCACTTATGCCCCCAGAGTGGGTGGAACGTGTGGACAATGGAAAATTCCTTTGATTCCAGAGATGGCTGTGGAAGAGTTGTGCCATGGGCTACAGCTTTCCAAAGCAGGACAATGAATGGCAGCTTCACTTTCCTTCTCTGAGTCCAAGATTCATACAGTAAGTAGTCCCATAATGTCCCCCGTCTTGAGGGGTTGCAAGGAGAATGCTTAGAAGAATTACTTTCCATGCAAAAGGCTGATCATGCATTAGCCTTGTAGAAATCAAGGTAAAGTCTTTCTATTGAGTCCCCCAATTTTACTTTATTTTTTTAAAAGAAAAATAGAATTATCCTAGTTGGATATATTATTTTATCCAAGATGTTTCTAATGATTTTTACAAAATGTATATAATTTATGGTTATAGTTCTGTCATAGTTTAAAAATGTCATCTATAGTTATCTATGCAATATAATCATTTGTAACAGATAGCAATGATTAGGGAAAAGATAAAATTGTTCTATGCGAGGCCAGTTGACTAAACAATTCTTTCAAATTAATTTTTTGAAATTTATTTAATTTTACTTTTATCATTATCATTATTAGCAGTATTAGTCATATTTCAGTTTTGATGTTTTTTCTTCCTCTTTCAGTTTATGTTTCATGTCCATTAGATGGCACCGTGCATTTCAAATACGAAAAGCATGTGAAATACTAACGATAGGCTGTTGAAAGCAAGCAGTATTATGCATTAGTTAAAACTGTCATGACCTTCAATGAGAATAAAAACATTTTATTTTTCACATAAAATTTTCTAGTAATTATCATTTATTAAACAGAAATCTGGAACATGATCCCACAATTCCATGTTAAACTCCTCTTGCATAAAAAAAATATCTCTTCCTATGTGACCTAAGAATAATGCACCTCAGACTTAGATTTGAGTGTGGAGCTCCTGAGTCAAATGAGATATTATCATATAACTCCTTTACTTCCCCTCAGAGCATTGTGCTACTGATTTTCTAATAATATTGAGGAATTTGTGTGTGTAGCTATACTCTTTCATTTTGAGGTTCTTATCACTGAAAGCATTTATGTTCTTACAAATAGGATGCAAATTTATGCACGATGATCAGGAATGCTAACCTTAACTCTGGAAAAGAATAAAATTAATTGGCTTTCTTCAGGATCAATCCCAGGACCTAGCTTATTTTGTTCACCAGCTACAGGAAGGTGTTCCTGCAGTTTCATCCCGAGACTTTATCAGTTGCAGACCACAGCCCCCGCTATACTACTAATCCCCTCATTCCCATATCTTCAGCCTTCTCCCCCATTATTCACCCCACTCACTCCAGGATCTGCCCAGGCCTCTTGTCCTCTCCATCCACAGCTCTCCCTGAGAAGTCTCTCCTGTGCCCAGGAGTCCAGTTAATTTTTGGTGATGTTTCCCAGTCTATATCTCCAGCTCATGTCCTTACATCTTCTACTTGCATGTCTTAAACTGAACACATGTGAAAAGGCACTCACATGCCTAGCTCCAAACCTGTGTTCTCTCTGGAGCAATGCCACCTTCATCTATACAGTTACCCCATGAAGAGGTCTGACAGTCAGGTTCTACCTTCTCTTGCCCTCATGCATCCCACATCCAACCTACTGCCCAGTCTGCCAATGCTTGATATTCCCTCTGCCGCTATCCTGGTCATGGGTTGAATCACCTCATTTGGATGATGGTTAGTTAACCTTCACCTAGTCTTTGTCTCTTCCAACACACTTTTTTACAATATAGCCAGACTGATCCTTGTAGAATGTGAATCTCATCATGTCTGGCTCCTGCTTCAAACCCTCAATAGCCTCTAATCTCTCTTAAACTAGATCCAAATTCTATAACTGAGCATAAGGCCCTGTACCCTGCTAATCTCTCTGGCCTTATTTCTTCTACCTCAGACTGTATACTCTGTCCTTTGACATGCCTTTCAGGCACCTTAGATCAATTGTGCTTTCTTTAGCCTCCAGCTGTTTGCAGTTCTTTTCTCTCCATCCCCATCACCTGGATAATTCCTACTAGAATCAGCTTAGATGTCACAGCTTCTGGGAAAGGCCCCCTCTGACTGCTTCTCCAAATACACTGGGCTCCCCTGCTTACCAGAGCCCTTATCATACTGTGTAGTAACAGTCTCTTAGTCTACCCTGCGGACTGTAATAAACAAATCTATCTTACTCTCCATTATAATTATATTTTCATCATCCAGAGAGTGCTTAACATGTGGTAGGCCCTCAATAAACATATTTTAAGTGAATGAATGCATGAATGAAGATGTTGTCTACACAGCTCACGTCTACTTATTCTTTATAACCCAGGTCAGTTGTCCTCCCAGCTCATCCAGGCAGGAGCTAGTCCTTCCCATCAACAACTGGCGTGGCCCTTTGCACATATCTCAATCAGCATGTATGTGATATTGAAATTGTTCCAGGGACAATGTCCTCATTAGATATTCCCTGATAACGTCTATAGAAGGAACAGATTTTCCTGCTTCCAAAGATCATGCAGCAAATGGTGGTAAAGACAGGCAGGATAAGGTTTTCACCTGATTTGGGGGTGTAGGCCTGGTTTTGCTTTTATGGCTATTACCTTCCATTTTAGTTTAAAAAACTATTTTACAAGTTTTGACGTTTTTTGTTTTTATTATAATTCAGGTTAAAGTATTTTCTAAATACCCTGTGATTTTTTTTTCTTAGATTCATAAATTATTTAGGATTATGTTGTGTGGGTATGTTTCTGGAAGAGATTAGCATTTGAATTGGTAAACTGAGTAATCCCTCAGTGTGGGTGGGCATCATCCAAACCTTGGAGGGCCTGCACAGAACAAAAAGGCAGAGGGAGGTTGAATTCACTGTCTGCCTCACTACTTGAGCTGAGATGTTGGTCTTCTTCTGTCCTTAGTGCTCCTGTTCTCAGGCCTTCACACTTGAACTTCAACCTACATCATCAGCTCTGTGGTTCTCAGGGCCTTGAAGGACACTACAGTATTCCCTCACTTATCGCGGGTATTACGTTCTAGACACTGCCCCCGCCCCCCCCGTGATAGGTGAAAATCCACGAAGTAGGAACCTTACATTTATTTTAGTATGTACATATATTTTAAAGCTTTATAAACCCTTGCCACGCACTTATAAACCATTCCCAGTCCCTTATTAACCTTTTCCACACTTTACAAACACTACTTATGTGCTTAAACATATTTACACTCTTAAACCTATGTAACTTTAACAACATACATATACAATACCACAAAATCCCGCAATACAGTGAAAGATCCACAATAAATAATTAAATATAATATTTTAAAAAATCCCATGATACAGTGAGGCCACGATAAGTGAACTGCGATATAGAGGGACTACTGTACTGGCTTTTTGGGTCTCCATCTTGTAGGCAGCAGATCATGAGACTCCTTAGCCCCCATAATCACATGAACCAATGCCTTATACTAAAATCTGTATCATCTGTCTATCTGTCTGTCTATCTATCTATCTGAGATATGTCCAAATCTGTAGATAATTCTTATAAGAGTTTATTTGAGCCAAACCAATGGCATATGTCAGGAAACAAGATGTCAGATGCTCCAGAGAATGACAGTTTTGCAGCTTCTTTCATGCATTTGAAATTAAGGAGGGGACATAGGAAGGTAACACGAGGTGGGAGAAACAAGGCAGGGACTGGATTACAGGATAGTTAACAAGATTGTGTGCTGGTTTAAGAACTTTCACTGAAGTCATAGGCCGGGGGCATGACCAACTACCATGACCTGCCTAGTTAGGAATTTATGATTACCCTGTGAGGTACCTTTCCAAAGAACTCCCTTTTAAGTCTATCTATCTATCTAACATCCATTCATCCATCCACCCATCACTCTATCCATCCATCTATCCTATTGATTGTTTCTCCAGAGAACTTTGACTAATAAATTAACTATTCCATATGTATTTGAAAACAATGTGTATTCTGTAGGTACTAGGTCAGATAATATATAAATGTCAGTTGATAATGTTGCTGAAGTCATTTATATCCTTATTCACTTTTTGGCTAATTCTATCAATTACAAAGAGTTGTGTTAAAATCTTCAACTATGACTATGAAATTGTATATTTGTCCTTTTAATATTGTTGCTTCTTGTACTTGAAGCTTTTTAGTCATGTAGACATTTAGAATTTTTTATTTTAATGAATAATGAAATGACCATTTATCATTAATAAATGTTACTCAATACCAGCTTTTTAAGATTTACCTGGTCTATATTTCTCCCTACTTTTACTTTCCACTTATGTGGGTCTTTAAAATGAATCTTGAATAAACACTGTATAGCTGAGGCTTGCTTTTATTCATCCTTGCAACTGCTTCCTTTTCACTGGATTGTTCAGTTTATTTATATTTAATGTAATTATTAATATGGTTGAATTTAAGTTTGTTTTCTACTTGTTCCATCTGTTATTTCTCATTTCCTTCTTCCCTGTCTTTGTTTTGGCTAATAAAACATTTTTGGGAATCTATGTTTATTTCACTATTGGTTTTAAGTTACATATATGTGGCTCAAATTCTCCAACTAAACTTTTTTTAGTGATAGAACTATTCCATGTTCTTTTCCAATATGGGAGCCATTAGCTTTATTGGCTATTCAGACTTTTAAAATGGGGTTAATATAATGGAGGAACTGAATTTTATATTACATTTAATCTTAATAAATATAAATTTAAATTTAGTCACTGTGGTTAGTGAATCTTACAGGGTGTGGCAAAAGTAGGTTTACAGTTGTGAGTAGGCAAAACACAGTTTATTCTTATATTCTTCTTTTCCATTTGAACTGTAAACCTTTTGCCACACCCTGTATATTGGACATAACATCCTTATCAATATACTTAGATTTATATTGAACCACTTAATGTAAAATATAAGAAGCTTATAATACCATAATTTTATTAACTCTTCATCCCGTTGAAACAGTGGGGAATTGTAACCCACCCCACCATTCTTTTGACATTGTTTCTGTAAATGCTGACTCTTGACTAATATGTCGTCGTCGTCGGCAGCCGTCCGTCTCGAGAGACGATGGCGTAGCTTCTTAAGAGTCTATCTGCACCGCCGAGAATGGCTGTGCAGTCCGACTCAGGAGTGACACGGTATCTGTCTCCTCCCGTGTTGAATCGACATCTTGCAATGACGCTGGAGTGTCCTCTCCAGTGAAGCTGAAGCTACAGAGCCTGGGCAGGGTGATATGGAGGGTCTGCTGTTGCCCATGCAGCAGACCCCTCCTCTCTTCGCAGCTGAAGGGTCCAAGGGAAAGACAGAGTCAATACAGCTTGGCTTCAGGTGCGCCGCAGGAGTTGCCAGTGTTGACTACAACGTCAAACCGCCTTAGGGACTCCGGCTCCGGATTTTCTGTCGGGGTTTACTCCCTTAGCCTTTCCCTTGAAGAGGTATGCCGCAAGGCAGCGGAGGTTTTTTGGAGTCAGAGTTTTCCTTCTCTGATGTGCCCTGACTGGAAGATCGAACCAGCGACACTTAGCTCGCAGGCCAACGCTCAATCCACTGATATATAAAGAAATATACATCCTAAAAGATAGCAGTAGTTTGTTCCTGGAAGATTAATATTATTTAAAAAGTCACTATTTTTGACATTCCTGTGACAGCATTTTTATATAAGAATCCTAGGAACTAACTTCAAAAGATACAGACTCTGACTTTCAGTCATCTCAGCTCTGGAAGATCTGCTGACCTTCAACCGTGAAACCAGGATGACGTGAAACCAGGATGACGCAGACCAGCCCATCGCTTGACCAATTTCAGGTCCTTTTTGGAATGCGCTGTGCTGGTCTGCACATAGAGAACTATTCCACCCTCCCCCCTGGATCTCTTTGTTCTGTTTTCCCTCCCCCTCCTTATGAAAACTTCTGTCTGCGCTGAGATGTTAAGATGAGCTCTGGGTCAATAGTCTCCCATTTTCTCAGATTGCTGGCTTCTGAAAACACCTCTTTCCTTCCCACCAGCATCTGTCACATGAGCTTGTTTTCTGTTGCGGCGGGCAGCCAGGTCTGCATTTGGTTACACTTTTTGTTATTGTTGTCATATATTTATTTCTACATGAGTTAAAAATCCAATATATTTGTCTTTAAACTGTCTTTTAAATAAATTATGAGAAGAGGAAAAAAGATAGTCCTTTACTCTTCCATATCCATTTGCCATTTCTGGTGCTATTTGTCCTCTAGTATCCCTGTGTTCTGGTGCTTCCTTCCTGTTGCTCAGGCTTCCCGTGCTCTCATATCCCATATTTCTAAAAGGCTCTTCTATTACTATTGCTTATAGTTTGCAATGAATTCTCCCAACATTCATTTTTCTGAAAATATCTTTTTTGTTTTATTTTTGAAAGCTAGTTTTTTACTCCAGTTAGAATTCTGAGTTAACCACTTTCAGCACTTTGGAGATGTGATGACATTCCATTTCTTTTGAATGCCATTGTTTTTTTTTTTTTTTTTTTTCAGATTTAATGTGTTTTATTGATTAAATTATTACATTTGTGCCAATTTCCCTTCCCTCTGCTCCCCTCCAACCGGTGGCCCCCCTCCCTCCAGTTGTCCCCCCCTTTTAGATTATGTCCATTAGTTGTGCATACAGTTCCTCCCAACCTCTCTCCGTCTATTCCATTCCCTCCTACCTTGATCCCCAATTCCTATATCATCTCCCTCCCTTTCCCCATTCCCCCTCCCTGTTGACCTCCCCCCAATATGCTTCCCGTACCCACAGTTCCTCTTCCACTCTCGTTGCCTATTTAGTTTGCCTTTGTTTCATCTCCCTAGCTTCTGTTTTTTTTTTAAACCAGTCCCTTTAACATCTCATATAACAGTGGTTTGGATCTAATGAACTCTTTCAGTTTTATTTTGTCCTGGAAACATTTTCTCTGTCCTTCTATTCTGAATGACAATTTCGCTGGATAGAGTATTCGTGGTTGTAGGTTTTGGATTTTCATTACTTTGAATATTTCTTGCCAGTCTCTTCTTGCCTGTAGGGTTTCCCTTGAGAAGTCAGCTGATAGTCTAATTGGGACCCCTTTGTACATAATTCTTTTCTTCTCTCTTGCTGCTTTTAAGATTCTCTCTTTATCTTTAATTTTTGACATTTTGATTATAATGTGTCTTGGAGTGGTTCTCCCTGGGTCCAGTCTCTTGGTAACTCTCCTTGCTTCCTGGACCTGCAGGTCTATTCCCTTTCCCAAGTCTGGGAAGTTCTCCTTTATTATATTTTCACTCAATTTTTCAAGTTCTAGTTCATCTTCCTCATTCTCTGGCAAACCAATGATTCTTATGTTGGGTCTTTTATAGCTGTCCCAGAGGTTTCTGATCCTCTCATTGTTGCTTCCCATTTCCTCTCGCTGCATTGGTTGACTGCTTGTTCCTTCTCCATATTCCAGTTTGTTGAAATGAACTCTGGATTTTATTTCCTTTCCTTCTGTCTCGTATGCTGTTTTGTTCCTTTCGTTATGAAAGTTTTTCGCTTCTTTCATATCTTTTTCCTGCTCTTTTGTGAATTCTGTAAGCCACCTGATAACAATGGCCCAGAACTGAGCCTCTGACAGGTTTCTTATCTGTTCATCTGTCAGGTTCTCTATCTGCTGCCTGGTGAGTTGTGTCACCGGGATTTCTAAAGTTGCCTGCCTCATTTTGACAGATGCGTTTTGTTTTCTTGGGCTGGCTGTCGGGGGCAGTGCCTGTGTACGCGTCACAAATTAGCAACCGGCGCCTGCCTGTCCGCGACCTATTTCGCAGCCCTGTGGCGCTTTCTTTGGGGGCGGGGGTCCAAGATGGATTCACACAATTATTCAGCTAGGAGACCGGGATCCCGCCGCTCTCCCCAGCGCCGGGGTCGCGCACCGCCAGGGGCTTGGCCGCCGGGATTCCTCGCCGGGGTCGCGCACCGCCAGGGGCTTGCGCAGCCCGGATTCCTCACCGCCTGCCGCTCCGGGTGCGACCGCAAACAGCGCTGCCCACTTTAACTCTTACCTGCCCAAATGGCACCGCTGGTTTATAACTTCATATGTTGGACTTCCGTGTAGTTTTATTTTCTGGAATTTCTAGTTATCCTTTGTTTTGAAGTAGTTGTATTCCTCTATAGTCGTAGAGGGAGACCTAGCGTGTCCGTCTAAGCCTCCATCTTGGCCGGAAGTTCTGGATGCCATTGTTTTTAGTGAGAAATCCACTCAGAGCTTTGTTCCCTTGCATATCATTGACTTTTTTCTCTAATTTCAACATTTACTCTTTACCTTTGGTTGTTAGCCTATGATGACTATGAGGTACCTAGGTGTAGTTTTTGTTTTGTTTTTTAAAATTTCTTCTTGACATTTTTGACTCTTCAATATGTAGGCTGGTGTTTTCTACCAAATTAGAGCAATTTTCAGCTTTTATTGTTTTACATTTTATGCTGCCCCATTTTGTCTTTCTTTCCTAGCAGGACTCCAAATGTACATAATTTTAAAGATTTACTTTTATTTCTAATATATCCACTTGGTTGATTTCTTTGCAGATACTCCTCATCTGTTTATTCAATATATTCATCTTTTCCTGTGCATCCTTAAATATATTTATTATAGTTGTTTTAAGGACCTTATGTGCTAATTCCAACATTTGGATCACCTTGGATTCTGCTTCTATTGACTGTTTATTTTCTTGATGACAAATCACATTTTCCTGCTCCTTCAGAAGTTCAATATTTAAAAAATTATTCCTGCTCTGGCAGGGTAGCTCAGTTGGTTGGAGTAGGTTTGATCACCAATCAGGGCACATGCCCAGGTTGTAGGTTCTATCCCCCACTGGGGGGCGTATGGGAGGCAACTGGTTGATGTCTCTCTCCCTTCCCCACTCTCTAAAATTCAATGAAAACATATCCTTTGGTAAGGATTCAAACCAAAAATAAAAAATTATTCTTCATTGTTGTTATAAGGAAGTTAGAGAGAGTCTAGCTTGTAAATATTATCTTCCTTCAAAGGGTGTTGAGGTTTCCTTTAGGAGGTTGTTAAATTATTAGAAAATCCTCTTCATCTTGGTAGGCTTTGTTTTATTAGGGTAGTTTTATTTCAGTTTTGTCCTTAGTTCTGAGTGATGACCCTTCCTCTGGGCCATGGTACTTATTCCTAAGGTGTGGCTTCTTCAGAGTTTCAGTTGAATGCATGATTTGCTTAGTACGGTCTCTCCACCTTGGTTGGGCAAAATTATTGTGTTTCCAGCACTGCACAGCTATGGTACCTTGGCTCAGCTCTCTTACTTATAGCAGCCATTCTCTACCAGACCTCACAAAATCTCATCTTGCACATGGGCTATTAGGGGACCACTCTCATGAAGTCTTCTTTGTCACTTTCCTCTGCACAGTTCCTTCCTTCCTGATACTCTGCCTTACAAATCCCAGGTCCATGGCCATTCTAAAGTCTATGTGTACCTCTTCAGCTCAGCAGGAATGCCACACTCCCTTGGATTCCACTTCCTCATAGTCCAGTTGGTGTCCCCAGGGAGAAAGCTGAAAAGACGTGGAGCTCTCTTGTGTTTCCCTTCTCTTGAGGGTCACAGTCCTACAATGTTTATTATCAAATGCCTGAAGTCAGTTACCGCAAATACGTGTAGCTATTTGCAGTGGAAAGACACATCCTATACTAGTCACTCTGTATGACTAGAAGTTGACATCCTCACATATGTTTTGGTATAGTGTGTACACCTCAAAAGAGTACTAAAACAAAAAATCATTTTTTAAAAATTTGAAGATCTTTGTTTTATCTCTTTCTCAGATTACTGTTCTTGATGACTATTGTGTATTCTTAATCTGTCCTCAATAATCATTAGTTTGAAATCCAATGAAATTATTATATTTTAATAATTAACATTTCTAAGTCATAATGATTAATAATTAACATTAATATCTGTAAGACTGATTACATTCTTTATTAAACATTGAAAATAAATTTTTCAAGAGTTTAAAACAAAATTTGGGTAGAACAAAGTGTGTTCTAATATCCTTCTATTTTAAAAATGGAATACAGTAAAAGACAATAACATGACCTGTGCAAACCTTGTTGTTCATGGCACAAAATTCAACTTGTAACTTTCTTAAAAAGAACAAAAATAACTTTTTCACTGGTTATAATTTAACTGAAACATCATAGGAAAATTCCAGAAACAAATTTGCCTGACACTCTATTTCTAAGACAGCTGATATAAATCATTGACTATACCATAATTTATGGGTTTTACTTTACTGTTTAACAAAACATATTAAAGCAATATAAATGATACTGCTGTTTATATAAATTGATTAGAGATAAGACATGTTGAGTCAGTAGTTTACTTGAGGCTAGAACCTGCTCTGGGGAGCTCTTGGCCCCACATTCTGAAGACCCAGGAAATGTGTAAAAAACTACCTGGGAAATGCTTAATTTATGGTTTTGACTTATCCTCTGTAAAATAAAGATTTTTGTCTAAACTTCTCTAGCTCATCTTCCAGATCAAAGGGTTCACCCTTTCTGTATTTTAATTTTTACTTTCTGACTAATCTTCTCATTACAATGCTGTATTTTTTATCTTTCATCTTCAAATGTTCATCCTATTCATTTATTTTCATCTCAAAATAATGATAGCCATATCTCTGGGTGGTTATAACAATCACTAAATAATTATAAATGGGAACAAAAAATAAACATGTGGCTAAGTGCCAGGTAATTATAACTTAAAAACTATAACAGTTACCCCCTAAGTATAATGCATTGCGTTTCTGATTGCTATGAGAAAAGTGGACCCAAATTAAGAGAAATAGCTCGTGTATTTCTATGGAAATATAGATGCTGGCACGATATCACTGCCTGCCATCAGTTATCTCAAACTGAGTCCAAGTTTTTAAAGTCATTTCCTAACTAATGTTAACAAGCACAGGTGTTTCCTGATTTCAGTTGTTTGGACTCTTAAAAAAATGAGCAACTCGGGGAAATGTGTAAAATTCCTTTGTTGGTTTCCTTTCTCCTGCATGAAGCCCAAGTTTCATCTTAGTACTGTATGTGGTGTATTTCCATGCCCATTTAGCCCATGACTTATTTTCTCCTTGTTTGTTATACTGACTAGGTCACACTTTTGTTTTCTTGTTATTGGTGTTATTTTTTCAAATTTTCCTCCATTTAGAATATCAATTTGAATGGCTGTATTTGATCTAAAAGAATGTGCCAGTTCTTCTGATTTGAAGGGTCTCTGCTATGGGTGCCAAGTTTGAGCCCCTGCATGGTGGTGGGTCTGTGCCTGGTCTTGGGCACCAATTCCTCACAAAAGAGAGGCAGGCACATGGCACAGAGTGTAAGGCAGCAAGGATGAGGTAGGGGGTAAAGGAAAGTGAGCCCCAGTGTGAGGCAGAACAGATAGCACTTATACAAGGTTGTAGGACTTTGCAATGTGCTTTAAAGTTCGTTTCTCTTTAATTATGTGCAATTGTGTGACTTATCTGAGGTCATCTAGCGATTTTGGAGAATGCAAACCCATGTCTTTGAATGCTGTTGTTAGCGGTGGAAAAACTGCACCAGGTGTTAGCCTGGGTTCAGCAACCTCAGTTCTTGAGTTCTGGCTAAGAGAAGAATTTAGAGCCAAGAGGGTCTCAGAGCGAGGATCCAACAGAATATTCATCAGCTTTCCAGGTCTGTCTCCTCAGGGCCATGGTTTCCACTGATTTGTCAGCACCAGGATAGGGGGTCATTAGTTATTGCAGCTGGTCCTGATGTCAGCCATTTGCTCCGCCTGGTTTTGCTGCTTCTCTGGGCCTGGAGCAGAGACACAGCTGAGGCCTAGATGTCATCTCCAGGGGTTAATACTTAAGGGAGTGGTCAGGCAAGGGCTGTAGTTTTGCCCCTTGCCAGGTACCCAGGGCTCTCCAGCCTGGTGACCTCTGCATCTGGCCCATCATTCCTGCTCTGCTCATGCCCATCTAATTCTTCCACCTGAGTGCGGAGCAATCACCTGGGCTTGTTAAACTTTGTCAAAAACACCAATTTCTGGGCCTTCCAACTTGCCACTCTATTCCAAAGGTCATGGTGGGAAGGCCTGAATTGACCTTTTATCACTTGTTGGCTTCTAGAGTTTAAGTTGACCACATAGTTCCACTTCCTTAAATTAGTATGGCAAATAAGCAGTACCTTGATTTACCTACTTTGTTCTTCTAGTATCTAGGACAAACATTTGCTAACTTTCTGTGTTCAAAACAAATATCTCAATTCAGAGTTCTAAAAAGGGAAAAGGGGAAGAAATTTGGGGGATTTTAAGGCAGGAATATGTCTTGATCAGTTTTGCAGAAAGTTAAATTTTTTTCCTTGCATGAGAAAGATGATTAGGGTTGATGTGAAAATTTTACATTTCATTACTTGGATTTCAAGGACAAAGGTCTTTTTTTATGCTTCCTTATTATGAACTATAAGCTCTTGGCAACAGGGACCAAACTGCTTTTTCATTTCCAAGAATCAGAAAACGTTCAAGTTTCACCAGAAAGAGGACAGGAAATGATTACAATTTAAAAGGGTTAAAGTCAAACTTATCTATAACTTGGTATGCAGTTAGCTAAGAAAATTTTACTAAATTGCTAAAAATTTCATTATAGAAAAAACACACAAATTACCAATAAATTAAAAGAAAAAGCCACTCATAATAATAAACATTTATAAAGTTGCTCACCATGTGTAAGGCACTGTCCCAAGTGCTTTACAAATAACTTCTATAAAACCCACTGTGACCCATTTTACAAGTGAGAAAACTGAGGCACAGTAAGAGAAAGGTAGAGCCTAACGTCACACAGCTTGGGAGATAGGATTTGGGTGGAGGCAGTCTGGCTCCAGAATCCCATTTTCAACCTCTACACTAGTCAGACTCTTCACTATAATCTATGACCTATGGTAACCACTGCCCACATTTAGGCATATACACTTGCAAATTTATACACACGCACAACCTATACATGCATGGTTTACACCAAAGAGGATCCTGCTGAATTACAGATTGATAGCCTGCTTTTTCACTAACAATATATTGGCAAAATCTATAATGGCTACTACAGTCAATAGTTACGGCTACATTCTAGTAAGATACTCTATTTAAACTGGAGCTCCCCTGCCCCACCCCAGCCTATATACAGCTGTGAAATAGCATAACCTAGAAGGCCCAAATGCTCTTAATAGGGAGATCATTTGAATTGATGAAAACCATTTTGTGTATTAAGTTTTATTCTTATAAAACTGTTCAATTCAAAGGCTGAAAGAATGTGTAGAGGGTTTTACAAATGACCTAAAGGCCATTCCAGAGGACTTTAGTCTGTGTGTGATGCTCAGTGACCAGAATGGAATGACTGAGTAGATTGGTCACTGAGTGAACCAGAAAATGCCATCATCAAGAAGTGGAGAAAAGCCAGTAAAGGGTGAGAGAAAGATGCTATTAGAGCAAAATAATCATTTTACTCTCACAGGTTTCTTACACAAGCCATAAAATCTAATAACTTGGTTTCTACTTGTAGTTAACAACCACTCAGCTTATTAATGAAGTAGAACCAAATGAGAGAAGTTAATGGAACAACCTAATCATTAGCTATATTAATGATAGCTTTAGAGAAAATTGTTACTACTTTAAGCCCTACTGACTTGCTTCTATCATTGTATCACTATTTTAAAATGCCAAGAAAAATATTAAAAATGAGGAGTTGTAGCAAATTCTGCATTCAGATAAGGAATTATAAACTATTTTAGTTTGAAAAGGTATTTTTGCCTCATTTGGTGATGTGCTATTTTAAGCTGTTATTACAGAATACAAAGACATGTTTGGGATGACTAAAGGCAATGAGTCCTGGCCTTTCTAAACTATTTATCTCATCTTTTACTGTATGTGAGGTATGTCTTTTTTTTTTTTTTTTTTTTTAAATCCATGAAACTGTTATTCAGGCTGAGGACATTTATGAATCTGTTTCTTAATAGAATATCTGTAAGGTTTTCCAGGTAGCCACATTACTGCTAAGAAAGGGATTTATGTAATGTAAAAGATTTAAATGAAAGTACTCTAACATGAGTCAAATCAAGTAGATGAGTTATGTCAAAAAATAAGTCATGGTAAAGATTGGCGTTGTTCTCTTTACACATATACAACATTTAATGCCACCCAATTTTCCTGTTAGAAAACAATGGTAGAAATGTTTTATGGATCGTTGCTCTTAATCACCAGGCTACGTCTGGGCAGTTGTCAGTACAAACTGTTACGTACCTGACTGCTTTTTATGGGGGTATTACTTTTACACTGGCTCCTCTGTTCTCATCTCAATCCCTGGACTCTGTCTTAAGTGGGCTTTTGAGATGAATGGTCATTGAAAGACCTTCTTTTGAGGAAGCCTGAGGAAGGGTGAGAAGCTCTGCCTGTCCACTCTGTCTACCCTGTTAGGACTTCTCCCCTTCAGACTTCCTTCCCCTCACTCCCTCTCATTATGAGGTGTTCATTGATTGACCCGCTGACTGGTGTGTCAGGAGCCTTCAGCTCCCTGAAGACCTTACTTCTCTGATCCCACCTGACATCCCTTCCACCCTCGAAATTGCCTCTGTTCCTTCCTCCAAGTCCTTGTTGAAGATCTTCCCTTTATCTGGGTGTTCAGACACATCACAATGATGGGTCGGGGCATAGGTTGTTTTTACTCATTCTGCCTAATTGTCCTTTTCACTATGAGACTAATGTCTTCCATTCTGAGAAGTGCTTATATATTTGTGAAATCTTACCTTCTTCTGTTCTTTTTGGAACATCTATAAATAGAACATGGTGGCTTCCCTTTGCCATATTACATGTACCTTTATACATATACCATTATACATACCTTTGCATATTAAGAAATAAAGAACACTTATACCTCCTGCCCTGCATTCCATTCTCTCCTGCTGGCTGAGAATCTCGATCTTCCTCCTTGAACTCAGTGTATAGCAGTAGTTTGCTATCCTGCTATGCATTAGAACCGCTCTGGGGTGGGCTTAGGCATGCATTTAAAAAATGGGTCAAATCTCAGTTAAGTGATCCAATTCACTTAACATTTCTGACCCTTGGTGGCCTCATTTGTAAAACAGAGATAATAACACTTACCTCAATGGTTCTCATGAGGATCAAGTGAAAGAATATTAGTCAAGTGCCTTGTTACAGTGCTGGTGGATGCTCAATAAATGATAATATGACAGTTGAAATGTAGTATGTGCTGGGCAATGTATCAAATGCTTTATGTGAATTATTTTCTCTTCAGAGCCCTTTTAGATAGTATGCTTATTATCTGTAAGTCCAGTACTCTTAAGACCTGTTTTCATTTACCTGTGTTGCATTCCAACCTTAGTCTCCTACAGTATACATATTTTATGTACTGCATAGCATATTTATATATCTTAGTCTAGATTTCTGAAATGTTATTGACTATTGTTTTCTTCTATGTTGTTTGCCAGTGCCATTTGAACAACTATTTAATATTTCACTGAGTTGCTATTCTATAACTTACTTAGTCATTCCACGATTGCTGGACCTTTTCAGGCAAAGAACTGATTTCTTACTTTGAAGCTTTTGATGTATGCTGTCAAATGTCCTCCAAAGGCTGTGCCATATCATAGTAACATGGGGTAATTTTTGACCTGGTTGTGTTAGTCTCTAAATTATCTAATTCTATGTTAAAGTGGAATGGAGGTTGTATAAAATGTTCTTTAAGAAATAAGAAAAATAGCCGATAGTTCAGTTGGTTAGAGCATTGTCCCAGTGTGCCAAGGTTGTGGGTGTGATCCCTGGTATGGAACATACAAGAATCAACCAATGAATGCATAAATAAATGGAACAAGAACCTGGTGCTTTTCTCTCTTCCTTTCCCCTTTCTCTTCCTCTCTCTCAAAAATCAATAAATAAAAAAATTAAAAAAGAAAGAAATGAGAAAAATAGCAGTGATTCAATCAATCAGAAAAGCATTTAAAATTTGTGCTAGAATTGTATATGGAGAAGATCAAAGTTATGGTGCCACTAAAACAAGAAACAGTAATAATGCTAAGGGAAAAAACCCTCTAGTCTACAAATTATACTACAGATTTTAAAACAGCCAATACAAGTATGCAAGTTGCTATACTGCATTATATACAGACGGGGATGTATATAGAGAGGAAACTTCTTGCTCTCTTGCCTTTCTTAAAAGTCAGGACCTGCTCTGAATAAAAGCTGTAACACAGGTGAGGTATGCATTGGCAAACTGTTCCTACAGAGATCTTGAACTGTGTGCTGTCTACTACCTGCCTAGTGTCCCCTAGGAGCCACCTAATGACTAATGACTTAGCCTGGAGACCATCAGAACCTTCCCCCAGATTGACAGAAGGATGCTGGTAGAGGAAATCTTTATTCCACTGGGGCTGTGAAGCTGGAGATCTGGAAACTTGGTGACTGGTGACCACTGCCCCTGGTTGTATAGAGGCAGCTTTGGACAGCAGGCTGAGAACCACAAACACAGATGTTCCTTTTTTAAAATTAAGGCCCATTTCTTCACCTGTGCCTTAGCTGGAATTCCCTCCTGCAGTCTCAAAACTGTATGCCCTCTCTCCTCTCTTGTATTACTCAGCCATACTAAAAAAAGCCCTACATCCAGTGATTCCATCTTCCTCTGCATTCTAGCCAAACCTCTTAGAGATTGTCTACTCTCTCCACTTTCTTATTTTTCACCCTAACCTACTCCAAACAGGCTTCAGCCCTCAAAGTGGACACCACATATCCTGGTTTTTCTCCCACCTCCCTGGCTGCTCATTCTCAACTCCCTTGCCTATCTCCCCTCCATCTATAAATGTTAGTTTCCGCAGAGCTCTTCTCTAGGCCCCTTCTTTTCTCATGCTTCACTCTCTTCCTCTCTTTTCCTCTAACAGGGGTCTCATCCACTGTTCCAGCTCCCATTGCTCTCTGTATACTGATGGCTCCTCAATTGATGTCTTTAGCTCAGAATGTACTTCTGAGCTTCACAACCACATAGCCAATTGCCCACTTTAGAGTTCCACTTAAATGTATTAAAGATATATCAAACTTGACATGTTTGGAAGTGAACTCTTCTTCTCCCTCCACAGATCTGCTCTTCCTGTTTCCTAATTTCTAATGGCTCCTCAATCCACACAGTTGCTCAAGCTGGATTCCTACAAGTCTTCTTTGATACTTCCCTCTTCCTCATTCCCTCCATGCAGTCCCTCACCAGGACCTGTCAATTCTACTTCCCAAACACTTCTTACATCCATATACTAATTTCATCTCCATCACCACCACCTAAGTTCCAGTCACCACCTTCTCTCCTCTGAACTTTGGCAACAGCCTCCTGACTGGTCTCCCCGCACCCATGCTTGTTCCTTCCAATCCATTTTCCACACCGTCCTAGAGAGACATTGTAGAACACAATCCTCATCCTGTCCTGGCGCCACCTAACAGCCTCCAGAGGCTTTAAGTTGCCCAAAGATAATGTCCAAAGACTTTCCCATGACTTACCAGTCTGCTCAGTCTTGGACCCTGACCCACATTTTCAGGCTTGTTTCAACCACTGTCCCATTACCTTTCTTGGCTCTGGCCACATGGAGTCCTTCCTGTTCCCCAAGCAGGTCAAACTGTCCCCTACCTCAGGAACCCTGAATAAGCTGAACCTTCTATGTGCTTTGTCAGGGGCCCTTACAGGATCCTTTGCCCCATCGCATGGGAAGCTTTTTCTTCATTGCCCACATGTGTGACCTATTTGTTGTTTCTCCTTCCTGTGGGAGTGTAAGCCCCAGGAGGTCAGGCATTATGGCTGTCCTGCTCACCGCTGGGTCTCCACTGCCCGCCCACCTGTCTGGTGCTGGTAGATCCCTGTCTCTCAAACCCCTGACCCAGGGCAGCTGTGCAGCAGCTCACCATTCCTGGGCTGTCTTCTTTCAGTGCCAAAGCCCAACAGCACCAAATCCTTCAGCGGTTCTTAAAGCTACAGTCTTGCTCTTTGGAGGTGAGGGTGACAGAGTTGACCTAAGTTCTCTCCTTGACCTCTTCCCTTGGAGCACAAGAGCCAAGCTCCCTGGATGCTTGGGAACTTGCTTTACAAGTCCTGCCCAAAGCTAAGGTGTCATTAAGGTGATGTGCTGCATCCCTGCCCTGTTATCTTAAGGAAGTTCTGGTGTTTTAAGACAGGCCCTCCCCCACCGGCCCATTGTTCTCACTTGTTTTCATTCTATAGTGTGTCTCCGTTCACTGGCTTGAAATTATGAGAACCTACTCAGTTTGAGAGCTCCAGAAGGGCACTGGGGGAAGGCAGCTAGAAAGACCAACCTGCTCCCAAGAGAATTTGAATAGCTAGACAGAATATAATTAAGCGTCTTCAGAATGGCCTAGGCTTTAGTGAGACAAATTGGTTGTGGCTGGCCCTCAGGGAGCAAGATTTGCAATAGAGCAGAGTAGACAAGAACTGTTGGGGCCACGAGTGGGAAGAAACACTGGTTCGCAAACACAGCAACAACACAGGTTGTTCTTTGAAGAGGCGATTTCTTCGGCGCACCTGTGTCGGGGATAGAGCCCGTGTGAATGTCTTCTGTCTTTGCGGTACTGTAGGGCTGGGTGGACAGAAACCTCCCCGTAAAGGAAGAGACTTATTCCGTCTAGGTCAGGTCTGTCTTCAGAACCAACCTTTCCTGCTCTTTGTGCAACAAGACACACCTCTCGGAGGAAGGAGGCAGACAGGATTTCCATCATTACTACTGCCCTATTAAAAAAAAAAAAAAAAAACCTTGTAATTACTCTCTGCAGGAAAGGCGCACAAACAGGATGGGCCCGAGTTGAACCCCAGGATGAGCCATCCCTGTAAAGATTAGGAAAAGGAAACTCCCCGCCGGACGCCCACCTCCAGCCAGGGCCTCTCCCAGATGGCCAGGCAGAGTCGCCAGCCCACCTTTCAGGGTGGGAGGCAGGGCTCGAGCGACCTCGCCTCTCGGGTTCCTTTATTTCTCTTCCTCCTCCCCGCCTTCCAGCCCGGCCAGCCCGACCCGTGCCCGTCTCCCCCGCCTCAGGTGTCTGCTCGCGCTAGGCCCCGAGCTCTTTCCTTTTCGGCCTTCACCTGGGGCAGCCTCTAGCCGGCGGGGCACCGACCCCGCGCGGCACGGAGCGCGCGCGGGGCAGGGCGAGCGAGCGGACGGGCGCGGGGCTCCCCGGCGGTGTGTGCCGGCCCACTGGCCTTCGGCAGTGCTGGCGGGGCCGCGCGCCACGCCCCCGGGGTTCGAAAGGCGCGGGAGCCCGCGCAGGGTTTCGAAGGACTTGGAGACTGGCGCCGCGAGGCTCCTGCCAGGGATGCGGCGGCAGCTGCTTCCTGGTTTAAAGCTCGCCGAGTGGGGGAGAGCGTGAGTTCGCGGAGGCGGGGGCAGGAGGAGAAGAAGGAGGAGGCGGCGGCAAGAGACGCTTGGGGCTGGAGCTAACCGGACGGGTCGCTCTGGCTCTCCGGGGTGAGGAGCCTCCCGGCTCTGGGGAAGGCGCGAGTCCTGTGCGAGACTCCGGGAAGCGCCGCGCGCTCGAGAGGGACGATCGGGCTCCCCCGGCCCGCTGCGAGCTCAGCGCCGGGCTCCCCTCCTTTCCACCTCGCGAGGGAGGGAGGCAGGGAAGGAGGGGAGGAGAAGGTCCCGCACAGGAGGCAGAATGGCCCGGCGAGGGGGACTTGGGCGCTGCTTTTCCCAGGAACTGCCCCCAATCCTGCGGTTGCCGTGAGGGCTGGCCTGAGCAGGGACCCCAGGCTCTCCCTCTGCAAGCCAGGGCGGCCCCTCTGGGCCGGGGCAGCGGCGCCGGCATGTCGTCCGACACCATGAAGTTCAATGGCTACTTGAGGGTCCGCATCGGCGAGGCGGTGGGGCTGCAACCCACCCGCTGGTCCCTGCGCCACTCGCTCTTCAAGAAGGGCTACCAGCTGCTGGATCCCTACCTGACAGTGAGTGTGGACCAAGTGCGCGTGGGTCAGACCAGCACCAAGCAGAAGACCAACAAACCCACGTACAACGAAGAGTTCTGCGCCAACGTCACGGATGGCGGCCACCTAGAGCTGGCGGTATTCCACGAGACGCCCCTGGGCTACGACCACTTCGTGGCCAACTGCACCTTGCAATTCCATGAGCTGCTGCGCACCGCCGGCGCCTCGGACACCTTTGAGGGCTGGGTGAGTAGCTTGTGATCCCCTAGCTGTGTTCACTTGACCCCCACCTACCTTCCCCATTTGTCAAAGGTCGCGGGGGTCCGGCCTTTCCTACCTCCGCGGCGGAGGGAATTCTCTCCAGACTTTGGTCCTTGCCCAGGTGGCCGTGGCACTGCTGACGCGGCCGCGGTGGGTGTGTGAGGGCGCAGGTGTGTCTCCAGGAAGCCAACCTGGATACGGTCCCCTTTCGGGATGGCAGCTTGGACTAACGGGAAGCCTGGGTGGGGAAAGTCACCCCCTCACCCCGTCTGTCCAGACTTTTGGTGAGGCGCCCCAACTCCCCGCACACGGTTAGCACGCAGGAAAGGGAAGGGAGATGCGATATGAAAATGACTTGATTTGGGTAAAGTACTTCAAATATTTCTTAGGGGAAAGCCATACATTCTCGCAAGTATTATTCATAGTGTTTATGGATACGTGTTGGCGCAGCGGGCTCAGACCTGCACACGTGTTTCAGCATGCAGATCCATTACATCCCAGAGATACATAATAACCTACGCTGGCAGGGATAGGAGTACCTGGGTCTGCATGTTGGCAAAGTTTTATTGTTGAACAGTTTTCCAAGGAGATGAGGTTTACAGGTGCTTGCAAGTAACGTCTCAGTCTGAGAGGCGAGTCCGACAGTTTGCGTTTGTGCTGCTGTTGGTGAGAGCTGCCAGAGCTTCTTGGTGGTTTGTAGATCTCCACCACACCAGCCGGTGTTTCTGTGCCTTGACCAGCAGCTACCTGCAACTCCCACTTGGCCTGTGGTTTTCACATAGTTCCCATGAGTCAACACTTGTGCTGTAAATAAATTAAAATTTCTAGAGCACTCTCCACCTTCCTAAGACGCTTTTGCCTCTTAATCCTCATGCTGTCTTTGTGATGTTGTCATCCTTCCCACTTTTGCATGATGGGATGATAATTATAATGAAGTGGTCTCGTTTGGCAAAATGGAGTAAGCTGTTTGAAGACTCAATAATTTAATGATTTAAGTTATGGAGGACGTTAGTATTGAACTCAGAATATGAATCAGTATTAAAAACCTGTTTAAAATTAACAAGGGTGGAATCAGGTGCATAATAATGAAGACTCACTTGGATATTTTTACACATTGAGGAATTGATAATTTTACTGTAGATTCTCTAAAATTACAAGTGTCTTGTGGAGCTATCCCTTTCTTTTAAATAGAAGTAAAAAAAAAATCCATAATGACCATTTAACCATACCATTAAATTATATTACATTAATTTTTCTGCAGTCAAACTTACTTTATGGAATTTAAAAGTGCACTGGAAAGAAATGGCTAAAATACAGTTAGACACTGGCATTTTATCCTGTGATTATTCTATGAACTTCTGGATAGGAAATAGAGGTAAGCCTAGGAATCTGAAGGGGATTACTGGGCGACTGATCAGGAATTAGGTTGGGTAAGTCTCTAGAGGAACTAGGTTGTGAACGATGGTGCAGAGAGAGGCTCGACTGGTCCTTTTTATGTCTAGTCGGCACATTTGAATCACCTGGGGAGCTGTTAAAACTCTCTACTTTTAAAGACTCGAGATAGGATTCTCTGCCTGTGGAACCCTAGCATCAGTACGTTTAGCTGTTCCAGGTGATTCAAATGTGCAGTTGAGGCTGAGGACCTGTGGCCTAAATGAAGACCAAGAGATGAGAACAGAGAAGCATGAGCGTAGGAAGATTTAGGTTACCTGACAAAGTGCAGATGTGCAGGGATGCTTATTGTACCACCAGATGAATGAAGATTTAAATTAAATTTCTATATCTATAAATAATTACAATTATAATTAGTTATACTTAGATATTTAATATAACCCACTGATGGTTTTTGGTAGGATAGGTCAGCATTTAAATAACCTTTAAATCAGTGATTTGTCATGCATTTATATTTAATTGGGGTGGGGGCTAGAGGTTTTTTTGTTTTGTTTTTTTAAAGTTCTGGGTATTTTGCACCAACCTTGATGATTGATGGGATAGAATGATTAGAGTGTTTCCTTTCTTATAACTTTTAAGAAAAATAATCTTAGGAAAATATTTGGCAACATAATGAATACTTTTTAAAAATAATGATTCTTTATAGTTCTAGAGGTTGTTTTGAAGTTTAGAATTACAAAAATATTTATCTTCACTATTAAATTGACATATGTAGTTTAGAGAGTTACAAACGGAATAACTGAATTTACTCCACAATAAAGTTATGTTGCAATTGGAATTATAAATTGCTGCTTTAAAAAACCTAGCAACTTAGTTTTTTGTTAGATCATGTGGATGGACAAAAACAGAAGGTATCTTTATCATTAGTGTAAAACAACAGTTGTTATGCCTTCTGACTTAATGTACTTTCTGAGTATCAAGAGATAATCATTTACACTGATTTTAGTACCAAGTTTTGTTGATACTGCCTTCTAAACTTGATGAGAGAAAAAACCTCCGCTGCCTTGCGGCATACCTCTTCAGGGGAAAGGCTAAGGGAGTAAACCCCGACAGAAAATCCGGAGCCAGAGTCCCTAAGGCGGTTTGACGTTGTAGTCAACACCGGCAACTCCTGCGGCGCACCTGAACCCAAGCTGTATTGACTCCGTCTTTCCCTTGGACCCTTCAGCTGTGAAGAGAGGGGGGGTCTGCTGCATGGGCAACAGCAGACCCTCCGTATTACCCTGCCCAGGCTCTGTAGCTTCAGCGTCATCGCAAGATGTCGATTCAACACGGGAGGAGACAGATACCATGTCACTCCCGAGTCGGACTGCACAGCCATTCTCGGCAGTGCAGATAGACTCTGAAGAAGCTACACCATCGTCTCTTGAGACGGACGGCTGCCGCCGCCGACGACGACGACGACGTAAGTGCATCATGACCTAATCGGGTTTATAACCAGGACTGCAAGGTTGATTTAACATTAAAAAATGAATTAGTGTAATTCTTAATTTTAACAGAATAAAAAGGGAGATTCATATAATCTCAATAAATTATGTTCAAAATGATCTATCAAATCAATGAAATTGACTTTATCAAAGTTAAGAATTATTGCTTTACAAAAGCCACTTAGAAAATGAAAACACAAGCCATGGACTGGGGGAAAATATTTACAACATGTAAATCAGGCAAAGGAGTTAACGCTGGTATGTAAAAGAACTCTGTGTGTGTGCGTGTGTGCATGCTGAAGAACGTTATTTCTTTTTATACAAATTCTGACATTTTACTGAACTGAGCAGGAAAAACAAACAGAAAAAGGTGCACATAAGTAGTAGTTTTCCTTATTAACTTATAGAGCAATGTCTACTTTTCAGTGTGAGCGGAAGGCAGTTTTAATGGTCCAGCACCTGACAACTCTTAGGTTATCATGGAATTTGTTCACATTGCTTTATGAAGGCCGTCTCACCGTGGGAACAGTCCAGCACTACTATATTCTCTAACCAGTCCTCTTGGACGTGTTCCTCTTTAAACTTCCATTGTGGCCAGCTCACTCAGAGCCTCCTGACAAAGACCCCTGTCCCATATCAATGAGGGCCTTGCGCACACCCTTGAAAGGAGTACTGGTGTTTCGAAGATCTTAGCAGGTAGGAGAGAAAATTCTTGCCCGTTAAGGGATGGGGATGCTGCCTTCAGCATGAAATGGGATCTCAGAGGCACAGATGATATCCTGAGCTTTCATCCTGTATAAATAGTTGTAGCAATTCTGATTTCCCACCTGTAGCAGTCTTGCATCATCCACAAGGAGCTGAGGTTCATACTTGATATCCTGAACCCTGGAGAGTCAAATATCAGCCTACTCTTTTAAGTCCTCGGGGGCATTGTGTCTCCCAGGGACTTGAGGCCCCCCAGGATTTCATTGCAAAGCACATGACTTGCCTCTTCACAAAAATAAAACACCGTGCAAACACCAGGCTCCCATAGGCCATCACCAGCATGACATTCACCCCTGACAGCCAGTTACTACCAGATGCCGTGGTCTCCCCACCCCACGCAGACTGCTCCGGTTTACCCCCCTGCCCTGCCTCGTCAGCCTGGGCTCTTCCAAGGCAAAGGCGCCTGCGTCCCCTGAAGCTCCCTGGCCATTTCCTTATGGGGAAAGACCAAGGCTGATCCTGCCAGAAAATAGGCAGATCAGGGGCAAAAGAACTCTTATAACCCAATAATAATGAAGAAAAATACTCAATTTAAAAATGGCCCGAAGATTTGACTAGGACCATTATTGACAGATAACATTTAAAAGATGCTCAAAATCATTAGTTGTCAAGGAAATGCAAATTAAAATCAAAACCCATTGTAAAGGCTAAAATGAAAAAGACTTACCCTACCAAATGTTGGTGAGGGAGTGGAGAAACTGGAACTCTCCTACACTCCTGTGAGGAATATAAAGTGGTACAGTCATGTTGAAAATGGTTTGGCCGTTCCTAAAAATGTTATACATACACCTCCCATGTGACCTAGCTACTCTTAAGTGTTTACCAAGAGAAATGAAAGCATTTATACAAAGAAATATGCATGAACGTTCATAGCAGCTTTATTTGCAATAGCCCCCAAACTGGAAACAACTCACATGTCAGTGTGCAGGTGAATGTTTAAACACATTGTGTACCATACAACAGGTTATTAATTAATAAAAAGTGATGAACTATTGACACATGCAACAATACTGATGAATCGCAAAATAATTATGCTGAGTGAAAGATGACAGACAAAAAGGAGTACACACTGTGTTTGTGCAAAATTCCAGAAAATGAAAACTAGTTTGTAGTGGCAGGGAGCACATTGTTGTCTGGGAATGGGAGGACGAGCTGGATTACAAAGGAGGCATAAGGAAACTTCCAAGGCATATGAAAATGTCCATTGTTTTGATTGTGGAGATCATTCCACAGTTATATGCATATGTTCAAGCTCACCAAATGGTTCAGTTTTAAGTGTGTACATGTAATTATATGACAGTTATACCTCAATACATTTGTGTGTGTGGGAGGGAACTGTAATTATTACCCTCTTTTACGCAAAAGATGTTAAATAAATGAATCAGATTTTAGCCAAGGTTGACTTAAAAACTACATTTTTTTCATCGTGCAGAAAATATCCAAGTAGAAGCAAAAAATAAATAAATAAAAGCAAAACTAATTAAAGATAGTTCCTAATTTTTTGGACACAGTCTTGTTTCCAAATTCTCCCTGTCAGTTTTTTCCCGTTTATTCTAGAACTTGTTTATTTTGCATAATTTCTTAGACTTCTGAAAACTGAAGGTGTATCTAAATTATTGATAAAACCTTATTTCCGTCTTGCGTATATTTGCTCTCAATTTGCCTGGCTTTCTAAATGGGGACAAGCATCTAATACTTTATGCAGAGTGTGGGGACATGGGGGAAAGCAGAAGAAGCTGGAGGCTGCGTCATGGAAAGACCTTGGCATCCCCTCAGGAAGGAAGGGACTGCTTGGCAGGATCCCAGGCTGTTTTCCTGGTTCAACCCTCTTGAAGACATTCTGTTCCCTGCAGCTCTGAGGGCTGCTTTCTCTTAGCTTCGCAGTGAGATACCTGTTTGGTAGTCTTGTCAGGTGGAGCAGCCAGGTAACCACCAGGCAGTCTTTGATTATCTTTCCAAACTTGATTCCTGAATCCAGGTGCATAAATTTATAGCATCAAAATTATTCTGGATTCATTATCTAGTGGTTCATTCTCTTTTGTGCTTTGTAGTGGTTATTTATCTCACAATTATCTTTTTCTGAGCTAACTGGTGAGGCATGTCTAACACTGACGGATGAAGTCAGTGTTTCGGGGATAAACATATTTTAGCAGCTCTGGGGAGGTTTATTCCAATGTACATGTATTAGACATATTATATCTTCTGTTTTATTGTAAGAATTTTGCTGCAGCGAGGCTGGCTACTTTTTACCATGCAGGGTGTGGCTCAGATGTTCCCCCTCAGAGAGCATTTTCTGACTGCGTTATTATCTTGTCACCCTTCACTGTGCTCATCACTCTCTGAGATCTGTCTGCTTATTGTACCTTTGTCCTTGAGAATAGAGTCCCCACTTCTTTTTCCACTGTTCTAACTCCAGCACTTTGAACTGTGTCCAGTATATAGTAGGCACTAAATATTTGTCAAAATGATTTTTTTAATGTGTTTTTTGGGCAAGTAAAGTGTAAGTACATACTGTGGAAACCTCTTTCTTTAAACATTTTATTTGTCTTCCTAAAAGAAATACATGAAAATAATTGGGGAGTGACCAATTATTACAATTATTGCAGTGTCCCTCTTTTAAATCAATTATTGATATTACCAATATGTGCTTGAAAGGCTGGACCAAATTTCTGTGCCCTTTGAATATAGCAATGGATTGAAAACTCTGTGTATGGAGAACTCTTTGCTTTTGTTTCGTTTTAAAAGTATATGATTTTTAAAGCTGTTAAATATCTTGTAACTTTGTTCACTAGTAATTTGTGCGCCTGACATGTTAAATTTGGAGCAGAAGAAAGAAAACATTAAAAGGTTGTATACTTCAACCTTGGATTGCTCATGAGGTTGGTGAGCACAGTGTGAATCATTTTATCTTCTGCAGCTCAGTACAGTTTGATATTTAGCAAGTGTTTAGAATGGTGACTAGTTCCGACAGTAAAAGTACGGTACGCTTTTATGAGATGACCAGCATTTACTTAGAGTAAGAGCAGTACCTTGGATTTTCTGTAATCTCTTTTCTATTTTATGAAACAATTGGCTAGATTAGGTTCTCCTTTTGTGTTGACTGCTTAGCTCCATTTCATTACAGTGTGATAACAGGGGGGCCTGAGTGGCGCTCAGTACCAGTCCACTCTTTTTCACTCTCGTCATTGCTGTATCCAAACTGATCTTTCTCAGCTGCCAAGCTGAGTCATTTCTTTACGTAATGACCACCTTCAGTGGTTCCCCGCTGCTTCCTATAAAGCACGGCTTTTAAAAACAGTATAGAATGTTCTCCATGATCTGGTCCTGAATTTTCAATTGAGCTTAATCCCACCCAACCCACACTCTGGGCTCCAGTCACCAAGAGCATCTTTCAGTTCGTCAAAGCTCACCTTGCTAATACCTGTGCTCCAGGTCTCACTGGAGATGTCTCTTATCTAGAAAACATCCCCTGACATGTCTTCTGGGTTTGGTTCTTCTCCTTAGTGTTCCCTCAGCATCCTGAGATCTCCATGGTTCACCCTCCCCTCCATCCTGGAAGAATGGACATGTCAGTGGATTGGGCTCTCATGTAAGTGTGTGATATTGGTCAGAGGGAGTTCAGGATGTAATAGGATGGGCAATGGACTGATTCATCCCCTCAACTCCTGGGGTAGCTGCCCTAACAAACTATTACATGTTCCTCTATTAAATGCCAAGCCCTAGGTGACCATTCACCCACACTGAGCATGTCCTGTGTTCTACCTTGAGAGGCAAGTGGACAAGACAGACATGATCCCTTCCTTCATAGAACTCATAGTTCCAAGGGGGAACTAGATTGGGGCAAAAAACAATAACCAGGAAATTATAGAACAGATTTAAGTACCAAGATGCTGCTGAGCACCTGGTTTTCCTGGACAGACAATAGCTGATTTTTAGGATCGCTGCATAGGTAGCTACAGGCCTGCTTTATTTAAATGACTATGAAAAATCATTGCTGAAAAGAAGAAAAGGAACTTCTGATAAGATAGTGCTTTTCCAGCGACATCACAGATGCCCCTTTTAAAGGTAAGGGTTCCTGGCCCATGGAAACATTCCCATCTTCGGAAAGTTTGGGAGTCATGCCTGCAAACAGATGGCCTGAAAGAATATTTGACTTCCAAAGGCAGAAGACAGTAACAGCCTGTTTGAACCACCACATATCCTAAACTTTGTACAGATCATAAAAGAATCACAGATATTGAAGCAGGAGGGTCATCTAGTTCAGAACAACAACAAAAAGCCTGACACTCCTAGGCCTGTGGACAGCTTGCAGGTATATTCACTAGGTAGAGATATTTTTAATGCTGAATGGGAAGGCATTTAGTTCTTAGGAGATTCTTCAGTTAGCCACAGACCCCACCACTCCCTATCACAAACCATTCCTCTGGACTCACTTCATGCTTGGGAGGTTTTTGGGTTTTTGCCACCAACTAAAGCTCCAGCCTTGGTTTTAGGAATGTGGAAACTAGAGCTTCAGTAGAAGCAGTACTGTTGCCTTACCTTATGTGGTTTGTGACACATGGACACACACACTTAACATCTACATACATGTGTAGATATACTTATTTATGTTTATGTATTTATTAATTTAGAAACCCATTAAGTTAGATATATATTTATTGAGATATTTATGTTTCTACAATTTTAGAGGAAGCTGGCTTATTACTGAGTATATAGGAAGCTGATTGCAAATTAGTGTTGTATTACAACTTCCAGCAAATGTAAGTGCTGTGCTATAATGGGAGTAAGGAGAGCTGGGTTCAAGGTATGGCTTTGCTACCTATCAGCTGTGACCTTAGGCGAGCCTCTCCTCTCAGGGCCTCAGTTCCCTGATTTATATAATGAGGGGGTTGCACTAGAATACCTTGAAGGACCTTCCATCTCTAAGAAGCCTTGACCTCCATGTATTAGGCAATTACATCATTCTCTTTTCAAATAATTGGTTTGGTTTTAAGTAGTCAAAATGAGTTGTATCTTACCAAAATTAGTAACTCCTAAGAATTAAATTGGTCTAAATCTAAATTGCTCAGGCTTAGAGAGGACTTAGTTCATGTCTAAATGACCTAGCATTGATAGTAATGTCGATGTTATTTCCTTGGCTTAGAATCAGACTAAAGGAATTACAGGGGGTCCTCATTTTAAACCATGCAATTATATTTCTTGATTTACACTAATGGGCTCCTTGTTCTATGGAATGGTTGTAAGTCATGTCCCTTTCAGCTAACGTGAGAGAGAGACTGAGAATCCCACTGTTTGAGCCTTTGCTAGAAGCATTCTCACTAGCATGGTAATTAATGATTTGTAGTCACCTAGTGTCTATAGCCACCAGTTTATATATCCACCCGAGGTGATGACAAATACTATAAATCACTTGTAGGACAGACATTTTAATTAGACAAAGGAATGAGCCTAAGGATAATGGCTATCTAGTATTTAAGTGATATGCTGAAGAATTTTATGAGATGGGAAATTTTTGTTCAGAATCATGGTACTATTCAGGGAGATTTATGAAGATCATTATCTTAGTGTATTTCTGTGGTACCAGTAAGTTATAGCAGTGATTGTCAAAGCACACAGGACTTTTTAGTAGAAAGACTATTTAATAGAAGATTCACCAGCAGTGCTTTTATGATGTGCTGCCTTCTAGAAAGTTCCTTTGATTTTATATAAGTTTTATCCTTGTACACGTTTGACCTTACAGGGGCAGAAAGATGTTTAGTTTGTGCTTATGGTAAAAACAAAAATTAAGAAAATTGCCACCATTAATAAATTAAGTCTTCTTGAAACAGAACCCACGGGCTGTTCAGTTATGAGGGGCTTGATTGCCCGCCACCAAAAAGCATAACTTCCAGTACCAGGGTTTGGTGAAAATGAAAGGAATTGTTTATTTAAAAGGTTATACAGATTTAGATTAATGGCAGATTTCTGCCATTAAATCTTACTTTCTTTAAAACACCCCCCAAAAAATATTTCTGCTCCCCCTGCCAAACCAGGCTAGTTTTAGAACAGAAAAGTCAGAGTTACCGTTTCCCTCTAGGAAAATAGAAGTCCATGGCTCCGTATTTCCCAGACACAGTCCAGCTTTACTGGCAACCTCCAATCATCCGCACTTGATTGGGGAGGTTTTCCGTATGTCGCAGTGTTTTTCAGCTTTTAATCCAGAACCACGTGGCACCTTCTTACCCACCCGACCTTAAGGCTGACTAGGTGGTGTGATGCTTCTGCTCATTTTCAACCCACGTCACTCTCTTTTTACCTTCTTGTAAACCACACGGCTCCCTTTTAATGTCTGCTGCCTTATTTTTAAATGCCTGACCTCAGCCTGTGATGCAGTCAGTGTGTGGTGACCAGTCACGGCCAGTTGTAGAATTTTAGGCAGGACCCGTAAGCTTTTTGTCACCATTGTATGGTCAAAGCCCCTCCCATCTCCTTGGTGCATGGAATGGCCATGGCTATTTACATATTAAAAAATTAAGTATCTCTCAGGAAAATAGTTATGCTCCATGAGTCCCATCCCCCACCCGAAACCACAGGCTGTGGAGAATTTGGGGGGACTCTGCTCTGTAACATTATGAGGATAGTGTGAGCATGTTCTAGACCTAGCCCCTATTCTCCAAGTGCTTAAACCCAAACCAGAAAGCTGCTCATTCACTTGTAAGTCATATTTGCCCCTTGTACTTGCATAGCACCATTTCTACATCTCGCTCGTAGCCCTTAAATATGATGTTGTGCTTCTGTCCTCACACTGGACTTTGGTGTTCTTGTCTGTGATGTCAGAGGGCCGGGGAGCCTGAGCTCTGGGGCCCTTCCGATACCTGAGTTATGTGGTTCTAGTTATGGTTCCTTTGGTTAATGGAAATTCCGCTCCCTCCCGAAATGTCTTCTGGAGACTGTCCCACTGATGCTCATATTTGTTTTTGGCTGGAAGTTATTTTTGGAAGAGTACACAAAGGTCATAAATATATTAGCATAATCCCCTAAACAGAATGTATTTATTAATTTATGAGCTGAGGACCTCGTAAGTGCTTTCTTATATACAGTATTCCCTCACTTACCACGGGTATTACGTTCTAGACCCCCCCCCCCCCGCGATAGGGGAAAATGCGTGAAGTAGGAACCTTACATTTATTTTAGTATTTATATATATTTTAAGGCTTTATAAACCCTTCCCACACACTTATAAACTGTTCCCAGTCCCTTATTAACCTTTGCCACTCTCTTATTAACCTTTTCCACACTTTTATAAACACTACTTATGTTCTTAAACATATTCTACACTCTTAAACCTACGTCACTTTAACAACATACATATATATATAGTACTGCAAAATCCCGCAACATAGCGAAAAATCCGTGATAAATAATTAAATATATATTTTTAAAATCCTGCGATACAGTGAGGCCATGATAAGTGAACCGCAATATAGAGAGGGACTCCTGTATTCTCGTTGTTCCATCGTAGTGCAGAAGAGATGAGAGCAGATTCAGCAGAAGCAGTGCTTTTGAAAATGTTTTTGAGCTCTCTTGGACCCTTCTAGTGATGACGAAAGCTATGGATCCTGTTTCTAGAAAAGTGCACATATGTGCATATTGACAATATGCTGGGGACATATTGGTCCCTGAAGCCTGGCGTGAACACAGGGCCTCAGGTTAAGAAACCCCAGTTGAAAGGTTTCAAAATTAAGGCTTTTATTAATTTCTAGTTCTCCGGGCCTGGTTCTAATATTTTCCCCTGTATTTGAGGACATTTTCACTTCAGCTAGTTACGGAAGACAACCAATACAAAAGAGGAGCTATAAATTTTATAGAAAAAGATGTGCTTTAAAAAGAAGTCTTCTCACTTCTGGCTCCTAGTGAATTATGCCAGATGATGACCCATTTTGGGACCTATTTGGTTTTATTTAGGTATTTTCAAAGCCTCTATTTTTGAAGGGGTTTCTTTGAGGTTTGCAGTAGATGAAAGTTAAAAAGAAAAAACCAAAAAACTAGGACAATTTGAGTGACCTTGGCTTGGTATCTTTTTGTTAATATAAACTTTTCCCCTGTAAAAATAGATAGGATTTATCTGTATGCTTAAAACATTTCAGCCGTACTGGGCATTGTGGTGAACAACTGTGTTAGTCCAAGATAAAATGATGAAGTCAGCAGTGCTGGTCTGCCCCTCTTGCCCTGTGACCCCTGGTCTCCTATGGCCTGGGTCCCTCTGACCAAACAAGATTTCTGATCTTCTCAAAAGTTCCAGTTCACCTTGCTGATACCTTGGAAAACAACCTGATGATAGTAGAAATTGAGCTAATGGAGGTCATCCACAGCGCAGCCATATAGTTATTTAGAGGTGAAGCTAGAATCTAGCTCTCTGGACATCAGTACAATATTGTTTCTTATTGAGTGCCTGCTGTGTGCCCGACTCCATTCTAGGTGGTACATATGGGGCAAGAGCACACAATACCCGGGATCGTGGCTCTCACAGAGCTTCTATGCTACCATGCAGAGGTAGCTAATAAGAAAGCAAACAGGTGATTATGAAAAAACAGATGGTGGTTAGAGGCTAAGTGGAGAATTAAAACAGTGTGATGTGATAGAGTGTGACAAGGTGACTGCTTTACCTAGAGTGAACAGAGAAGGACTCACAGAGACAGTGATATTTCCGCTGAAACCCGAGTAACAAGTAGCCACCAGCCATGGGAAGGTTAGAGAAAGAGCATTCCCAGCAGAGGGAACAGCTAAGGCAATGGCTCAATGGTGGGAACAAGCTTGACATGTGGAGAAACAAATGGAAGTGTTGGAAAGAGGGTAGACTTGGTGTTTGTTAGCCAGCTTGGTGCATCACCCCAGCTCGGCTAAAATGAGTGCGACCCTTGATCTCTGACTGTTTTCTCCTCTGGAAAATGGTGCTCATGTTAGTACCTCAGAAGGTTGCAGTGAATATTAGATTGGCTATGTTAACCATGACCAGCATAAAATAGGCCCTCAAGAAATGGTAGCTTGGGTTACTTTTAATCTCCAAAGGCAATTAATATTTCAACAGGGGCCTTCTGAAAATAATTATATTGGTCAAAGAAAGACATTCAGACTGTTGCATCTTAGATAGTAAGTATACTGGGGTTAAGGTAGGGTATTAGTCTTGCTGTTGTCCCTCAAATGACATAGAAGCGTCTATTTACACTCTACCCTCTTCAGCACCATATTTTCTAAAGAGAGGATAGAGGAAAGGAAACAAAGACTCTGAAGTTTATTTCAGATTTTTGAATTTTTGAATGATATATTTGTTTTCTATAGACTCAAGTATTAGTGGAAAGTTTTAATATTTAGAGGGATATGGTAATTATAATAATTGATAGGGCCACAAATTTTTTCTACAAAACTATAAATTTATGGATGAGAATTAATAAACATGGTGCCAACAATCATAAAGGAAATAAAACCTCAAAAATCATGAATAACTAGATACAGTTGATTCTTCCTTCCTACTGAAAGCTCATTTACTTTATGGACTATAATTTTGTGAATTAACTCTGGATAATTTGCCTGTTTTGAACAATTTTGGATAATGCCTATTTTGGCATCTCCCCAATGTCCAGAGTATTTCTGACCTCCCCTTCTATATCCATTTGCCTGTGTTTAATGTAAAAAGACACATGGGCATTTGCCTAAGCCATATAAACTAGAATGCAGAATCTACAATTACAGAGTAATAGGACACAAATACAGGCTTTGAGGAATACTTATGGGACAACTACCATAATTATCAGAGCATTATAGTGTGATGGTTGGGTGTCAGCCAGGTTGGGGTTCAACTATGGATCTTCCTCTTACTAGCAGAGGTCATTCAACTTCTACAAGTCCCAGCTTCCTCATTGTAACATAGTACCTACCTCACAGGGCTATGTGAGAGCGCAGCGAGGAACTATGTAAACTGTCTATGTTAGTGTGTGACACCTACCGCTGCAGGAAAATGATCATCATTGTCACCACCACCATCACTCTACCCCAGTGCTTAAATATGAAGTTATGAGCCCATCCTTTTCTAAAATGAACTCTGAAAACAGTAAGACCTTTATTTACATACAATTTTAAAGTTATTAATTTTAGAGAATTTAGATTTTAGTGTTTTTCAAATATTAGACAATGTTATAAGGGGTCTTTGAGTTCAACCTTCTTGTTTTTGCTTTTTACTTAAGATACTGGAGTGTAAATCAATAGGATGGTTATTGGTGGAAGAAGAGATAGTTTCCTTACCCTGGTATCATAGAATTTGGGGTAAATTCTACGCATAGGTCCACTCTGGTCTTGCAAGGAGTATGTGGAAATGATATTGGAATTACTATTGCTACAGTGTTGGCCAAAGTTAGTTTGTGGAAAACCTTGAAATTGGTTTATTGGTTTGCTTGTACGATGTTGGACAGGTTCTGAGTTAGTATGAATAACTGACCAGAAAGAGGTGAAGTTAAAATATGTAGTTGCAAAGGACTTCAAAGAGTTGATCTTTTAGTTGCAAAAGCCGAAGTAAGCACTTTTATTGAGTTTCATTCATTTTTAAATGCAGTTAAGGGAAATGATGATAATTAGCCTCATTCAGTTAGCATTGAAAGATGTTTCCTGATATAAGTTTGAACATCTAATCACTGAATGTGAATTATTGCATTCTTACAAAGAGAAAAACTGAAGTTTTACAAGTGCATCATTTGAACGCGTAGATTATGGGTAAAATCAGGGTCACCAACAATTTTGATTTGGTTTGCAGAAAATATGAAGTTTCTCCCTCTGTACTGACTTCTCTTGAAGTGGATTACTTCTAATTTTATCTGTTGACCGGGTACTTGTTTTGGGTTCTAGATCTTTCACAGTTGTCAAGTCAGAGGTTTTCTGAAGTGTACATATTTAATTTTTCAGAACAAAAGTTTCATGTGCTCTATAGTAAGGCCCAACAGTCTGCATCAGTGTTCACCACAGCTTTGGAGTGGGTTGCTCAGAAGCCTTGGCTCGCTCTTTGGCTATGCGGAGAATATATCTTTGAGTCTCCCTGGTGGGCCTCCTCACTTTCTTGTCATGCACATCCTGTACCTGCATTGTGGTTGCATTGATCTGCTGGGGCCCTGGTGTTGCAAAAGTCTGGGGAGGAGTGAGAATGTGTCTGTGGGTGTCTGCCCTCGTTTCAGCCTGACCCGCTGCTTTGAGCTCAGTGGTGCTGCTTTGCTGTGTGAGCACCAGGGACCCTCAGCCTCCCTCAGCCCCTGGCAAAGTGGTGGGGATCCAGGAAACATTTGTAGAAACAAGAAATGCCTCATTGTTCCCATGTAATGAGTCTGATTCAGGATTCAAACACTGTCATCCATGTCTGCTAAAAAAATCTTTATCTTTATAAAATTTGTATTTCAAATTTCAAACCCTGGCTGGTTTGGCTCGGTGGATTGAGCGTCGGCCTGCGAGCTAAGTGTCGCTGGTTCGATCTTCCAGTCAGGGCACATCAGAGAAGGAAAACTCTGACTCCAAAAAACCTCCGCTGCCTTGCGGCATACCTCTTCAGGGGAAAGGCTAAGGGAGTAAACCCCGACAGAAAATCCGGAGCCGGAGTCCCTAAGGCGGTTTGACGTTGTAGTCAACACCGGCAACTCCTGCGGCGCATCTGAAACCAAGCTGTATTGACTCCGTCTTTCCCTTGGACCCTTCAGCTGCGAAGAGAGTGGGGGTCTGCTGCATGGGCAACAGCAGACCCTCCATATCACCCTGCCCAGGCTCTGTAGCTTCAGCTTCACTGGAGAGGACACTCCAGCGTCATCGCAAGATGTCGATTCAACACGGGAGGAGACAGATACCGTGTCACTCCCGAGTCGGACTGCACGGCCATTCTCGGCGGTGCAGATAGACTCTTAAGAGGCTACACCATCGTCTCTCGAGACGGACGGCTGCCGACGACGACGATATATGTTTATATAAAGAGAGAGAGAGGGGGAGAGGGAGAAGGAGAGGGAGAAGGAGAGAGTGTGTGTGTGTGTGTGTGTAAGACCAGCCTTGGGAGTAGCTTAGAGAGAATGAATATGCTACAGTGACTTTTATTCCGTTGACTATTTAAATAAGTGTGAAAGGTGTGTGAAAGGACACACTGAATCCCAAGTTCCTCAGATAAAACATTACCTTTTGTTTAGGCGTTAAGAGGTGGCTTTTAAAATAGTAAGAACTGAGAGACTATCTTCTGGCACACCAGAGGTCAGGAATATATTAGTGACATTCTCCCCTTGGTAAGAACAGGATACCAGCATTGAGAGGCCTAAACTTGATCATAGTTTAACTGTGACCTTGAAGTGATAGTTGGCATTTAAGCGTATCTTTCTTAAACTACCCTGTTTTGGAAAAAAAAAAAAAGTGATTCCTGAAGTTGCCTCATTAGGACTCCAGTGTGCATTTCTCTCTCTGAATTGCATTTCTAGCAGCTCCATATGGGCTCCTTCTGCTGCACTTTGGTCCTATTAAACTTGTGTGTGTAGAATTTTGTTTTAAAGCAGGTAGAATTATGATTCTGAAAAATTGTTCTTGTCGAGATATTAAATGTTGCTCCATTAATATTATTTCCATTTGTAGCTTAAAGGCAAAATAACCTACTGACAGTTCCGCCTCAATGAAGCTTACATCAAAAAAGAAGAAACCGAGTGAACTGGAAGAACAAATAGTGGACTCACTGCCCTCCTCAACCCATTCCCCCTCTAACACCCCACTCGCCACTCCTCTTACTCTCAGCAGGACCCAAACTTCCTTACTTGTTTTCTACTTGGGCCATTGTTTAGAAGAGCTGAGAGGAGTCCGACTTGTAATCAGGGAGAACTTGTTTGTTTCCTAGCACTCAAATTATACTCTGTAGGCAAGTGCACCAGTCTTCCAGGAAAACAGAAGCTGACAGGTGTGAACTTCCTGCTCCCGCCTGTGGCAGGTCCTGCAAGGCAGTCTTCTGATGAGGGGAACTTCCAGTTCAGGCCCAGTCCTCCACCTTCACAGGTCCCCTCTGTGTCCCCCATGGCCCAGGGCTTCCCTTTCTCATACCTTCAGTCTCTCCCTTCTGACGACACCTTCCCTTTAGAAACAGATCTCTAAACACAGAGTCCCAGTTCCAGTGAACAAGCATCCAGCCTTTTCTTGGCCTTGCTTTCCTTTTGAGGTGAGGTTCAGTGTCTCCCCTTTTCTTCGCAGACACTTCCCCAAAGAGCTCTCTGCATCTGCCCTGTCCCTTCCCCTTCATTCCTCTTCGCAGTGCAGGCTGGCTGTGGCCTCTGTTGCTGCCTGAATACGGCTCCTGCAAAACCCAGGAATGATCACGTAACCACGTCACTTCTTTGTCTTGCTGGCTGCTGCGTTCACTTTAAGGAAGTTTGCTCCCCCACTTTTCTCTTGTTTCTTTAGCATCTTCTTGGATGTTTTTGGTACCTCATCCCTTAATTTCCTTAAATATTGGTGTTTCCTGGGCTTTTGTCTTTGTATTTTTGTCTCTCTCATTTCAACTGCCTCACCTCTTTTCCTGGTTTTAACCGTATAGCACATGTGCCAAGGGCTTCCAAAGATCCATCTCCTATCTTTGTCCCCGAGCATTGTTCTTGCTTCTAGGACTAGGGCAGGCTCAGGGCAAAGGGATTTATACTCCATTCCCTTCAACCCTCCCAACAGCCTGGGAGGGATAAGCAGCTACCACAGTACCTGCATTTCCCACCTGGGCACAGCGTGGCTTAGGGAGGTCCAAGAACATGCCCGAGGCCTCGCGTCTTACATGCTTGCTGGACAGACCTACTTGGATGTCCTTCAGCCATCTCCGAGTCAGCATTCCATAATTAAATACTCCATTTCTTCTGCCCATTTTCCCAGTTAGAACTGGTCTCACCATCATCCGGTCACCTAGGCATCACTGTGGAACTTTCTCTCTCCTTTCACCTCTCTCCCCATTTCAGTCCATTGCCAAGTCCTGCTGAATTGGTTTGCAAAGTACTTCCCAAGTCAATTTTCTTTTTTCTATCAGCACCACACTTGTTCAGACCCTTATCATATAAATGGCTGATTACAATAGCCTTGGCACTGGTCTTCCTCCCTAAACCACCCTCTACAGAGCTGCGTGGTTGAACTGTAACCCTTACCTTCCTCCTGCTAGAAACCTTTCAAAGGCTTTGCATCGCCTGTAGGGGTCAGGCTCCTTGGGAAGATTCTCAGTAGTCTGGCCCTTGCCTCCCTTCCCCATTCCATCTGTCACCTCTCCTTGTCTCTCAGTTCATGATCTCGGTACAAATGAGCAAAACAGTTCTTGCTTCTGCTCATGTCTACTCTCCTTTTTTTTTTTGTACAAAGGACTTGTTATTAACATTAGAAAATGCAAGGGCGAACGAAGTTATATAGCACACCTACATCACTCTCCACGTAACTACAAACAGGCCTGAGTATGCACATGAACATACCCACACACACTTCGACATGTCAGCTCACAGCTTTTGCTGAGCACCTGCTATGATCAGAGCCTGTGTTAGGTGCCAAGCTGAAGGAGCTCACCCTGTAGTGGGGGAGATGGCACAGACCAACTCTTTCATCATAGGGTAGTTGAGCTAGGAATAGAAATGTGTGCAGGATGGTAGGGGATTTGTGAGCCTGGGGAATTCAGGGAGGACATCCTACAGGAGGTGATATTCAAGTTCAGGCTTCAGGAAAAGTCAGTGTTAATCAGGTTTACAGTGGCACAAATTCCTTTCCCTGTTATCCCCTTGAGGATTTGTATTTTTTCCCATGGAATTTTACCCATATAGGTCATTTTACGGAGAGATGACAACAGTTAAATACCTTTTGCAAGCGAACTGTGCCTTATTCATACCATTGGCAGGAACTTGCTTTATGAGGACAAGGAAATTGTCTTGGTCTCCATTTATTCCTCATGCATGGGTAGGTGCTGAATGAATGGTTGAACTGGATGCCTTGAGGTGAGGGGTGAGAAAGGTTCTTCTCTTTTCCCTGGAGTTGGTAAAAGCCAGTGTAATAGTTGGTCTTGTGTGGGGGTGGCCCTGTGATGTTCTAAGCCTGGTGGCCTGCCTCTGTAGTGTAACTGGGCTATCTCATGGGAGGGGCAGAGCGTAGTCTAGATGCTCAACTCTGTTCTGAACACAAGTGCCAAAACTCATTTGTAGGTGAAGGGAGTGCCCTTTTAAAGGCTAAACTGGTAATTAAATTCAAGCAGAGGGATGGTGAAGGTGGAGCTAACTCATTTATTAACATATATTATGAGCAACCTAACTCACATAAATGTAGATTACTGTGGTCTGTCCTCTCCTAACTGCAGAAGAGCTTTGTAGAGATGCCCTTGATTATGAGTTTGTTAAAAGGCAGCTGCTTGAAGATCTCAAAATACCAGATTTTTATCTCCATAGATATAAAGTTAACAATGATCTTGGTTTGGGCTCCGAATGATCTGCCCGGACCCGTGTTCCATACGACTTTGTCACTGCCCACTATTGATGTGAACCCTTTGTTTTTCAGAAAAGGCCCATTTTCACCAGAAGAATCGCGCCCCGTAAGTGTTTCCACAGGAACTGCCCTTTGCCAGTGTCATTGTTGTGGCTGAATGGCAGAGCCCACAGGGTGGAGGTATTTCAGCTCTCATTGAACATGCAACAGGTCTTTCCATCTCTCACTGCAAACTTTCCAGTGTGTTCTGGTCCACTGTGAAGTCTTCAAACCAGTTTTACTGATTACCACATGAGAACTAGTAATTAGATGTCTTAAATGATCCGTTGGAGACTAGCATCCAGGAGGGTCATTTAGTGTTTATCCCTACCAGCTAACATTAGACAGTGCGGAGCAGAGATCGCTGGTAAGATACGAGCATGGATGGCATCTCTGTAAAGACAGCCAGGGAAGCTTACCTCCGACTAAAACAATTTTGTCCCCCTCAGCTTCTCCATGGATATTGAGAATAGATATTGTTCCAAATGAATTATATGTTTCACCGATTCTTCTCTTATGGGCTTCTTGCTTTTACTTTTTTCTGAGTGTTTGGAGGGGAGCCTAGAACAGTCAACTGTTAACTAGACTTCACGTTACTGCCTGGTTGTGGTTTACGGTGGAGCAGTTGCCAAAGAGATCTAGTTATTTGGATTGATGAGTCAGAGGAATGGCATGGAGGCTAGTGTCCTATCTGTGGAAAGGTTTACTGTAACTTCAATTAAGAAGTGAATGAATCTCAAATGGTCATACTCCAAGTGAGAGATCTTCCAAAAGAATGGCCCTTTAGAAATAGTGGCCTGCTTGTTGAAAAATAAGACACTAGATAGGATAAAGAAGACTTATGTGTTCAGACCCATTGCTTTCTCTTATAAAAGTATGAGAAGACTAGACTATAAGGAAAAGAAAGTCTTTAATTTTATTGGTGAGATATTTATTTCCTCTGTAGCTCTGATAGAACAAGGACTAGACATTGCTGGACAGAATGATAGTTTTCTGTAGACTTTTTTTTTTAATCCTCACCTGAGGACATGCTTATGATTTTAGAGGGGAAGGGAGGGAGAGAGAGAAGGAGAGAAACATTGACGTGAGAGAAACATTAATCGATTGCCTCTGTATGCACCCCAAAATGGGGCTGAACACACAACCTAGGCATGTGCCTGGACTGGGAATCGAATCTGTGACCTTTCAATTTATGGGCTAATGCTCCAACCATCTGAGTTACATCAGCCAGGGCTCTTTAGACTTTTATCTTAAATTTAGAACATATATCCAATGGGTCAAAGTAAGACCTGGCCTCTTTTTGTAATCAAGCAATATTTTGAGTTGTATTTATTGTGCAACCGCACATGGCACGCTATGAAAGTATAAAAATTGGTTTAAAAATATTTATGAGCATGAAGATGTTTAAAAAGACTTTTGCCCATAACTTTGTTAGACTGAGGTAAGTAGAATTATATTTTGCACCAGGAAACTGATCTGGATTATTTAGAACAGGTGATTTCTGGGTTCCCATCTTCTGTGTGAAAATATAGCCTAACTCCCTGGCCTGCTCCCAGGTCCAGGATCCTGACAGTCAGTTCTACGTGTGAGTCTTCTATTTCATTGTCCTGAAATAATGTCTTTATACCTTTGGTATTCCATGAGGCTGGTCATCTGAGGCACACAGCTTGCTTATAGGTTTGGGAAAAAAGAGGTGTATAGCCTTTGTTCAGGCTGTAGATGAACCAGGTGATCTCTGGAAGTTCCCCCAGCTCTGAGAATTCTGGTGTCATTCACATCTGCTGCCACGATTGCAGCTTTAGGACACTGGATGCGGAAGAAGAAAGGGAAATAAATATGAGAGGTCCAGCTCCCCTGAGCCTATGGGAAGTGGGACAGGAGTCAGGTGAGAGGGTATCTGCTATTTCTCAGCCACATCAACGCAGAAATGCTATGTGATGTAAACAGAGGCAGGTGAAGGGCCCGTTGTGTGTCAGGTACGCCTAGGAAAATAGCTGTTGTGTGACAGGCACAGCATGCTGCAAGCTGGGATTTTGTAACAAATTTAATCTTTTTTTTTTCTTTTTTGTGGATCTGTCAAATGAAGTGCTTAATGTTTGTAAGTAACTTACTTGAGAGGAAAGGAGCTGGTGGAGAGTGCTACATGGCTGCTGCCTGACCAGACCTGTTCCTTCTCAGGCCTGCACTGCCAGCTGTGGGGTAACCAAGCAGCTGCAGGTACAGCTGGGCAACACCTGGGCCTGTGATCAACAGGTTTGCTTATGAATGAGATGGGAGGAGTGGTCACTTGCAGGTCTGCTGTGATGAAAGTACTGACCCTGCTGATCTTTGCTGTGGGGACTCTGTGTGACTTCTAGAAGTTTCTCTCTTAGCCTACCTATGTCATCTTCTGTTTTCACCACATCTACATAGCTAACACCCTAAAGCTTAAGGAATCTTAGAGATGATCAAAGGCAAAAGATTTTTTTTAATCCTTACCTGAGGACTTTTTTTTTTTCTCATTGCTTTTAAAGAGAGGAACATTGCTGTCAGAGAGAAGCATCAATTGGTTGTCTTCTGTACGTGCCTGGACCAGGGATTGTGTGTGTGCCTGGACTGGGGATCGAATCCACAACATAGGAATGTGCCCTGGCTGGGAATTGAACTTAAAATCTTTCGGTTATGGGATGCTGCTCTAACCAACTAAGCCACACTAGCCCAGGCACAAGTTTTTTGTTTTTTTAAGTCCCAGTGACTACCTTGAACTCCCAATTGAGTGATGGAGGCCAGACTTGAATTGCTTCTGAAGTCTTCTACTTCACATGGTAGTATTTCAGTTTCAGCTTGGAGAGAATGACCTTCTCGGGCCTGATAAGGGCTCATTTCTGTTCATGTCACAACAGTAGGCTGCATACTCATTCTCCCTCAGTTCCCTTTTCTAGTATATTTCCTCACAAATATTTTCCTCTTTCCACTATTTTTAGGGTAGCAGGTCCCAAGATATTTACATACAGATGACCTCTCCTCTCAAACTCTTTTTCTAGTGAACACATTTATGGAGGACAGTCTTTCTCCAGGGTCTTCTGTCAGTTGTAGTCCCTTTGAGGCTAGCATAGTGGGATGTTTTTAAGTCCTTTGTATGAGTCTCCATTTAATACTTACTATCCCCAGACTAGGTAGGTTTTAGATCCTCAAGGGGCCTGTATTAGGTGTCTTACCTTCCATGGCCTCTAGTTAACAGTGACCACTACATAGGAGGAGTATGACATTTGTATTCTTTCCCCATCCATAGGCTAAAACTTTCAATATTAGTATATGGAGACCAGATTCACTGAGCCTCAGGCAGTAATTTGATGGTAGAAATCAAATGTGTACTCTGCATGTTTGAAGAGAACAAATGATCTTCCACCATGAATTTCAACTTGTTCCTTCTCTCTGAGAATTTTGCTGCAGTGTCCAAGTGCACCAGAGAAGTGATAAATGGAGTAGGGTCAGGGCGGGATAATGCATAAGAATAGTAGGTTACTTCAAAAGGGTTATTCAGATGTCAGGTTCAGTGCTTTACATGCATTAACTCCTTCAATCCTCAGAGTCCCTTTGAGATAGATAGATTCTCTTTTATCGCCTCTTCATGAGGCAACTGAGGCCCAGAAAGGGTAAGCTACTTGCCCCAGGTAAGTAGTGGAACAGAGAGCCATGAGACCACAATACACTTACTTTATTTTAAGTGATTACTAGGCAAAATGAAAAACTCAGAGATGAACTCCTACATGTTTGTCTTTAAAGGGCATAGGTCTCTTAATCCTGATAAAGTAGGAGAGAGATTATTAATTGTTGAAGAGTTTATAGAGAGCCCTGGTTGAGGAAGGATATCTTCCCTGTGCTTTGTATGCTTCTGCAGCAGGTGACAGGTCCTCGAATAGCACAGTGCTTCCCCAGATGGCATGCCTGTCCTGGCATCAAATGATTGCATAGCACCAATTTGATTGGCCTCCGGGGCTTATCTCCCCTCAAAAACTGTGCTACCCATTCTATACATTTCTGCTATGTTTAATATTATGCTCTCTTAATAGAACCATGAATTACTAGGTAAAGTCATAATTCAGTTTACCAGCACAAAGACAGTGTGTTAAGTATTCGGTACACTCTACAAAGAGTAACGTGAGGTAGTCAGGGAATTTCCAGTGCTTAAGCCTGTAGTCTACACCAATGGCCTTCCTTTCCCCTTTTGAGATATTTAAAAGTTAACTATCACTTTGCCAATCGTTTCACTGCTTTATTGGAGCAATTATTATGTGTCTGGGGTTATGTTAGACATGGGACACGCAGAAATAAAAAGATAGATTCCCTGCCCTGAGGGAGATTATCATGTAAGGGAAACAGACCCGTGAATACTTTTAGGGACAACAGATTTTATTTTGTGCGTCTGGAATGGCCTTAATGCAGGACTCTGTAAAGGAATAAAAGTTTCATGAGCAAAGCAAGCTCGAGCAAACATTTCTCTCACTTTCTTTTCTGCCTTCTCTTGTTTCTTCGAGCCCCTCTGAAGTCGGAGGGTAAGATGTGAGAGCTGATGGGGAGAGTAATCAGTGATAGGTCATATTTCTAAAACTTTGATGGTATTTTCGTGAAAACTCAGGAGCCACTGTCACATGGCTGCTTATCTAAGGCAGATTGATTTGTGCCAAGTTAAAGGAGGGAATACTAATATACGGTAATTACTTTTAAAAACACAATTGCTTTTTATTGTTTTCTTTGGAGTCATGGGGATGGGGTGCTGTGATTTAGAGTGTTTCCCCTGTGCTGATAATATTTTTCTGATTCTTTTCAAGGCTGCAGGGAAAGTGGCAGCACGAGTCTGTCCACGCACTCCTCCTCCTCCAGCTGCCTTCCTCTGCTCTCCCAGATGCCCACACCCTGGCGTTTGTCAGCGGAGTGCCTCTTCCCTGCTGGGCTTCCCTGTGGGTTTCTGGGCCTAATGCCGTTGGAGTGCCTGTAGTTTATTCTGAAATCCAACTTTGTGCTCTTAGCTTGAATTTAATCACCCCTAAGAGGTGGTCAGTGTTAAAAAGAAGCCACGGGAGGTAAGATGCCTAATGTAGGCCCCTCAGAGAGAAGTACTTTGTCCTTCTTCATCTGAATTTGTATAATAATACTGCCCTCTGTTTTACATACCAGAAGCTTAGTATAAGTAGTAATGAATCTCATTAGTCATTTTTACTGGCAGATTGAGGTGTTAGATATTAAAACTTTTTTACACCATGAGTGTTAACTTCATTCTGTCAGTGGAGCATCCTGGGGTGAGGGAGGATGCAACCGTTGTTTACCAAAGTAGAAAGGAAGAGAAGACTCTGATTTTTCAGGGAACCAGATTAAATACATGTTAGTGAGCTTGGCTGGGACAGTGGGGTGAGGAGAGGGAGTTAACACACCTGGGGAAGGCAGAACATCTCACTGGTTTCTCAAAGCTGATTCATCCAGGTGCCAAGAAAGCTGTAGAAACCCACAGGGGAGTTCCCGGCTCCTTTCCATTCCCCTTTCTGACTCGACCTTACACCAACTTATTTGCTGGACAGTCTTCCAGTTTTGTTAGCATTGATCTGTTTTTATGTCCTCCTGAATGTCAGGCTGTCCTGTTGGTCTTTGGGGGGAAGGTGTCACAGCCAGAGCAGGGCGCCGTAGGGAGGACTGGTTGTCCCGCTGTTCCGGGTGGGTCCTCAAGGCTCACCCTGCTTCCGTGTGCTCTGGAGGTGTGTGGCCAGAAGGTGCCTTTTGAATGAGTAGAAGGGAAGGGCTGGGTGGATAAAAACATGAGGGCCTCTGAACCATACCTGGCGTATGGAGAGGTGGGGGGTGTTGTAGGACAAGGTTTGTTGGCAAATGGAGGGAAACAAAAGCTTTGCCTCTACTTCGAATGTGTGGGCTTGGGTACTTTCCGTGGCTGACCTTTGTTTCCTGTCCTCTCTCCTGTCACAGTCACCAAAAGCTACTTTCATTAGACCCTGGTTAATACCTTTCCTGTGAGTCCTCCAGGCTCAGTTAAGATTACCCCCCCACGCCCATTTTATGCTTCTACTGCAAATGGCACCTTGCATATAACTATAGTTGACCCTTGAACAAGGTGGGGCTTAGAGGTACTGACCGCCTTACACAGTCGAAAATCTGTGTAACTTCTGACTCCCCCCTCCCCCCCAATTAACTACTAACAGCCTGCTGTTGACTGGAAGCCTTACTGATGAACAGTCAATACATATTTTGTATGTTATATGTATTTTATACTATATTCTTAAAACAAGCCAAAGAAAAGAAAATGTTATAAATAAAATCATAAGTTAACACATTTATAGTATATATTGAAAAAAATCTGCATATAAGTGGACATGTGTTCAAGCCCATGTTGTTCAAGGGTGAGCTGTATTTGTAATTGGTTAGTTGTCCCCCTGCCCCACCTACCACTAGACTATAAGCTTCATGAAGCAAGGCACAGTCCCTCAGCCTCCTCAGCCCCCAGCACGTGCTTGGCACACAGCAGGCAACCAGTTAGTGTTGGGCGTCTGACTGACAGGCTGGCACAGAGGCAGCCTTTAGAAGTGCTGTTACATGGAATCATACTGATAATTTGATAAAATGATGATGGGTATCCATTTACACTCTTAGAAGTCTGTACTTGAGACTCCTAGGTGGCTGTTTCCTTAGCCCTGTGTAGGTTTCAGTCTTTTCCTGTTTCATCCCCCCCACCCCACGTGTATTTTCTACTTTGACCCTCATGGTGATTTCAGCTGAGGATACATAGAAGGTCCCACAACCTGTAATTTAAGGGGCACAGCTGGAACTTGACGGCAGATCTTTTGACTCGGAATCCGACGCTCTTTCTGCCATCTCCTGCTGCCCTCCCTCCTCATGTCTGTAGAGCACCACTGTGTACTAGTTCTCAGTATTTGTTATCTTATTTAATCTCCCGTCAGCCCTGTTGAGGTAATATTATCATCTCCCTTTCATAGATGAGGAAATGGAGGCTCGGAGAGGTTAACTAACTTTTCTTGAAACACACAGCCTGGGAAGAGTCTGGGTTGAAACCCAGTTCCCCATGCTGGGGGGCGCAGTTGTTGCCTGCAGAGTGCCGACTGAAACCTTTCTGACTCTTTGGTAGGGAATGGAAAACGATATTTGTCACTTCAGAAATTCTGGTTGATGGCCAAGTATATGTTCATTGATATGTTTGTGGCGGTGTCACAACGACTGTAGTTAGCTAGTGTCCTTGATATGCCAGGACTTGCTTGGGTTACAGAGATGAATGAGATAGTCAGTCATACATAGAACTATGTCAAAATGTAAAAAATGTCACCAAAAGGTCTATGTAAAGTGCTGTAGGAATGTAGATCTGGGAAGATAAGTAGCATTTGCATAGTGCTTTATATTGGGTTGGCTAAAAAGTCTGTCTAGTTTTTCTATAAAATAAAAGACACATTTTTTCATTTTCACCAATAACTCTATTGATTTGGATATTCTGAGTATGTCGGCTATCTCTCACTATTGGCTTCTAATGGGCAGAGGCCACGGGTGCTGCTAAGCATCTTCCAATGCGTGAGACAGCCCACAGCAAAGAGTTATTTGGCTAAAATGTCAGTAGTACCAAGAAACTTTGCAAACCACTTTCTAACACGTTCGATCAGTCACAGCACCTTCTCCATATGCTGCACAAATCTTTTTTTTTGTTTGTTTGTTTCAGTTGTGTTCTTACCTTTGTTGAAACAATAAAGCATAATATGCCAAAAATATTGTTTATATTCTTCCATCTTCAGTATTAAAATGGCTGCACAAAAATTCATCAATTTTGATAATTTTTTTTAAAAAGCACAGTGATAGACAACTGTCACAATACAATCTAACAAAATTGTTTTGCACGAAGTTAAAGACAACTTAGCCCTATTAGAGCTATTGTACAGAGAAGACGTAACAGGCTTTTTGGCCAACCCAACATATGGTCTCTTGTTTTCACGTTCGCTCCTATTTGTATTGTGTCTCCCTCCCCATCCCTGCCCAGTCAGGACTGAGGTGGAGACAGTGGCGCATCCAAAGACTACCTGTCAGCCATTGGGCACCAGAAGACCACCAGCACAAGCATTTGCCTGGCCTGTTTTGAAGACAAATGGTATCAAAACAGATAAGAGAACTGACAGCTATCCAGACCTATGGCTTTTACAGAAAATAAAAATTACCCTTATTCAGTCAGTGTTTATGCCTTGTCTGCTGGCTCCATATTCCTCTAGAGACTAAGAACCTCTCAAGATCATTTCTAAAATGGACGCTAGAAACTTCAGTGGAGTCTCTCTCTCCTCCCCTCTACACTAGAGTCCCATACCTCTTGAAGACACTAAAAGAATGTCCCCTCTCCCACCTCCGTCTCTACCTGGGAGCCAACGTACTTTATACCTACACTTTCCCCAGCACCCTGGGGAGGGAGAGAAGAATATTGTCAGTACTCCTTCATCGGGCAGGGATGTCAACTTAGCCTGTCACATGATTCCCAAGTGACCTTGCTGTCAGACGAGTCATGTGGTTTCCAAGGTGGCAAACATTTCTGTCGAGGGACAGTAGGTTATTTTTCTATTCTCCCTGTAAAAGCCAGCCTGTCTCACATGGCCTCGGCCAAGGAAATGGGTGGGTTCACGTGCTTCCTGGTCACCCTCTGCCTTTAATGAAGCCCCACTGTGCTTTGTATGTTAGGATCCCAGGGTACATGGTCCCCTACACATGTTTTTAATCTCTCAACCAATTCACACAGTTTAGTCCATGTTCATTTAAGATTTGCAGAGCTTTCATGAAATGATACTCTATTCAAAGGCTTGAAGATTGCTACTGATTCCCCACAATAATTGATTGGGCTATAGCGCCAGGTGTGTTGAGAGAGGGCCGCATCGTGGTGACTTAACCTGCTGTCTTTGTGGGTTGGAGTAAGGAGGGCCATGGGGTTCTGAAAGAAGGTGATTATACGTTTTCATTCTCACAGATGGCACTTCTAACTAAAGTCGTGCGGAGATGCATTCTGCCACCTGCCTGGCATGAAAGACTGAAGAGTGGGGAGTGCAAGTTGGGGTGGCGGTGATGGGGGTTATGTCAGGGAGGAGAAGGAAAGGCAGACCAACATTTGGTAGCTTTAGTCTTTTTTCTTGCCGCCTTTGTTTTTCTGTATTCTGAATTTTAGGATTTGGGTGCACGTGGACATTTAAAATTTGCTCTGCATAAACAAAAGCATACTTGCTTGTTGGGAGGAACATATTTAAGTAAACCAAGTCATGTTTGGAGGTGTTGTGAGGGATGGGGAGATTTTGGGGGAGTCCCATTCAGTGTGGGTGGTTTTCCAGTTAGTAGAATAGTGTTAGTGGTCTTTTCTCTGACACAGGTGTAGTTCTTTGGGGCCCCAAAATAGAAATCAAAATTAGTAATGAAAAAAGCTTTATGGCATGCTGTGGCTTGTACCGGAGGAAAAAGTGACCCAAATTTGTATCTCCAACTTGAATTCTTAGTAATTGGAGATGGCTTCTCCTCTCTCTTTCTATTCAGCTATAAAACTATAAAAATACTTGCTGTTAAGTTTGAGTGGCCACTCCCAATGCCAGGTGAGCCAACTTGAACATGAACAGCTTGGACCAGCCCAGGAGCAGTCTGCTTCCTCACAGAGAATGTTGCTTTCACAGTCACTGAAGAGGCTCAGAGCTCTGCACTGAGGGGTAGAGAGAATGGGGAATTAGGACTCCGAGTTCCAGACTCAGGTCAGCTGCTAAACTAGCTGTGTGAACTCAAGTAAATTAATCATATGTGTTTCCACGGAGGTGATATGATTGACCGAGAAATCAGGCCATTACCTCTTAAGATTTTTTCTAGATCTGAAGTCTGTGATATACTGTATACTCTTCACTTGTAGACTTCCTCTGTAACCATTTTTATAGGTTTAATTTTGTAATTGTTGACCTTTTCCTTAAAATTAGGGTTCTCCTAATTTTTCTTATCCTTTTACCTCCTCACCCAAGTCCATGAACTCTTAAAGAACACAGCACATTGATGTGGAATGATGGCCCTGGTTGAGGAAATCTACCTGCAGAGGAGTAGGCATGGTATGATTTATTTCTGAAATACTAATGATCATGATAGTAATGTTAGTACAAGTCCACAGCTTTTATTTGAACTGTTAGGGCCAGATGTGTTTCTGAAATCAGGATTTTTCAATTTTAAATAGGGCCGTGTATCATCTATTAAATGATACCTCTGCTAGGGGCTGGGATGGCACCCTGTAAACAAAAATATTAATGCTTCTGCAGTGAACATGCATAGTTACACTAAGTGTGATAAAGGTTACAAATTGCCTTAAGTCAGTTAAGGTCAGATTTTGACAACAGATGTTATAAAAATCTGGGGAGATTTTGGAGCTTTTTGAAGATCAGTGTAATAGGTGAGGGATTGTGGACCTGTACATATAGCCAAAGGGAAAACAATCTGGACTATTATGCACCAAACTCTTAGCAATGATTTTCTTGGGTAGAGAAGAGGAGTGGGATTGTAGAAGACATTTATTTTCCAAATTATACATTTTTCTAGTAAGCATGTATAATTTACTATCAGAAAAGTGATTTAAAATAGTCATTAAATAGCTAGAAACACATTTAACAAATTATAGCAGTGTTTATGTTAGGACATTGAGATTTGAATGACTTCTTTTCTCTATCTTACACACTTTTGTAATGTAATTATATTTCACATATACTTAAATTTTTAACTTTATTATAGGATTAGAAAAAATTTAAAAGAATATGTGATAGTAATTAAAAATTCAGTGGTGAAAATAGTCCCATGTGGGAGATCAGAAGCCACTTAAATTTTTTTTTAATTGATTGATTTTGAGAGAGAGAAAGAGAGACATTGACTTGTTGTTTTACTTATTTATTCATTCATTGGTTGATTTTTGTATGTGCCCTGACCAGGGATCAAACCCACAACCTTGGTGAGTCAGTGATGCTTTGACCACCTGAGCTACCTGGCCAGGGCAGGAGCCACTTCTTTCTTACTGCTTTGTAAAGCACATTATATGACTATTATATAGTAATAATCACATGGAGGAAGCAAATGATGATAGCCAAAATATAATGTATGGGAAAGCACTTTATGAATACTTAAGGCTTTACAGAAATACGAGGTGTTATTGAAGTAACATTGAAATTCTCAGGGAGCCCAGAATGAGTGGAGTTGCTGGGAATATGTTTTGTCTGGAAATTTGCTGGAAGGTTTCCTTCAAAATGGAAGGAATTTGCATTGTTATATAAGGAATGAAATGGGATGATTAATAGTTGACTGTTTAATTTTATCATAGGGCCTATATTACTTTGAATTTTCACACTTTTCCGCATTTCTGATCAAAATACACTCGATTGCTATCTTTTCCCACTTAATTATCTAATTAGTTTTGTATGTTGCTGCATTATATTTCAGTCACTGCTTTACATACATTGCTGTCTTCTATTGCTATTTCTAATTTTGTTTCTTTACAGAGAACACTTCTGTGTGCTCATAGCTCTTCTGCCTTCCCTCACCCAACCCCCCCCCCCCCCATATCTAGGGTTTGTTTTCTTAGGAAAGATTTTTAGAATGCAGTAAGGTCTTAACTTTATTCCATAAACATTTTTGAGCATCTGTAAATACAAAGATGAATTTTTAGGATCTCTGTATAAGTTGTGCCCATTTCCTGGAGCTATCCCCTTACCACCTTGTTAATTTTTCATTTAAATTCTGCTTCACCAGGAGCTTTCCATGAGTCCCCCGAAATAGGTTAAGCTTTCTGTACTTTTCCAACTCCTTTATTCACAGCTGTAAATACACAGTTATTCTGGGATTGTTTCATTTCTGTTTCCTCATAAACTCTGAGGAGAGGTCCCATGTCTGATTTATTATTTATACCCAGTAGGCTACACCTGGCATATACCAGACACTCAAATATCTCTAATAAATGAGTGCTTGAGTAAGTTAATTCAATAAACAAATGTTTGCATGTGTTCCCTGCTTTGAGAAGCTTAGACTTTTAGACATGAGCAATGAGGAGATTGATCATTTCAGTGGTGTGTAAGCGCTTTTTAGAAAATAAACATATTTTCCCTTTTGCAATGAAGTTCTTGGAGAAGAACGCAATGCAAACATTTTATTCGTGGTCCTGTTGTAACAATGTGACATTTGCTCATATTCTGTAGTAGAAATGGGTTCATCTTAACTTCTTTTCTGCTAATACTATTGTTTTATTGTGCAAACCCTTTGTCAGTCATTGTATTGTACACCATTAACGTTTACTGCTTGGATTTATTTTGACATTTTAGATTTCTTGTCTTTAAACATATCTGCTTCTTCAGAACTTCTTTTACTGGTCTTATCTGATAGCTAAACCTATTTTGGTCTTTCTGCCCTTTTAAAAAAATGTTAATTCTTTGAGGGAAGGGATGGTTTGATCTCCGGTGGTGTCTTATACAGATTCAAGTGGAAGATGCTTGTTAATAAAACTTTGGTGGGAGATTTTAGAAAATCCATTTTCTTATGCATACTTTAGTATCCCTTAGGTCAAACAGGGGATTTTTTAAAATGGATGATCATCAAATAAGTATTTAAATATCGGATCAATATTTGTTTCTAACTTTTTACTAAAAACATACACTAATTTTAAAGGAAGATTTTGTAGTCTCACATTCAAGATTGAAATCTCTTGAAAACTATTGTTTTGACTTAATGTTTTCTTTATTGGTGGCTTCTGAATTTATTTCTTGGAATTTATTTCAGGGCCAATGTGGATAGCAATGCTATGTCATGATTTCATTTGTTGCCACTTCCACATTCTAGCTGACCTGAAATCTGGAAGATCTCCCCCAAAACACCTATATAATCCAGTCTGAATTTACAAGTATCACTTGCAAGAGAGGCAATATCAGGCCCATAAGACTCAAATGAAGTCTCTTTTAATCATAGATCTCCTTGTACATGATAGAAACTGGCAGGTGACTCACCAGGGGTGGAAGCCTGGAAAATAGCTTGCTGAGGAGGGTAGTCTTTCCGGTAACACATCGCCACCCTTTTCGAAGCATCCAGAGAACCTGAAGAGCAGGAACTGCCAGTTAGACCGACTGAACGCTTGGCATTCTTTCATGGAAAGATGACAACTCATCCAGGGTGAAAGAGGAAGTGAAGGCGGGCAAGGGACAGGAGGGTGACCTGACATTTCCATTGTTTTGTAGGCTGCCAGCTCTAGTGCAGTGTTTATTTGGGGGAGGGGAGGGGAGGCGTTGGAATCATGCCCTTCTATTGTTGCTGTCCTAAGTGGGTGGACTGTGCCATTTTGTCAAGGAGAGGAACTTGTATTTATCTTATCCTTGTGTTGCTTCAGAATCCAGCTGGCTTGTGTTCCCTGCTATTCCCCTCACACAGAGCCTTGGACTCTACTGATTATAATCCTAGCAGCATCTTGAGAACCGGGGTTCTCCTCCATCAGATTTCTGAGCAATCTGAGAGCTGAAAGACTTTTCACAGGCTATTTCTGGCTTTGCCATTGATCTGTTTTGAGTGTCACTTGTCACTTGATTTTTGTCACAATTTGTAAGGTTACATAGTAAGAGTGAAAAGATTTAACTGCAGCAGAAGTGTTATTCTGATAATTTATTAAGTGTTGTCTTGGGAGATCTTTGGGGGAAAAGCAGATTATCCTCTTTAGTTTGTTGTTACTATAGCTAGAATCCACCTGGGAGTAGAAGGAAGCCTGCAGTGGACCACCAGTGGTAAGCAGGCTTCCTAGGGAATGATGGGCCATCTGAAGACTGACCAATACTGTCAACTCTGTAGTATATCTGTCCTTCTACCATCCTTGGCCGGCAGCACTGCAGGTCCCAGCTAAAGTCTGGACGCCTTCTCCATACCTGCACCTGGGCCTGCAAGTCACGCAGAGGAGATCCGCAGTTCGGCAGGTTGTTCCTGCCCATGTCTCCCCGCTTCTACCAGTTACTCCAAGCAGTTGCCATTCTCCAGAAGGCCTCTCGACTCTTCTTACTCAAATGACCTTGCACCTGAGTTCATTAGGAAATTTGAGACTACCTGGAATGATCTCCACCAATTTCTGGTCCTGATGCCTGGAAACATATGTGTAGTCACAGTCATCCTTACCTGTTTTTCTCCGGGTTTCTCCCATCCCCTCCTGCCTCCTCCGAGGCCTTACTCTATTAGTCATGGTGCCTTCCTCTCGCTCTGATTTTCAACCTTTGAGTAGTTATTGTCTCTTTCCCCTGGGCTGTGAAATGCTCTCAGTGTTTCCCATTTCTGCATTTCTCATATTTACTAATGCTCTATTCATCAAATCCAGTGCACGTGCTGTCGTCTTATTGTTCTGAGCCCCCTTATTGCATCCCGTGCACTTTTTTCACTCTCTTCTCCAAGAGTCTTGGGCTTCTAGAAGGGATGCTTTTGGTTTTCTTGCTGCTTCTCTTTTTTTACTCACCCCTTGCTATTGGAGTTCAGTTCAGGGAGTATTGCTTCTCTCTTCTTACATGCTCTGGCTTCAGGCTTCGTCTGCTGGCTGGGTTTTCATCACCATTTAGGTGCCATGTTCCCTCCTGCCACCCGCCCCCAGCCCCCGCCCCCAGGTCTCCTGAAATACACAGGGGCTGAAAGCACCATTTTTCCTCCTAAGCCTCCCCTTTCTCCTCTCTTCAGAGACTATATATATTTGCATGGTGGTGAAGTTCTGAGCTTTGGAATCAGACAGACTTGGATTTGAATAGTGGCTCTGACACTTGCTGATGTTTGATCCTGAACAAGTCATTTAATTCCCAAGCCTCAGTATCCTCCTTTTTCAAGTGGGGATAAAAAAAAGTACCTATCTTAAAAGGTTCTTATGAGATAGATCCTAATGCATCCGTATGGTGCCTGGCTCAGAATAAGAATGCAATAAATGTTAGCAGCTACTGGTGATATGGCCTCTTTTAGTTACCCTAACCCATTGAGTCACCCTTAATGCCTGTTTTCTTTAGCTCCTATTTCCAGTCAGTCACCCAGTATGACTGATTGCTAAGTACTGTTTATTTGCTAGTTCTGGAAGTTTCTGAGTTTCCTCTTGTCTTGGCCACTACCTGTGTGCTGATTCTCATTGTTGCCTGCTTCTTTTGTTCCTATAAATCCAGTATGGTACCAGATGGCCTCTCTCTGTCTAATATGACCTCTCCCATGGCTGAAGTACTCTGGTAATTCCCATTATATACAAATCAAAGATCAAGCTCCTTAACCTGATCAACTGGGCTCTCCCTTGGTTCTTAGTGGCATTTTAGCCCTTTCCTCTTTACTTCCTGACTCCAACTTTATACTTGAACAGCATTGTCTTGCTATGTTTCCTGTGCATGCCATGCTGTTTAGGCTGTATGTCACCTTTATTATCCACACCACTTGAAATTCTTTCTTTTCTGGTTTTGCCTTATGAATTCCTCCTTGTTCTAAGAACTCAGCTCAGGTGTCACCTCCTCCGGGAAGCCTTCCATGACTCTAAAAATAGTTCAAGTAGTCTTTCATAGAATCATGTAATTCTCTGTGTCTGTTAAGTACTTATCATGTTGGATCTTGATCTGCTTGTGTGTCTTTCCTTCCAGCATAAGTCCAGAAGGGCAGAAACTGTGTGTCAGTCAACTTCATATTTTTGTGCTTAGCTTGTTGCTTGACATGTAGTAGGTATTCATAAAATGTTTGCTAAATGAATGAATGAATTAAAAAATGAGCAAACCTCCAGGTGACCTTGATTTCTTGTTCGTGTGGACCATAGAATGTTCTGGAGCAGGGCTGAGTATGAGCAGTTCAAGCCATAGCTGGGCAGTCACAACTGAAGTAGACATCCTAATGGCCCTTTTTCTGAGTCCCTAGTCTTCGATGACAGTCCTGGAGTGAGCCTGTCTGCTCAGGAGTATTAGGTCCTAAAAATCATTTGTGTGAAAAATGCTTAATTCTTATGGGTTTTCCCCCCCGAGAAGACACTTTAAAATTTTAAAACATATGGTAATGTTTGCATGAGAACTTCCTTGATGGGAGATACTGCAGGTGGAAAGTTTTCTGAGTAGTGTTACACCACGGTGGAACTACTGCCCAATGATATGGAGATAGAGAAAATGTGTACTCTGAGACAGAACTTCCTTAGAGATGTCAAGTAGACTGACCTACTTTAGAGACTGCCTGTACCTACTTTAGAGACTGCCTGTATCCCAACTTTCTATTTTACAAAGATGATGGCTAAACAGTGAAAAGCTTAAGACATTTTAGAACTATGTGGCAGCTAGCCTCATGTGGCTACTTAGGTTTCAATTGAATTAAAATTAAATGTAATTAAAAATTCAGATCCTCAGTCACATTAGCCTCATTTCAAGATCTCAATAGTTGCCACATACGGCTATGGCTACCGTACTGGGCACCTCAGATATGGAACAGTGCCATCATTGCAGAAAGTTCTTTTGGACAGTGCTGTTTCTGAATGTGAGTCTTTGAACATTTTTATTATTTTTTTATCTTTAAAATTTTTCTTAAATGTATTGGGGTAACTTTGGTTAATAACATTATAATTTCAGGTGTATAGCATTACAGTATATCTGTATACTCACCATCTGAAGTCTAGTTTTCATCCATTACCATACATTTGACTCCCTTTACCTTCTTGGTCCTGCCCCTGCCCCCTTCCCAAATTGATGTCACCATTCTGTTGTCTGTGCGTATGAGTTTGTTTTTTGTTTGTTTTGTTTGTTCATTTGCTGCTTTTTGTCTTATATCCCACAGGTGAGTGAAATATGACTCTTATCCTTTTCCATCTGGCTTATTTCACTTAGCATAATACTCTCAAGATCCATCCATGTTGTTGCAAATGGTAATATTTCATCTTTTTTTTTTTTTTATGACCAAGTAGTGTTCTATTGTACATATGTGACTCACAGCTTCATCCAATCATTATCAAAGAACACTTAGGTTGTTTCCATGTCTGGGCTATTGTAAATAATTCAAGAGTCTTGATAGGTAATATCAAAACCACTTTACCACAGAGGGAGTTTTACAGAGCTATGAAATAAGAATTCTTACTGGGAACACCACATAATTGCTGTATCATTTTATATGGTGTATATAGCATTATATCACCTTATCATTTGGGGAAAGCAGCATTCGCACACCAAATAATGTTATATTGTTTGTCTGGAAATGTGTTCTTATAGAACTCAAAGGGGAAAAGGAAGAATGTGGACTGAGTAAATGCATTCTTTTTTTCTTTGCCTCACATTATCGGAAAAACTCAGAGGCTAAAATGTATCCTGGAACTAAATATTTACATTTCTTAAAGAAAGTGTATGGGGTTCGTGTGTGTGTGTGTGTGTGTGTGTGTGTGAAAATGAAACAAGGAATTTGTATTGTTGAATAACATAAACACTTCTAAATTTAAAAGCAAAAGAAAGGGAAAATCTACTTTCTTTAATCTGTGTCTTCAGTTGCCGAATCCCCTTGGCCTCCAGTGGCCTGAGGAATGTAAGAAGTAAGTATATGGTTCAGTTCAACTGGAACCATGCTCGGAAGCTCTAGCTATCTTTTTAGTACCACAGAACTCCCTAGAATATTTCACTCAGGAGCGGCACGTGTTTACACTGAACACCTCGGTTACCAGAACTACAAAGGGAAGGAGGGGCTGGAATGAGCACAGCAGGGATGGACCTGCGCAGTCTGTCTCTCACACACACTTGGACTTACCCACCATATCTTGCCTAGGGAAGTATGGGTCATTCCACGATTCCAGACCCCAGGAGACCACAGGTGACTCCTCCCGGGTTGCTTCTGAAACGCAGTTCGGAGGCTGCAGCAGGTGGGATTATTATTATAACTATTATTTGATTTATGGAATGGTCTTTGGTTTCACTTCAGCAGTGTTGCCTCCAGCCTGTTCCAAATAGTGTCTGGAGAAGTTCTTAGGTTTAACTTCTTTGAGGTGGTGGGATGTAAGCTTGAAGGTGAAGGGGATTGAATTCCTACTTTTCTATGCCTTTTTCCTGTCAGGGTGCCTCATTATTAAGACACAGATAGAGGAGCTGTAAGTTGAGTGGAGTGTGGCAAAGTTTGGAAGAAAGAGAGTGAAGGGCAAAGGGTGTGCATCTTAGGTAATAATCGTAGCAGTTGTTACAGTGCTGATAAGATGGGTTCTTGACTAATATGATGAGTTTATTTTACCCATGAAACCTTTAGTTATCAGTGAAATATAAGAATTACAGAGAGGTAATTATTTGTGGAATTTGCTCATAGCTTTTCTAAAAATTCACTGTCTTCTTTAATCATAACGAGACTCATTTTATACCCTCTCTGTCCTTTTTTGAGAAGAGGAAGTACAACCTGGTGTTATGAACTTGGACTTTGGACCAGAGAGACTGGGGATAAAAACCCATGGTCACTGCTTGGATAAGTTATTTAAAATTCTGGATCTGAATTTTATAACCTATAAAATGAGAATGATAATGCTTATCTCATAGATGAGAGAAGTATATTTCCATGTGCAGATTAAAAAATTAGGTTGGTTGACTCATTTTCAGAAAGACCTTTAAAAATTAATAAACATGCCATATTTCTTGATCACTTTCATGATTATATTTGGTCATCTATTTAAGTTTTATCACATATATCCACTTAGTGTTTTAAAACTCTAAAGAAGCCTGGCCTGTGTGCTCAGTGGATTGAGTGCTGGGCTGTGAACAAAAGGGTTGCTGGTTCGATTCCCAGTTTGGGTCCACACCTGGGTTGTGGGCCAGGTCCCCAGGTGGGGGCGTGTTGAGAGGCAACCATGCATTGATGTTTTTCTCTCTCTCTCTAAAATAAAAAAATATTTTTACAAAAACTAAAGAGAAAGTCTCTTGGTGAAATCAGTGAGACAGTCTCATAGTCTGTGCCACTATTAGTGACTTAATCAAAAAATGAAGTTGAATGTAATCAGAAGAATCTGTTTTAACATCAAATTCCTTTTTAAGACAAATCACTGTACTTAAATAGGTAAAGGGAAATGAGGAAACTGAAATTCAAAGGATATTCATTTAAAAAACAACAACAACAACATGGGGGTGGGCGGGGCAGGGGAGAGCAATGGGGGAAAATGGAACAACTGCAATAGAACAACAATAAAAAAATAAAAATAGCAACAACAAAATCCTTGAGTATTTGAACTTTTTGCTGTTTTGAGTACTATCATTGTTCACTGATTTCAAACCAGCCTGAGAGAAATAACTAATACAATGTATCTTCCAGTGAGCTTCTGAGGACAGACTACTCAGTTCTGGCTGCTCACATTCATTATTTCAGTTTTATAAAAGTCGGGTTTCATGTGACTGACACAGGAGGTGGAATAATCGAGTGTTCCTCCCTGGAACAGTGTGCAGTGATCATCACAGAAGGAAATGAAGTTCCCTTTTCCGTGATGCCTGGGCTTCTTGGGCCAGCATTACTGAGGATGTGTGTTCTGTCGAAGCCTCATATGCTGATGACTCTTTTTGCATCTGATACTGGGATAATCTCCAAAAGTACAAGGATGGATGATATATAGTCCCAGCCTTGGAGATGCATATCATCTGGAAGGGAATATGGGTGTGAGCAGAGGCGATGTCAGTATCAGGATGAATGCCACCATAGGGAGCTGGGAGGTCATAGGAGAGAACTTCCCAGGGCAGGCAGGAGGCGGGAAAAGTCAGGACAGCACCTCTTGGAGAGGTCACCTGAACTGAATGATGAGTAGGACTTAGATGATGAACAGGCAAGAGAGGAGAAGGGCGTTGCAGGCTAAGGGGAGAGCATGTTAATGCATTGGACAGCCTGTGTATGCTTGTAAGTCCAAGCTTTTCACTGTTAATCCAATATAAAGCACGGTGTGTAGAGTCAAGAGTGATATAGTTGGGGACCAGGTCATGAAGAGCCGTGTGTACTATATGAGGACTTAAGAGTGTGCCCTGTAGCTAATGCGGAGCTGTTGAAGAGTAAGGGTAAATGATAAGATTTGCCTTTTGGATGGGTTGCCATGGCAGGTTGGTGGATTATAGACTCGAGGCTGGATGGCAGGAAGCTATCTTAGTAGGCCAGTTTAGAGTGGCTCGGACATGCAAGAAAGCAGTGAAAATCAGAACTGGAGAGGACAAAATAGGTTTGAGAAGTGCCCAAGATAAGTTTAATAACTGATCCATTGGTTATGGGAAATTAATGAGATGGAAGCGACTAGAATGACTTCTCTAGTTCTGGTGTCATGGATCTAGGGACTGTAGGAGGAAGAGTTGGCATGCGGGCCAAGGTGATATATTGATTTTACAATGTCCATCAGCCAATTGACTGTGAGTCAGAGGCTCTGAGAAGATGAGTGGTTGGAAATATGAATCTGGGAGTCATCCACAAAGGGGTGTTAGTGAGAACCTGAGTACTCTGATATCTAAGGTGAGCACAGAGTGAAGAAGGTAGTGGACAGAGGATGGAGTCCTGGGAAACATCAGGTAGAAGTGGAGGGATGGGTGGAAGAAGACATTCCTAGAGAAGATGGAGAAGAACAGGTCTGGAGGTGGAAGCTCTGGTGTCATAGAAGCCAGGAGGGGAGACTTCTAAGAAGTTTGAAGTTGAGAGAGCTAATCCTAAATCACCTTAAGCATTGGATGAAGTAGTAGGCTAGGGAAAATGGGGTTGAGAGCTTGAAGAGAATGAACATACAGTATTTGGAAGATACAGGAGATGAGCTGATCCAGAAAAAAACGTGAAAGAAATGTGAAGAAGTGCTGAGGCCCAGTGGGGATTAGAAACCGAATACACAGTGGCCCCAGCCTATGTGGCTTCCCAGCCTCTGCAGGAGCAGAGCTGGCAGATGATGAGTTTAGTCTGGGGAGCAGGGCTGGGTGGGGTGATGGCCAGTCAAATGTCTCAGAAAAGTGAGGTGTGAGGACATGGGGTGCTGGTAAGAGCTGGGGAGGAAACGTGGCCATCAGGGAGCTAAGATGTTAGAAGGAAACAGTTTGTGGCTTTGGAGGGCTCTGTATCGTCAGAGGAGAGGTGTAGTGAGAGAAGGGCAGGAGGCTGCAGGGTGGCGAAGATGTCAGGCCAGAGCAGTTGCAGGGTGTGACTGTGAACGTGGGTGGCAGAAGTGGCCTGGTGGCGAAGGCCAGCTGAGTGGAGGACGGCCCTCAGGAAGACTGTGTACAACAGGGACTTTGAATCCACACGGACAGACTTGTAGGATTCACACTGAATTACAAGACTGAATGTGTAGAATAAAAAACTGTACATGGATGTTTAAGAACATGGCAGAAAGATGTGTGTCCTTAATATTTTAAGCGGGTTTCCTAGATGCAGGGGCCTCTCACATCAGTATCTCTGAAGACCCTGTTGGCATTTATTTAAGGTGTGAAAAAAGTCTTAAGTTTGTGTGTCTTTTTAAAAATTCTTCAATTGAGGATATGTTTATTGATTTTAGAGAGAGAGAGAGAGTGGAAGGGAGGGAAGGAAGGAGGGAGGGGAAGAGAGAGAGAGAGACAGACAGACATTGATTGTGCTCTGATCCGGGATCAAGCCTGCAACCCAGGTATGTGCCTGACAGGGGATCAAACCCGCTACCCTTGGGGGTATGGGACAATGCTCAACCAACTGAGCCACAGTTAGGGCTGAGTTTATGTCTCTTTAAGAAGGAAAGTAGGAGAAAGCTTTGATAATGACTATAGTTGATGATACTACTTATATATATATATATATTTATACCTTTCAAATTTATTTCATTGTTTGATATTCAGTTTAGTTTGGTGGTTCTGAGTAAGCTATTAAAAGTCAACTTTAATTTATTACTTTGTGCAGAGAAGGTAGGAGGAAATACTTAACTGCGTGTGTCACTGGGTAAGAGAATGCATTATTAACAAAGAGAACTGAAAGCTCTAAAGTAAATTTAAGAATTTTTTCATGCTAAGGAAGGCAATAAATTGATGCCAAATTATATGCATTTCTATGCACTCCCACCTAAGGTTTGATTTTCAACTTTATATATTTATGTATTTGATTTTTTTAAAACTGCAGGTATCTGTGTCTTCTGAGATGAGGAAAAAAGTCAAAAACAAATCACATGAGCATATATTTTCTGGTTTCCCCAGTACTGGGTGGTGTGAGGACACAAAGATGCATAAGACTTTATTCTTGCCCCTAAAGAGCTTCAGATTTGGTTGAAGGAACAAGACATAAAGAAAGGAAAAGACAGATAATTATGCAGGATTTAACTAGTGGAGGCATTCCATGACTAATGGACAGATGCATTGTTCAGGCAGCAATTCCACAGGCGTTCAGAAGAGAGGTCATTTCAGGCTGTGGCAGGAAGGGAAGGACGTAGTAACTTTAAAAAATGAAGGGAAAGAAGGGAAGAGACTGAAACTTAGGAGTTACTGAAACCTTGTACTCAACTTCTGCCTTACTTTTTGCCTCGATTTCCCCATCTGTAAAAGGGAATGATATGTTGCCCCCCAGACTATCAGGCCAGGCAATGCAGATAGAACCCAGTGCTTCCGTGGGAGGTGTAAATTGCATCCTTTGGAAGGTACGCGAAGTTTTAGACTAGGGTGTCAATTTCTGTTGTTTAAATTTACCAAGTAAGATGACAAGAATTAGAATTTTGCCGAAAGTTTGTCTCCCACCCACCCCCACTGCCACCCTGGTAAGGAAAGACTCATAAAACCCTGAACATATTTTAAGCAAGCTACTAGACCAATTACTACTTTGGAAAGAAAGTTGTTTCATGCCCATGCATTCTTTTTGATTTCTTTATTTCCTTTAAAAAAGATAATGATTAATAAGGAAGCAAAACAGGAGGGGGCCAGATCCCGAGTTAGGAAGAAAATACTTTGTGATTCACCTTTTCACTTGGCATCCTTAAGGAAGTTCCATTCTGTGGAAGATGCCGGTTGATGGGTGGCCATTTCGACTGAACCCAGCTTGGCCCCTGGCATTTTGGAGACTATTGCCACAGAGTTCATGGGTCTCCTGAATATAAGGACATGATGTCAGTCCTTTCAACCTTATTGTTAATTACTTTGGGAATATGAACATCATTCATTAGGCAAGGAAGCTTGTAACCCAGACTGTAACCAATGTGGACTCTTCTAATACAACCAGCAGACCTTCAACATCTCCGTATTCCATGTTTGTGTGAATGTTTACACTTACCTCAGTTGCCAAAGACTTGGAGGCATTCGGGGCTCCTGGGACTCTTATTGTAATTACGATGAGAATTGGACCCTAGAACTTTAGCCTTAAATCCACTGAGAGTGCCTGTCTGTCTAGGAGGTGTCTCCTTCTGCTGTGGTCCTTCCTTCTCTAAGGTAACAGTAGCAAGATGCACTAAAGGTGGTATTTCTGAAACAGATGTTTTGAGTAAGGAATTCTATTTTCCTGACTACACCCACTTCCCTACACGTTCCCTCCCTCCATCCCTGCACTGCTTCTGGAAGTGGTGACTCAAGGGTCATAAGCAGAACCGTTTCCTTCTTTGGCAGAGTGGGGATCTAGCACTAAGTGGAGGAAGAAGGTGTGATGGAAAGATGTGACAAAGAACAACAGGAAAAGAGGAGGGAGACAGGAAGATGAAGAATGCATATGTTACAACCACATACACAGGGTAGAGTCAGCTAGTAATTCTCAAAGTGACGTCTGCCCCTACCTGTCAGTCTAAATGTCTACCTGTGTGTGATTCAGTATCCTCAGAGGACACGCACCCAGGTAACCATTACAAGATGGTGAAACTTGAGTAGTATTGCAGATGTGTGTGTGTCTCAGAGGTCAGCTCTGATGTCATTGCCACTGAGGTCATAGTGGGTGAGGTCATGTGCAAGAGGAACAGTAGGACTGAGCTGCCCCCTTAGTGCTGCTCTCCTCCCATGATTCCTCATTTTCAGCACCCAGCTAGGTGCTGGCTCACAGTAGGTGCTTAATGACTAACTGGGTGATTGGGTGCTGGCTGTGGCCCCTGTTGGAGGCACTCTGACCTGAACCATTCTAGAAGAAATGAGACAGCTAAGTAGATTTGTGTCCTGCTTGAGACTTTCTTGTGGTGGCAGGCTCTTAACCTGGGGCCCTTGGAGGAAGGAGCCTGCAGGTGTCTGAGAGCCTCGTGAAATGGGATGCAAAGTTAGGATTTTCTGGGGAGGGAGTCTGAGGAGTCTGTGACCCAAACAGGCTGAGCTGCAGTGTTTAAACCCAGCCTTATCCTCCCGTGGCATCACCCTCTAATTTCAGCATCTGCTGTAGATTCCTGACACCACCCTCCCTTCACTCCTTTTTGGCTGCTACCAAATTGCCCCTTGTTACGAAAAATGGAGCCGCACTTTCGTGATGATCTTGGCTTAGAACCTTGTGTGTCCTGAGGTGGAGAAGGTTGGCACTCTGCTCCCCTCCTGCTGTGATGCTCTGCCTAATGCCCAAGAGGAGGAGACTCCTCCAGACCAACTTTAAGGAAAGCCTTTGAAGGCAGAGCCAGCGACCTTATGGAATCACTGGTCAGCAGACACATGGATGTTTATGAAATAACAAAAAAATGATGACCAGGTAGGCCACAGAGGCCAGAGGTCAGAGAACTTAATGCTGGAGTGCCCTTTGGCAACTCGTGTAACTCACCTGTAGGTTTTTTCCATTTGTAAAACTAGGGTTAATGGTCTACTGACTATGGAGCAAACATGGGCTGATAGCTGGTGTGTGCTGTGGAGGTTTCAATATTTTTGCACATAAAAGATTTTTTAATAAAAAAAATGATGATTAATGGTCATATTCCCTCCCAAAATAAATGCATTAACAATTTTTTGCCGCTTTTGAAAATACTATATTTGATATAGGCAACTGAAGCACAGATGATAATAATTGGTACTCATGGGAAATTATTTGAAGGATATTTAACAGTGCAGGCATGGAGTTATTCAGAAAATGTATAGAAGTCTCTCTGTGCCAGGCCCTGGGAAACATACTTCAGCCCACGTTTCCTTTTGACACCTAAGCTGTGAACTTGGCCACATGGTTGAGGGCTTTGTAAATTGGCTACTAGAATTTGCTGTGTGAAATACAGCATTGACTTAGTGTTGGGGTATTTCCAAGCAGGTTTGTAACCACTTTGAATACACCTCATGTGAAGACACACTAAAGCAGTAGTTCTTAAACTTTAGGCTGGAGCAGAATCACCTGGAAGGGCTGTTAAAAACACAGGTGGTTGGGCCCCACCCCAGAGTTTCTGATTCACTAGGTTAACCGTGGGGCTTGATAATTTGCATTTCTAAGAAATTCTCAGGTGATACTGATGCTATTGGTCTGGGAACCACACTTTGAGAACCACTGCATTAGAGAATTTCGTTTTGTTTTTTTTTTTAGATTTAGGTGCCTTGGAAGCTCTCTGCTCCTCCTGAGAACTTGGTGTGGTTTCATTATGGTTCAAGTTAATCATATTTGTGATCCCAGTTCCCTTTTTGCTTTGCTTCAGAAATTCAGATTCAGATTTGTAGCCTAACTTAATAAGGTTTAAATTGTTTACATTTATACTTGGCCCCAGCCTTGATCTCCATTTTCCCCAACCTGAATTTTTACCTGTTTATATTTTGCAATTGTATTATATAAATTCCCTCAAACTGTCTGTTTTGTGATGTGGTATATACAGTAGCCCCTCTCTATATTGCAGTTCACTTACTGTGGCCTCGCTGTATCGCGGGATTTTTAAAAATATTACATTTAGTTATTTATCACGGATTTTTTGCTATATCGTGGGATTTTGTGGAACTGTATACGTATGTTGTTAAAGTTACGTAGGTTTAAGAGTGTAGAATATGTTTAAGAACCTAAGTAGTGTTTATAAAAGTGTGGAAAAGGTTAATAAGGGAGTGGGAAAGGTTAATAAGGGACTGGGAATGGTTTATAAGTGTGTGGAAAGGTTTATAAAGCCTTAAAATATATATATAAATACTAAAATAAATGTGAGGTTCCTACGTCGTGGATTTTCACCTATCGCGGGGTGGGGGGGTCTAGAACGTAGTACCCACAATAAGTGAGGGAGTACTGTATTGATAAATATGATTGCAGTGTTCTTTTTCTGGGCATTTGGCTTTCAAATCAACCCTAAAATATTATGTTTTGACTGTTTAATGCATTAGGTATGGGAGTTAGTTCCTCCAGAAGTGTTGGGTTGTTAATAGCACCAAACCAAAACTGATTGAAAAGAAAAAATTGGATAATTAGGTGAGAGTGCTAATAAAGTTTTAGTAAAAAACATAATGGCTTTTTTTTTTAAGTGATGAGTAGCTAATATGACCTGCAAGCAGATATTTATGGTTTATTTTTAGTTTTTATTGAGAACACTACTATAATCATGTGCCACATAGTGACAGTTTGGTCAACAAGGAACCACATATACATATGACGGTGGTCCCATAGGTTTATAATGCAGCTGAAAAATCCTCATTGTCTAGTGAGGTCACAGCCATCGTAAAGCTGTAGCATAATGCATGGCTCGTGCATTTGTGGGGATTCTGGTGTAAACAACCTCTTGCGCTGCCAATCATAAAAGCACAGCACATACAATTATGTACGGTACATAATACTTGATAACGAGCAACTATATTACTGGTGTATTTATTTACTATACTTTTATCATTATTTTAGCGTGTATTCCTACTTATTAAAGAAGGTTGCTGTAAAACAGAACATTGTGTTACATTGGCAGCGACCTTATATACCCTGTGTCTCTTGACTACATAATTTTCTCTTGCTCTTAACCTTGTGTTGTTTTGTATAGTAATGTGCTGTACAGGCTTGTAGCTTAGGAGCAATAAGCCATACAAGATAGCCTAGGTGTGTAGTAGGTTAGATCATCCGGGCTTGTTTTAGTGCGCTCTGTGATGTCACACCTCAACAAAATCACTTAACGGCATGTTTCTCAAAATGTATCCCTGGATGTCACACACCGATGAAATAACTTAATGGTGCATTTCTCAACCCTGATGTTAAATGGTGCCTGGCTGTATATAAAAGCAAACTTTACAGTTTCATAGGTTGTCGGACAGAGAGGGGATAGAGTAGTGAGACCAGAGAAGGAAGAACTAATTATAGTGGTGGCCAGCTTTAGGGACATCAGGGTCGGTCACCTAGGAGTTTGTTAAATGGGACGCTGGTTTACCAGGCCTGGGATTGAGGCCTGCTTTTGTACTGAATGTATCAGGAGATCCCAGCTCAGCGGGCTGGGAGAAGTTCTTGCAACTCTTACTCCCGTAGTGCTGGGGAGGAAAATGAAACTCCGGGCTATCTTGAAAACCTGCTCCGAGTGTTTTTTTTTTTTTTTTTGGATGAGGAGTTCCTGTTCAGATTTTCTGCAACTGTTTGTGAAATGAGATAGTGTAATGGGCATGATGTCACTTGTATTACACAGCCTTAGCTCCAAAAAAAAAAAAAACCCTCATTATGTTAGATGGTATTTGGAAGTGGTTTGCAGCTGATTTCTCTCCTGCTTTCTTCTCTCCCTCCTTTCTTTCTCTTCTCTGTGCTTCTTTCTCATCTTCCACTTTTAGCATAAGTAAAGACATTTAGCCAACAGCTTGTTTGAAAACAATTTGGAAAAAGGGAATAGGAATACTTTAAAAAATTCTTGGGTTTCTCACCATGGGCCTTACCCAGGAGTGTGGAGTAAACACTGAACGCTGCACTATGAAATTTGACTCAGACTGGGATGTGCTAACACCCCACCAGATGGGGAAAGTTGGGAACTGGATAACTTAACATTAATGTGCTAAGTTACATACAGTCTAAAAAGGTCAGGTATTCTTTTGCACCGCTGCCTCTGGCTTTCCCCTCCCCCCATCCATTTAGTGAAAGAATCAAATTTATCACCTGTCATATTGTTACTAATTCAGAGTTTAATTGCTCTAAGAGTTACCTGGATTTAGGGCTGTCAATCACCAGTTGCCCATAGCTGTGGCCTTCTGAATCATCCAAATAGTTTCAGAAGAGGCAGTTTTTATTTAAAAGGCATTTTTCTTAAATAGATGTTTAATTTTAGAATAGTTTCAGATTTACTGAAAGATTGTGAAGATGGTATAGAGAGTTCCCACACACCCCACACCCAGTTTCCTGTGTTATTAATATCATGCGCTAGTAAGGTACATTTGTCACAGCTAATGAATCAATAATAATACCTTATTACTAACTCAGTGCCATAGTTTATTCAGACTAATTTAGTTTTTACCTAATGTTCCTTTTCTGTCCCAGGACCCCATCCAGGATCCTACATGTTGTCATGTCTCCTTAGGCAGCTTGAGACTGTGACAGTTTCTCAGACTTCTGTTGTTTTTTGTTAACTTAAAAACTTGAGGATACTAGTCAGGTGTTGTGTAGAATATCCTTCTATTTGGGTTTGTCTGATGTTTCTCTTGTGGTTAGATATGGTTTATGGGGTTTTTGGGAGGAAGACTACAGAGATAAAGTGCCATATTTCATTACACCCCATCAATAACATCATTATATAGATACATATTATCAACATGGCTTATGACTGTTGGTGTGAACCTGGATCATGTGGCTGAGCTAGTGTTTATCAGGTTTCTCCCATAAAGTAACTTGTCTCCTCTTTTCCATATGGTGCACTTAAGGTGTGGAGGGTTATGCTCCCCACCTCCTGGAGGGAGGCAGTGTGCACATACATTATTTGGTATTCTTCTTGAGAGATTTGTCCCTCCCCGATTTACTTATTTATTCATTCAAATATTTATTTAGATTAGTACAGACTCATGGGTATTTATACTTCAGGTTATAATCCAACAACAAATTATTTTATTGCTTAAATGGTTCCTGCTTTGGCCTTTGGGTGCTCTTGCAGTGGCTCCTATGTCCCTTTTGGACATACTGTCATTGTTGTGGGTTTTATTTTTTTCACTTTCTTATTCTTTTTGGCACTATAAGATGCTCCAGGTTCATTTTATATATGAGGCCTATCCAGAAAGTATCCAGTCATGTGCTCGAAAAATAGAGACATTTATTGAAGAAGATACAAGATATAAGAAATATTGTACACAGGACAATGATGCCTCAGTCCCCTTCCAAGTAGGCACCTTGGGACCTCACATCGTTTTCCCAGCATCTTTTCCACTGTTCAAAACATTCTGCAAAATGCTTTGTTGGAATCTCTATCAGCTGCCCTGTCGTGTTTTCCTGAATTTCATCAACAGTTTGAAAGCTCTTCCCTTTCAAAGGTGATTTTAATTTTGAGAAAAGCCAGAAGTTGCAGGGCACCAAATCTGGACTGTATCGGAACTGGGTCACCTGGGTAATTTGATGTTTCACCAAAAAACTCTGCCTAAGATGTGAAAATGTGATGCATGACCAAATGCATTGTCGTGATGAAGCTGCCAGTCACCAGCTGCCCATAGCTGTGGCCTTCTGAATCATCCAAATAGCTTCTGTGGAGGAGTGTTCAAGCCCAATGCAAAATCCAATGCAGATTAGTTGCTCTACTTGCTCATCATTTTGAATGAGACAGCCGCACAGTACACATGTTCACTCAACGGTGTCTACCACCTCTACTGACTAGTACAGCGAAGTCACTGTTGTTCACACATTTACATTCCAGTCCACTCTCCTTGGCTACCAGGTTACATCGATGTCATACAAACCATTCTCATTATACTAACAATGGCTGTACTTTTTCTGAACAGAACTTGTATTCTTATCTGTATTAAACCAAACATGAGTTCATCCTGATATCTTCAGCTCCAGTGCAGTACTACACAGACCTTTCTCCCTTACTTGTCTTCAAACTCTCATTCCAACAATAAAACACTGTCTCCTATTGTCTACCATTAATTTACTTACATGTGCTGTGGTTTCAGAATGGTTACCTGGTGCTGCCTCTAGCCCTCAGCTTCTCCAGATGGAGTTGAGTGCTTATGTGGAGTTACTTTTGCTTTTAGTCTTAGTGTCTCTACTCACTTCCCGAGTTACTTAGGTCAGCACCTTTTCTCTCCCTCCTTAGAGCTGAGGTCCTTTCATACATTTTAACAGTAGATTCTCAGGTTGCAGTCTGCATTCCAACCTGGCATCTCTTAACTCCCTAAATGCTTTTTTTTTTTTTTTTTTTCATTTCATATATTCAGGTTCACTATGCTGTGAAGTTCTATGAAACAGGCAGAAATTAATTTCTGAAGAAGTGAGAGAATGAGACAGGCAAACTATAAAATACTCTTGTGTTGCAAATATTAATCAATTGAGTTTATCCAAAAGCCATAAATGTATTAGAATTCTATTCACCGGGTTGTGGGAATGGAAGTTGAGACCCAAAAATCCAAACTTAGTTCAACCTGCCAGCAACTTATTAAGTCTTTTACCTCTGGGTGCCCATTCAGTACAGTGGGGATAATGGTGCTATACTTTTTCTTACTTAGAAGGTGGCTGTGAAGATAAATGGGGGGCAGGGAGTGTGTGAAACAGCTCAGGTACCCATGGTGAACACAGTGCCGTTTCTTCATTCTCTTCTTTCTCTTTTGCTGGTACTACTTTCTCCCATGGCTTTGGTGCTTGACTCAGCTCTTCAAACTGTATCTTTCATCCTGGGGTCAACCGTCTTGTGGTTTAGTTGTCCTTGTTGTGTGGATGACTCCTATAACTCTGCTTTGCCCCTTGTCTTAAGATTTAGACCCCATCTATCTTTTGGCCAAACATTTCTACCTGAATGTCTCCCTACAAAATTGTTATGTTTAAAAATCAGTGTCATCTCAAACCAACAGATCTTGTAGATTCTCTTACTTTTTCCAGGATCAGTCTTCCAGGCTTTCAGGTACTGGGGCCCTTTGGCTTTTCATCATCCCTAGCCCTTAGCCCCCAAGTTGTCCAGAACTCCTTTTGTGATGTTTCCCTCCTGTTCCCTCCTCCCCTGACCTGTACCACTGGAGGAGATTCTTAATTTTACCAGCTACTCTTAGTCCAGTCTACCCACCCCACCCCCCAGCTTGTCTTCCAACCTGTCCTTTACTGTTTTTAGTCTAGTTTTTTGAATTTAAATATTTTAACTTAGCATTCAAAGCCCAGCTTTCATGTCTAGCTTTACCTTTCAACTCAATATTTATAAACTACATATAGTTTAACTGAACTACATGTTCCTTTTTGCTCCTGTGCTATCTCTCTCTCTCAGATAAATTTTAGAGGCAGAACTAAACTTGCATGGGAAGGTACAGGGAGATAGATCGGCTTTAGCTTAGCATGAAGAGGATCTTTGCAACAGGGCTGCTAAAGATGGGTGGGTATCATGGAAGAGGCCTACCTGCGAGGTCCCAGTTCCCAAGCCTAGGGACCCAATTAAAGCCCTCATCTTCCTCCACCTGCACTGTGTGGCTTCTCTTTTTGGGGGCCGTTTCCTCCCGCGTCTATGACAGTGCACTTGGGTGCATCCTCTCGCCTCTCAGACTGCATCTGTAGTTATTTCTCCCATCTCCTAAATGAAGGTCCTGTCTTTTTTCCCCTTTCCTGTGCTCTTGCTTGAAAAGTTTCAGGCTCTTAGCAATCACCTTTTGAGAAAGATTCCCAAATAAGAACCCCTGCCTTGTCTTCATAGTTTGTCTTTTTTTCTTTTTTTTTAAACCAACTTCTTGACAGATGTTTCTATTTGGGTACCTTTGTATCCAAATTTGAGCTCATTTCCTTCCTTCTGAAACATATTCCTTCCCCAGAGTTCCCTGGTTGATAATGGCAACAGAGGTTGGCAGACTTTTTCTGTAAAGGGTCAGACAGTAAATAGTTTTGGCTTCAAGAGCCACTAAGTCTCAGTCACAACTGCTCGTCTCTGCCTTTGTAGCACAAAAGCGGTCATAGGTAATATATGAAAAAGATAGGTATAGCTGTGTTTCAATAAAACTTTACTTACCAAAACAGATAGTGGGCTGAAATTGGCCTGTGAGCCAGTTTGCTGACCCATAATCTAAGTCACAGAGGCCCAAATTCAGTATTCCTTTGTGACTTTTCCAGTATTTTTGTTTGCTCCCTTTACGATTCCACCCTTATGAAAACTCATTTCTAGACCATAGCTCTCCCTCATTCATTGGTCTAGTAGACAAAATGCCCATTTTACATATCACTCTCCATCTATTTACATAATCAAAACCCTCTAGTGATTCCCCTTTGCCTGCGTAGTGTAGTTAAAATTTACTAGGTGCAGCTCTTTCCATAGTTTTGTCTCCAGCCTTTTCTTGCTCCTCTGTATGGTCCCTCCCGCATCTGCGCTGGTCTGGTTTGTGTTCTGATATTGGTTCCATCTTTGCTCACCATGTGCTCCTTACTCACAATAGCCTCCCCTTCCACTTGCCTTTGGGCCTCAATTTGGATCTTACTCTCACGTGAAGCTCTGCCTCAAGCCCAGTGATTACTCATTCTCTTGATTTGAATGGTGCTTTTGATGTCACTTACCTGTTTAGTTGAGGCTGCATTGGGTTATAATTTCTATCTTCATGGTGTTCCTCCTTCTCCATCTCAATTTTATGATACTGTTAAGGGCAGCCCAGTAGATGTTCAGTTGACATGGGTGATGCTCACACATTGATCTGTATATATTTCCTATCTCAGTTAATGGATTGTCAGCCTTGGAGACTCTGTGGCCACTTTTCTTTCACCCTCCAACCCACCTCTGATGACAAAGTCTAGCTGCTGTTCCCTCCATTGACTTCCCCTGCCTGCTTCCTCCTCTCCATCCCCTCTGCTACCGGCTTATCTCAGGTCACCTCCGTCCTTCACCATTGGAATAGCCTTCGAATATGTGTTCTTACCACCAGCTTCTCTCCCTTAGGACCCCAACATCCTATCTGTAGGGATCTGACATGATCTGTACCTTCTCTGATCAAAACCCTTCAATGGCTTCCCATTGCCCTGTGGTAGGGGCTAGCCTCCCAGCATGTCATGAGGCCATTATTGATCTGTACTCTGTTCTCTCCAGGCTCATTTCTGACCCATCTCATTTATATACGCTACATTCATTCAACCATATGAAGGCCCTAATAGGTCCTCTGTGCATTTGAATCTACTTCCTCTTTCTCTCCCTTTCTCTGGTCCACCTGGAAAACTGCTATCTGAATTTCTAAGCAGGGCACTAATGTTCTTTCTTCTATAGAGCTTTTCATTTTTTTCTTCCCCACAGCAGACCAAAAGGAGTCAAGTATTATTATAAGATGACCAATGAGAGAGATATGGGAGTTTGATATATTTTTCTTAATTTTATTTATTTTATTGGGGTGAATTGGTTAATAAAATTATATAGGTTGCAAGTATATAAGTCTATAAATACATCATCTGTGTATTGCACTGTGTATTCACCACCCAAACTCAAATCTTCCAGCATCATATATTTGACCCCCTTTACCCTTTTCTGCCTCCTCCCTAGATGTATTTTCTTTCTTTCTTTCTTTCTTTTTTTTTGGTTGTCAAATGATCTTTAATTGAAATATTTTCCTTTGTAGTTCTTACTCGCCGGGCACTCCACGGCACCACTGCTGATGTCATCTATGATGTTGTGAGGGTGGCGGCCATCAGCATTGCAGCCCACAGACTGGGCTGTCCCCAGGATCTCTTTAATGGTTCCAGCAAGTTCTCTAGCTAAAGATCGGTGCCGCATCTGTGGGCAATGTTGACAATCTCATCAAAAATGATATTTCCACTGTGCTTAATGTTCTTTTGCTTTTTTCTGTCTCGTGGGGGTTCTTTGAGGGCTTTGATGATCAGGGCAGAGGCAGAAGGCACTACCTCAGTCTGGGCCTGTCTGTTCTGAATGGTCAGATTCACTGTAAACCTCAGACCCTCCAATCACCGGTTGCCTTGGCGATGTCATCACCAACCTTTTTTCTGGAGACAGGTCCAGGGGGCCAATCTTGGGAGCCAGGGCAGACGTGGCACCCACTTCCCCGCTGGTGCACTGCAGGTACACGACTTTGACCTCGTTGGGGTCGAACTTCGGCGGCATGGTGGAGGCCGCTGGTGTCGGATGAACCGGAATTCGGGACTACTGAAGAAAGTTGCACCTTTGCCTCCTCCAAGCCGAAAACCGAAAGCCCTAGATGTATTTTCTAATGTTCCTCCAGGTTTTAAAGTTAACCTAGAGCCTGAGCAATGATTAAGTAGATAAATCTATAAAACATCATGAATGCCACAGTACACTAAATATGTAGGGTTTTTGTTTTTTGTTTTTAATCTTCACCCAAGGATATTTTTTCATTGCTTCTTTTTAGAAAGGAAGGGGGAGAGGAAGGGACAGAGGGAAACATGGATGTGAGAGAAAAGCACCAATTAGTTGTCTCCCATAGGCAACTGGATTGGGGGTCAAACCTGCAACCTAGGTATGTGCCCTGACCAGGAATCAAACCCGCAACCCTTCGGCTATAGGATGACACTCCAACCAACTGAGCCAGACCAGTCAAGGCCTAAATATGTGGTATTGACTTATTCCTTGCTTTGATTTTGCTAGAGCTTTTGCCTTCTCCTTCCATTACAGTGGATGATGAGAATCAACAATGTAGAATAATTCTGGGTTTATTTCTATCCCCACCCTTTTCTACTTTTATTAGCATTTATTTTATGCTGAATTTATTACCAGGCCATAAGTTTTGTTTTTTCTTTTAAAGTATATTTTATTGATTATGTTGTTACAGTAGTCCCAATTTTTTTCCCCTTTGCTCCCCTCTGCCCAGTACCCTCTTCCCTCCAGCAATCCCACCCCCCTTAGTTCATGTCCATGGGTCATGCATATAAATTCTTTGGCTCCACCCTTTCCTATATTATTCTTAACTTCCCTCTGTCTATTTTGTACCAACCGATTAGTCCCTGCACCATTTCTCCATCCCGCTTCCTCCTCCCTCAAGTTTTGTTTTTTCAATTTCTCCTGGGATATCTTTTTCTTCTGTGCAACCTCCTGTTCTGGTTTAGGAACAACCTGCTCTTTGTCAGTGAGGATCATCTCAATGTGGCAGGCAGAGCTCGTGTATGGGTTAATCCACCACGAGCCCTGTGAGTTCTGCGCTGCACCTTGGGAGCTTTGTTCACCTGAATGTGCTCAATGACCAGTGAACCTACATCTAAACCTTAAGCTCAGCATTACACGCTGTATTTTTAAGCCTGTGCAGCAAAAATTCAGCACTTTTGGGGCCACTGACCTTGAGTCCAGACCCACTGGCCTCACCTACCAACCCCACCGCTGTAATGATGGAATGAGACACGTTGCTTCTGTGAAGTGACATCCTTCAGATGCTTTGTGGCTTCACAGATGTGCTTACCGTTGGTGGCCTGGGCAGTTTCACGAGTGTCCCTAAAGTGAACACGAAAATTTGAACCTCTTAATTCACACAATGTTGTGAGGTTTTCTGGGTCAAGTGAATAGTGAACTATTTTCAGAGGTCATCTCAGGCCTTCCTGCACCTCCCCCCCCCCTTTTTTTTTTTTACCTGAAATCTTCAGTTGAAAAGGTTAGGATGAGAGCAGGCAGGAGGGAATAATTATTTCATTACAAACATTTGATGCATAAAAGTAACAGCATCTGTGGCAAAACTTACTAGACTCTCCATGTCCTGTTATTTCTCCTTTTTTTACGGGAACTTCTCCTCCTCCGAGGTGCACAGTGGGGCCAACAACTCTCGCCAAGCAGCCCCCGGGGCCCGGGAAGAAGAAAGGGGGCTGTGAGGCCCCTGAGCAGGAGGGCGGCCATGGTCAGACAGCCGCCTGCCCTTTTTGTTTAATACCTCATCCTAGCCAAGGACAGAGTATGTTTCTTTCTGGAAGGATCTGCTGAGCAGAAAATATAAGGCATGTGATTATGCAGAAAGTGCCCTTTTAAAGTGTTCTTTTTTTTTTTTTAATTGATTATGCTATTACAGTTGTCCCAATTTTCCCCCTTTGCCCCCTCCACCCAGTATCCCCCACTCCCTCTGGCAAACCCCCCTGCTTTGTTCATGCCCATGGGTCATGCATAGAAGTACTTTGGCAAGTCCATTTTCTATCCTTGATCTTAACATCCCCCTGCATACTCTGTAACTACCGATTTGTATCTCTTAATCGCCTCACCTCCTCACACCCATCCCCCGAGACCCCTCTCCCCACTGGCCATCATCCCCATGTTCTCCACATCTATGATTCTGTTTCTGTTCTGCTTTTTTGCTTAGTTTGTTTTTTAGCTTCAGTTGTTGATAGTTATGTATTTATTGCCATTTTAATGTTCATAATTTTGATTATGGGGTAGATACAGTATGGAGAGGGAACACAATTACTGTGGTTCCTCTCTTACTTGAGAGTCTGCTCCAGCATGAGGTCCTTGGGGACACCTTATTAGAGAGGCCACGTGCCTTCTTAGTTCTGGAAGTGAAGGAGGAGAAACTGGTGGATGGAGTGTTTTGAAGAGACTAAGGCATTCTTCATTTAATTTACATTTCCAATCCCCTGGATATTGGTGTCAAAGATTGAGAGAGACTCAGCAGAGAAAATATATTTTAGTCCTGGGAGATATCCATTCTTGACACTTTATTCCTGATTCTTCATTTGGGGCAGAGAAACATTGAAAAATTTATTTTAATGCAAAAGAGTTTTACTTTTTCCAGATGATTTACCTTTTTAATGCTAGAACATGGGGGTAGTGGGATCTGAGTTGAAATAATTCTACATTTAAATTTATAGTTGTTTTGTGGGTATGTCGAGCTGGGAGTGGGGAGGAATTATTGTGAACCTTTCAGAGACAGATTCTTTTAATAGTGTTCAAATGTCTTTGTGGAATTCACAAACTGTTTCTGACTTGGAATTATAAAATTTAGATATGAAAATGACTTAAAGGCTTTGTCCTTCATTTTCTAGGTATAGGAGTCAGGTGACCTGCCACCAGAGCTGTGGTGACAGCCTCTTTACCCACCTTTTCTCTGACCACATAGTGGGTGCAGATTTAGCAAGATGAGAATTTAATCACTAAAATAATGAGTATTTTTCTTCACTTTAAACTTCAGTCAGAGTTGATTAGCCTCACTTTTCTGTTTAGCTTTTGCCTAGTTGTCTTTTTCTGATGGTTTTTAATCTGTTGTGGGCTTTTAACACATAAAGCTTGTCTGATGTTATAGAGATGAAACTAAAAAAATCAGGAGAGGTGGAGGGTTTGCCTCACTTACCCCTTTTCCTTTAAATTCCTCTCACAGTGAGGGGATGTATTGTGTGTCTTCAGCACATGACACTGACTTGGGTCCTGCAGGCAGATGACTAATGGGACCTGAGCAGCCCGCTGTGTTTTGCCAGCCCCAGCCCACACTGCCATGCTTAGTAGCTCCTGTCCCGTGCCCCTGTTGACAGCCATCAGGTGACACTGTTGGCCTGGTGCCACTCCCACCGGCCTTGGCAGCGAGGAGGTGAGGCTAGAACTCTGAGGGCTGGCATTTGGTAGGGAGCACCCTCAGGTGCTGATGGCACAAGTCCTGTCTGAGTTCCCAGGGGAGACAGGTGACGTGATGACCGGATGACCTGATGACCTGACATGCCGCAAGCCCAGGCAGGCTGCCTTCGGGTGGAGCAGAGGGCAGCGGGCAAACCTGCAGCAACCCACAGGCTGGTGCAGACACCGCAGCCTGGAATGGACTTCCCTGAGTCTGGATCTTTGCTCATCCTTCACTGCTGGGTGACCTTAGTGAATTCTGTAACCTCACTAAGCTTCCGCTTCCTGTCCATGTAATGATGGTGGTGATACTTACCTTGCAGGGGCAAAGGTGAGAAATAGCGTCAGTCAGGCACCTAGCAGGGTTCCTGCATGTTGATGAGCCCAAGACATAGTAGCTATTATTTCTGTTATTAAAAAACACAGTCACATGCTTCCTTGTTGATTATTGGTACAATTCTGTAAGAATGTTTTTCCTCTAGAAATTTGAACTCTCATTTTTAAGCCTGGTGGTTTCAGCTGGAAGAGAACTGTGAAATGCTCTATTATGTTTTAGGTTCTTTTGTTACTTATCCCTAGAGCAAGACTTAGAAATCTATAGAGTTGAGCACCTTGCCCTCACAGATGGGTTGTGATCTAAATATCACAGATGTCTGTCTCATAGCCCATGAAGTCTAGGTGAACCTTCTAACTGTGCCCAAATAAAGGATTGGTTTTTTTCTCCTTTAATATGCTAGGCCCCCCTGCTTATCTCAAGCTGAAATGGATATTAAGTAGCCAGAAGTTTCCTGTCTGTGATCAATTCTAATGCCTTTTGTGAAGGGAAATTAAATTAATTAAATGAATGTTTCCGTTGAGTCCCAATGTGCAGGCTTTTATCCAAGCCTGTTTAGATTCATGTAGAATCAGGGCCAGAAACGTTTTTAGACAACCTTCTCATTTCATGGGCAAAGAGACTGAGTCAGGGATATAAGTAATCTGCCCAACTTCTGCAAAGTGATGTCAAGGAAAAGCAAACATTGGCTAAGGGGATGTATGTGGGGAGGGAGGGGGTGATGGAGAGCTGCTGGGCAGGTCAAGCAAACAGAGTATGATTCCTAGACAGTAAGACCATGTACTTTATACGCTCCTGATATGCCTGGGCGATCTTGGCATGCTTTAGTATTTTATAAAGTGCTGTCACATAGTATTTATTATGTGATAAAATACTATCATTTCTATTTTATAGGTGATGAAATTGAGGTGGTCAAATGATCTTCCAATTCAACTCGTTAGACCAAATCAACAGAAATTTGTTGAGTGTTTGCTTGGTTCAAGGAACTCTGCTAGGCCCTTTGGGAAATATAAAATTGTCATATCCTGATAGAATGGAGCTTATTGCAAGTGATGAGACATGTGAAGTTTTATGACTATATGAAATTTAATCTAGTTGTTCAAGGGCATAGATAAGTAGTAAGATAATAATTGGGACAGGAATTTTGAGACTGGAGGGATCAATGTGCATGTCAAGATCTCCCTGGCAAAAGTGCCTTCATTACGCACCTGTAGCTGCATCATCTTCGCCAGGTGCAATCATTACCCATCCCACCTGCAGCCCCAGGGAGCTGCTCTGGGAATCCTGAGCACTTGGCAGTAATCCCAACCCTTAGAGTAATTCAATAAAGGTTTGAATGAATGGACAGGTACAGTGAAGAGAGAAAGTCTTTCCAAGCAGAGACAACAGCATGAGCAAAGGTGTGGCTGTGCGATAGTAAGGAAACGGGCCTGACTAGATGAACAGGCGTAAAGAATGGCCATTTGAAAAAGAGGTTTGGATAAATTAGTGGGGAGGCAGTAAAAGGGATCTCCAGGTGGGCCAGAAAGCCAGGTGGTGTAGTGAGCTCATTAAGGCACCGGGAAGCCACCAAAGGCTTGATAGTAAAAGTTGATGAGAGTGGCTCTTTGCAAAGGGTGTTTGGGCAATGAGATGTGGACATTGTTTGTTTTATACTACAAAAGTTTTAAATTTTCATGTCCAATTTATCAATTTTTTTTTCATTTGTACTTTTGATGTCATACCTAAGAAACCATTACCTATCCCAAAATCAGGACAATTTACTCCTATATTTTCTCTGATCCATTTTTGAATTCATGTTTACATATGGTATGAGGTAGGGTCGCACCTTTAATTTTTTTCCAGGTAGCGATGCAGTTATCCTAGTGCCATTTGTTAAAAAGAGTATTCTTTCTCCATCTAATTATGTTCATACTCCTTTTTTAATCTTTCCCTACCACTTGTCTTATTTTTCTTAACCCCTCCACAGGCAATCACTAATGTGCTTTCTGCTGCTCTGTGTATTAGTTTGCCTTTTCTAGACAGAATGTATTCTTTTTTTGCTTGGTGTTTTCCATTCAGTATTCTTCCATGTTGTTGCATGTTTCAATAGTTCCTTCTTTTATTCCATTTTCTATCCCATTGTATGGCTCTACTACCTTTTAAAAAAGTTCCTGTGAGCATCTGTGTACATATCTTTGTATGGACATATGCTTTTTTTATTCTTGGGTAAATACCAGGAAGGGAAATGGCTGGCTCAAATGGGAGGTATATATATAATTTTTTAAGAAAATGTCAAACTGTTTCTAAAGTGATGATACCGTTTTATAGCCCCATCAGTAATGCATGCTTTTTAGACTGTGCCATAGCTAGCCTAGGCCCTGATATTGGATGCTATGAAGCTGAGAAGGAAAGTGAATGAACCAGCTGGATTTGGAATCCGGTGAACCTTGGGGCCTAGAACCGCAAGCTGAAGTTCTGTGGAAAAAGTACAAAGTTCTTCGGGCTTGGAGGCTGACCACTGCACAGGATGTGGGAAGCAGAGCCTTACAGCACAGAGAAAAGATGCAGAGGCTTTAGTTGATGGCAAACTCAACTAAAAAAAGCTGGGTCACTGGGGCTTCTCCAAGTGCTCATGCAGCCTGTATCTGTATCAGTAAAGGGCACTGTCACTGTCAAAATTGAGGTTGGTGATAATCTTGATCTCCCCTGTGAGGACGGTCAGGTTTTTACCCGCCTACTGATGTTCACTCTTTAATGGGGATATGGAGAAATTGGGCCATATCTGGAGGAAACAGAACATAATGGGGAAGGAGGAGAAAATCATGTCCTACATGAAGCTACTTGGGATATCCATGTTTGTTAATATATTTAGTCATCCATTCAACAAATTGTTTTAGTTTTCTTATGTACAAGATAGGGTCCTAAGGGACAGGGCATAATGACTACAACATGATGTGGGTTCTAGCCATAGTCTCCGTAATGGTGTAGAGTTGCCCAATTACCTGAAAGAGGTCTGGGAAGGTGTCCCTGTAAAGGTGAGTTTGAGTTGAGTCTTGATGGACAAATAGGAGTTTGACAAGTAAAAATGAGAGGAAAGGGTTGTCCAGCCGGAAAGATTAGATTCCCCAAATGACTAGGCAGTACCTTTCAGGCAGGTAATATGTATTTTTCACAATTTTGAGTATATTACCCAGTACACTGTCTGACCCATAACCCATTTTGTTGATCTCTCAGATTAAATAAAATAACATGCCTCCCTGGAGAGTCTACAAGTTATTAAAATAGACTGAGATACAGGCTGTATATGTTTGGATGGTGGGGACACAGTATGAAGGGCTATGTGCCAGGCTAAGGAGTTTGGGAGGGAGATCTTGTCTCTTCTCTGTACATCCAGGATTCCGAATTAGATTGACTTGGATTTTGTGCCCAAGTCTGAACCAGTTACCGAGGGCAGGGAGTTACTCAGATGGCCAGATATAGGGCATGTGGTAGCTGCAGGTCAGTCATCGTCTCTGGAGGAAATCAGGCTCTGACTGGCAAGACCTGGGTCCCATGTCCACTCTGGAGCTAATGGTAGCATCCCAGGTAACCCATTTGGACTACACGTGAGGGAGTGCTAGTTGTCAAATAAAGCTGAAGAGCTGTTCCCAGAAGCTGAAATGGGTGTTCTAGCTGGAGAAAACTCTCCGCTACAGCCGCAGGGGACAGAACTAGGGTCAATGAGTGGCTACTGTTGGTGGCTGCATTTCTGCTCTCGGAGAAAGATCTTCATATGACGTATGGGAATAAAGGAGGCCAGTTGTGGGGTGGTGAGTTGGTTGTCACTGCGGGTGTCCAAGCAGCCACTATGGATAGATGCCAGCAGCCCATCAACACTGTGTAGAAACAGATAACCTCTAAGGCCACTTTTTTCAGACTGTTTCTCTGTGACAGTAATGAATACATTTTTATATGAAAACCGAGTATACCCTTAGGCTCACATAAAAAAACTGCTAACGAAAGTTTGACATAGTACTTTATATATATTTTTTACAACTTGATGTGTTCATATTTTCTGTTTCATTTTATTCTCCTTAAAAATTCCTGTTGTGCAGAAGACACTCCATTTTTTCATGTCCCACTGATGGGTCTCCACCTGCAGTTTGTACAACCTTGTTCTAAGGTCAGAAATCTTAGATGGACTAGGCTTGAAGATGCCATTCAAGTCTGGCTTTTCCTCCACAATGGTGGCATGGATCAAGGATGTGGAAGCAAAAAAAAAAAAAAAAAGAAGTGGGAGCAAACCTGTTCTACTTGTGAAACGTCCTGATTCTAAGTGGCAGAACCCCCTGCTGTGTGTCAGCACAGCCCCTGACCCGTCAGGGTGGAGTGGCCTTCTTTGCCAGCCCTGACAGCAGTGCTGGGGGCAGTTTATGGTCTGGCCTTGGTCCAGGGGATCGCAGGGATGTCCCGCAGTCTGTCTGTCTCGGGGCTGGCAGCCGCTCCTTCTGTGCCAGCAGTTTACGTTGTGAGGTCAAATGTATGTGGCTCTGCCAGGCCTTTATACTGAAGGTGAGGGCGTGGCTTTTAAAAAGAAAATATTTTTGACTTGAAGCAAGTCAAGGCAGAGAGTGAGACAATTAGAGACTGACGTCCTGTTTAGTCATCTCTCCAGAGAGCTCTATTTTCAGAACTGGGTTCTATAAAGGTTCACACATGGCATTAAGACAGTTAAGTTAGCAGTAGTTGTAATACAAGTAGCTGATTTGAACATGGGTGATTTATAGGGTGGTAACCACATTGATAGCAGGCTTTATGCAGAGAAAGGGAGGGTTTATAAGAATAGGCTGCTATATAGATAGTTTTCTGAGTCAGTACAAAATAGGCATTTTTTTATTGTATGATTAGGGAGTTATGTCAAAAAGTGTGGGGTGGTGAGTTAGGGTAAGGTCAATGCATTTTTTTTCTTTCAGTCTTTGTCACCTGTAGATACAATAAATAGTACTGCTAATGCTCTTTAAGATCATCTGGTGGCAGCCACGTCAGAACTGCTGAATAATGACATCATGGACTTTCAGATGACAGCAGTGAAGCCTGGGGTGGTTAAGAACCTTGCCCAGAACCACCTTTGTCAGTCCAGCTGGAGTCTATGTCATGGGCTAGTTCAGGGCTCCTTCTGCCACACCATGTGATTAGCAGTTTATTTAAATTTAATATGCTGGATCCCTCCCTCTCTTAGATGAAAGGCCAACAGCAGAAATGGGCTGTCAGGTGAAATCTTTAAAATTTTACTTAAAAACAATTGTACATTTCTGTATTTGGGTCCAAAAGAATCTTTCTTACATTCCAAGACTTAGAAGGGTTCATGAGTAGTTCAAGGATAGCACCATCATGAAAAGGGCAGAGCCTGCCTCCCTGGGCTAGCATGATCAGGCAGGTGTGGCGGGCACTGCCCCCACCCTGGGACCTTGCTGTGTGAAGGTCTTTGGGAGGCTGGAGCACATTCAGAGGATAGGACCTACTGAGAAGTCTTCAAGCTGCCTCATTTGCAGAACATACGTCTTGATGTCTCAGCTTATAGATAAGAACTTACAAGAACATTGATAACTCCTGTGAACAGTAGTGACTGCAAAGCTTCTGAGCTGCCTTCCCTGGTGCTGCCTGGAGATTACCTGCACTCAGGTGGAAGTGGTATAAACAGCGATAGCTGTTATACGTTTTCGTTCCTAAAAACTAAAGGTTTGCAGGTGACCATGTCATGCATTTGTTCATTACCTTATATGTTGCCATTACTTCGCTATTCCATATACTTACCATGTGGTTTAATAAAATACTGCTCTTACAGGTGGTTGCAGAATATAGGGAACATCTCAAAAACAATGACCAAGTTTATGGGTGCTTAAAGAGCCAAAATGGAAGATAACAAAATTCAAGAGAAGAGAAACACTGAAAGAAGTGTTACTTTTAGAATTGTCTTCCAACCTTTACAGTTACTTGTGTTTTCACTTGATTCTTGCCTCTTTACTGTTTAATGAAAGACTTAGACCTGATTTGTGGCTGTGATTTGCACATTTAGCCCTCTCTGTAAGAATATTTGAGGCCCATATAAAAGTATTTTAAAATTAGAATCTAATATACAATTTTTTCTCTTCTTTCTAGGTGGATCTGGAGCCAGAAGGGAAAGTGTTCGTAGTAATAACCCTAACAGGGAGTTTCACTGAAGGTAAGAATGAGTTTTAGATGGTTTCTGGTATCTGTGTATCTTGGTTCATACTCAACAGAAAATTTTATCATGGAAATTATAAAAAGAATATTTTGTAAAAGATGCTTTTAAAAATATTCAGTGTTTTAAGTTAGGCTGGCAGGTATTTTGTTGCCTAATGGTCTGTTGGTTTGGGTTGCCAGATTAAATATATTTCCAAAATCTGGCAATCATGTGTTTTATACAGTATGCTGAGTTTTGTTTTTATTCGTTATCACCTTAGGTCAATTGGTTCTTGCCTGTTTTAGTTCATGAATATTAAATTTCTTTAGGTTTTTGTTTTGGGGCTAACTTTTCAGTTGGCCCCTGAATGTGTAAAAAATTTAAGGGTTGAGTTTTTTTTTCCTTGTAGTCTTATATCTCATTACATCCTTTAAGTGATTCTGTTTCTCTTCCCTTGGTACCACCCCTCACTCTCACTCCCTAATTTTTAAAAAACTGAGGCCAATTTTATTGAGAGTTCACCCTTCAACAACAGGGATGTTAGGGATGCCGACCCCCTCCCTCTCACAGTAAAAAAAAACCATGTATGACTTTTGACTCTACTGTACAGTGAAATGAACAGATCAGAAGTTAAGAGTCTGAGTTTTGACAAATGCTACAGCCATGTAACCAGCATCCCAATAAGCACATGAAAAAGTGTTTAACATCAGGGAGATGCAAATTAAAACCACCAGAATGCCTGAAATTAAAGAGATTGATCATACCAATTGTTGCTGAGGATATGGAGTAATTGGAACTCTCCTACATTGCTGGAGGAAGAATAAGAATACAACCACTTTGGAAAACCATTTGAGAGTTTCTTACACAGATATATATCTACTCTCTTACCCAACAATTTTACTATTAGGCATTTGCCCAAGAGAGATGAAAATGTATGTCCACAAAATTCATGTATGGGAATGTTTATAGAAACATTATTCATAATACCCCAAACCAGGGAAAACTCAATGTCCATCAATAGGAGAATGGGTCAACAAGTTGTTTTACATTTTTATAATGGAAGGAATACTGAACAATAAGAAGGAATAGGGTACTGATATACAAAATGATGTGAATGGATCTCACAGAAATGATGCTGAGGGAAGAATTGGGCACAAAAGGGGATGTACTATGTAGTTCCATTTCCACAAACTTCCAGAATAGACAAAACTAATCAATGGTAAAACAAAACAAAACATTATGTTTATTGCCTCTGACATCAGGGGACTGACTGGGAAAGGACACAAGGGAACTTTCAGAGTGATGGAAATTTCATTTTGAAATTGTTTGTTACTGGTACAATATATAAAAATGAATTTTTCTGTATATTGACTTTATTCTGTGACCTTAATAAATTAATCGTTTAGTTCTGGTCTTTTTTTTTTTTTTTTTTTTTTTTTGTAGATACCTAGATTTTCTCTGTAAACCATCTTGTTGTCTATAAGTAAAGTTTTGCTTTTTCTAATATTTATGGCTTTTCTTTCCTTTTCATTTCTTATTGTGATCAGAATTCTCCGGGTCAGGTCTTCTGTCTCATACTCAATCTTGGGAGGAAGGAATTCAGTCTCTCCCCGTTAAGTATGATATCAGCTGTGTGTGTTTTGTAGATGCCCTTCATCATAATTGAAGCTTCAAGTTCCTTCCCAGTGTTAGTTTTCTGATAGTTATTTTTAAAAGTAAGAGTGACACATTTTGGCAAATGCTTTTTCTTTATCTACTGAGATGATTATACGATTTTCCTCCTTTGTTCTTTCTTTTCTAGCAAGCAGCCATATTACTGGTTATTGCCTTAAAGTTGTTAAGGCTTTTTAGGGTGCAGTATTTAATTTTTAATTTTTTTCATAGTTTTTTGGCAAATTCCATAGTCATGGGACACTCCCTTACTCATAAGGCAGAGCTAATTGAGGGTTTCAGTGGAAGGTTGGGGTTTCAAGTGGAAAACAGCTGAAATCTCAACTCATTTTTCTCCAGGGTTCTACCTCTCGCTTTTGCCTGGACCTCCCCGAGTCTCCCTTGTACATGTACAGTTTAGGAGGACCACAGATTTGAGGAGTTTATGGATTTGGGAATTCTTTTCTCTGTGGCCCCATCCTTTCAAGATTTCTCTGCTCAATTTCCAGTCAGCTGGTGGTCCTGAATCTTGTTGTTTCACTCTTCAAGCCAATGAAGTACTGGGTAACTTTCTGTTTCAGGTCTATTTCAGCCTGCCCCGTGCAGCCTGGAATAACCTTGGGAAATGGTCTATAAGTAGGGATTTTTAAATTAAATGTATTGGGGTAACGTTGGTTAACAACATTATATAAGTTTCAGATGTACAGGTTTATAAGACAACATCTGTATACTCCATTGTGTCTTGCCACCTGAAGCCTAGTCTCCTTCCATCAGTATGTATTTGACCTCCTTTACCCTCTTTGTCCTCCCTGCACTCCCTTCTCGAGTAACCAGCATATGTTGTCAGTATCTATGTTTGTTTTCTTGTTTGTTTTGTTCGTTTGTTGATTTTTGTTTTATATGCCACAGGTGGGTGAAATCATATGGTTCCTGCCCTTTTCCATCTCACTTATTTCACTCATTATTCACATCTTGCCTAATGCACTTCCTTTCATGTGTCAGATTTCCTCTAATTTCTGCCATTTTGGTGGTTCTGCAGTGTTTTCAACTAATTGTTTTAAAATACATTTTCTAGAGATTTTAGTTTTAGTTATTTGTCTGTGTGTGGTTGTTGGAAGGTTAGTCCACTATAAGCTACTCCACCATTACTAAAATCCTTGTGAAAATTTTTAAACATGTGACTTCATGGTTTGTCTCTTTGGCATTGACATTTGCAATTGGTGACACCTTCTTTGAGAAATGGTTTTCTCTCCTCTCAGCCAAACGGTCTTATTCATGTAGGTGAATCATTTTAATGTCAACATTTTTCTCTCTGTTGTCTCAATTGCTGCATATGATCTTATTGCTCTAATAATGAAATTAGCAGAAGCCTGGATACTTGAACATGAAAAACTATCTAGATTAGAGTTGGGGGGGGGTTCTTCTGCCTGCTCATAGGTCTTTTTGTTTTGCTTCATATCTTGTACATAACAGAATTTGTGAGAAAAATGAGTCTGCTTATAGCTTCATTGAATAAAATGAAATGTGGTCTTACAGAACACTGTTCATAGAACATTCTCACAGTACATGGAACATGGGCACCATCATGGCACAGACAAACCCAGTAGTGAGAAATGAGACAAGCAGTGTGACATCCTGAATGTGCTGAAGTGTCTTTCTGCACTAAGTTAAAAGGCACCGATGGAGTGAGGCCATGCCTGGCAGACCAGGCCTGCTTGTGCCACACTCATTACATGGCTTCTTTTTTTTAGCGCTACGCCAGCTTTCTAGGACTACGTTTTATTTATTTTCTTTCTTCCTTAATTGTACACTAGAAACATCAAAACACTGGCACTGGAATACTCCTGGGTATTCTCATTGTATTAATTTATTAGGTTTAGTGATAAGAAGAAAGGAAGGTCAAATCTTATTAGGAGTGAGTTCTTACCAGGTCATTGAAACTGTGTTTCTTCCAGACATGACCCTGAATAAAATTATGAGGCAGGCCAAGTTTATCTTTGGTAATTCCCCTGCCTGTTGAAATCAGTTTTTCCAGGTCTCTGCCTTTAACTGTGTCTTTCTTCAGTAAGATGCTCAGTGATCTCTTCTCTCCAGGAACAGTTGCTAATAAGGAAGATGGTGAATTCATGGACCAATTCATACTAAAGTGATAGTGATTGATATCTTAGTACTCCTCGTAGGTATGTCTGCAAATTTTAAAAGATGTTAACTGAGCTGTTTTATCCATGAGAAATAGATTTTTAATGTTGAAATATTAGGAGCTACAGCATCTATGTGTTGGATATTTTTTTAGAACCTCAGATCGGTGGGAGCTTTTATCTTTGGGATATATTTTAGAAACTTAGATCTCTGTGGGAGCTTTATCTTGTCAGTTTGGCTAATAGGCTGAGTCTCAGCTTGAAGTTGCACATTGCTGCTGCTTTAGAGCACAGCTTTCTTGTCAAATACAAGGACGTGATGGCTGCCTCTCCAACACGCCTGCTGCAGCTGTGGCAGCAATCTGGGCCTGGCACTGTGAGAATGTCCTTGGCTTGTGGTTTCACTCTGTCAGCTGCTCTAGATTACCCCCAGCCATAAAGTGACAGGTTGGCTGATGGAACATTTGGAACTCTAGTTCCCATTTTGGATGCTGAAGGGCTGTACATAAAGAAGCCATACGAGGTCAGGCCTGTCTGGTGTGTCTCAGGCTATAGAAGGGACATTGGCCTGGCATCATGGAGGCATCGTAAAAGCTCAGGAAATGTTGGCTGAGCCTCAGGATGGATCTACTCTATCTCACAGGGTTGTTTTGAAGGTCAGATGATTTAATGTGTGTTGTACACATAATATGTAGGAAAATGCTTTGAAAGCTGTAGGGTACCCCATGATCCTACACTATTTGTATCCTTATCTCCGTGTTACTGTTGTATTGGTGGCAAGACCCCTTTCGTTCTCCCCACCCCTGCCTGGGACCCCATGTGTACTCAGCAAGTTTGTTTTATTTTGGTGCTGGCTTTATTTTATACTAGACACCTCAAGGATTTAGTGGACAGTTACTAGTATAATCTTGGCTTATCTCCATGCCTGTTTTCCTTTCCTGGCCTTCTCTAGGTGTTCTGCCATTAGCTCATCTTCTATAATCCCAAAGCTCTCCTTTAAAAAGAAATTGCTTAAATGGGGCTGTGGTCTGTTATCTCTAGGACTGGTGTTAGGAGCTACTAATGAATACTTACTTCATCCTGTCTCATATTCTTATCGTTATTAATTATGCTGAAACAGCAGCAAAAGCAAAAAGTTTTTATTAAATGTAAGACATGACTGAGAAATGACATAAGAAATGCCTGCTGGGTGCAGACCTTTTAGTCACAGATGCTGGGGAGATAGAGATGAACAAGATGGAGACACTTTCCTGAAGGAGCTCAGAGGAGTGAGCCATGTGCAGTGCAGAGCTCTCGCTCAGGTGCCAGGAATAAGTCCAAGACACTGTGTTGGCCCACGGGAATATATAATCAGATCAGCCGGAAGGTTTTAGAGAAAGCTTCAAAGGGGAGGTGAAGCTTAAAGCAAGTTTGACAATGAATAGGAATGTGCCAGAAGGGGAAGATAGTTCAAGGGGGGGAGGCATTTTGTACAAAGGCACAGAGCTGAGATAGCAGTAACAGGTTCTAGAAACTGAAAGTGACGACAAACGGAAGGAGACAAAGATGGGGGAGTGTGGGAGAGATGTGGCCGGAGACATGGTAGTGTCTTATGTGAAGGCTTGCCCAGGACAGACTGTCTGCTGTAGCAGTGTCACGATAAACAAGGCCACATTTCACTCTCAGAAGGGTCCCAGGTTAGATGATCAATTTCATGGTCTCACTACTTTGAGGCTAGTAGAGGTGAAGGGTTTTAAGCAGAACAGAAAGACCTGATTTGGTAGCAGTGGGTTCAAGGAGCTGGAGGGGGGGTGGGTGTTGGTTATTAGAGCATTAGAGGAGATAAGGATGTGGAGAGCCATTAAGAGATTATTAAAATCACCTAAGGTTGATATTAGTAGAGCCTGAGTTTAGTTGGAATCTGTGGGGATGGGTGGGGAGGAGGGGACAGCTGTGAGAGATGTACACGCAGTGAAGCCAACAGGAATTGTCAATTCATTGGGTGTTAGGGATAAAGAAGATGAGTCTCAGATAATGTTTCGGAGTCATTTATCAGGGTAGAAACATCGGGATAGAAGATGAATTCAGCTTCAGACAAGTGGAGGTGGAGGTGCTTGTGGAAACCCAAGTGAACATGTCTCAGAGGAATTGGAAATAAAAGCCTGGAGTTTGGCAAGAGATCTGAGCCTACGATAATGCTCTGGATGTCAGTGGGAGAGGCACGCATAGATGAAGGCATCCAGTGAAAAGATAATAGAAATCTAAGGCTGACCAATAGCAGAACTCTGTGGAACACCAGCATTTAAGGACCTGGGTCATAGATTGTAATTTGTTAAATTCAACCAAACAGTGTTGAAGGTTTATTTAATGAACACCCATTTTGTTAATATATTCATTACTCATTCAATACCATTTGAGCACTTACTGTATGCCAGGGACTTTCTTGCCAGATGGTATAACATCTTCCAAACTGGCATCAAATGTTTTGAAATGAATTCTGAAGAAAGAACAGAACATAACAGGCTTTGAAAAGTAATGTTTGAATTGGTGTTAACTGTAGTATCTTCAAAGTTTGATGATACAGTGTGCTGTGTGCAGGTTTAGCATTAGAAGAACCGACGTACTTGCTCAAAAATCTACAGGGAGGGCTCATCATTGAATTAAGATAGAACAAGAGAATCTCTTTATGGAAGTCCCTCACAGAGCCCAAGGCACAGCATTGTCAGCTGGATCAGAAACCCATGACCAGTGTACATTGTGACAGATGTGTTATCACTCTTGATTGGGATCAGAATTCCTGCTGCTAGAGAAGATACTGTTGAAAGGATTGATTCTTTTGAGAAAGCTAACTCATGCCACTGTTTCTTTTATTCTGGCTAAGATTTTCTGTAGCTAACAACTGGGTCTACCACTTAATTGAGCTGAGATTTATTATGGCAATGAAACAAACCTGGATTTTAATGCAACCTCTTGATGCTGGCAGAATATCAGAATCTGGCCCTGTTTATGGTTGTCACTATGTTGGACTGGTTTTTACCTGGAAGAGTGGAGTGAGGGGAAAGAAGCTGAAATAAACACAACCGATGAAAATGCGTCAAATTAAATCCATAACTGCTATACATTGGAAGAGAAAGAACAGAAATAAGTTAAAATCATATCTCATACGAGAACAAATAAAAAATGACGTTGGTGTGTTGTTATGTTGTTAAGAAATATGGTGAGATTTTAAGATTGGAGAGAATGTAGTTGCATAACTGAAGTTTGCCTGGACTCACGGTACCTCAAACTTAAATGGCTGGCCCACAGAGGAAAAAAAACAGACATTATGTGACTCCTAATGGAAGCACACCACACTGTGTGTGAGGTAATCCTGCCAAAAAATGAAGCCTGAATCTGGTCAGGCTTCTAGATCTTACCACCGGTTTAGAGGAAACACAGGGGACAGGGGAGCTTATTAAATGACACCATGGGATATGATCATTAAAATCCTGACTGCAGAAAACAAGAGACTTGGTTTCTTTGACCAAGAATTGGGAGAAAAGGGCAAGAGAAGGAGGGAAAAACAAAATAATAAAAGGCAGACATAGTAGCCAGTTTCAATATATGGATTATATTTTATCCCAATTCAAACACAATTTGTAAAGTAAGCAATAATTCCCAGAAGACAGCTGAGGAAATGGGAATAGTGACTGGATCCATGATGCTATTAAGGAATTATTAGTGTTATGTAGATGTGATTGTGGTATTACGGTTGTTTAAAATAAAAAGAGCACCTATTAGAGATACATTTTGAAATATTTACTGATGACATGTTAAGATATTTGAGATTTACTTTAGAAGAATTCAGAGGTTGGAGGAGGGATGGGGTACAAATAAAGCCAGATCAGCCCTGAGTTGATTATTGAAGTTGGGTGATGTGTGGGTTTATTGTACTGTTCAGTTTACCTTTGTATGTATTGGAAATTGTCTGTACCAAGAAGTTAAAATTGAAATAGACTACACATTTATAAAATATCTATTTCTGCCCTGCCTGGTGTGGCTCAGTGGATTGAGTGCCAGCCTGCGAACCAAAGGGTCACTGGTTCAATTCCCGGTCAGGGCGCTTGCCTGGGTTGTGGGCCAGGTCCCCAGTTGGGGGAGCACCAGAGGCAACCACAAATTGATGATCCTCTCCCTCTCTTTCTCTGTCCCTTCCCTTCTCTAAAAATAAATAAGATCTTTAAAAAAATCTATTTCCTAGACAAAAACCAGAATCTGGGTTGCCTCTATGACATCAAAATGATGCTTTAACTGTGAGCCCATGTTATTTATTCTAATTTATAATTTAAATCTGGGGGATTTTTTTTTTGTTTGTATATATTTTATCCTTAATTCCAAGTTTTTAAGTATTACAAAGAGGTGAGTTAAAAGTTTTAAATGACTAAAGAACTTCAGAAAGATTCTCAAGTTCCAAATAAATACTAAGCTGTGAGTCAAAAACTGCAGGTAGGAAGGGCTGAGTAAGATAATTCCCTTCATTCCAACATGAAGTTCACATTTACAATGACAAGTAATTATCTCCTACTGTCAATTGCATAACATTTTGCACTTGCAAAGTTTAATTTTAAGATAGTTTCCTAAAAGAATTCATGCTGAAAGTATCTTTATGAAGATAGTAAGACAAATGTTCTATGTGCACATGCTTTTTTCCCTAGTTCACAAAGCAAACTTGAAGCTATTCTGTACCAGTTTTTTTTGGGGGGGTGGGGTCGGAGTGGAAAGAACTTTAAAACAAACTATCAAACAAAAAGTTGACAAAGCACCTGCCATTTGTGGATTTGCAACTTGCCTAGAAAACTTTGCTAAGTTGAATTACCCACCTTTTTTCATACTCTTACGTTAGTTGGAGCCAATACACATTTCTCCCAGGGAGGATATGGAAAGTGCACTTGAACTTTGGTATCTGCTTATTCTGCCAACGCAGTTCATAATGGCATAGAGTAAGATTCTGATCTTTTGTTTGTTTTGGTACCATTGCCTCAGTTTTTAGCTCAAGTTTCCTGTGTCAAACCACTGGTGTACAAATAATTATGTTCTCTGCTAAATTGCTGGGGCCACCCGCACCAAGACAGATGAAGCATGTGTTACTGCTTGAAAGTTGCAACCCACAGCTTCTCACGGTATCTAACACTCACAATGCATGTCATTTTCTAAAGAAGAAAAAAAATTAGTCTCTGATGGCAGTTCATTTTCAGTGTTCCTTCCTCATGTGTCAAGCCTGGTGACAGCTTGCTGACTTAATTTATTTAATTTAGCTTTAAAAAAATTATTCCTTTGGTATATTCAGGCTGAGGAATGAGTGACCACTTCAGTTCTCCTGCTGGGCCAAGCAGTTCTGCAGCTACTAGTGGAAGTGAGTGCCAGGTTGAAGCCAGGACAGGAGAGAGATAAAGAGGCGTTGAGGGAATGGGGAAAGATTTGGCTTCTTGGACAAAAGAGAAATGATGTTTTTAAAGGATTGAGGCTAATTGTCTTGTGTCATACATAGTGTTCTCACTCCTCTTCTTCGTATCAGCCCGCTCATTTATTAAAAACCTTCTGAGGACCAGAGACTGTGCTAAGGCCTGTAATTTAGCAAAGGACAACGGCAGTCTTTGTTTTATTTTCTTTCTGGTAGCAGGATGGCCTCTTGTGCTGGTAATTGATTATCTCTTTGCATTCTTGGAATCCCGTGTGTTATTTGCTCCCCACAACAAACTCCTGAGGCTTATGGGATGCTCAGTATGCATATGGTGAAGGCAGCTCAGAGACACTGATTTGCTGCCATTCGTGCCAGACCCAGGCACATGCTCAGATTGGGAAGTTGAGGTCCAAAGTCTTTTTAGGCCAGCCATCTCTCAGGGAAGCATTTTTGTGTTTTCTCTTCATTCTACCTTGGAAGAAAACTGTCCTCTTGGTGGTATATTCCCACCCTCCTCAGATCTTTGTTACCTTTTGGGATGATTTTCTTTTTCTTTTTTTTTGCAAAGCTTCCCTCGGGTCCCTCCTTCTTAAACCTAAAGGTTGACATTCACCTGGGAAAGGTACCACCTTCTCAGATATCAGCATGGCTCAGAGAGCTCTGGGAAGAGTGAGCCGTCATCAGTAGGGTTTTTTAATGCACACCTTCAGCTAGACTGCAGAAGAAAGTAAAAAATTAAATGAGCTCAGCCTCTCTTTGCCTACTTATACCCCAGTTATCATCCTGACTAATTCTTTTACTTTCATTGCCCGTTAATGAAAAACTCTAAAGTGGTGATTTTGTTCAGAATTTAATTGGTTTTCAAAGTATGGTTCTACAGACCTCTGGGAGTTCTGGAGATGTTTTCAGGAGGCCTGTAATTCAAAACTTAAAAAAAATAATACTAGGATGTTATGTTCCTTTTTAAATGTGTTGCTATCTGTACCAATGGTGCAAAAGAAATGGTGGGACAGTTGGCATCTTAGAACCAATCAAGATACCAAACGTACAGTCATCAGCATAGCCAGTGTAGTTCATTACCATACAGTTGCAGGGAAAAACAAACCAATTTCACTTAAGAATGTCTTTGCTGAAGCAGTACACATTTTATATGTTAAGCTCAACCGTTGACTATATACTGTCATAATATTCTCTGTTCAAAATGGGAGCTATACATAAAGCGCTTCCACATACTGAAATACTATTGGGTCTTGAGGAAGAACACTTGTATGATGGAGTTGTTAGCAGAGCTAGCCATTTTTTCCCATGCCACACCATTTTTGCTGGAAAAAATGACAAACTGTGGTTCTAGAGACTCGGCAACTTGTCAGGTATTTTCTTAAAAATGAATGTAGCAAGCTGGTTATTTTGAGGAAAAACACTATGACTACTTGATGCCGATCATAGAATTGGGTTCTTCCATTTTGGAACATTTATATCCACCATTTTAGCTTGTCAGCTTCCATTACTTCAAAAAGACTTTTCTCAAATGAGTCTGTTATTGGTATTAACAAACAATCGTGATGTTTTAATGTTTCATAGTAAAATATGTCAATATTTGGGATAAGATCTGCATAACTCAGTGAACCTGTATGTTCAAAATGACGAATACAAGATGTTACAAAGCCATGTATGAGTCAAGGATCCACTGAAAGGATAAGATAGACTAATGGACTTAATGTAACAATGTGTGAAAAGTTCATTGATTATGGCTTTGGGTTCCACATTGCAACTAGCTTTTAAGAAACTATCACTTGCTGAGTTTTGATGTTGTATCAAAGAATATTCACAATTATCTGAAAAAGCTCTTAAAACACTCTTTTCAACTACTCTCTGTGTACAGCTAGATTTTATTCATTTACTTCAACTAAAACAAAGTTGCAACAGATTGAATACAGAAGCAGATCTTAAGAATCCAGCTGTCCTCCAAGTCAGACATTAAAGAGATTTGCAAAATTTTAAAAAAATCACTTTTCTTATTGACATTTTTGTTTTAGAAAATATAGTTATCAATCATTAAAATGTTATTTATGTTAACATACAATGGATTTGTTATTTTAAATAAAAATCTTTAAATATTTTAAGTTTAATTTCTAATAATGGCAAATATCGACAGAGAAAACTCACATTAACCACAATTTTGAGTTTTCAATTTTTAAGACTATAAAAGGGTCCTAAGACCAAATTACTTTTAAAATTTCTAGGTCAACTTTTCTTTTTATCTTTCTTCCAGAAGTCCAACACTTTTAATTCTAGTGACCAGAAGGAGAAGGAACTGACAAATATTAGTGTATGTTATATTGGAGACTGATCATTATATAGGTGAGAGGTAATATAGGCACAAAAACTGTAATCTTTTTTCTAATTATTTTTACTGTGCAATGTATGTTTTCAGCCAGTTTTTGTTATAAAAAAGAGGAAGGTCAGGAAATGACACCAAAACAACCCAGAAGTTATGGTGGTTGCGAACTTTAGAGGTGCCTGTTACTGGCTGTTTTATGCTAAACCTTTGCTCTATTTGAGCAGAACAATGTGGTGACAATACTTCTGAGCAAGTGGTCAGAGATGTAAGCACTCAAAACTGAACCTCAAAAATAGTTCAAAGGTCTATGGACAGAGCTTAGAAGATTCACTTCATGTGGCACTTGCTAATTAATCATCATGTCTCTTTGAAATCAAGGTTCTTGCGAAATGCAGAATTTGACTTTCCTTAATTTTCTCAGGCTTCATACACACACACACACACACACACACACACACACACACACATTTATATTTTAGTTGACATTACACTAATGTGGTATTCTCTCAGTGAAACTGAGATTTGGGTAAAACAGAAATGATTTAATTTTTTGGATAGAAAAATTAATTGCTCCAGAGTCTATTTTCATTATGCTTCGATTTCATTTCTAGCAACTCCTTATATCTCTGCTCTTTTTGCTTCAGATGAACAAGGCAGCCGAGGTTCTGTTTTCCAGGCCAATTATAGGGACATCTCTTTTATTAGGTTTCTTCCAATAACAGCCAGTGTCATTGGGCACATGGATAGGTAAGAAGACCTGTTTCTTCCTTTCCCCCATGAAACTTGTCTTTAGCATTATGATTTTATCCTGGTGTCTGATCTGGATCTCAAGTCAGTGCTGGATGACCCTCTGCAGGAGGTTGAGAGACAGAGAGAGAGAGACACACACACACAGAATCAGGGGGAGGTGTGCAGTGCCCTAGGGTTGCAGATACATTCTTTGTGTGTGTCAGAAATTGCCTTGAATTTTGTAAGTGGCAACATCTCACATTGTTTTGGATAAAAGCAGTTGCTTCCTCTATGAATTTATCTTTAGTTACAAAATATACTGGGTTGAGCAATACTTCTAAATATCACCATTAGGGCCCAGTGAATAAGAGAACCATCTACGTATACACACAAAGAGAACTTACATATAACATTATGTAATAACGTATGCATGCTTGTGTGTGTGTGTGTGTGCATGTACTTACTAATGACACTAGTTTATTCTCACAGAACACAAAATTTGGTGCATGGGTGGAGACACAAGCAATTAAACAAATTAACATAATATACTAAGTGATAAATGTACTGGAAAAAAATAAGGCAGGCTAAGGGGACAGAGATAAGGGCTGTGTGTGTTGTTCTGTTCAAATCAAGTGACATTTGAGCCAGAGATCTGAAGGGAGGCAGGGCTTGAACCACAGGGTTGTCTGGGGGAAGGGTAAAGAAGAAGTAAAAGACCCAAAGTGGGGGGTGTGGTTGGTGAGTGAGAGCTTGCAGCAGGGAGAGGACCAAGGCTGAACTCCTGAGGAGGTACCTAGTATTGTTGGCACAGGGTCAGCACCCTGTTAATGTCACTTTCCTTTTCAGGAACATACCATTGTTACTTAGGTGAAAATCACCTATATTTGATGCTGGCCTACCATTTGGCTGATTGGACATATTACAGTCATTTACAATGATTTAACAGAAGTTGCTAAAGCAAAAACTCTTTTAAGTTTATCATGAAGACTTTCCCAAGTTCCATCGTGGTTTCTTACTGTTCGAAGCTAAATGAGGATCTAATAAGCATTAAAAGTTCAAATTGTCTGTCTGGAGATACATAACAAGGCCATACACTGCTAAATATAATTAGCTGTAATTCAATTCTAGTCACAGGTTATTAAGAAATTATTCTTTGTGCACCTTACCTATCTTAAAACACAGTCAGAAAATTGAGGTTGAGCTGGAGTCTTCTTTTCTTAAACTTGGTGGAAAGTATCATTGTTGTGAAGTTTTAATAAATGTTAGTGACATGTCTGCTAAACACCTGGAAAAGTAAATAGGTTGGAGCTCAGTCTGGGCACATGGTAGAGAATTTGTACATACCTTTTGGAGGTTAATTTTTATTGAGTCTCTGTAATAACTTTATGTTTCTTGGAAATGAGGACACTTCCATTATCTGAGTCCTTAGATTGAGGAATTTACCAATTACTGAAAACAGGGCCTTCAAAAAGTATGAAATGGCAAAAGAGGATCTGTTCTAGAATAACAGAATCACTTGACAATTTTGAAAAACACATATCCTGAGGCCCTAGACTACATCAAAATCTCTGGGGAAGTGGCCATAGAAATGGATTCCTAATAAGCCTCTTGGCTGGTTCTAATGGTTGGCCACGTTGGGACACCCCCATTGCATCCTAAATCATATTTAATTTGATGAGTGGAAAGTTTTGACGATTGGGAGGTTTGCTAGTTGAAGAAAACACATAGGAAAAAAAAAAAACACTCTGCATAGCAGTGTATCACTTTGGTGTGATCTCTTAAGAGTTGACAAAACCCCAAATGACTTATTTTAAAAGTCATTAGAAATGCTGTTACAGTTTTTGCCCTTTTAGGAGGAGAAAATGAGATTCAGAGGCTAAGGACCTTGCTAATGTCTGCAAACCCGATGTACTAATGCTGAGACTCAAACCAGGCTTGCAAATAGTAAAATCAGGATAGGAATGTTCACTTTGCTGCTTATCAGCTATTGTACTGGACACAATTTATAGTTATTTCTCATCTCTTAGAGTAACTGGAACCGGGAAAAACAATTTAATGTGATTCTAGTTACAATGGGAACCAACATTTTTTAAACGATAAATGTTTTAAAAGGTTTTTTTTGGTACTCTGTCTTTAAAAATGACAACAAAAGTTATGGAAGTCAGTTTTTCATCTTACACTTATCAGTGTTTGAGTTACAATGGCACCTGTATGCTAATTCTTAGAACCAAGAACAGATCAAATATCATGGTGTGTACTTTTCTCACTGATTTGAAGGCATGATAACATCTTCCAGTTCATGCTGACTTTCTCGGCACTCTCATGAAGCGGGTTATTTTTGCAAAAATATTTGAAGACGTCATCAGTTTTTCCAGAGCTGTTGGTCTTTTTTTCACAGGTGAGGGACCTGGTACCCGGATTCACTGTGTCAGGGCTTTGCTGTGATTGGAGCAGCTTGTCAATTCATGACCTGCATTAGCGACAAGATTTCACTTTTACCCTGCACCCACTTTTTATTGTGCAAGCTGTGTAAGTTGTACCGTGAGCCATACCTGATGCTCAGAGAGCGAGAACAGCAGCCGTTCGTGTGGTGGGCGGGAACACGATACCTTTAAGCAGGGAGGAATGCCAGGGAAGGAAGGGCCTAATATAAACGTGGTTAGTCTCTACCTTGGGAGCTATTTTTATGTTTTCAGCATTTAGTTTACCTATATCAATCCCACTATTATGGGGATTTGGGCAATGAAAATTCAGATGAGTTTGGGTGTCTCAGTAAAATGAATCACTTATTTCTTAGAAAAGGTGCAATACAGTAACTCATATAAATAAGTCGGTGATGTTCAGATACCATTCTGTAGAAGGGACTGCCTATCTGGGTAAGGCTGTCTTATCTAACGGACTTAGAATCCACCCAGGCAGAGGAGGGCCTAACAATACCATGAGGGGTTGTTTCTAACACTGGACTTCAGGAAGGAAAGATTCATTGCAAAGACTGAAGCTTAACTCTGGGAGGGAACCACCATTTTCAGTGATGATTCAGTAGGCCTCTGATATCTCCTGCCAGCTCCTGCGAGGACCCTGAGGGAGCACTCTGACGGGACGCAGAAGGAACAGTTTCATAGTCCTGTTCAAGTATACCTGGGATCGTCATGTCTTGTTCCACACCTCTGCCTCAGGTGTTCCATGTCCTTCACTCTCGGTCTTTGCCTCTGTGACTGCCTGGAGGGCACTGGAAGTCCAGTTGTTATGGGCTGTCTCTAATATGCAGAGTATCGGCTGTGTGTAGGCTGTGGCTGTTCCCCTCCACCCATAACCAGGGAATGTGAACTGCTTGTGGGTTGAAGCTGGCCCACAGACCGGTTTTGTTTTCTATGTGGCATAATAAATCCTTTCAAAGTTCTTCACGTTGCCCCTTTTGGTCAGAGCAGGGTTTTCCTGGGTACCTCTTTCCCCAGCCCCTCCCTGTTGTCTAAATTCCCTGTGACTTTATACCTCCAAACCTCCATCTCTCAGTGTGTGATCCTGAACCTGACTATTTGTTCGGTGTATGCACTTGGCGGTGTGAAGTAGCCACAGGGGCATTTTTAGTTGTCTTTTAAGGGGAAGGATCTTCTTTGCTGGAGTCAACTGAAAACACTTTCCCTTCATTGAATACCATAAAGGTTCCTCTCCTGCACCATTCAGCATCCCGGCCTTACCCAGCAGCACTCCCACTTCTGGTTTGGGACATGCAGAGTCTCAACGTTCTGGGGAGCTTTGGTGGGGAAGGATAGAAGATAAATCTCTCTTTGTATTTTTATTTTAATCCAGAAAATAAGCCAGGGTTTCAGATAATAGGTTATTTTTAGTGATGCCTCCAGCTTCCTGAATGCTCCCCACCCCCAAATTAATTTCTGGTGTTATTGTTAAATTTTTCCTTAACAGAACCCAACAGATAGCTCCCCCTCCCTTACTGGGAATTGCCTTTGAGGACCTCTTATGGTGCTGGAGATGCGGGATGGGTACTGGAGGGCATCCGCTTTAGATCAGACAGACCTGTCTCTGCCTCCTGTACTTTCTAGCCGTGTGACCTTGAATAATGTTTGCCTTATGTGTGAAACATGGAGCTAGTGGTATCTACCCCCAGGATTGTTGTGAAGGTTACATGAGATTATAAGCACCTGCACTTACCCACAAAGTGTTATATTAAGGCCTGATGCAGAATACGCACCCACCCATTTTTTAAGGAAATCCGTACCCAATTTATTTCCACGTACTTTGTGGTGAATCATCTGAAAGACGCTGGGGAAAACATGATGACATAACCCCCCACCCCCTTCTCAGCCATTGTTTCAAATCCTGGACAACAATTGAAGTTCACATATGTGTCACATTCTGGGAGGCTTGGTTAAGGCATGCTCCAGTCTGTGGGTCTAAGTGCTTTTGGTAGTAGCTGCCATCAGTGATGCCATGGGTGGGAGAGAAGGTATGGGAAGGATTTACTACCTGTGAGGGGAGTGATGCTTTGCCAGTTTCCTGTTTGCTGGCCCCACAGAGAACACATGTTGCCCCTATTTTTAGATCTGCTCACCAGAGTCAATGCTATACCTTTTCCCAAGTTACTCCTTGAGGATCTGGCTAATGCTTGGGTTGATGCTGCTGGCACTACCTTTCCTTGTGGGTGCTGATTGTGCCATGGATCATATTGTGTGTGTGTGTGTGTGTGTGTGTGTGTGTGTGTAGACCAGCTGTATTCATGGGCAGCCCCACTGCTATAGGTGCTCTGCAGGAGTGTTGGTAGGGCAACAGAATAGGGAATTGGGGTCTACTTTCTTGTCTAGCATGGTCCAGGGAGCAGTAGGTCCAGGGCATTGCTCTTTGGGATCATATTAAACACCAGCCCTCACAGTTGGCTGGTTCTTTTAACACAGGTCTAAAATTACAACGAGTGCCTTCTTCCCATAGCCATGTTAATGTTAACTAGTTCTTGTTTACAAGACATTTCTAGGTCCCAGAAAGAACATGTGTTTTACAAGCAGATCATATAGGCAACTTACAGTTAATTTTTTATCTCTAGAGGGCCGTAATTTAAGTGCCAGGGCAGACGTTGTAAATTGTCAAGCAGCATTGGACCCTGTCCCCCACCTTCTCCTCTGTACTAGGATTTCATTAGGTCTAGTCACCAGCCTGATGACCTGACCGAGTGCTGTCCATCAGCTTGGAGCCACTCTGGTTTGCTTTGTTATTTGTTCACAAATTGCTATTGGTTCACTCCATGTGGATATTTTTATAGCCTTTGGCCTTGTCCCAAGTATTTCCTTAGTTTATTAAATTGGTTTCTCATGTATAAGTTAAAGTGTATATTGACTTTTGTGGTTTTAATTTTACAGGCTTGGTTGCCTTTGTATTACCAGATGGTGTCTCTTGTTTGAGTTCATAAGCAAGGTTTGCTTGCTTGCTGGCTTGTTTTATTTAGGGGTTAACCATTACCCAGTTCCTTCTCAAGTTAATGATAGTGTTATTTTCAAGTGAAAGTCCATTTTAAATCCAGTACTTAATTATTAGTTCAAATATCTGTTGTGTCTTTTGGAGACAAAATCACAAGTTTGTTGCATGTGAAAGAGAAATGTGTGCTGAAAAAGTTAACTTTTGTGTGGATTTGGGTTAGCCTCTTTGCTCCATGGTGCTTGCAGGTAGGGCTATATGAATCTCAAGGGCTGAGGCTAAGCTCAGCTGCTTCTGGGACATCTGACAGGTATCATCAAAGTATGTTAAAGGCTCTTCCCCTATAGGGGTCTTGGGGAGTAGGTACTGCTGCCTGTGAGGGTGAACAGAGTCTAGATATGGGTGTTTGCTTCCTGCTTCTAGCACCTTTTCTGGCCCATGGAGTGTGGCAGTGGGGACTGTTGTGGCTAAGGTGCTCCTTCTGCACACCCCACTGTATTCTTGGACGCTGTCCCTTCCCCTCTCAGATGGAGCCCAGTATACTTTCTTAGTTGAGGAATGGATCTTGGTGCCCAGGAAAACTAAAGCAGTGAGAAGTCACTGGGTAGAGTACCAGAGAGGAGACAGCTTCCCAGAGAGAGAACTCCAGAGATATGCAAAGTATCCCCCTTGAGTTTTCAACAGAGCCCTCATTGCCTGGGAAAGAGCCATCCAAAAGGATTAGAGAGAACTTTGCCTATAGCTCACACAGGGCCAGGAATGCTGCTAGTTCCTACCAGCCAGACTGGAAAACTTCAAGATTCATGAATCATTGAGTTGAGTAGAGAATGATGTTACCTCCCTACTGGTGATTAACTGGCCCTTGAGTGAGTGCTTTCCCGGCCCACATAACAAGTCTAAAAACCAAGATCTGATAGGGTCCAACTACTTCCAAGTACTTAACTATGTGTCCAAATGAATTTCAAAAATATTTACAGGAATACAAAACTATCCAGTACTCAACAAGTAAAATTCACAATGTGTGGCATCCAGTCAAAAATTACCAGACACGCAAAGGAACAAAAAAACATGACCTATAATAGGAGATCCATCAATAAATTGAAATTCTCGCATAACTAACACAGATGTTAGAATGAGCAGACAAGACGATAAGACAGTTATGATAACCATTCCATGTGTTTAAAAAGTTAAGTCCAGAGGTAAAAGATTAAAGGAAAATAAAAGACACCAATTGGATCTCTAACATGGTGTGCCTTTCAATCTATCCTAATGTTACTTCCTTATGTTGTCATTCAATCCTTATGTTACTTCCACCAAATTCACATGACCTGACCCTACCAATTTATCTGATCCCTCCTTGTTCCTTAGCCTTTGTCCCAGACAACAGCTGTTTCTACTTTTGCCGAAGATCTATCTGTGCCTCTTCACGACTTTGGTTCCCCACCTCTATGTCCTCCATTTCCCTGTTTCTTTCTCCATTCTGTAAACATGGCTAAGCCTCTTCATCCTAAAAATCTGTTCAGCACCTCCTTGATGACTTTCCAATTTGTTTTCTCTCTTTCACCCAGGTGTCTTGAAAACGCGGTCTTTGTACAGGCTCTCCCTTTCGTTGTCTTCTGTTTTCTCCTCCAGCTCTCTGGTTTCCATCACCACCGTGCTGCTCAAGTAGCTCTTGATTAGATCACCAAGAACATATTGCCAAGTCCACTCAGAAGTTTCCAGTCTCCACCTTACTGGACATCTCTGGTGCATTAGGAACTGCTCATCACTCCGTCCACCTCAGGCCCTAACCCTTTTTGACTTCCACAGCTCCGGAGTCTGCTGATCGCCCTTGTACCTCCCTCACTCTTCCTTCTTTGTATCCTTGGACTTCTCCCCCTCCCCTTCAGTTTGTAACTCTCCAGGGACCAGTGTTCAGCCCACCGCTGTTTTCACTCACATCGCTGGGGATCTCTGTTAGTCCTGGGATTTCACTGTCCCTGTGGTTTCCGCCCCGGCACCTGTGTCCGCAGTGCACATCACTCGCCTGGTGTCTGCTTCCTGTATCCAGTTATATGCTGAGCATTCAAGCCCCAGCATCCAGTCCTTCTTTCAATCAGCATGTGTCTTCTATCCCCAGGTTCTGTTGAATATGAGCTATTGCAGGTGATGAAAGAAAGCACCCCCTCTGCTGGGTGCTGTCATGTTCTGATCCTGCTCCCATCTTTGTCCTTTCTCGGTTTCTTTCATGGGCCTCCATTTCTCCTCCTGTATCTCGAAAGCGTGCACCCATCTTAATAGGGTCTTTCATCTTCAGGGAGAGTTTCAGTTACTACCTTTAGCCTCAGTTCTCCCCCTGAGCCCTAGTTCCATGATATCTTTCAAACACCTCACACTGAGACCCCAGTGTCATCTTCCTCCCATATCAACTCCTGTGCTTACTCCATTTCTGTCATTGCCCCCTCTCTTCTGCTGACACCTCAGCTCCAGCCCACTCCTTTCCCCTACCTAAATGTTCTGTCTCACAAATAAAAGCAAAAGCAATTGGAAATCAGTGTTCTGTGTGTACCTCTGTGCCCCGCCTCCACAACACGCTGGTGTGTAAGGGTATAAAGTGAAACACAGAGGAGATAGAAAGAGAAGTGGTTCCTACCATTTCCCGTTTTAATAAGCATCTGCAGAGCCTGCATCCCTTCCAACTTTGACATTAAGTAATTATGTCAGAGTGATATTTTTGGAAGAGGTTTCATCCAGACTTTCATTTCCAGCTAGAAGGAGAACTAGGGAAGAGAATTAGCCACTTGAAAGATTGAGGAGATAGAATCAGTTTAATGAGAATTCTCATTGGGAATATTTATAGGAATTTTTTTAAACAACACTTACTTTAGACTATGTGGAATCTTCTTTCCCTTTGGGTGGTGCATTTTAAAAAACCATATCAGGCTGATTTTATAACTTTCCTGTTACCCTAAGGTGGTTTTTTTTTTTTCTGGCTTTATTGAGGTACAGTTGGCAAATAAAATCACAAGATGTTTAAACTGTATCTTGCGGTGATCCTTACACATACATCATGAAAGGATTCCCACTATCTACTTAATTAACACATCCATTACTATCTTCTGTTTTATGAAGTTATTTTTAATTTTGGTAAAGTACATATATTATAAAAATTTATCATCTTAACCATTTTAAGTGTGCAGTTCGGTGGTATTTATGATGTTTGTATTCTTGTGCAACCATCACCACTATCTATCTCCAGAACTCTTTTAAAAACATTATAGAACTCTTGTAGAACAAAAACTCTAACCATTAAATAATAAACCCCAGTTCCTGCTGCCCCCCAGCCCCCGGCAACCACTGTTCTATTAAGTACTTTCTGTCTTTATGAATTTGACTTCTCTGATACCCTATATGGAGTGGAGTTCTGCAGTATTTGTCTTTTTGTGACTAGCTTATTTTATTTGGCATAATGTCCTCAAGACTTATTCATGCTATGGCATGTGTCAGACTCTCTTTCCTTTTTATGGCTGAGTAACGGTTTATTGTATGTAAATACTACATTTGTTTATCTGTTTATCTGTCCATGGACAGTTGTATTACTCACCTTCAGTTTTAAAACAATCTCATGTTAGTATTTTAGAATAAATTCTGTTCATTTTGAAAACTTCAATGCTGTACTCCTTGACCGAGCTGCTCAGAGTGACCTATATTGGTATCAGACTTAAAATATAATGATTCAATATCTGTATGTATCGTGAAATGTTCAACACAGTAAGTCCAGTTAACTTCATGAACTAGAACTAGTTCAAGATACAACTAGGACTTTTGATATTTACTTTCTGAGCAACTTTCTAATATGTGATATAGTATTGTCAATCAACTACAGTCACCATGCTGAACATTACATGCCCGTGACGTATTTATTTCATAGCCAGGAGTTTGTACCCTTTGACCACCTTCAAGGAGGGTGATGACTTGTCCTGAGGTCCAACATCCCATTTCTTCCTTCCTCGTTTCCCTCCTCTTTTCCAAGAATCATTATCTTGGAGCTTCCCTCCCTCAGCTTTAGGTTGGGAAGGAGGTAGTCTCGCACTCCTCTCATGCCGTCACCCCCTTCCTTTCTCAGGCTTGGTCTGTCTTTGGGCGAGCAGTGCAGAACTGTTGGTGGGGTTAGAGGTCCTGTCTCCAGAAAGCCCTGATGGGAGGGGTTCTCAAACTCAGATTATAGGTATTTAGTGCCTTTTGTCCTCAGCTAAAATTCTGGGACAACAGAACAAGTCCCACCCGACATTCTGCCGCACTTAAACAATTAAAGGGGACCTACTTGTATATGACATTTATAAGGGCTTCACATGGGGGCCCTGAAATTCTATCTTCCTCATGTCTTCCCCTTTTCAGTAGCGCTCATACCTGACCAGGAGGGGCTGGGGTCCAGTACAGGGTGGGGTTTAAAGCCCCTTCATTAAGCACTGACAGCTACTTTTATTTCTAAAGGCGAGGCTGGTCCTTAGGGCAGACTCCTTTGAAAGGGCTTTCTCCCAGTTGTGTGTACCCTAGATCTCTTTACCAAAGAAAACCCCAATTAATGTCCCCCATTCTCGACTATCTTTTCTGATCTCTCATTATCAGTTTAACTGAAAGGGCCTTATTCTAGGGTGTTAGTAGATCTCAGCAGAGGGAACCTTAAATGAGCTGGCTTAGTGCATTCTGACCCTTTTGATAATCAAAGGTCTTTACTAAATTTCCCAGCGTCTCATCTAAGTTCACCTACTTAGACTTCATGTTTTGTTGGACTAATAATATATTTAATGGCAAAATATAATAAATTCAAAAAAGTCTTTAATTGATTTTAATTTACAAAATTGTTTAAACACTAATTGTGTACTGTATCTGTTAGACATATTTTGTGGTCTGAGGTAGGGCTTGGTGCATTGTGGATTCACCTTTTCTTATAAGGAGTCCACCCCAGCAGTTATGCACCCATGGCTTGGGAAAGATCCCAATAGCCAGTTCTCATTAAAAAAAAGAAACCAGAAAAGAAAAGATGCCGACAGAGTGATTGAATCTTTATCTTACGAAACTTGATAAGGCTAACTGAAAACAATGAGATCAAAATTGTATTTGCAGTTTCTTTGTACGTAAGGGCTTTTTTTGTGGATGCTTCTAAGGACCGATGAGGAAGCCAGGCCAGGGTTGTTTCTCTGCTCAAAGTGTAGAGTCAAGGTCAGCTGACCCGCTGATTACACTTGAAAAGGGAGAGTGTGTCTTTTGCCACCTCAAAGAGCAGCTGTTTGTTGAATTTCTCCACCCTGCAATTGTTTCACCTGTGGAGTGGTTCCTGGGGAAAGATCTAGCATCTGCACAGGCCTATCCTGTTCCTCGGCTGTGTTTACTGAAGTGAGCTCTGTGCTTACGTTCACACACTACAGACTGCACGTACAGTGTTGGGGGGATTTGGCTGGTTGTGTAGTTTGGGTAGGTCATGCTTTGAAGCCTGTTGCATGGTTGACAGGTCAAGCTCATTCATTCATTCATTCACTAAATGCTAAGTCCCTCATGTGCCAGGTACTAGTTTGTGTCCTGGTGTTAAAATGTGAATGTGACAGTATCCCTGCTTTCGAAAAGCTCAGTCTGAATGTGAAGGTGGTCATCTAAGCACAGTTCAGCACGACATATAATGATTAATGCACAAGGGACCTGGGACACGTCCTGGGAGAAGGTCTGATAGCTTTAGGAGAGAAAATGGGGATGAAAAATGAAGCTGGGCTTAGAGCAAGAGAGTGATGTGTGATGTGGAATTTGGCTTTATAGCTGAAAGGCTTAGCCTAAGCATGGGATGTTGGTTTCTTTTGCTGAGAGGCCTCTCAGAGACCTCAGAGCAGCAGAAAGCCTTCGGGACAGGGTGGGCAGCTGTATTTCTTCCCTTGACCCCAGAATCAGAATTATTACTTTGCTTGCCATGAAGAAGTGCCACTTAGTCCCTGAGTTTTGCATTGGAAATAGTAAACAGAGAGCTCACCAACAATGATTGAAAATCTCTTAAAGGCTGTCCCAGAAAACAAGGATATTAATGCTGAAGCCCGGGCCATTTTCCATCCTGGGAATTATGCTCTGCCGCTTCCTAAATTCCTATTGTGGCTTCCAATGAAGAGGCCATTGTTCACTTTCCTTCCTAAAAGAAGCAATATATTTAACTTCTGGCTCTTGGCCTGAGTGACAGAGTTGATCTCTATAAGGGCCAACACCCATGGCTTCCAATCAAGACAAACCTTCAGCCTCCACATGATCTTTCCCCTCTGGTTGAAGTTATTTAGATTCTACACTAGCTCAGTAGGAGGCTTGTATTATGTCCTACTAGGTGGCTACAGGGCCTTGATTTGCACTCCATGTTTAAAAAAAAAAAGAAAGAGAAATAAGGTTTTAGCTCTTTATAGCAGCTAGAGATTTTCCAAAAGACCTATTATGGGACTTTGAAGCTCAATACAAAAGAGTTCATGTTGTTGAATAGTTTGGGTCCAGGCAGGTGTCCTAGAGCAGAAGTTTTCAAATTTATTTTTAAGCAACAAAATACTCTTTTATTTTTTCCCCAAATGAAATCTATAGGATCTGAATACCATAGTGTTTCTCAATTTCAGCCCTATTGATAGAATGGGTAATTCTTTGTTGTGGGGGCTATTTTGTGCATCATAGATAGGATGTTAGCAGCAACCCAGGCCCCTACCCTCTAGGCACCAATAGCATCCTCCTCACTCCAGTGACAACCAAAAATGTTTCCAGACATTGCCAGATTTCCCCCAGGGGGCCAAAACCACATCCAGTTAAAAACTAATGCGACTTCCGGCCAAGATGGAGGCATAGACAGACACGCTGCATCTCCCTCCACAACTAAGAAGGAATACAACTACCTCAAAACTAGAGACAACCAGAAGTTCCAGAAAATCGAGCTGCATGGAAGTCCAAAAAAAAAAGATATAAAGAAGAAATACTCATCCAGATAGGTAGAATGGGTGGAGCCAGGGCAGAGGGAACGTGGTGTGGTGGCAGCAGCAGATGCAATGGCAGCAGTGGCAGGCCAGTGGAAAATGCAGTCACACATTTTTAAAAGTTGGGAGGAACACCTGGGGAGTGTTCCCAGCTCAAGACCAGACCACACAGCTCACAGTCCCAGCACCAGGGAAAATGAAGCCTCATTGCTTCTGACTGTGCAAACCAGTGGGGGTTGGGGCAAAGGAAGAAACTGCTGGTCTCTCAGCAGAGTCTGCTTATTTAAAGGGCCTCCATGGTCCTAGAACGCCCACAGACCCACCCACTCTGGGGACGACTAGGGCAACAGCTAGAGAGGTGCCAGTCCCATACGGAGGTGGGAGAAGTGCCTGGAAAAGGGGTGAGTGCTGAGCAAGCGGCATTGTTCCTTCTCAGACCCCTCCCCCACACATAGTGCCACAACGTGGTGAAATGGGTTGCCCTATACTATGAATATCTAAGGCTCCGCCCCTTACAACATAACAGGTGCGACAGCTCTACCTAAGACCCGGAGGGAAACAAACACAGGAGCCTGTCAAGATGAGAAGTATCGCCAAAAAGAGGGAAAGAATCAAGGTTCCAGTGGGAGAACTAAGCGACGAGGAGATAGCCAACCTAACAGACACAGAGTTCAAAACACCGGTGATAAAGATGCTCACAGACTTGACAGATATGCTTAAGTATGGCAAACGCATAAGGGAAGAAGTGAAGGCTATGCTAAGTGAAACAAAGGATAATCCACACGAAACCAATGGTAAAGGGAAGGAAACTGGGGTTCAAATCAATGATTTAGAACATAAGGAAGAAAAAAACAGTCAACCAGTACAGAATGAGAAAACAAGAATTGAAACAAATGAGAGGCTTAGGAACCTCTGGGACAACTTTAAATGTGCCAACATCCTAATCATAGGGTTGCCAGAAGGCAAAGAGGAAGAGCAAGAAATTGAAAGTTTATGTGAAAAAATAATGAAGGAAAACTTCCCAAATTTGGCAAAGGAAATAGACATAGAAGTCCAGGAAGAACAGAGAGTCCCAAAGAAGCTAGACCAAAGAGGACCACACCAAGAAACATCATCATTAAAATGCCAAAGGTTCAAGATAAAGAGAGAATCTTAAAAGCAGCAAGAGAAAAGCAGAGAGTTACCTACAAAGGAGTGCCTGTAAGACTGTCAGCTGATTTCTCAAAAGAAACTTTGCAGGCAAGAAAGGGCTGGCAAGAAGTATTCAATGTGATGAAAAGCAAGGACCTACAACCAAGATTACTCTATCCAGCAAAGCTATCATTTAGAATGGAAGAGCACATAAAGTGCTTCCTAGACAAGGTAAAGCTAAAAGAGTTCATTATCACCAAGCCATTATTATATGAAATGTCAAAAGGACTTATTTAAGAAAAAAAAGATCAAAACTATGAACACTAAAATGACAACAAACTCACAACTATCAACAACTGAATATAAAAAATAAAAACAAAATCCCACTACGCAAACCAGAATAGGAACAGAATCATAGGTATGGGAATCATTTGGACGGTTACCAGCTGGGAGGGGGGAAGGAGGAGAAATAGGGAATGGTGCAGGGATTAAGCAGCGTAATTGTTTGGTACAAAATAGACAGGGGGAAGTTAAGAATAATATAGGAAAGGGCAAAGTCAAAGAACTTATATGCACGACCCATGGACATGAACTAAGGGGGGTAGGATTCATGGAGGGAAAGGGCGTACTGGGCAGAGGGGAGCAAAGGGAAAAAAATTGGGACTACTGTAACAACATAATCGATAAAATATACTTTAAAAAAAGAAACAATGCAGTAGAATGTATAAAACTGATTATTAAGAAAGGAGAGCTGATGCTTTGGAGGCGGGATTAAACTCCTTCAGAACTCTGCCTGGGGCCCCTGACCCCCTCACCGGTGGTGTTTGAGGAGCTGGTGTGGAGCTCAGAGCCACACAGATGCGCCATCCCAGAGCGTGAGTTGTTATTCTAAATATCTGAAAGGTGGGGAACTGATTACAAATAAAGCAAAACAGTTAAAATTACACAAATCCATAGGTATTTTGAATCCAAATGTGCACTGAACAGTTTTGTGTATGTTTGTAGGTATAACTCTATGTGTACTTGGATGTGTAAAGGCGTAGAGAGATTTGGGTGATATTTACCTGACTCCTTATGCATTAGGGTTTGGCTATCACAATTTGCCCTGCTTTGTCAGAGATGCCACCTGAAGCCTTGTGGCCCTCAGCCCAGAGCCCAACCTTTGCTGCATGAACCCCAGCTTCCATGAGACTCAGCAGAACTGGCTTCTCATGGGGGCTCCAAGGGTGGGCCAGTGCTGCAGTCTCTTGCAGTCAGGTGCCAGCTGGATCCCAGTTCAGAATCATCGGACGGATTATTATACTTCTGCCCTTTGTAGTTAGTTAAGGAGTAACGTGTGCACCCGCCGCTATCTCCTCTCCCCTGTCACTCTGAGCATCCATGGGGGCCGGGGGAGCGGCGCTCTGGGAGATTGGCCTGTCTCTCCCACCTTTCCTCCCTAACCCAGGCTGATGAAAGTATTGTGGAAGCCTGTCCCATAGGCACACACCATACCCCAGGTATGTGGGTGTCAGTCAGTATAAAAAAATAAAACCACTGAATGAGTCACTCTCACCTGTGGGAAGAGATATGGGCCTGGGGCGGGGAGGGAATTGGCTGCCCAGAGGGCTCAGCTTCAGTCTGTCTGTCCAGCAAATTCCTTCTAACCCCAGGCCATAACTGGAGTCCTTTGCTAGGGGACTTGCCCCTTGTCCTCACCATCTGTTTGGCTTCTTGTGAAAACCTTTGGTGCTTACATCAACATTTAGTGCACCCCAAAGATCACATGACCATTGCAGTCAGCTTTGGGAGCAGAGGCGTGAACAGACTCATTTGATCTATATGCTTGTCTGTGGCTCTCCAGCCCTGCTGAGAAACCCACTCCCAGAAATGCTTCAGGAGTCCTGCAGAGTTTTGTTTAGAATTCCTGGAAGAGGCTGATGAGAGCCACTTTCAATGCTCTTCTGTCACCCTCCTCCCTCCTGTTGCCCCAGCCTGGGCTGGAGGAGAGGAGCTCCAGGGGACAACTTGGGGAGGGGACTTGACACCCCACAGCCCCTTTTGGCCCATGACAGGGAAGCTACTAAAAGAATATTTGGAAAAAGACTTCTGCTCCAGGCTTAAGGTGTCAAATCAGTTTATTTGAATCTCTAGTGTGGATTATTGCTATCAGATAAGGATTCGAACCATTGAGCTGAAGACAGAGGGTCAACAAAGGCTACCACTGAAATACTAGTTTATGGTAGACATTGCTAGTGGATGGCTTTACAAGTGACCTAGGTATATAATTGGTTTGTTTTGAAAGGGGCGTGGAGTTCTCAGGGTGCTCTCTTTCCCATAGTGCCCTAATAAATGACTACAGTTCCTGAGTTCTTCACTTTTGTCACTGTGTATCATCAAAATATGCACCAGTTATAGGTGATGCTGATAGGAATATGAAAACTAAACATTATAATATTGAATGGATTTAATGAGTAGGAGGTGCAGAAAATATTCTTATATTTATACTTTATGATGTGTGCATTGTTTTTACATGTATTCTCTCGTTTGATCACCACAAACCAGCCCTTGTGACCTAGGTTCTTTCCTGGCCTTATCTTGAAGAATTTTGGGAATCTAATAACAGTGAAACCTCTCAGTGCCTTTCTATGATCTGTGAAGGCTCATGCTCATTCTTCCTCTCCAGCTCTGGCCTTGACCTTCCTTTTAGATCTCATCTCCTACTGGTTCTTAATTCTTACTGTAGTTCTGGCAATAGCAAACCCCTTGCAGGTGTCTGAATGTGGCACGTTCTTTTATGCTTCATTCATTCATTGCTAGTTATATGGAAAGCACTGGGGTACTTCTCCCCACCATGCATACCTCTCATTTTAACACAGGTAAACTGTGTCTGTGTGGTAAGAGCTTTGGTGTTGGTGCTGGGGACACTATGAGGAGGGCCATCAAACCCTGGCTTGGGTAGTTCGAATAAGGCAAGTCCTGAGCTAAGTCATTTTGGTGGGAGGGGAGCTGCACAGTCAGGAGAGGAGAAGGAGGCAGCCATTAGGGCCAGCATGGACCTCGGGGCAGGCAGGGATGGGTGAGTGATAAGGTTTGGTGTGGGCAGATAAACCAGCAGGTGTGCTCGTTTAGGACTTTCCCCTGTGGCCTGAAGGCGACCGTTAAATGTTTTTTAAATAGGGGCCTGGCAGGGTACATATTGTTCAAAAAGGCCATTCTTGGGTATTTCCTGTTCTTCCTGCTTCTACCCCTGAAACAGGCTTTATATGCATTTCAGGTGTCACCCCCTCTGCATGTGCTGCAGATTCCCCGACTGTTCGGCTCCCTCCTCTGGTCTCGGAACCCTGGGTGTGCAACAATTACTTTTGCATTTTAACTGTTTACTTGTGTTCTTCCTGCAGGACCACTGGTTCTCAGAGTTTAAAATGCAGATTCTTGCCCCCCCCCATTACTGATTTAATTTGGAATAGACTGTGAATCTCCAATTTTTAATACGCAGAAATATACAGTAGACTGTAAGCTTAATGAGGCTGCCCCAGGCATTGCATGTGTACATGCACGTGTACACACATCCATGCGTGCACAGACATCCACGCACTTTGTCATTTATTGTCAGAAACTGTATTTTTTAACAGTGTGCCTGCTCCAGATTGGCTTTCCTACAAATGTTTGATTTAATGAAAGAAGTTGCCCAAATTTATATAAGTAAGTAGTGTTGGAGCCTAAATTAAAGCTCCCACATAACTCTGAGCCCAAGCCCTTTTACAGGTAACTACATCACAGCAGCCACATTGTGATGGCCTTTGAGAAGCAGGCAGTCCCATTAAATCACAGCGTCCTAGAGACCCAGAAATGGGAACAAGGGGTCTTGAACTTGCATTCTGTAATGTTCAGTTGCTTGTTAGTGGCATCCTCAAGGATACCACTAATAGGTGTTAGAAACCGATTATGACAGATCCTGGGAAAATATAAAACTGTAAAATTTAGCTCTAGCCTCCAAGGACTTTTTTGTCTTCTTGAGGTAAAAGGCAAAACTGCACAGGCAATTGAATGGCTATGCAAGACCGTGAGGGCTAAATGGAGCCTTGTGCACAGAAAAGCAGCACTGTGCAGTAATAACGAGGGAGAGAGGGAGAGCGCGCTGTGAGCTGGAGGGTTCCGCAGACGCTTGGTGAGGAAGCGCTTTTATGAGGATTGACTTTGAGGAGGTGAGAAGCCATTGCTGGTGAGGGGGGTGACCTGGGCAGAGGCCGGTAGGAGGAAGGGTCCTGAGTGGCCAGGACACCAGTTTGGAGCACAGATTTGTAGGGCAGCGGCGGGTGGGGGGTGGGGTGGGGGGTGGTTGTTAACCAGGAAGGAGATATTGGTCCAGGCTCAGGAGGGCCATAAATGAAAGATTGGGATATGTCAGCTCTTTAAAAGCCTGTTGTCATTGTCCGTAACTTCATTCACCTTACCAATCAAATCATGAATTTCTGTGTGTAAGATAATCGCCCTATACTCCTCTTTTTGGAGAGCCCTGGCTACTCTTGAGTTCCAGGTCAGTGGAAGGCAGACCAAGGTGCATCCTGGGACAGTTTCATTTGGCGTTTTCACACGGAGGAATGTGTTCATGTTCCTGCCTGTTCCATGTGCCCGTGCCCTGCACACACTGCCAAGCTGTCACATGCCCTCTTGGGCAATGTTTGCCAGTGCCTTCCATGAAAACATTTTCTAAAAATTAGAACTGAGCTCTTTAGCTATTAATCCAAAACCCAGTGCTCAAACCATCAGACACACGCTCTAGAACAGAAGTTTCAGTTCACACTGACCCTATCATCGGTGAAACAAGATTCTTAGCTTTCACAAGTCTGGGCAGACAGCCTGTGAGGAATGTTTCCATCAGAGGTGTCACTTCTTAATAACCCTTTGATCCAGGATAATTTCTTTATAGTCTTAGCTGGTAATTTTGCCCCAAGGATGTCTGAGTGGTTTCCCATGAAGACTTTTGTTTTGTTCCGAGTTTGGGAATGAAAGAAGAAAGTCTCTGTTATTACTGTTATTTACAGTTTTAAGTGGAAGGCTATAGTTTACTGGAAAATCATTTCTCTTCAGGGTCTTTTACCCACAGTCATTGTCTGAAGCTAAAGCACCCTATCCTTGCGTACACAGAGGAATGTTCTCATACAACTACAAGAAAATGCGGAAAGTTTTGTTTGAAAAAATTCAGCTCTTTCATCTCTCATGAGTTATTGCTTCAGGAATGCAGTTTACCAAAGTGGTTTAGAGACAGGTTTGTCAGGGGGAAATGCATGCGTTTCCAAAAGCACCCATGTGGCTCTCCTCCCAACCCCCCGCCGAGTTACTGGGCTACCCCTGAGGCAGAGAATTATTGAGCCTGTTTATTCTCTGACTTGAAGCCGGCAACTGCTTGTTGTAAGCCCTTACCAAAACAGGTCGTTTGAGAATTGATCCACTTTATTTCCGTCAACAGAGCGTTAACCTGGTCCTTACGGTAAACAACAAAAATGCTTCACTTCTGTAAATGGGAGCTCTTATTCTGGGAAAGTGAAAATTTTCTGGGTCTGTCCATCACAGAAAATATTCCCCACTGGTTTGATTTTGAGATTCAATGATTGTCTGTTAAAGTTCAAAATAACTTTTTTCTCTAGTTAGCCTTTTTTGTAAGTGCCTCTTAAAAATGCCCCTCTCTTGGAGGGGAGATGGAGGTGGATCAAACTTTCGATAGTAATCATTTTTCCTTTTTTACAGAGATGGTTTAAAGAATTCTGAATGTTATAGTTCATGTCCCACCCCTGGGTTCCACATTCAAGGCTAAAGGTTCAAAATGAGTCCTTAAAGGAAGCAAAATTAAAGCAAGAGGGAATGATAATCTCTTAACTGTTCAACAGTTTCACAATGAGTGTCCAGTTATCTGGAGAACAGAGGGAAACACGAAAAGCTTCATTCCTTACAGATCAAGGGAAACTGGCTGCCGTGTCTTCTTCCCCTCAAACACGAAACTGAGAAAAAGGAGCCTTGGAGGCCAGAAAGAACGCAGACGGTTCGTAGGCCTCTTTCATCAGAATCACTATGTCACACTGAGGAACCAATTTATAAACTTTGCTCAACAGCTCAAATAGAAACCTGTAGAACTGAGTCAACACCTTGTTTCTCAAGGGCAAATGGTGCCGGTTTATAAATGGTTTACAGTTAGAGGGCATGCTCTCAACCACAGTTTTTTATCTTTGTGATCAAAGATGGATTTGAGAATTTTATTTTTTTAATGTCTGTGCAATAGCTGAGGATGCTACTTGCAAAAAAGGGAGCTGAAGAGTCACAGCTATCGCTGATGCTTTCAGAGCCTCAGGGATCCTGAAATACAGGGGTGGGCAAAACTTGGGCTACAGTTGTTCGTATGGAAAAATACAAATTAATAAACAAGAATACAGGAATAAACTGTGTTTCACATACTCACAACTGTAAACCTCCTTTTGCCCACCCCATTAACTATGCCGGAGCTGACTAGTTGAAGTGACAGTTGCTAAAATCAAATGTATTTCAGTTAAGAAAAACATGATAGTGATGTTAACAAGACTCATTCCAAAGCGGCCAGAAAGTATCACTGTGTGTGCACTAGGAATTATAAATAGAGAGGAAGTAGAATTGATATAATTTGGATTATTTTTATTAATTTTTAAAATATTAAAATTTAACTGGATTATCTCACTCAGAGGTGGTATTAAAAATCTTGACAAGAGTGTAATTTTTTTGCTGCTTCTTGGCTGGAATAATATTATATACATAAAATTTAAAAACACATAAGTCCAGCTTTTCTCCCCCCCTTCCCCAGGATGTTATAAAAAGTAAATGTGAGCCCTAATGTTTCTGGAGCCTTCTTTGTCTTCCTCAGTCTGGTCATAGTCTTGGGCAGAGAGTTCTCAGGTAAATTCCATGGAGTTGATACTAGAGGCATCTGTTTCTTTCCTCAACAGGAAAAACAGTCGCTAACTGCTCAAATAAACAGCTGAAAGACAACTCAATTTCTAAAAGTGGGCAAAAGGTTTGAACAGACATTCTCACAAAAATTATTAAGGGCCAATAAACATATGAAAACATGCTGCACACTTTTAGGCAGTAGGGAAATTCAAATTAAAACCACAGTAAAACACCACTAGAATGGCTAAAATTAAAAAGAACAACCACACTAAATATTTATGAGACTGTGGAGTGCTGGAACTTTTCATGTTATTGGTCAAAGTGAAAAATAGTACAGCCACTTTGAAAAAAGGCTGGGCAGTTTCTTTCAGGACTAAATATATATCTACTCAAGGATGCAACAACTTCTGTCTTAGATGTTTACCCAAGAAAAATGAAAGCATATCTAAATGAATGGAAAGTAGATGCCAAGTGTTGAACATCTGATGGAATAAAAAAAATAGAGAATGTATTTGAGCTTGATATTTGGAATAGTTTCTTTGGAGCGGTTCGGAGTGGATGCCTAGAGGAGAGAATGTAACTGTATCATTCTGCTTGGCTCCACAGTGAACAATATTTATATAGTCAGTAAATGCTGTGTATTAGTTTCTTTAACATCCATGCTGTTAGACATATGCATTGTTATTGTATACTCTCCTGGTGAAACAAACCTTTTATCATCATACAGTCACTTCTTTTTATTTCAAGTAATTCTATGTCTCTTACAGTGTATTTAATCTGACATTGATGTGGTTACACTGCATTTCTTTTGGTTAGTATTTGTCTTGTATCTTCTTTCATTCTCTGACTTTCCACTTTTTTCCATCTATGTTTTAGGTTTGTGTCTTATGAACAGCAAATGTGTGTGTGTGTGTGTGTGTGTGTGTGTGTGTGTGTGTGTAGTTGATTGAGATTCTCCCCATCACCATCGCCACCAACTCCATTTTCCTCTCTCTTCTGGTTTGGGAGAGAAAACCTTTTTTTCTTTAAGTGACTGTACTTGGAATTGTAACATGTCTGTGTAACAAACTCTAAAGTTAGTCATTACTTTGCCTTCCTACTGCGCAAACAAGAATCTTAAAAGGCTATAACTCCAGTCACCTTCCTTGTGACTCATGTGCAATTGGTTGGTATTTTAAATGTTTTATTTTATTTTATTTTTCTTTTGAAGCACCATTAACTAGACATTATTACTTACTTATTCCATCATTGTTTGTTTACTTTTACCTACATACTTGTGATGTTTTTACTCACCATTTTCTTCTGAAGTTCAGACCTTTCTTTGAGGATGATTTTCCTTCTTGAAATACAAGAAATCTCGTACACCTTTTAAAGGTTTATTTCATGAAGGTATTTGGTGGTGAACTGTCTCAGTTTTCTGAAATACCTTTCTTTTGCCTTCATTTTGAAAGCCAGTTTCACTGGCAACATAGGCTCTTAGGAGTCAGGCAGAAACTCACTGACCATTTAGCTAAGCTTTTTCTGTTTTCAGAGAAAGCTTGTCACTGCACAGAAGGAAAACATGACTTTTCCAAGGATCCCCACTGCCCGCAAGATGAAGTACGATTTCTTAGCTTGATACTGAAGATACCCTGTCTGCCCACATTGTCACTCCAGGATCCCCACCCTATATGTCCTGCTACTCTTTGAGAATCTGTTGTATTAGAGGAGTTGGTTTTCTCATTGTTCCCTGATGCTATGTACCTGGGCTTATGTCATGCTTCACAGAATGAATGTAAAGCTTTCTACTTGGTCTAAGGCCTACTCTGCCATCAAGGCCTAAACTAAATGCCATCTCTGCCATGGAGACTTTCTCAACCACCCCAGCACTAGGTATCCTTCCCTGCCCTTTACTCCTCCAGCACCTGCAGGTAGCACTTAGTTTCGCTGCTTGGTACTTTCCATCTCTCTAAAGCTTGTTTCTCCAACTAGAACATAAGCCCATCAAGATTAGGGGCCTCCAAACCTTTTTAATACTGCAGATATCAGTGAACAATGATTGATCAGACACCCCAAATATATGTATATTTCCTTGTAAGTGTTATACATATGTTGTACCATATATGTTATAAACACTATAAATTATCCACAGCAGAGAAATGAAGAATGAGAGAAACAAATGGGAGGCCCAGTCATTTCTCCCTATACCTCAGCATAATAATCTGAGAATCTTCTTGGGGTACTCTTACCCTATTGCTTGGTGCTCTTGGCCCTAGCAAATGGTAGGCGTTTGATAAGTATTTGACAATGAAATTGATCCTATGCATAGTAAAAGCCATTTGCGATATTTCTTCACCATTAGACTTTCGGTTGTCGAGGGCATGACTGTATCTTCTTCTCCATTGCACCCCTACTTCCCATCATGGTGTCTAGCACTTAATAAATGTTGAAAACCTGAATAAGCATAGGATGGAGAGGGAATGAAGAGGTTGAGTGTGCTTAGAGCAACGTGGGGACCAAGGTCACAACAAAAGAGAACCTGCTATTTAGTGTCCGACATGGGGCAGAATACCTCCTTGTCCCCAAAATGACTTGTGAATTCAATGACAGCTTAGGGTTGAAATGTCTCGTGCTCTTCATTTTTCAGCGGGCACCCCAGCAGTTTGTTGAACTGTTGTGTAGACTGTATGTTCACTAAATTATGATAAAGCTCTAAATTAAAATGAAAATATCCAGACTTTTGTTAATGTGCTGTGTGAGCTGGTACTAAAGACTTCAGAGGATGGAGGCAGTTGTCACACATCATGCAGATATATGGAGGATTCTTACATACATCTGCTTTTCCTAGAAAAGTATGAACTCATATTCAAGGATATAGACTGGGTTTCACATAGTAACAATGAGAGCCCTTTGAATGGGTTTTAAGGAAGAAGAATCCATTTGTCCTTGACTAGTGCAATTTCCTGGTAGCACAGGAATAATGACACTGAACTCATTACCAATCCAAAATGCTACTTTCGTCAGAATTTTCAATCCTGCTCAATACCAAACCTTTGTTTACACTGTTTAAAAAATAAACAAGTATAATTTCTTCATCTTTTTAAAATTTTATTTTGTTCCTGTTTCATTGAAGGCATAATGCAATTGTAAAAACAAACAAACAAACAAAACCCAGCTAGCAGCCAAGATATACGCTTCTAAATTGTCTGCCTCTGACAGGAAGTGACCACACGACATAAATGACATCTGATTAAAGAAGCTGTCTCCTTTTTTTTTTTTTTTAACTACCATAAAAAGCTGGCTGAGGTTCAAAGCCCTTGCATCAGCGTTGCAGGAAATTTGGTTATGTGATAAGGTGTTTTACCTTCAGTGTTAGGTTTTGCATCAGTCTGTTTACAATAAGCAATGGTGCCATAGTTTTAAAAATCATGTTGAATCAGCAACATGAGAGAGGCAGCACTGCTTCCATTCCATCCATGTAGTTGGAGAAGGAAATGATTAAGCATCATATTCCTCATGGCTAACATCCTGCAAGGCTTTTCTAAAATTATAAAATCAGAACTTGAAAGCTTAAAAGGGACCTTAGAAATCTACTAGTGGAAAAGAGAAAAAAATGGAAAGGGAAATGGAATTAGCCAAACTAACGGGCAGGATTCTTTTAGTTCTCAGCAGGAAACACATGTTTATCTGGAAAAGATTTTGGTTGAACCAGGTTGTTTGTACAAGAATCTTTTTTTGTGAGGAAGGAAGACCAACCTGAGCTTGGGGGCTGGGGTGCGTGCGGGCGGAGAGAGCCCTCTAACTTTCCAGTGAGTGAGAAGAAGTACAGAGATTTCAAATAGGAAAACCCTACTTTCACAGGGATGGTATGCTAATGGTACTAGTTTACTTTTACGTTATTTGTGACTATATTCATTTTATAAGACATGATAGTTAAGTGGTAACTTTAGCATTAGGTGCTATAAAAACAGAAATAGTGACTTTCTAAAAGATACGGAAAACTTATGTCCACACTAAAACCTGCACACAGATGTTTATAGCAGCTTCATTCATAATTGCCAAAAGTTGGAAACAACCAAGGCATTTGTCAGGAGGTGAAAAAATAAATAAACTGTAGTACATCTGGACAATGCAATATCATTCAGCCCTAAAAAGAAAGGAATAATCAAGCCGTGAAAAGACAAGAAAGAACTTTAAATGCATATTCATATGTGATAGAAGCCAATCTGAGAAGACTACCTGCTATATGATTCCAATTATATGACGTTCTAGAAAAGGCAAAGCTATGGAGACAATAAAAAGTTCAGTGGTTTCAGGATGTGGGGAAGGGAAGGAGATGAATAGGCAAAGCACAGAGGATTTTTATGGAGCGAAAGTACTCTGTGTGATATAATGATGGACATACGTCCAAGCCTGAGAGTGAACCCTAAGGTAAGTTATAGACTTCGGGTGATATGATGTGCCAGTGCAGGTTCATCCTTCATAACAAACGTGCCATTCTGGGGAGTGATGATGAAAATGGAGGAGGCTGTGCATGTGTAGGGCAGGAGGTATATGAGAGTGTCTGTTTCTCCCTCTCAATTTCACTGTAAATCTAAAACGGTTCTAAAAAATAAAATATTTTAAAATTACAGGAAGATGTTTTGGGTGAAAAGCAGTTGACAAAATAGCACAGAGACTATGACACCACTTAATGAAAAATTGCGTTTCTCTCCGGTGTTTATATTTGGCATGTTCACCAAAATGATTCAGTGATTCAAAGTATGGGAAGATTTAAGATGATTTTTAAAAAATTATTTATTTGTTTGTTTGTTTGTTTTATTTTTAGAGAGAGGGGAAAGGAGAAAGAGAGGGAGAGAAACATCACTGTGTGGTTGCCTCTCACGCGTGCCCCCAACTGGGGACCTGACATGCAACCTAGTCATGTGCCCTGACTGGGAATCAAACCAGTGACACTTGGCTCGCAGGCTGGCGCTCAATGAACTGAGCCACACCAGCCAGGGGCAAGATGATTTTTAAGAAGCCACTTTTTTCTTTATAGTTTTCTGTATCATTAGAGTTTTCTATAGTAATCATATATTATCTTTATTAAAAAAACAACAACCTAAGAGCAAAAAGAGACATTTTAATGTTGCCTCTGCTCTGCCAGTTGAAATCATATGATGGCTTCATTGTTTTATGTTCAAAAGGTTACCGGGGAAATGGGAGATACCATGAGTAGGAAATTTTCTCCCCAGTTAAATTTAGTAATGAAGGAGAACAGAAAAATGGCCCAATCATTGGAAAATGTTTCCATTTTTAAGCATATAAAACACAGATACTTTCTCTAACTTAAGCTTGGAGTCGAAGACAATGCCATTTTGAGCTGTTTTCCAGAAAGTCAGGTCGTCAGTGAGAGTAACGATCCAATCCAAATTTGATGAAACAGAAACCCATTTCCTCTGCATCCTGAACGCTGGTGGTTATGATCCACTGAGCAATGTTTAATTTTCATTTTTAATAAACTGAAGAATGAAGAAGTGGCAGCTGGAATTCCATGGATGAAATCAGCAGTGGGAAATGAAGTATTTGTAGATTCATAGCAACAGAGAAGAAGTTCTTACCAGTTTTGTAGAAGGGAATTGTAGGATTCTTGCATTTAACCTTAGGGAGCACGAGGGAGTTTCTGTCATTAAATGATATGTGCAGAAAGGAGTAGGCACAATACTAGTTGAAGATAATTAGTGTAAGAATTTGCTATTTATTCTTCACCTCCTCCCACAAAGAGTTTGAAGCAACTTGCTGGGAAGTGTACGCGGCAGCAACGTACAAAGAAGAAATCAAGACCAGGGTAAGTGTAAAGTCACTCTATGGCAGATGACATGGATGCCCTGCTCGTATTTCCTCTCCTGCCACAAAGGAAGGCTGCAGATCGGGGAGAGTTTGCTCCCTCAGCCCCTGAAGCAACCATCAACTGATGACAGATGGGAGCTAGAGGATGTATGTCCCATTTTCCTTGCCCCTTGAGGATCCCCAGAGGAGCCCAGTCACCTGGCAGGATGAAAGGGAGAAGGAGATAGGGTGGGATCCTCAGAGCCAAGGCTGTTGAGTCAGGGAGGTTGGCATTGGTGTCTACTGAACAGATTACTAGATGAGTGTAAGATTTTCTAGCTTTAAAAAATAACTTTTTATTTATTGATTTTAGAGAGAGAAGCGTAGGGGGTGGGGGAGTAGAGAGAGAGAGAGACCCATTTTTATTGTTCTGCTTATTTATGCATTCATTGGTTGATTCCTGTGTGTGTCCTGACCCACAACCTTGGCATATTGGGACAATCCTCTAGCCAAATAAGCTACCCAGTCAAGGCAAGATTTTCTAACTTCTTAGTAAAAGGACCCCTGGTTCTCTAAGGTTGGCATCAGGGAGACCTGCCACCTGGACGATGTGGCTAGACCTTGTAGCCCAGGTCACCTTCCTCTGGGGAGTCTCACTTTTCACTAGGACCCTCTTTGTCTACCATGGTACCTGGAGGGTGGCAGCTCCCCTTTAAAGCACTCTCTGAAACAGAGCTCAGGCCTGGCTGGACCATGTAAACCAGGCTTAAAGGCAGAAACTGAACTGTACACAGAATAACATGCACTGGATGGTCATCCTTAACAAGAATGGTTAACAAATTCTCTGTGTGCCACCTCTCCAGGGCTCACTCCTAGCCTACCTCAGTCTGCCTTTGCGGAGCCTTGTAGACACCCCATTCCTGGGGCCCCAGGTCCATAGTCCAGGGACTGAGGACCAGGGGGAAAGGCTAGTCTCTCACCTGACTAAGGCCCTCGCTGAAAGTCATTTTGCTCTCTGAGTACTCAACTCTCTCCCAGATGTTGGATAGTGGAAACACCACCCTTCGGGGCAAACCTACTTCTGTTACCTTGCTATGGTTCAGATAGGACTACAGTTAGCCTAACTTCCATACAGGAAGCTCACAGAGACTGTTGCATGGGAGCCATCCTATTAAGAGTGTGACATGATCCAGTTGAATTTCATAAGCGTAACTGGATGAATGAAGAATGGGTTGCAGAGGGGAGCAAACTGAAGCAGGGAGACTGGTTAGAAATTATTTCATAGTCCAGATGAGAGAAGGAAAAAGGCATGAACTGTGTCCAATGAGTGTGGGAGGGAGAGATCCAGTCAGATCATGGTAGGTTTAGTAGAACTTGACAATTGATTGGTTGTGGGTGGAGAAGAAGGATCTGGAGAGATCACTAAGTTTTATTTTATTTTATTTTGTGGATGACTCCAATGATAGTGGTACTATTATCTAGGAGAAAGAGTGGGTTGGAGAGTAGGAAGAGGGTTCAGCCTACCAATGTCAAGTCGTGAAGAGATACTGAGAATCTACTTAGAAATAAGTTTAGTAGTTAGAAGCCAGAGCTAGAGCCACAGATTTGAGGGTCCTCAGTGTACAGCCAGTTCTTAGAAGCCAAGAGAACATAAGAGGCCTTTTATGAAATGAAGGAGTGTCCATAAAGACCAGGAGAATGATGTACAAAGAACCTGGGGATACACAGATGTTTAAAGATTGGGTAGAAGAGAAGAGCTGGTGGAGAAATTGTAGTGAGAGGAACCAAATGTTGTTGGAGCCAAGGTCTCTTTATTCAAGGACTAGAAAGGGAAAGTTCGTAGTTTGAACAGGGCTCTCTTCTTGTAACAATGGACTGAGAGGCCTTTCCCATGGCTCTTAATGGAATTTTGGTCCCATCCAAGTTCTGTTCTGATCATCTTTCTGCTGACAGAGAAGGCTGAAGTGATGTGTGAGGACAGGATCAGCTTTCATGGTGCTACGAGCCATGAGTTCTACTCAAGAGAGTCAGTCTAGTAACACGTTATTTTTCCCTCCTGCTTGTGCCCGCAATGGTCATCCTCATGAGTTTGCATGACGGTTGGTATTTATGTGGGCTGAGCTTCCTCAGAGGGAGACAGATCCCTGGGAAACACCTGTGTATGGCTTCTGTAGAGTCAGGTCTCATAAAACACTGAGTCTAATCACTCTTATCTGAATTTGGAAATTACTATGAGTCATATGGTTAAGCTCTTCTCAAACACCAGAGAAGATTTCAGTACCACTCAGAGCCATTTGGGGGCTTTGCTTTGCCATTTTAAAATAACACCTTTTGTTGCGACCTTTGTGACTGGTGCTGGAACAAATTCCAAGATCCCTCCCCTCTCCTGGTTCACTAAGTTTCTCTTCCCTTTTTTCCAAACAACTGCTAATCTCAGCCCATTTATGAAATCTTTCTTAATTAGAGGACTGGGTATGCAAGTCCTGTGATCCTCTTATCACTCAACACCCACTAAATGCTCTCACCCATTGGTTATGTGTTCTTCTTGTAAAAACTCATTTAAGTTACATATTTGCTTATTGCATGTCCTAATCTTTTTCTGTTGATATCATTATTGTCTCAGACAGGAATCATCTAAGTTTAGATGTTACGCATTATTCTTTATGCACACAATTTTGTAATCAGATGGTTTGCTTATTCATGTGTTTGATGATAATAAGCAAAATTCTGTCCCTACCATATCTCATTACCTTTCAGGGGCATATTTTAGAGATGTTTTAGAGACATAAAGAACATAATACTTTCTGGTTCTTTCTTGGCTAGTAACTTTTGGTCAACTCTAAGGTTTTCCTATTTGTTTTTCTCACAGTTATTACCTCCCATGTGCACAAATGATAAAAACCGATATCTCAGGAAGAAGAAAAAAAGACATGTGATAGCATTACTCAGTTGTTCAACAACAGTAAATAGAGTCTGGCGTCCCCACTTCTATCATTGGCTGCTTGACCTCACTTAACCTTCCTGTTAGTTTCTGTTTCCTTGCCAAAAAATGTGTTCCTTTCCAGGAGACCCAATGTTAATAAAGGACAAAGTGCAGTGTCGTGTTACCCAGAGCCTTGGGATAGAACAGGAGCGGAGGGTGCTTGCCATCGGGCACTAGCTAGCTGGATGAACCCTGGGCACGATGTTTAACTTCCCTAGGTAATGGTTTCCTAGGCATTGATTTCTCTTGTAGGCAATTAGGTGGTTGAATTAAAAATCCTTTTCTATTACTTGACCCCTATGGTAGTTTGAAGTAAGGGTTTAACAACAGTTATAATAGGTAACACTCAGTTGCTACCTACTGGGCACTTTTCTAATTAAGTTACAATGCTCAGCAAGTCCTCAGGATGGCCCTTTGAGGAGGGTTCTCTTGCCCTTCGTGTCTGACAAATGAGGAAACTGAAGCATAGAAAATGAAACCACTTGCCCACTGTTACCCAGTATATAGGCAGGAGAAGCAGGGTTCATGCTGGGCTCTAGATCCTGTGCCCTCGACCACCACACTGTCAGTCCGCTGTATAGAAAGGCCGAACAGTCTCCTCTGCCCGGCCCCTAAAAGACGTGCCATGGACGGTAGGAAACCACAGTGCCTTTGAAATTAAGCAAATGCAACTTAAAGTCACATTTGACACTGAATCAAAGTCACTTCCTTTATGCCTTTGGTATCTGTAATTCTGTAAATTAAAAAGCACCCTGTCACAGATTTTCTTTCTCTGATTTAATTTGCCCATAATCATTTAAAAGTGAGGGGCTATGATCTCTGCTTTTGGCTCTCATCAGAATGTTTCAGAAGTGCTTTGACATACAGACTTCTGCTGCTGGAATATAAACCCTTAAATTCAGCTAGGTGGAACAAAGGACTTAAGCTAAGAGGCTTTTACTGCTTTTAAGATAAAGTTAAAACAGTTTTACGGAGGCTTTAGAGAACCTCCTCCCCAACAAACCCTCATGTTAGCAACACAGGTTCAAGTCCAGCAAAACTTTTTGCAATCAAACCTTAACCTGGGGTTTTTGGTGGCTCCTAATCACGTGCATTCTAAAATTCTCCAAAACAGTGTATGGAATGACAATCAGAGTTTACAAAGTAGAATTTATATCAAAATAGTTCATCTTCATTATATTTGACATAATTATTCTCTACTCTGTTGATGGGATGGCCTGTAAAAACCAACTCAGAGCAGGTCTCCAGACCTGAGTGCCTCTAGAGACTGGAATGTGTTTCCATGCTGTGGCGGTGGGCCAGCTTCCTATTTACTTAGAGGCGTTGAGCACCTTAGGAGCAAAACAGAAGTTGTGATGCAAGTTTTGGCTGCAGAGCATGTTAGGGTTGCCTGACGTGTTCAATTAACATGTGATATAAAGAGTTCTCAGAGCCTGGGTTAGTTTAAGGCAAAACAGGATTAGTAGTCCTTTTAACCCAGTCCTAAGTCAACAGGAGGGGTGCAAGCAATGAGGAAGCTCCCTCTGCACTCTGTAAAGTAGGGTCGAGTCTGTACTCAGGTGAACATCGTGCGATCCAAAAGCTCTTTCTTCCTGTTTGTGACATCAATCAAGAGTACTGTGTCAGAGAAAGCCATTTGAAACAATGGGGGCCCCATTCTCTTAAATGAACAAATGTCTTGCATATTCCCAGGTGGGAGTGAGCACGTGCATGAGTGTGTTTGCATTTTATTAAACAAAAAGAGGCACACGTGTGAAAGAATATGTACAGAAAAGGGAAGAGTGACGTTTAATGACGATGACCACGTATGAAGTGCTTGTGAGGCACCTGTGATAGAGGTAAAAGGGACACAGCCCCCTGTGTCGCAGGGTAAGGGAAAAGATTGAGGTGCACTCCCAGGTTGCTAATGGAATAAAGCGGGGGAGCAGTTCACCTTGATTCAGGATTTGGGAGAGGCCACTTAGGCTCTGAGGGAGATAAAATTAAGTTTAAGTTCACTAGTTAAAAGACAAATAGGGTAGGGCATTCCAGGGGGGTTGAAAGGCATTAGCAGGGCATTAAGGGATTGCTTACAATCACAAGCAGTTTCTTCCTAAATCCTGTGGCTGTAAGGAATCTCCTGGAAAATTCATAGGTAAGGATATTGCTATGGTAATAGTTGTTGGGGGCGGGGGAGGATTTGATTTATGAAATATTAAAAATGCAAGTGAGCTGGCCTTTTAACCAGTCTTTATAGTATTAGGGAATTAAATAAGTAAATTCTTGGCAATTAGACCTCCGGGGAGGATTTAATTTGCATCTAGATGTCAATGTTGAAGCATTCAATACAAGTTTTGCACTGGCCAGCACTGAGCAGGCAGGTTAGTGGTAACACAGGTTAAGGGAGATACCATTAGGCCAATTTTTATCATCTGCCCACAAGGGGACATTAAAATCTGTTCATTTTATGGTTACTAAATGGCTCCTGGAAGTATTGTGGAAGAAAGCAGTACAGTAGAATGAGCTTATTCTTATGTGACCTTTACCTAAAATTGTAAGAATCTCCCAGGAATATTGATTGTGACACTGTCCCCATGGGGCAAAGGGGCTGGGGACAAGGGTATAGTTTATCTTCTTTGGATACATGTGAAACCTGAGAATAGAAGTACTTAGGTTGCTTACTGAAGATTTTACACACACACACCCCCGCCCCAAACTGAAGCAGGTATAATTTTAACTGTGCTAGAGCCTCTGAAGGCACTGGTGTCTTAGCCAAATTAATCTTGGCTATTTCTGCATTGCGTTCTTTGAGATTTCTGGTGTAGACCCTGATTTGTACTGTTAAAAAGAAGGTAGCATTGGAACTATTGTAACAATATAATCAATAAAATATACTTAAAAAGAAAAAGGTAGCAGTCGATGAGTATATAGGATACATTCCTGCTTTCTGGTATTTTTTTTTTTTTTTTAATCTGCATGCAGTACGGAGTACGAGATGTCCTTCAACCAACTGACCCACCTGGCCAGGGCACTTTCTGGCATTCTTTATATAAAAAATATACATATAGAAGTTGAATTGCTAAATGAAAAGAAATGTGTATTTAAAACTTTCACAGGTATTGTGGAATTGAATGCAAAAAAAAAAAAAAAAAAAATTACGGTTGACCCTTGAACAACCCAAGTTTGATCTGCACGGATTCACTAATATATGGATTTTTTTCCAATAAGTACTATAAATGTATTTTTTCTTTCTTAAGATTTTCTTAATCTTTTCTCTAGCTTACTTTATTGTAAGACTGCAGTGTATAACATATAACAGAGAGCATACAAAATGTGTTAATTTACTGGTAATATTATTGGTAAGGCATATATATGGTCAACAGTAGGCTTAGTAGTTAAGGTTTTTGGAGGAGTTAAAAGTTATGCATGGGAGGAAGGGGATCTGTGCCCTAAACACCATGCTGTTCAAGGGTCACATGTCTAACGCTGTTCTAAACACTTTGAGTGCATTACCTCATTCAGTCCTTGGCAAAACTATACGGAGAGCACTTCCTGGTTTATCTTCTTGTCTTACTTTTAAAAAGTTCTCTTTATTTGTTTGTTTAGGATACAAGTTCCATTTTCAGCATCTATTGAAATGATCATACTTATTTTCTTTCACCTGCTACTAAAATAAGATATAATAATAGATCTTCTAATAATATACCCATTGTTATGCTCCTGGGAAAACTCCCACTTGGTCACCATGGTTTTTCTTTTAAGATAATGCTAGATAGTAAGGAAGTTCCTGGTTATCTGAGTATAACTGCTACTAGGCAAAGTCTACATAAAATGAGTCCTTCAAAATGAGGACTAAATTTTGTTAATAGTTAAAAAGTGCGAAATGGAGTTTGAAAAAGGAAACTAAAATTATGAAAATATTATATTGAACAAATTTTGTTATTTTTCTTTAGGCACTAATTTTTAGAACAAAATATTTTTTCAGGTAATTTTATTATATCAGAATACTATATATTTTTTTTAATTTTAGAGTACAGTTGTAAATAGGATATTTTTAACGTATTGAGGCATCATTATTTCTCAGGGGCCTTTCCTTATATGTTGGTATTCAAATCATTCTCTCAAAATTATCATCATGCGATTTTTGTATCAAATTTCTTTTGTTCAGTTGTTAACTGATCTAACTCTAACTCTGCCAGAGCCATATCTGCCATGGGCTTTGGGTATGAAGTTTCAAACATCACTTTCCCTAGACTGCATGAAAATTCTTCAATTGTTGCAAGATTTTTCATTTTACTTTACAGTTAGTTTACATGCATATTAAGACATTCATCACACACCTTACCACATTCAATAAACTGAGAAGCCAATGTGATGGGCAGGGAAAGATGCTGTTGTTAAGTGGAAAGGAATATTTGTGTTGGGGACCAACTGTAAAAGAACAGGAAAGCAAAGACCCCATAACATGAAAATAGTCACTAGTATTTTCTTATATTGCTTTCCTATTCACTTTGTAATTACACTGACTTCAATAATGAAGATCCCTGCATCAATATTTATGAGTGAGCTTGATATAAGAGCAGAAGGGGGTCTTTTTCCTGGGTTTGTAATTGGAATTTAGATAGTTCAAAAATAATGAGAAAAATTTTTTTCGCTATTATTTTCATTAACCTGTAATGTAAATGTAGCATTTTCTTCCATTTATAAACAAACTATAGTGGTATTAGCAGTACTTCTGTTTAACAGTAGAAATCACAGGTTATTTTCATGTTATGTTATAGCTTTCACAGATATTATGAAATGCAATTTACCCACATAACTACTTCAAAGTTATTATAATAACTAGATCTACCACTAAGTATTTAATTAATGTATAGAAGAAGCATATATTATTCTGTCTCACTTAAAATACATTTTGATACTTGATTTTCTTTGCAATCTTATGTATCTTACTTTCTTAGATTTTAAAGCTTTATTCTGATAAGGGATCCATAGGCTTTGTTAGACTCTCTAGAGGGGTTCATAACATAAAAATGATTATTAATCCTGATTTATTTTCTTCTGTTATATCTTAGAATATATCAGTTATATCTTTAGTTCCTAACTAGCATTGAATCCCAGTTTCCTTTAAAATAGGGCTCTATTCTGAAACAGGTTGAAACACTAACATTACCTTGTCCTTGAAGCTGTAAAACAATTCACATATTAAACCATCTGGGCCTGGATGGGTGTTGACATGCAGTCCTTAGAAAACATTCTCAATTTCTTCCAAAAAAAAAAAAGGTCTATTTGGTTTATTCAGCTCTTCTTCAATTAATTTTGGTCACTTGTATTTTCATGGAAATCTTATTTCTTCCAGGTTTTAAAATTTATTACCAAATCATTCTTACATGATTCCTTAAATTTCCTTTGCATCAGTAATTTAAAAGCAGTATTGAAGATGTCATTTTTTTCACATGTGTGACTTTTTTGTTGTTTTTAAGTTTATTTTATTGATTGTGCTTTTCATTACTCTGAATACTTCTTGCCAATCCCTTCTTGACTGCAAAGTTTCTTTTGAGAAATCTGCTGATAGTCTCGTAGGCACCCCTTTGTAGGTAACTCTCTGCTTTTCTCTCGCTGCTTTTAAGGTTCTCTCTTTATCTTTAACCTTTGGCATTTTAATTATGAAGTGTATTGGTGTGGTCCTCTTTGGGTCCGACTTGTTTGGGACTCTCTGTGCTTCCTAGACTTGTATGTCTATTTCCTTTGCCAAATTAGGAAAGTTTTCTTTTATTATTTTTTCAACTAAGTTTTCAATTTCTTGCTCTTCCTCTTCTCCTTCTGGCAACTCTATGATTTGGATGTTTATATGTTCGGAGATGTCCCAGAGTCTTCTTATTCTCTTCTTGTTTTTTTTTTGATTCTTGTTTCTTCATTCTGTTCTGGTTGAATGTTTATTTCTTCCTTATGTTTCAAATCATTGATTTGAACCCCAGCTTCCTTCTTTTCACTGTTGGCTCCCTGTGGATTTTTCTTTATTTCACTTAGTGTGGTCTTCATTTCTTCTCTTATGCTTTTGCTGCACTCAGTGAGTTTTCTGAGCATCCTGATCACACCAGTGTTTTGAACTCTGCATCTGATAGGTTTACTATTTCCATTTTGTTTAGTTTTTTTCCTGGGGTTTTGTTCTGTTCTTTCATTTAGGCCATATTTCTTTGTGAAGATGTCATTTTTTAAAATTAATCAAAAGTCTTCATATTTGGGAAAAGTTCTACTATAATTACTGTCTTTAGATGGGGTGTTGTTTTCAGAGTCTTCAGATTAGAAGCCACAATTTAAAAAATGTGATGTTAGAAAAGGAACTTTGCACCTCTTCCAGGTTAATTTCTACCTATTCCCAGTTAACAGAGGTGACGCCGGGCCTGGCACTTTTGGGCTGCCCTCTCAGTGTGTTGTGGGCAATTCCCTCATTCAGTTTGTGAGGACACCAGAATGAAAGCAGAGGAATGAGAAACTCTGTTTCACCAGCTAGTAGTTGCAGCCAGTCGACGGACCTGAGTCCCACTGCCTGGACAGGGGCTAGGAGACCTTGCTGCTGATGTACCAGAGCATCGGAACTTTGGGAAACCCCTGGTCTGTGCTGGGGAGACTAACCCAAGAAAGCCAGTTTTAACCAGGCAACAGGAGTCTCAGGGTTCACATAGGTCTAACCTTAAAAATTAAGAGTCTTAAGGTCACTAGAAAAACATGATGATTTTCTGGGGTGTTTTGCATCTTAAAGAAAAAATAATTTAGGGAGTATTTTGAACTATCAAACTTTCTCAAACATTAAGTGCAGGTAGCTACATTACACACTTTTCCCACTTTCTTTTAATGTGCAGCTACTCTCCAGAGAGACCGAATCTTCAAACATTTTACCAGGAAGCGCCAAAGGGCTATGCGAAGGCGAGTCCACCAGATCAATGGACACAAGTTCATGGCCACTTACCTGAGGCAGCCCACCTATTGCTCGCACTGCAGGGAGTTTATCTGGTAAGAGGTTCCCTGACTTCTTTCATCTTAAGAGTTCCCATCTCAGAAGGAGAAAACAGTTTAATATCTGCAGCATGAATGGAGATCTACATTTTTGCGGAAGCTTTTATCATTTTGTTTAAGGCAGAGGTATTGGTTCAGAGTAATTTTTGAATATCGATCAAATACTTTGTATTTTGTTTTCTGCGATGACTTTGGATTTTATACCTTTTAGCAGTCAGAATGCAGGGTTAGTGTTTCTATCATTTTTTAACCAAGAAGAGAGTTTTGTCTAAATTAAAGGCCCTAAACTGGATGTTGATGGGAAGCCTATCAATGTGCTATCACAGCTATATGTATAGTCCTAAGGGAAAAGTTCCTGCTGCATTTTCTATTGAAAAAAATCACAAGCTGTGGCATCTTTGAGCCCCTTTTCCTTCTTTGCAGCAGTCTGTGTGGTCTGGTTAGCTGCAGCCCCTCCTTTCCCTGTGGTTAGACCCAAAGGGTGGCTATTCAATGCTGTTTATATCATGTCACCCCATTCTGCTTCCCTTCTTCATGTGACCTGCCTACCCTGTAGGCAATTGTGGTGACAACCTATGACCTCAACTGACGTTCTAAATGGAAACTTATTAATTTCACTACATTTTTTCCACCAAGGAAACATTAACTCCCACCCAACCAGCCTTGCTGACCCTCCCCCCCCCTCTGTCTCTCTCTCTCACACACACACACATACATACACACACACACACACTCTCTCTCTCTGTCACACACACACACACAACACACACACACATACACACACGCAATATTGGTATATGTATTACATATACATGGTTAAAATTCCGAACTCTGAAATTCAATCTCATCACCAACGAGATGTGTGAACATAGACAAGTTATATAACCCATTAATGTCTCCTCATTTGTAAAATAGAGTAAGTTTATTTTGTTTATATAGCAAACTTTTATATAGCACTTAAAGTGCCAGGTCCTATTCTCAATATTTTGCATTATCAACTCTTCTTATTTTCATGATAACCCTATAAAGTAGGCACTGTGATCATTATCCATTTTTATAGAGGTAACTATGGCTCAAAGAAGCTAGCAACTTGCTCTTAGATCACACCCCAGCCATCTGGCTTTAGGGGCTGTGCTCATAGCCAGCACATGCTATGGGCTTAGTAAGACATAGTCTTTGTTAATGAGAATAAGAATTTTATCACCGTCACCCAGAGCCTCTATGGGAGAGGGACAGAGATGGAAGCTGTGGGCATGATGGGCATACTGTGGCCATACCGCTGCTCTTCCATGGACTCCGGATGAGTGGGCTCAGGGAGGCAGGGGGCCACCTGGGGCCAGGCGGCAGCGCTGGACCCCACTGTTTGTGTCTGTGTGTATCTGCATCTGTAAGGTGGTGGAGTGACGCTTCACCTGAGGCTCAGACACACATACAGATGAGGGCTAGTTTTTCAGTGAGGATTTGGAGAATTGCCACAGTGGCAGTGGAATGAGAATTGCCAGTACCCACCCGTTTGTTTGTTCCATGTGGAGCCTTCTAATCTGTCAGATGGTTTCCTCTGTGTCTTGTGGTAATAACCAAGGGCTCAAAAAGCACATCATCCTTGCTGCTTCTCTGAAAATGTGTTTTTCATAAAAGACCAGAGGATAAAATTTGTTTTCCTTAAGTACTGCAATTATAGGAGCATTATTGCTAAAATAGTCATCTGATGGTAATTTTTTTCTCTGTTGTCTTGAACAGGGGAGTGTTTGGGAAACAGGGTTATCAATGCCAAGGTAAGAAAACATTTTTAAAACTGTGTTTAATCTTGTTCCTATGTTAAAAAGTGATTATACCAAGAGGAAACAATGCATTCCATTAATATTGTGGTAACTCTGCATGTCACATGAAATCCCTCCCCCACAAGAGAATTACAACTCTCTACTTTTATTTACATTTCGGCTATGTTTTTTAGACCATGTAGAGGGGATGTTTTATTCCTAAAGTCAAAATACCTAATTAGTTTAGTTGTTGAAAGTTTTGTCTCTGCAATAACATGAAAACACTAAAATCTAATGCCATTTTATGAGCGGGGCCCTTGAATCCTGAAGATAATTTTTTTTCACAATCCCATTGCCAATAGGGGTGAGAAGTAGCACAGTGCTATTTTCTTTTTACCTAATTAAGAGTAGAGGTTACTATCCAATTTGCCTTTTTGACTTAAAAAAAAAAAAAAAGAGACGTGACTGGAGTTAAGCTATTAATGATCTTTCTTGTATGTTATTATGCATTCAGTTTGTTTTGATTTTCACAATTCTAAGATCAATCTAATTTACTGGTATTCAGGCAGAATTGGAGTGAAATAAAAGTGGGGGGAATGAAAGAAAACTCATTACTCAGAAGAGTTAGCTGGCAGATTGGTTTTGTCTTTTATGCAGGCCTTTCTTGTTGTTGGCTTGCCCATCATCACATGGTGTACATATATGGTGCCCTCTTGATCTGTACCCTACAGATGACTGGTAAAATAGCACTACATGCGCTACAGTGGTGGCCTACATATAAGTAAGGAAATCCTACCTTCTCTTGTGAAGGAGGTAAGGTAAAACATCATAGCCCTTGAAATGAAATAGGACATACTCTTGAGTCTAATTTTTACTTTGATATGTATCAACAATTCTATTCTGAAATTTAGAAAAAGTGACTATATAATCAATACGGCAACGATAATTAACCTTATGTGAGTAATCTCAGCTCCAGAAAAGAACAGTTCACAGGTCGGAATCAATGTCACTTTTTGGCCTGCATTTTATGCATAGTGATAGGATATTTAATGGGCTGATTTTAAATGGGCCACATGCTGTTAAAAGACTAAGAAAGAACATTGGTCAGGAGACATAAAGACACCAACTTGTTCGTATCTTGCTAAGGGATATAAAACAAAACACCTGGCTGGAGAAAGGTACTGTATACCATGCTAACAGGAATTAAAAGCAAATAGACAAAGCAAACTTAAGAACAAGGAAAATTATAAGGGATAAGGAAAGGCATTATATAACAATAAAGTGGTCCATTCTTCAAGAAGACGTAATTCTTAATGTGTATGCACCTAACAGGCACCAAAATATCTAAGGCAAAAGCTGGTAAAACTGCAAGGATGTGTAGACAGACAAATCCACAGTTGTAGTTGGAGACTTTAGTAACTGAGGCAGAAAGCCAGTGAGGATATCATGACTTGATCAAAGTGGCATGTGTAGAGTATTCAAACAACCGCATAATATGCCTTTTCCATATTATGTTTATCAACATAGACTACATTCTGGACTATAAAACAAATCTTAACAAATTTAAAAGAATAGAAATCATAAAATGTATCTTTTAGACCACAATGGGTATAAACTACAAATGAATAAAAGAAAGTAACTGGAAAGCCCTCAAATATTGTGAGACTAAACAACACATTCTAAATAACACATGGGTAAAAGAAGGCTCAAGAGAAAAAAAAAATTGAATCAAAAGAAAATGAAAGTACAGTTGACCCTCGAACAACATGGTTTTAAAACCATTGGGTCCATTTATATATGGGTCCCCTTATACGTGGATTGTTTTCAATAAATACCTGTACTGTTTTATCTGTGGTTGAGTGTATATAGACATGCCATGCTGAATGAATGCACTGCTTTACACCCTTTTATGTAGGGGACTGGGCATCCATGGATTTTGGTGTTTGCCAGGAAGGCGGTCCTGGAACTAATCCCTCACAGTACTAGGAACAAGTTAAGTTTTTAGGGACTTAAAAATTATACATGGATTTTCAGCTGCATGAGGAGTCAGTGCCTATGACCCCCACATTCTTCAAGGGTCAACTGTACATTTTATCAAAGTAAGTGGGATTCAGTGAAAGTACTTAGAGGAAAATTTACAGTAATAAATGTACATATTAGAAAAGAAGAAAAATCTAAAAACCAATAATGTATGTTTCATCGTGAGAAACTAGAAAAAGGAGAGAAGCTTAAGCTTAAAGTGAGCAGGAAGAAAGAAATAAAATGAGAGTAGAAATCAGTAAATTTGAAATTAGTAAAGCAATAGAGAAAAATCTATAAATTGAAAGCTGGTTCATTGAAAAGATCAATAAAACAGACCTCTAGCCAAGCTAACTGGGAAAAAAAAAAAAAAAGCTCAAATGGCTCAGAATATAAGGATTTCCAATGTAGATGATGATTTTAAGGTCCCCTCATATTAAAAAAATCAGTTCTCTGGGAACTTTCAGTCTGGTTCTTCTGAGAATTCAATCTGGTGAAAGCTATGTTTGTTTTAAAGTACAGTGCTATTTGCTGACATGTCACCTGTCTTTATGTACTTAATCCTAAAATTTTCCACATGTCTTGAAAGACCTTAAAAATGATGTGTATTTTCTCCCTGCTTCGTTGCACATGTTCATCCTTGAATGGCAGGCTGAACTTTGTGCCATGTCAGTGGTCTTGATGAAAATGAAAAAGTTGCTTAGAGTTCTAAATATTCAAACAATTGATTGAGCGAGTCTGGAAATATTTAATAAATATATACTCTGCTCAAGGAATCATGCTGGCTGGGAATTCTGAGGGCCTTAGAGGCTATCTGTGGAAAATCTGAAATGAGGGGGACAGGCTAAGAGTAGGAGATCAGAGGAGGAAAAGATGGTTTCAGTCTAGAAGGGTAGCCAGGGGTAGTATTTTCATGCAAGAGACATTTTCTAAAGTTGTGTCTTGTTATAAACTTAAGATTTCGTTAGATGACAGGATTGAGGAAGACATAGACAGTGTGCGGGGGAGGGTGAAGTCTTGCTCCCAGAAGAGCAACGAGTCTAGTTTTTATTGAAACGAAGAACTCCCACAGAAGGCAGGAGACACATAAGCTCGGCATAGGCTCTGGAGGGCTTGAAACCTGGCTGGGAGGTTTGAACTCTGTTGATTGACAGTGAGATGCTACTGAAGGTGGAGCTCATGGGGTGAGATGGTCAAAATCATTCTGTGAGGAGATTCCTCTGGAGACGGGTACAGGCAGGCTTACAGCCAGGAAGGATGAATTAAGCTCAGGATTTGAATATGAGTAGTTGAAGCATGAGTAAGGACCTGAGCTAGGATGATGGTGAAGAAAATAAGACAGGAGCACTGGCTGCTATCATGGCTGCTATCATGTGTCATGTGGCCCAGAAATCCTAATCCAGCACCTCGGCTTGGGACAGCCCTTGTTGACTCTAGTGTAACTGGCTAGATAGACTGTGAGCCTCTGATAAATAGGTAACTGTGGCTTTAATTTTCTAGTGTGCACCTGTGTCGTCCATAAGCGCTGCCATCATCTAATTGTTACAGCCTGCACTTGCCAAAACAACATTAACAAAGTGGATTCAAAGGTAAGAGGAAAGCAGCTTGCTAATTAGTTGCCTACTCGTGTGCTCTCTCTCCCCCTCTCCCTCTCCTCTCTCTCTTCTCTCTCCTCTCCTCTCTTTTCTCTCTCCTCTTCCCTCTCCCTATCCTTCTCCTCTCTCTCCCTCTTTCTTTTTCTTTTCTTCTCCCTCCCCTTTTCACACTCTTTGAAGCCAATAGTGGGATCAGAATTGGAATGTCTCTCCTTTTTATATTATGGCATTTGTATTTCTGTACTTGTGTAGAGTGACCCATTCTTGAGATGATCCCATTAGTGATCAGCTGAGTATAAGCTATAGAGATTCAGTTCTTCTAATTTGGAGAAGGCTTTGGAGAAGTGAAAAGGCCCCCGAATTTGCCATCGGATGACCAGGATTTGAATGCAGAATCATCCCCTACTAGCTAGCTTCTCTCTCAGCCTCGTTCTTAAAATGGGATCAATGCTTCCCTCTTGAAACTGGTGCTATGGTTCAACAGGGCAGAAATAATGTGATCCATATGCTGTCAACCGTACATTGCACTTCCTAACTAGGGTGACTGTTGGCTTCCTCCAGCCTCTCAAGACATTTCAGGGAGGATGTATATCAGTACATAAGTGCTTGGCCCTCACTCTTGCCACTTGCATCGCATTGAGCTGGGGTAGGCATTATTCTAAATTCTGGAGAAAGAAAGCAGAAGAATTATTGCTGCCAATTCGCTGTGGATTTACGGAAGAATTGAAATGTCTGACTCTGGAACTCAGTGCTGTCCAGAAACAGGTTGCTGAAGAGCACACATTAGAGGAGTGTGTGCTTTCTTTTATGAAAAAGAGGCCAGAAAATTTGCAAGAGGAGTAATAATTGCCTCGCTCTTCGTCAGGTGTGAATGTGTTGTTATTGCTTTAAGTTATTGCCTAGTCTAAATATTTGCAGGAAACAGTGAGACTACACTTGATCTTAGCCAAAAGGCCAGGAAGTGCTTGTATGTGAGATTAAACTTTTGCACTCAGTTGTCAGAATGCAAAGGCCAGGTAAAGGCTGGAAGAGCTGATAGCCACTTGAATGTCACTTTGGAATGAATTCCTTCTGTGGTTCCATGCCCTCTGAGTGCCACCTTCTCTCCCCCCTCCGCCCCCACACATACCTTGTGACTTAATTTCTGGAAGACCTTGTGGTGGTAGCAAGTGTATACAGTCTATAGAAGACCTGTTTAATCCTGGAGTTAGTTAAAAGGTTCTAGGAAAAAGATATGGGGTGAGGGCATTGGTAGGGAGACAAATACAAGCTGATTATAAAAGTTGAAATAAAAATGTTCATGTCTATTTATCTCCTCAAATGATGAACAGTCTAATCTACACCACACTTTTCTTTCCAGTCTTGCTCGTTAGAAAATGTGTTTACTCTGCTTAGTAAGGCCCAAGTATTAATAGTGGCTGAGCGGTACAATAATATACCCAGCTCAGGCGTCATAGTAACTAACACTCAGCATTCAGTGGGCTCCTGTTACAGTTTTTACAGAAGATGTTGATGTGGAACTTGTCCCTCTGTTTCATTTTTTTACAGCTCGCTGAACAGAGGTTCGGAATCAATATCCCGCACAAGTTCAGCATCCACAACTACAAAGTGCCAACGTTCTGTGATCACTGTGGCTCCCTGCTCTGGGGGATAATGCGACAAGGACTTCAGTGTAAAAGTGAGTTACGTGAGTTACTGGGGTGCGGGATACCCACTTCTTTATAAGTCCACCAGGATGCAAGCTTTTGGAATTCTATAGGTCAAAATCTGACCTAGGACTGATGGTTTTAGATACTTTGTAAATTAACATCTTAGTAGTTCTCTATTTATGTGTCCCTTTGTCAGGTGTGGAAAAAGACCTACGTCTAATTCATAGTTTTCCTAACCATGGAATATTACATCAGTTGTTAAACTCAATGTTCTAGCCAGCTGGCTACCACTCATTTAGTGCTGAGTATAGACTCATTCTTGTGTGTTTTAATAGGTATTTGAAAGGGGAAAAATGGGATCTTGGTCAGAAATGGAAGAGGGTAGGAAGTCAGGTGGTCAAGAGAGACACTTGGGTGGTGAAGTAAGAACTGGCTGGAGAGGAGGTCTGATGACCTCACAAGAGATCAGCAGGAGTTGAGTTTGTGAAAGCGTAACTGGTGCTGCCCTGGTCTGCTCAAGGAATATGTACTGTGGCAGAGACAGAGGGTGGGCAGAGACCCTGAAGCTTCACTCACTGTGCCCAAACCCACTTTTGAAGCTTTTACCTCAGCAGAAAATCTGAGCCTAGGAGCCGAGCCCTGTCCTATTAGGACTTGGGGCACTCTTGGCCTTCAGATATCTCCCATTGAGTTGCCATAACAACTGGCTGTCATGGGGTGCCCTGTTGAAATACATGTGAATTTCATCCAGAAGCCTTAGTCACCAGGAGGGGCAGGGTTGGTGTCTGGACAACTTTCATTGACTGCTTAGACTTTCCAAGCCTGCTTCTGTCAACAAAAAGGGACCAGTCACTTCTTTTAAAAAGGGTGAATTCTCTCTCTCTAGAACACCACTGAGTCCTTTATTCATATAATCAAAGCAGTCTGCTTATGGATAGCTTTGATCTGGCACTGCTTGATTGTGAGCTAGGCACCCACACCTGGGTGTGGGTTTCCAACACGAAAGTCACCGCCTGCTTTTGTCTAGTTGTTGCTGATGTGCAGAGCCACACATGGGGCTCATCTGCATTGTTCTTGTCCTTCGTGATCCCATTGGTAGCATACAGTGGTCTGGCTCCTCTAATTTTTGCTTTTATTGTCACATGCTACCTTAGAAATGCCACTGGAGGCTTGTGTGTCCCCATACCAGCTTTCCTGAGAAAGGTGGATTTCCCGTGAAGCTCATGGCGCCTCAGCCTCAGGGCCCCTCCTTTGCAAGAGTACCTTCCAGAGCATTCCACTTAACTGGAGGTCCTTTGTCTTAAAGAGGGCACCCTAAATTAAATAAACTCAGGCCCCACCAAACCTGAACGTGTGCATGCTTCTGAAGATGCGATGCCCCTCCCGAAATGGGAGTTTGTTCCTGCTGCTTCAGTCTTGCCTCCCCCCGGCAGGCCCTGTGAAGACACTGCGTCAGAGCTGTCTGCTGATTAGACCTTGGGTCCCAAGTCATCCCAAGTCAGTTTCCTGTGCGCAGGAGTTCAGCTCGTTCACTGGCTCTCCTCTTCCAACTGCCATTTACCGTGACCTTTAGAAACCTTGCTTCCCCGCCCCCCGTGAAGAAGTTAGAACCACAGGCTGCGAGCTCTGAGAACCACAGCCCCACAGCCTGCCGTGGTCTGTGCTGTGCAGGCTCCGACCACAACAATACTCAGAAAGAAAGCTTCACTTAGAGGTTTTTCTCTCTGAAAACCATTTCCATCCTGTCTGAACAGTGATCTGCATGTGGCCTGCAGGCTGCTACCTTTATTTGAGAGAGAGAAGGAAAAGCGTAAAGTCAGTTGGCTTGATTCCTCAGTATTCCGGACTGAACCTTCGCTCTGATGAACGGTTTCATCTCTCTGTTGAATAGTGCCGTTAAATCGGCAGTAGCTGTTACACGTGATTTACTTAGGTGAATGTCTTTCATCACCTCACAGTGAGGGGGAAATGTGTTTGAAATTAATTATTCTCCAGTATGCCAGGCTTTTTCTGCTTCTGCACGAAACAAAATAGATAAAAATGTCAGGGGTCGTTCTGAGTGTGAGTTTAATTTGATGAGACAGTAGCATCATCCAGCCTGTACGGTCCATCTGTTGTTCTCTTTTGCTGCGCATGTTGCCCTGGCCCCTTTCTGAATGTGGACTCCCTTCTCCTCCCTGTAGTGTGTAAAATGAACGTGCACATTCGGTGCCAGGCGAACGTGGCCCCGAACTGCGGGGTGAACGCGGTGGAGCTGGCCAAGACTCTGGCTGGGATGGGCCTCCAACCTGGAAATATTTCTCCAAACTCGGTGAGGCTTCGCTTTTTTTCACGCGCTGTCATTTTGAAGTTGTTCAGATGTGGTAAGCCCAGATGAGCGCATGTGGCATAATCAAAGTTCCTAATCTCAGCAAACACCATAAACGGGTTTATAGCATTTTTAAAGAGCATTTTGTTCCTTGAATCAGTGTCTAGATACAATTGTATGACAAAAAATAATGATCATGCAGATATATCAAGAAGCAGAGGAAGATTTTTTTTTTTTTAGTCAGCTTTCTGTCAGTGTGGTCTGGTAAAAAGCTTGGAATTCAGGGGTCTGGGTGATGCCCTTGGCTGGGCCCTTGGCAGTGCAGTTGACCCTGCAGTTAACAATGGGCCTTAGCTTCCTCTCTCTTCAGGGGTTGAGCTTGAAGCTATCTGAGGTTCTCTACAGCCCTGGGATTCAGCTGTTCCACAGTTTAGGTTTATGGATTGCACATTTATCTCTCTAGTCCAGTGACAGACACGAGTTCCTTCCTCTCAGCTCCCTGGAGTGGGTGGAGTTGTGTTAGTTGCCCTGGACATGTTTCATCTCGCCACCTCACGGAGCGACCTCCACCTGCTGTTGTCCATCAGCACCTCGGTCATTCTCCAGGCCCACGACCTGTTGCTGCCTTCCTGGCCAGGGTCTGCAGACAGCTGGGAAGGAGCCATGGCTACAGCTGTGATTTCTGAAAGGCGGACATGATAGCCAGTTCAGGAAAAATTGTAGACTTATCTGTTAGATGTCTCTCAGAACTTAGGAAAGGAAGTCCAGTCACTGTCAGATCCTTGGTTATCCAGAACATGTCAGCTAACCACCCCATTTCCTTTTTACTGAAGGATACCTGGTGAACATTGTATTTGTTGACATTTCAGGGAGGCATTGGCAAAGTCCATCGAAGTCTGTCTGTCTGTCTGGTGGGTAGACAGGCAGAATGCTGATGCCATGAGGGGGATTTCTAATGCACAGGACAGCTGTTCCTGGTTTTCAGCCCAAACCAGGGCTTCTAAAATAAGATAGACCATGTGGTACAACCTCTAGGAATAGGCAATGCCACTTGTCTTATGTCACCAAGTATCTTTCATATTATATTTAATAATGGGAAAACCAGCTACCTGTTACTTGACAGTGTACCCTTAAAAAGAGACAGGGAATCTTAAGTCTATTAAAAGAGAAGAATGGGTTAAAACAAAGATTGAGAAGCACTGGCTCAGAGCTTTCTGCCAGTGTCAACCCAATCAAGGGAAGTATTGAAGTGGAGGAAGTGAAATTCAAGCTGGTAAAACATTTCAGTCTTTGAAAAATTTGTGGTCAGAGATTGGGAGGAGAAACTATTAAAACAACTGAATATTTAAGATAATTCATTTTATATCTTGCTATCATTTTATTGGGTTGAATAGATAAAGTCATTGTATTTTCGGGCTATTGCACAGTTGTTTATTGCAAACATTGTTTAGAAGTTGCCCCAGATTTGCTTTTTAAAAAGTCTAAATAGGTCAAAAGGTCCAGGATGTTAGACTTATGATCTGTTGTTAGTGGTAGCTTGTATTATACATGTCCCCAGGTGGACGTCTGCAAGTCACCCTGCCTTTGGGAACACCTTCAGCATGACCTGCTTATACTGCTGGGATGGGGCTGAGGAATCCACTGCTGAGGCCAGAGCTCTGGTTCGGTGTGGTGAGACTGGAGCACTCATTGTGCTGGTGGTCAGCCTCTCTAGAGGGCACATTGACTGCATATCAAAAGGCTTTAAAATGTATGCTTTGGCTCAAAGAATTCCATTTCCAGAAAATTATCTTAAGAAAATAGATGATGATGATGATGATGATGATGACAGCCGTACTCATGTTTACTGACTGTGCCAGACACCAATCTAAGTGCTTTATATGCATTTATTCATTCACTCCTTTTAATAACTTATGTAGCAGGTGCTCTAACATCCCCTTTGTTAGAAGAGGAAACTAAGGCACAGAAAGGAAGGGTAGGTCACTGGGTTAGGTTGCAGCACTATGATTTGAACCCAGGTAGGCCATACCTGCTTGAAAGCCTAGACTCCTAATCACTCTGTTCTGAAGATTTGACTGCAAGTAAGTTCACTGTGGTGTTATTTATACTAGTGAAAAATGAAAGATAACCAATACAATATTCCCTCACTTATCACGGGTGTTACGTTCCAGACACCCCCGCGAAGTAGGAACCTTACATTTATTCTACACTCTTAAACCTACGTAACTTTAACAACATATGTATACAGTACCGCAAGATTCCGCAATAAATAATTAAATATAATATTTTTTAAAATCCCATGATACAGTGAAGCCGCGATAAGTGAACCACGATATAACGAGGGACTACTGTATTTCTAATAGCATCGGAAATAGTAAGTAAGTGGTGATACAGAGACAAAATGAAATATTGGACAGCCTTAAAACTCATGTTCTCGGAGGATATGTAAAGATAAAGTGTTAAGTAAAAATGTGTTATAAAATGATTTTATTATATGTTTTAAAATTAAGTGTGAAGATGTGTATATGTGTGTGTACTTGTTTTTTTATGTTTTTGAGTGGGCTGGTGAGATTATAGGTATTTTAAATTTTATCCTTCATACCTGTTCATTGTCCAAGTTTTAACATGGGTTTTATTTCTCTGATATAATTTAAAATATTGTATAAATAATGTTGCTTCATTCATTCAAGTCCTAGTATGGAGTCTGAGTAGATATTAAAAACCTCTCTTTGTAGGAAATGGACAGCAGGTGGCGCTCTTGGAGCCTGACCACCCTGTAGAAAATCCACAGGAAGAAGCCAGAGGGAACAGACTAAGGCCTTTGTGTTTCTATACATGCCCACTTGAGCATAAACTGAAACTCTGTGGCTTAGATATATATTTAAGTGATTCTCTCCCAAATACAGTAAGCACAGGTCTGGAGCTGATGTAGAGGTAGTTTTGAGTGGCAGAACCTGATCACATGTCAAGCTGAATTGATCTTACTTCATGCGTTGTATTGAATGTTGAGACTGCAAATATGGTCTTGTCCACCCATAAATGCTTCATGCCCACACTGTGAGTTCTGACTCAGTACATTTCTTTTCTTTACAGAAGCTCGTTTCCAGATCGACCCTAAGACGACAGGGAAAGGAGAGCAACAAAGAGGGAAATGGAGTCGGGGTTAATTCTTCCAACCGACTTGGTATCAACAACTTTGAATTCATCCGAGTCCTGGGGAAGGGGAGCTTTGGGAAGGTGAGTCTTGGCTTTCACTGTCTGGGTTAAAGTAAGCATGTTGCATGTATGTTGTTTGGATGTGTGTGCATTTATATACACTCACATTTCCCATGTGTCCTTCCCTTCCTGCCCTGTGTGTGCCCACACTCTAAGATCTGCAAGAGTTCTCACGTGCATGCTCCCTCCTCCTGCTTCGCCATAGGTGATGCTTGCAAGAACAAAAGAAACAGGAGACCTCTATGCCGTGAAAGTGCTGAAGAAGGACGTGATCCTCCAGGATGACGACGTGGAGTGCACAATGACGGAGAAAAGGATCCTCTCCTTGGCCCGCAATCACCCCTTCCTCACTCAGTTGTTCTGCTGCTTTCAGACCCCTGTGAGTATGACTCACATCCATTGCCTCCATGACCTCCTTTCTTAAGAGTTGAGACAATAAGATGTTGAAGATTTCGTAAAGCAGAATATCAGAAACCTTGGGGGGATCAGCTCCCATGGTAGGGCCATATTAAGGTACCCGCTGACTTCTAATGACCTGTGGGAGAACCCTGAAACCAATGAACTATAACCACTTTCTTTCATGCTGTCCTAAAGAAGGGTCACTCTGAGGGTTCTGTGTCCTAGGATTGTGAAGGTCTTAATAGGTAAGTCTTCTCTAGCAGAGTAAAGGTTACAGAAGTCTAAGAATAGAGTAAATGTCATATGCTGCTTATCTTGGTGACTTTGACCTTGGCTCTACTCCTAAATGCTTAACAAGAGTTTAGACCAGAGTAGGCCCATAGAGGGCACCTTGGTCTGTCATGTCCCAAGGTATTGCTCCTGGCCTTAATCAGGGACCCTTGACTGATCCTGGGATTGGAGTCTGTCTACCCTCTAATGGTGTGCAGTTAAGAATGCTTTTGGCTGCAGTTAACAGACGACCCAACCAATAGTGGTTTATACAGTAAACAGAAAGAATGAGTTCAGTTCTTTAGTGCATACTTTTTCTTGGAGGAGTCTGGTGGCAGCAATGTTATGTTTGGCTTAGTTGCTCACTGACGTTGGACATCTCTTCCCCTTGGGGTCTCAAGTTTATTTACCACAGTGCTAAACATCACACCTCATGTGGCAGCATCCGGAGGAGGAAGCATGGGGGCAGAGACGTAGGACCTCATGGGCCACTCTTCTTTCATCAGTGAGAGAAAATTCTTTCTAGACTTGTGTCACCCGCTCACCGTTTGCTGCTCAGGAGGCTGGGAGAGCAGATATCTAGCCAGGAGGAGCTGGTTCACCATGATAGACTCCCACCAACCTTGCGTATCCCCTGGGGAGGGACACTGTGCTGCCCAGTTGGCACTGAGCTTCAGTTATCAATGAAGAGGGGAAATGGCTTCCTGAGAGCCCCCAAGAGGTATTTCAGAACCTTCTTGTAGTCGAAGGCATTCTGGCATTGTTTCCTATTGCCATATTTGGGTTATACCCAGTCTTTTATTTCCATCAGTATTGCAGTGAGTCCCCTCGTGCTTTTATCTTTACCAATTGTGATGTGTCTTATTGTCTGTGCTACCATCAGGGCAGTAGAGGGTGTGGTGGGAGCGGGACAGGGACATCCCACATAACCCAGGAATGGTGCAGTGCAATTTCAGGGAACCAGGAGGGTGAGTTAGAACTAGTTAGATAAAAAGGGAATGCAGGCAGATATGCCACAGAGCAGCAATTCTCAACCTTTTTCATCTCGTGGTGCATATAAACTAATTACTAAAATTCTGTGGTGCACCAGACAAAAAATAGGTATAATTTTGATTGATTTACAATAATAATAATAATAATAATAATAATAATAATAATAATAATAATAATTACCTACCCTTTCTGCTCCAAAGTGACTTTTTTAAAAATCAGGTGCCCATACTTATGTATAAGGATTTCTGGTACCAAGAATTAACCAATCAGACACAACCTTATTACGCAACATGACCAATAAGATGCAGCTCTTATTATATGACGTGTATATTTATGGTTCAAGATAAGGCATTCTCACTGGGCGGCTGTTGTTGTGCTGGCTGTTGCCATTTTTTAAAATCTGACAATCTAAAGGAAAAGAGATCAGTTCCCCTGACTAAATAGTGAGGTATTGCATGTTTTAAAATTTCTTATGGCACACCGGTTGAAAGTCGCTGCCACAGAGGGCAACAGCGCATGCACAGGTGTGGCAGTGAGCGAGACCGTGGGCTGAGCACAGCTAGGGTGGGTACAGTGTGGCGGTTGAGGAGGGGCCTGGTGAGAAGTGAAGCTGCAGAGGTGGTCGGGGCCAGGCCACGAAGGGACTTGGGGGCTGTATTGAAAAGCATGGATTTTAGTCCTAAGAGCATATGGAAGAAATTTAAACAGAGATATATGACATATCAGATTGCATTTTTCAACTGTAAAACTAATTTTTTGCAATAGGTAATATAAGCATCCTCTGATATCCATGTCCTTTCTCTGAAAGACACAATTATTACTAATTCCATGGGTAGCCTTTAAAACTATTTTTTGCTCATGGAAGTGTACATGCATGCCACAGATATGCGTCCATGTTTATTTTTCAAAATACACAGATGGTGGTAAACATTGCCCACCATTCTATACCTTATTTTGTTGAAAATATAATAATGTATTCTAGAGATTGTTTCCTATTTGTATATTCATAGCTGCCTCATTTTTAATGGCTACATCGTATTTCATTTTGAGAACATGACACAATTTATTTAACTTGTTTCCTGTTGCTATATTTAGGTTGTACCCAGTCTTTTATTTCAATCAGTACTGCAGGGAGTCCCTTTGTGCTTTTATCTTTACTTATTGTGCTATTATCTCTACATGATACACTATGAGAAGTTGTATTGCTTGGTCAGAGTATATGTATTTAAAATTATGACCGAGTCCAACTGGCCTTCTCCCCCATAGTGGTTAAAGATAGCTAACATTTTCCCATGTGTATACTAGGCACTATTCTAAATGCTTTAGGTGTATTATCTCATTTAATGCTTATAGTGACCCTATGAAGTAAGTTCTCTTAGCATTACTCCCATTTTACATGTGAGGAAACTGAGAGACAAAGAAATTTAGCTTCCAAGTGGTTTGGATACCAGGCAGTCTGACTACAGGGCCCGGGCTCTTACCACTTGCTGAATTTCTAAATTTGCATTCCCAGACCACCTTCCCATCACAGCTTGCTGTCTCTAATTTTGATGATTGGAGAGATTTAAAAAATGGTTTCTCCAGAGTTCTAATTTGCATTTCTCTGTAAGGCTGAGCATTCACAGATGTTTAAGGGTCGTCTGTGTTCAAATTCTTGTTGTAAAGGACACATGTGCAGCCTGGAGAACGGGAGGGGCAGGGCGGACTGGAAGCTGGGAGGATATGTTCAGGGGGATGCACAGGGTTCACTCCCATGCTGCCCAAGCATATTGGGAGAAAATGGGGTGTCAGCTAATAACTTCTTAGGCATGTTCCCCCTGAACTCCTTCCTCCTCTTGGTCTGGGCTCCTTGAAACCACGCTGTCCTCAGCTCATGGTTTGTGGCTGCTCCAGATGCCCTGGATTCCAAGCTGCCCCTGTCACCTTACCCCTGGTACTCTGTTCCTTTGTCTGCGGCCCATAGCTCTTGCAGAATTCCAGTTCTGCCATCCTCCACTGCCACCTACAGTGTCCTGAAATCCTATTTCCTGTGCTCTGCACTTAGCTTGCATAAAGTCCTTTCCCATCCTCACCCCCTCATCCAGCTGTTTGCCCAGAGACGGGTGGGTAGCAGCTTAGATGTGAAATACCCTTGGGAAGAAGGACAGCACCCTTTGGTGAGTGAGACTGGTCGCCTGCCTGCACTTCAGACTCGAGCCTTCTGCAAGTACTGTGAATCAAATGACAGGGCAGCTATGACTCAGGTCATCTTCCCACGGCCTGAGCCAAAGAGCGGTTGGTTTCCTGTGACATTAGGTTAGATGATCTTAATCAGCTGATGACCTTTGAGTCAGACAGTGGACATTCATTTAGTGAACCTTGTCTGGTCATGCAGCAGCTGTTGTTTCAAACTACTCGAGTGAACAAATAAAGAAGTGACTCATACTCAACTCCAGGGAGTCCCTGTGATTCTGTAGGAGTAGTCAGGGGTGTCACCAATTAGATTTCATTATGGTAAAACAGAACACGAAATTGACTTGGAACAGATTAGGACCCCAATGAAAGTAATGTCTACAATGCAGAATTTTCTAGGAGACTATAAATTATACAATATACCAAAATATTAGTGGCCACGTGGGATTTCCAGTGTTCATCAGGTTAAGCCTTCATTAGCATTGGCGATTTTTTTCCTAGTGGCAGTGTCACATGTGGCCACAAGGTGGCAGTCATTACTGCAAGGTGATTTTTGTTTCTCCAGCGATAGAAACTGACGCGAGGTTTTAGAATTTGTGTTTAGTAGTAGATGTCTCCAAAGCAAAGGATAAAGGGAATTTTCCGCTGCCGTAAGTCCAGGTGATAAAGTGGTGGGAACCAGCTTAAGAGAATCAAGTGAGTTTTTATCATGCTGAGACAGAGATATACAATTTTCATTTTGCTCTAGTTTATGACTTCTCAGGTTTGCCCAGTATCACACTGGTATGTGACTGTCCATCTGTCCGAAATCCTCAGTGACTATCCCCATTTGCTGCTGAAAAACTGACTATAAAGAACAGAACATGTGAGGTACTATGAGAAATTACAACAGGTAGATTATTACCTTTAAGTTCCCCAGTTGGGCAGGCCACAGCCTCTAAAGTGAGGTGCTAACCAGTGTGTAATGCTGAGCTGTAACAGCCCCCGCCACCCCACCCCACCCCCACCCCGGAAGAACTTAGACGTGAGCTGTTGGAGTCACTCCGCAGCTGTGTGGAAAAGTGCAAAAGTATCATTTCATTGTGAAGACCCTGTAGAAAGGCTCTTGTTTCACGTCCCGCCCTGTGGAATGAGTGCCCCAGAAGCCCAGGGAAAGGGAGAAAATAACTTACTGAGGTTCCCTCAGGCGTAAGTGTGGAGACAAGGCTCAGCTCTGGGTCAGGCCAACTCTGAAGCTTGGGCTATATGCTCAGGTCCAGCAGTTCCATGTTGTCTTATACAACATTTAGGTCATTCGTTCAACATCTGGTTGAGTACCTCTTGACTGCCCCAGCTGCCCTCCAGTCTGCTGCATTGCCCTTGGAAATGGAAGACCTGAGTTCTTCCAACTTCGTTTTCCTCTGTTCAAATGGCTTGAGCCTGCCTTAAAATTCCTTTGAACCTTACAGTTCTCATGGTCAGAATGAAAGCAGGAGAGGGTGCAGAAATGCCGTGTATACATGCAACACTATTCAAAAGGAAGGAGGCTCATCGTGGGACCCCCTCCTTCCCACACTAAAGAAAAATATCCTGGGGCTTCCCCGGCAGCCAGCGCAGACCCCATATTGGAAGGTATAATGAACACCCCCAAAAGTAGGAATTTTGGAGCTCCTTTGTTCTTGGAAAAAAACAATAAATAAGCAAATTTTATATATTATTTATTGAGTTCGCTACATAGGATTGTAAGCCCACAAGTTATTGCCCCTGATTTTTGCATAATAATATGTGTTACTTACAAGTATATCATTAATTGGCATCCTGGTAAATTTCTGATAGCATTGTAAATCCTAAAGTTTGTGAGTACTTTGATAATCTGAATCAAGACTCATAAAAATGTTTATACTCTTGGATCCGTTGATTTTACTTTTGATAATCTAGCTTAAGAAAACAACATAAAGAATGTAAGATTAGTGTTATGCGTAAGGAGGTTTAATTTTCAGTGCATTATTTATAATAAGAAAATATTGGAAACAATGTCAGCATTCAGCAATAGAAGTTTACTTAAATAATATAGTATTTGATGAAGGTTTTCTTCAGCCAGTAAAGAGATCGTTGAATATTAAGCAGTTAAAAATTATGTGTCCGACACTGTCGTAAGCACCTCGCATGCATTGTTTATGGCATGCAGTTCTCACAGAGCCCTGTAAGACAGGTGCAGTTGTCACCTTCAGTTTGCTGAGTTATCAAGTGAAGCACTGAGTTGTTGAGTCACTTGCCCAAAAGTCCATACAGTAAATGATGGAACTAGGAGATTAGAGCCCAGGAAATAAGACAGAATTTATGATGATTACTGACCTGTATCTGCGTCAGTGAACTGACAAACCTGGCCCCTCCTCCAAAAAAAAAAAAAAAAAAGACTGGAAGGAAATTATTCCAATAAACTACCAGGGACTGTTATGAAGGTAGTGAGATTATGGGTGATTTTTTCTTTCTATTTCCCGATTTTGCTAATTTCTTTCGCAGTGGGGGTGACAGGAGGGGGGCATTATTAAGCCGGGGAGGGCACGTCAGGGGTGCAGGCCTGGCAAATACCAGCCTTACCCACTCTTTCAGGTTGCATTTTCTTCCCCCTCCTTTCATCTTAATCAGTGACTGCTGTGTCAGCAGCTGGACCCCCTGGCATTTAAGGACTGGAATCCAGGTCCCCCCACCCCCAGCCCCCAGGGGCTTTCACCCTGGCTGTCCTCCTGCTCAGCCCAGTGCCCAGAGGGAAGAACAAAGGCTCTGGCAGCAGCAGGAAGGGGAGCGGCAGAGTAAATACTGGTCAGATGCTTCCGTCTTTGTTCAGAGACCCAGTTTATTGAAGCAAAGGTTTCCATTTAGAAAATATACCACATGCTGTGCCCGCCCCAGAACTGCCTCTGGTCAGCAGGGCCAGGGCCAGATTGGAACAGTGAGCCAGAGAAGAACCTCGTTGTTTTGGGAATGTTTAGGTTTGCATTTGTGATTCGCCTGCGGGGTGGGGGTGAGGAGGTGGGGGGTGGGGGGTAGGGTGGGCACAGATGCAATGACCCTCCCTGTAGAGGGGCAGAAGCCCAGTGTTCTCACACCCCCCTGGTCCTCTACCCTTTAGTTCTTTCCTCAGGACACCTGGGCCACTGACTGACAGGTGTCCATGGGGTGTCAGCCTGCAAGGGTCGTCCACAAAGTGAGGTGCCCGGAGTTCCTGGCAGGGGCATCACTTTCCATAAGAAGCCACTCCTCAGGTGTCACTCAACACAGTAGAAATCCTACCTCTAAAGGTCAGGAGGTTCAGGAATCTCATGAACTAGATACTATCCATTTACAATGCTTGTGCAAAATGAAATCATACTTAGAATATGTTATGAAAACATTCTTTTCTCTGTATTATTTTCTCCATTGTTATATTACATCATAGCAAAGGAGTGTATGTGTGTGTGTGAGACAGAAAGACAGATAAACAAAATAGATGCAAAAGAGTCCTGTGGCCCTGGAGTGAACCTTCCAGAATTTTATCAGACAGGTGACTACACTAAGACCCTTATTATGAGGACTCTGGATTCTAATTCTGGCTTGTCTTTAGGAAAGTTACCTGCCTTTGGTTTTTTTGTTTGTTTGTTTGTTTTTTTACAGATAAGTACCTCCTCTTAAATCCTAAGTTCTTCCATCAGAGACCTGTTGGCAGAAATTCCTCCAGAGAGTGACCCTCGGGCTGGCTTTGTGCACATGGGGGAGGGGAGGCTGCCCTGCAGCCCTGCATGGCCCTGTGTGGCCCTGACTGCATTCCAGGGCTCCTTTTCTTTCCTGAGTGTTCAGTTAGCATGTGGCGGCAGCAGCCAGACCCGTTTGTCTGCTGAGCTGCTACCAGCGACTGGCCTGGGGGAGGAGCAGGCACCCTTGGCTCCTGGAGCAGCATTACCTCTTGTGATTGGAGCTGCAGGGACATCTCCAGTAAGGGGAAGAGGCCCTGTGATGGTGGATTAGGTGAGGACAGGTGAAGTGCAGCCAAAAAAGCTGGGAGACTTTTCCCTACATGGGGACGAGAGTTCTGAAGAGGCCTCGGTCAGTATGCAGGAGAGCCGGTCCATTCTTAGAGCCTTCCTGCCCCAGGCTTTGCAGAAGCGCTGGGTGAAAAACAAAATCACAGCAGCTGCTATTCTCTGAGACCCTGGCATATGTTTTAGATGCTTATATTCATTACTAATGTCTATAGAAGTGCGCATTTTGGTACTCCATAAATATCTGTTGAGTGAAATATTTAATACCCAAAACAATCCAGAGAGATATAGATACTATTATCCTCATTTTAAAGATCTGGAAACTAAGGTCCAAAGGAGTCAAATAACTTGCCCCAGGTCACACAACAAGCGAGAGTCAGACAGTGGGCCCTTAACCAGGTCGTTCAGCTCAGTAATCTATGCTGCAAATCTATCACAAATAAATATGTGCTCTCTGTGGAATGTGTGCAGCTAAGAATAGTCAGTAGTCACATTAGGCAGGAATCAAGGCAGTTTTCTCTCTATCTCATCAAATGTGTATATATGTGTGTATGTGTATGTATGTGGCCTTTTATGAAATACCTAAGGATATTTGGATATTTTCCTTTCTGTGTTTGGAACTAGGTTTCCTCCTTTCCCTGAGCAATGACTGACATAAATACGATTCGGTCTGCTTACGGGTCATCTACTGTAGTTTGCTTTTGGCTCAGACGGAAATAGAAAATGAGCCAGAACATGGTGTTTCCCAGTTGGGCATGTTCCCAACTATTAATAGGGTTCCATCTGGGGACAAAATGCACAGAGGCCATCTCCAGTCGCTGGGTTTCCAGGCGGTTATTGGGGACCTCGGCCTTGTCCTCTCGGCCTCCCAGGCTTTCCAGCTTTCTGTGGGTAAACAGGGCCGTGAAAATAGTCAGGAGTAAGAGGAGCTGAAGAGCGTGCTGTTCCTTTGGCTCCCTCTGTTTGGGTAGGACTGTCAGGATACTCAGTGTGCGAAAGTGTTGGCATGGTTTCCTCACTTTGTGGTTATGCTGTTGTAACTGGCCTTGACGTTGCTCGCCACAGTCATTACTGATGACCTAGAGATTGCATAGACCCACCATCCCTGTTTGGTAAAGCGGTTCTTGCGTTGTGTGTAATCTCTGCTGATGGGTTCGAGCCTTGTCAGGGTCAGGCCTGGCCCATGTTTCCCATGACTGATGAAGCTCTGCGGTGGGGAGTTTTGGCTGTGGTTTTCTGTGACTGTGAAAGGGGGCTGCCAAACCATAGATATTCTGGCCTCCACAGGGCCCTCGAAGTGCCGGGCTTGACGCACCAGGATGGGCTCTTGGAATAAAAATGCACTGGGCTTTCTGCCAAATAGTTGAGTGGAAGCCCATCATTCCAGCATCACAATGATTGAGTGCTAGCTGAAAGAAACAGTTCTCCTGATCCTCAGTCTAGTTGGGAAGAGAAGCTAGGCTGCCTGGCGCAGCAGTGGACGGTAGGTAGCACGCAGTAAATGCAGTGATCGTATACAAGAGGAAGTATAGTTAAAAAGGAAGACTGGACTCTGGGGGACAGCTTTACCCATGTGCCAGTCTTTCATCAGGTGTACAACCAGAGTAGCCATAAGACTAACAAACCACCTAACATCTGCACCTTAAGCAGCATCATGGGGTGGCCTGAGAGGTGTCCCTAGGATGTTGGGTTGATTCCTGCGTGACTGACTGGCACCTTTGGGCTGGGGCCTGAAACCACCCCTATAAGTGGCCACAGTAATCCCCACCCCACCACCCAGAAAGCAGAATCATGCAGTTTTGAAAAAGCTGACTAGTTTTGAAATAGTTGTGTTTTCCATAATTACTTCATTCCTAGTAGAAGCCCAGCTGCGTCCATCTCTTCTAGGCCCCAGACCTTTCCAGGGCCTCTCACGACAGAATCAGCCATGCCTGGCAGCATCAACTTAGCCCACTTGGAAGACGAGAGAGTCACCCACTGATAGGTGAGGACCAAAGGTGTCCTTTCCTGCAGCAAATGTGCTCTGAGTACCTTCAAGGTGTGGGGTTCCATCCAAGCCCTGAGGACGCAGCAGTGAATAAAACACAGTGGAGGCCGCGCCCTGATGGAGCTGGTGTTCCGGGGCACTCACAGGCCTGCACAGGCTGTGCATCGTGTCGCTGGGCACCATAGCCGTCCGGGGATTGCTATTTAGGGCAGGCTCAGAGCGGCCATCGACTTAGAAGGGACTTGTCTTGAAGTTACATTTGCATATGAAGCTCACTTTTTATTTCCATGGGGTACAGTGAATTTAGAACCTGATGGAGATTATTGGGAGGAGGCCCAAGCTATTGGCACTGCCTCTGCTTGGTGATGGGTTCCCTGGCACTACTGGGCTTGGCAGGCCCAAAGCAGAAGTAATGGGAACAACAGCAGCCCAGCCTGCTTCCCTTGCTCACCATTGCTATCTGTACAGTCTTCCTTGTCCCGCTGGGTCAACTGGCCTCTGCACCAGGCTGCAGGGGCACCGCCCCACCCCACTCATTAACCCTTGTGCCGTCAAGGTTGACTCTGTTCTTCCTGCTTCTGTTGTCAGCTAATAGCTTACAGACCTGCCCTGCTCCACTGGAGGGCTTTGGCCTGCCCTGTCTTCCCTTTTGGATCATGCAGGGAGTTCCTGTTTCCTTTCTGTGGGAGTTGTCCAACTTTTAGTGTATTATTTGCAGAGCAAAAGAGCATGCTGTATTGACTGCTCACTCCTACCCACTAATTGAGGATGGGCTGTAATGATTTACCACTTAGGTGTTTTGAAGTGAGACTAGGAACTCTTCCCAGAGTCTCTTAATTCCATTCTCATGGTGTGTGGCATATGACATTTTAAACATTAAAATGATATCACTTACAATTCCCAGCTAAAACAAACGAGGGAAGTTCTTCTAGCAAAACTCCTCCCCTCTCCCAATATCTGGTTTTCTCTCTGTGCTGTAGCCCATGTCTGTGTCCAGGTTTTTCTTCCGTCCCCTCACCCCTTCACCTCCTCACTCCTCGGGAGCGCTGGGCTGAGGACTCTTTGCGGTGTGGGAACGAGCCCAGACCTTCTAAGCCAGTGGTGAAAGGTGACTCAATTGAATTAGACACAACCAACAAAGCAGGGAACAGATAAGCGGGGGTTGACCCAGAGACTGGTTATAAGGTTCTTTTCTGGAAGTCTGTAGAATTGAGAGGCCCGTTCATTAACTTGTCTTGCCCCTCCTTACTTGGGCTTCAGGACAGATCTGAAGGAGGAAGATCCCTTCAACGTGGCTCAGAATTTCATCCCCACCATCTTGATCTGCATCAACAGGTCTATAAATGGCTAGTGAATTTTCAACCTTTCCAGCAAAAAAAATTCATTTGCATAATGTGATGTCATTTGCTCACTAGTAACATTTGAGGTGGGATAATCCTTTGTTATGGGGGGCTGTCCTCTGCATGATAGGATTAGAAGCATCTTTGGACAAAAGAATCTCCTTGGCTGAAAATCACTGCCTCCGATGAACATCAGGTGGTCTGTCCTAGATATGAGAAATCAGGTGGGCTCAAAGATCACTTTACCTTTTAGGAGCCAAAGCAAGGTGTGTCAAGTCTGCCTTATAAAATGAAAGAATTGTCTTTTTGTTTGTTTCCTGAGTTTGTCAACAGACAAAGCTCCTGCTTTGGGGCCCCTGACAGCTCCGGGTGGGTGCCCTGTGGCCCCTGCAGGGACTGGGGCCCTGGGCTGGGCAGAGATCAGGGAAGTGCACAGGGTCCCTGCCCTGAGCGAGCTCAGCAGGCTGCCAGGCATTCTGGACGGGAAGCCTGCTCTGATAAGGCAGAATTAGCAGAGCCTGGGGGCGTGTAGGAAGCAAAAGATTAGCTCAGGGAGCATATACTTAAAATCAGGTATGTTAAAAGAAAGCAGTTGAAATACTGCAGTTTCTCTTGCTTCGGCATTTAATATTGATACTTCCAGTTTATCATCAAGGCATTCAAGCAATGGTATTTTGTGAAAATCATCATCTCCACCCTAAATTTGCAGGAGTGCCTGTCTGTGATAAAACTTGAAAAAACAGATTTTCAACCAGTGTAGAAAAATGTGTTGGTAGCAATACATGTGAACTATAAATATGGAATTACTTTTACAAACAGAGAAAAATCAAAGCTTCAAAAATACAGGGAACTGAAGTAGCATGAAGCAGACCCACCTCTCTTGAACTTTTCCACAGACTACTTTAACCACGGGCATAGTACTTTACTTATTTGCACTTTAGTTACAGAAAGCGTGTGGCTAGAACTAATCTTGGTGGTTTGTTCCAGCTTTCCTAACCTACTGGTTTAAATTGTATCAGGAAGCAAAAATCGCCTCCTGCCATGTTAGTATCCAAAGGGTTTATTAACCCTCACCAGGGTCTATGTACTATGTCGGGTGGCATCTGGGCTCTGCCTTCCCAGGTGTCAGGTCTTTCACAAAAAGCAAGACCAAGTCCACAAAGCTGGCATGGCCCAGCACAACGGTACTGGGCAAGGTTTGTGTGTGGCCCAGGACCTCAAAGGGGCTCTGCCAGGAAGGGAGGACTTGTGCTCCGACTATGCTGTATCCCGGATCATATACTAACTGCTTATTTATGCATTGAGAACGTCCTTCCCCAGATGCTTCACAGCCTATTGAACTGCAGGTTAGATTGCCGCATTGCTTCTCCAGTCTGGTATATATGCCGGGAAGCCTTGTCAAGTTTCATTAAAAGAGATGGCTGTGGTGCATCTCGTTTACAAGGGAAACACTTGGTCTTTGAAAGGAGAGCTGCGTGTTCCTCCAGGTTTGAAATGCACGTTCCCAAAGGGCTTATTATATTTGAAACATATTTCTCCTTCCCAGAGACTAGTCTCCGTGCTAAGACAGGATGTATCATACCCATGGGCTTGACAGGGGTAGGTTGCTGCGTGATTGAGTTAACTTCTGCTATCTTCTGGGCTGCCCAAAATAAGTAAAAAAAATAAAATGAAGCCATTAGATTCTCTCTCCTTATTTCTTCCTTGAAGTCTTTGTAATCATTCTTAATGCGGTTCAATTCAAGCTGTTTCTAGTTCAGGCATGGTGCAATCAAATTTCCTCATGAGGGTGCTTTTCCACTGTGACCTCTTTGACGTCAGTAACTGTTTCCTGTTGATTTGAACTCCCTATTCACCCTGCAGCTGACTTCTTCGGGGTGAAATCATAATGCAAGGGGCACTTATAAGAAAGTCAGCATAGGGCTATGTCCAGAGGTTTCCTTTTCCTTCTCTGCAGCAGTGAGTAGCTCTGCAGCTTTTGATATAGGGCTGATTTGTTTAGAAATAAATCCAAGGCAATTCTTAAAACTTGGGTAAATAAGTCTAGATGTGGCTCCCAGCTTGACATTGATTTCAAGCAATACTTAAATCAGTCATTAACTTTTAATGTTGTTTCTAGTCTTTGAATTGTATCCAAAAGATCATCTGCATCTTCTCCGAAATACTTCTTGAAATAAGATTTATATTTGTAGATTGAAGGGACTATGGATTTTTGCTGTAAACAGAAAAGTCATTCTCATTCTATTGATAAGAATGAAATCAGCTTCACAGAAGAGAAGAATAGCTACTACAAAAGTCTCACTTACTATAATGTGCTTGTGTGGTAGCTCATTTACTTTACAATGATCATTATGAGTATGATTATAAACACCTAAAACAGAGAATATGAATTATCATCTGATGTCAGAAAATTAGAAAACTTACTGCAAGTGAAACTTTGGTTAACGTGTTTTGGTTATCAGATCTAGTTTTTGTAACCCCTTGTTTGGTTATCACTGCTCAGAAAGAAAAGTCCTCCTTACCAGGTCGAGGTCATGATCATGTGGTGTCAGGAAATGCCCCCCAACCCCAGCCGCCTGCCTAGGTGTCCCCCTGGCTTTTCGAACCCGTATCTTCCTGTCTCATGCGGAGTAGGCGGGGCTTCTGCAGCTGCTCTTTCTGCTGTCATGTCATTCCTCCTTCCTGGCCAATCTGAGAGCTCTGTTGAGCGAGGCCCCATCTCTGCCTCCACATCTGGCAGCTCACCGCTGAGTATGCTGCAGCTCCTCCCACGGGCCCGGAGCCCCACAAGCAGGTGCAGTGGCTGCGCAGGTGGAAATGATGAGGAGGGTGGTATTAATAATTGCTAACATTTGTTGAGCACTCCCTGTGTTCCGGGCACTGTTTGAAACTCTTAGATTCACTCATTTCATCCTCACACATCTGTCAGTTCAGCTGTCTTGTTATCCGCATTTTGCAGACCAGAGTTTTGAGAGAGAAAAGAAACAGCACAGCGGGAGTGGCTCCACATCCCAGGCATCCGGCTTTGGAGCCCAGGCCCTCGTCTCCGGGCTGTGCTGCCTCTTGGCAACACCTAGACTTGGCGCTGGGCACAGGATCTCCTAGAGTTAGTTTTAGTCCCCTTGTGTGATGTAGTGATAACAATTGCTCCTACTTGTTGAGATTCTTTTCTGGGCCTCATGCTGTGCGAGGCACTTTGTTTCTGGTTTAATCATTACACCATCCCTGTTATTACCCTGGGTTTATAAATAAGGAAACCTCCTGCCCCTTACAAGCTGGAGTGTGTTTCAGTTGAAGTTCTCCTGGTAGCAAGTAACAGAAAGCAATTTAACCAGGGTCACACAATAAAGGGAGAAGTGCAAACAGAGACTCAAAGCTGGAGGGGACGTCTCATGGACCACAAGGGCAGAAATTGGCCAGGCCTCTCCAGGGCTCTGTCAGGGAAAGACGTGAGGAGCCCAGGTTCTCCTTCTCGGCTCAGTTATGCTCCCTGATCTCTTGTCTCTGCCTCACTCTGTGTTTCTCCTTCGTCCCTCTCCCTTGTCCATCTGGTCACTTGATCATCAGGATTTTACCACTCTGATTGACGCAGACATTGCATGTGTTCACACCACAAAGGCAGCTTCAGCTCCTTAACTCATGTTCATTCATTTACTGCCTAAATTAAAACATCTCCTTTCGATTTTCTGGGAAAGAGACTGTGGAAAGCCCAGCCTGATCCAACCAGCCTTTTGCAGGATGCCCCACATGTACCTATGTGACCATGCTAGGGCAGTTCTCTGAGAAAAGGATCAGTGAGTGAACCAAACAGTACTCTCCAAAGGTGTCTACCTCAGTGACCCAAAGGGGACTCATCTCTGGCTTCTGCTCACTCCATGGTCACCCTCCTGAGACAGTGTCATCTTATCTATCTTGTCACAGGGACTGTCTTAGCATGTCACTTTCATCAACCCAACTGTTCTGTCTTGAAACTTTCCCTCATGCAGTTGCCCTTCAATCCTTATGAGAGGCTTTAGGGAGTGCACACTGCTTATACAGACAGTGGCATTCAGGGATCTTTTTTATCCCCTTTGGCCTGGGGAAGTAACAGTCCTGAACTGAAAACCTGGGCAGACTTGGCCCAGGCTACAAAGGGTTAATGGAGCCAGGCAGGTGATGACAGGAATTCTATTATTAACCAGGCATGGGCTCTTGTAACTCACACCAGCAGGGTGTGGGACAAAGGGATTTCTGAGTTGCTTTTATTCCCCCAGGTGTTCTTCACCTGTCTTAATGACCCGCATTTGTGGTTGGTTGAACCAGGGACAAAAGAGATGGAGAACAGACAAAGGACTGGGCCACTTGGCTGCAGAACTAAGGTTAAGCTAGTCTCAGGCACCTTGGGTTCTACCACGCAGGTTAGGGCAGAATTCATCTCAGAGCAGCCAGAGGCCTCGGGAAAGCCGGGCAGATGTCCAGGCTCAGGTTCTAGGAAACTGGACTTTGGAAATACCGGAGTGGCCATCCACACACAGGCTGTCTGCACAGACTTCCATCCAGAAGCATCCATCTTTGCTGTCGCTGCCCAGGGTGGGATCCGGAAGCTCTTCCTTGCCCCAGAAGTGACTCATGACCACCTTAATCCCTCCTGCCCTGCCTCCCTACACATATAGATCCCCAAAATGCTTGCGCTCGTTGTCTCACAGTTCAGTTTGTGAAGCATGACCGAGTGTTAGTGTAAGTAATCAGTGCGACCTGTTCTTGAACAGCACAGATAATAGAGTGCGGTTGAAGGTGGAGGTTATCTTCTGTGTCCTTTCAAAACTTCAAATACAGGCCCCAGCTTTGTAAAGGGCGGTCGCAGAGCATGAAACGTTTCCTTCAGGTTGATGGAATTCATGCTGGGTGACTTGTTTTTGTAGCTGATGTTGTTTTACTACATGTGGTAAGTAGGTACGTTCCAACACTTACTGGAGCCTTTTCCAAGCCAAGCCTCATAGCTGCCACCTGTTTTAGCTCAGACAGTGGGCTTGTAATTATGGTTAAGTCCAGTCGTGTGTGTTAATAGGACCGAGTCCTGCGGTTCTCAGTTGTGGGTGACCTGGGGATGGGGTGAAAGGAAGCACCCCAACTAGGCTTCTGCTTTTTCTACCAACACTTGGTTATGAAAGTAGCAGTCTGTGTCAGAGAGTGCTCAGCAGCCTCAGCCCTTGGGGACATCTCCCTCTGCAGTCACTACATCCTGCCTCACACCTAACACTTGACCTATTCATTCACCTTGATCCTTACCCCTTCTATCCCCATTGCAGCCTGATTGTGCTTCCTCATCCTTCAGGCTGGAAAATTGGCTACTCTTAGCCTCCCCCAAATCCTGCCGCCCGGCTGCTCACCTTGCTGTGGGTTCCCGTCACACCCCCTTGTGTCCCTCCACTGCCCTTAGCCCTGGGGTGGTATGCTCAGTCCACATGTCTGTGAGCTTCTGAGAGAAAGTGTGGGCTCTCATTCATTTTACAACACTTGGCCCCCACCCCGGGCCTGGCACAGTGTGTGCTTAGCAAACATCCCTTCTTGCTGAGAACCTCAGAGGAAGCATAAAAGATCTCCAAAGCCTCAGTAGGCCTGCAGGCCAGAACTCAGACCCTGTGTTCCCAGTGGAGCCCTGGGAGCAAACCAGAGCGAGTTCAGGCGCATTTTAGATGCCGTTCCAGCAAGCCTGAGGGCCTGTAACTTCAGGCATCAGAAAGACCAGACAGGAGAAGGTGGCTAACAGTGGCCCTTACTAGTGGGCAGCAAGGGATGGAGGCCTGAAGGCCCCTCTTTCTGTAGCTGCTTCCCTCCGCCCCCTGATAATAACTGCTCAAATTGTACTTTTTCAATTTCCTGTTTTTCATCTTCCAGATGAAAAATTTTTTAAATGTGGAGGAAATCCATGTGACTTTGGTTTGTTTCTAATTATAAAAGTAATTCACACTTAGCTTCGAAACCTTCAGAGATACTGGAAAGAATAAAGAAGAAATAAATGTCATCCCAGATCCCATAACCGAGAGCTAACTTTGGTCACTGCCTAGGTATTTTTTTGTTTTTTCTGTGCATGTCTGCATCTTTGGCCTTAACTGAAATCGTTCACATGTATGATTTTTTTTTTTTAGACTGAAAACATCTTCCTCGTCACAGTCACCAGCAGCCACTGCTGTTTATTGCACACTTTCTAGAAGCCTCCCCTGGGGACGTGTTTAATGAAATTTCATTTCTGATAATGGCCCCTCACTCACCTCACTTATCATCACTGCCACCAACTCATGATGTGTGCATCTTCATTGCAAAAAGCTGGAGATTTTTGTTGTTTATCTCTGGAATAATTGCTGGCAAATTTTAACCGCCTCTGCAGCAGATATTTTAAGTCAGACAAGTGCATGAAAACAGAGCGTTTCCACACAGCAAAAACATTTGGCTCGGTAGTAAACATGTTTTCATTTTTCTACCTTGTGACATTATTTTAGGCCTTTGGTAGGATGGACCATTGCTTCTGGTTAAATATTACATCTCAGCTGACTTGTTTCTATTTCCTGCTTGAGTTCCATGTAGCCTGAGGGCCGAGGGCTGTGAGTCATACCCACGGTTCTAGGTGGCTCCAGACAGAAGGTTAGAAATGAGACTGAGTGAAAGGAAACCCACATGGCCCCAGTTCTAAAGCATATGACCTCCATCTGTGCTGTGTATCACAGGTATACATGCCTCCTCACCACCAACTCCCCACCATTATCTGAGAATCAGCCTCCAGGGCGGGGGGTGGAGCCTGAGGAAGAGGAGAAGGAACAGGATTAGAAGGCAGTTATTTCCTCTCCCCAGATCTGGAGTTTAGCCCAGGGTCTGGCTTTCCAAGCTTGACACAGAAGAATGTTTTGGAGGGAACTAGAAATGGGTAAGATTTCCCTTGGGATTCCCTCATCTTTTTGATTCCTACTGCCTTAGCAACTCTAGGCACGTACACTGACTTCCAGAATAGACAATTACCTAGTGACCCCATTCCAGAAATCAGGTGTCTCAGGCTATTGGAATTCACGTGACTGCTAGTCACAGCCAAAAGAAAGTGAACAGGCTGGTTAACAAAAATGTGTAAGGCTGACTTCCTTGCCTGTGGGGTGGTGCAGGGTGGCTTTACTACCTGGGTCATCTTTGCAGCCCCTCCCCCCAGTGCCCCCTTCCAAATGAACACAACATCAGCATAACAACTGCCTGTGTGGATGCAGCTCTTAGACCATCTCAATCAAATTCTTACCCCCCACCCCACAGCTCACCTGCTCAATCCACCTGTCCTTCCCATAGCAAATGTGGAACACCATTGCTCACCCAAGCTTGTCCTACCCAACTCTCCTTGTCCCCCCTTGTCAGTCACACTCAAATGAAGGTCGTTAGCTTAGTCAGACAGCTTGCTATCCTTAGTTCTCTGTTGGCTCGGCCAACCTTAAGAGTTGTTTGCTTTTGGTTTTTGTGGCTGTGAATCTTGTTATTCCCTTTCTTAAGTTCTTGCTTCTCCTTAGCGGAGAAAGACATTTCGCAGATACAGGGGATTTTTTTCCTTTCTAATTAATGTCTTAAAATCAGGACTAGGAGGTGATAAGTTGTAATGTCTTATGATGAGGATGGGCCTGATTAAACTCATGAGGAGTTGGTGAGCGAGGACACACACAATCTTTGTTTACAGCTCAGCTGTAACACTCGGAGCAAAGCTAGTGGCACATAAAACCACAGATAAAGATGGATTCTTTGTATACACATCCTCTGTGAATTGGTAAAACAGCAATTTCCTTACAAAATGACATTTCACCCTCCCTCCTACCGATCACCGGCCCTGACTGCACTCATCCGTCCGGCCTTAGCTTAGAGGCCACTTGCTCAGAAACCTCCCTTGACTCCCAAGCAGATGACTGGATCTCATTGCTTCCTCCACGTCTCTTTCCCAGAGTTTACCAGAATTTGTATAATAGCTTGTTTTATATGAGTTTTGTTTGTTTGTTTTTTATTTTTAAGTGATGTGTGTCTCCCACCCCATACTCTTTATGGGTAGAGGCAGTGTCTGTTTTATGCTTGTTTACTCTGTTGGGTTCCCAGCACCTAATTTAACACCTGGCTAACCTGGGACTCATAAATGTTAGTGGGAGGCAAGGCGGAATTCCATTGATCTTAGAGGTTGCTGAAACAAAGCGTTGGACACTGTGAATCTTGGAGACATCACTTTTTAATTGAGACTCAAACGTTTCTTTCATCGAGCGGACTTAATTTCCATAGCACTTTATTCATGCCACTGGCACAGTACTTAGTACACAGCATCAGTCACTTTTCAAAGTAGTAGATATTCTTTCATATCTATTTATTTTATTTTAGAGAGGGCTGAAGGGAGGGAGAAGAGAGAGAGGAACATCGGTCAGTTGCCTTCTGCCTTCTGCCTGTGGCAGAGCACAGAGCCCGAAACCCAGGCATGGGCCCTGACCAGGAATCGGGAATCCAACCAGTGACCTTTCAGTTTGCAGTGTGATGCCCCACCTAATGAGCCATGCTGGCCAGGGCAGTATAAATCATTTTTTAAAGAGCCCATTTCATGTGCTGGGTTGAAAGTTCCTTCCAGTCAAGACGGCACCTCCGTGTCTTTACATTCCCACTCCTGACTCAGGAGTCTTCTGATGGTTTGAATGGGATTTCAAATGTTGGAGCTACTCTGAGGTTGTCATTAGACAGCCGTTTGACTGATTTGTCCAATGCATCTTCCTTTTGCTGTGATCGTTCTCTGTCCAGGTGTGATGGCTGAGGCACTGTTTGATGTCTCTTACTTCCCATGATTAACCTGAATGGTCCAGACAAAAGACATGTACCTTTCAACTTATGTTGCTCTCTTCCAGCTTCTAAAACCCTATGATTTGGGTAGAAATAGCATCTGTGTCCTCACTTCACTAATGTTGAAGGTCCAGAAAAATTTAGTTCAGAGTTACATGGCACTTGAGGTGCAGAGCTAGAACTGGAACCAAAGACTTGTGATACCTTCTCTACTTTTTATTTAATGTAAAAATTAAAGGCGATGCAGTAGTACTCCCTATCTCCTCCCAGGGATCTAATCCCACCAGACCCGTCTTGCTTTGCCCAGACCCTCTGTCAGGTTGTAGCTCAATCTGACAACCTCTTTTCCCCATGTACTGCCCAAGGTAATCCAATGTTGATTGGATCCTTTCCTGTGCTTGTATCCAGGATCGTCTGTTTTTTGTGATGGAGTTTGTGAATGGGGGTGATTTGATGTTCCACATTCAGAAGTCTCGTCGTTTTGAGGAAGCACGAGCTCGTTTCTATGCTGCAGAAATCATTTCGGCACTCATGTTCCTACATGACAAAGGCATCATCTACAGGTGAGTTCTGGTTGCTTGTAATTCCACCCATAGTTCATAACCTGTTTGTTTGCTCTCCTGGCTTAATCCAGCCTTCCATTGCTCATGATATTGAAATCTTTTGGGAATTAAATTCACAAAGGTTGGAGTGTCATTAGAATAAGTGAATAATGCAGTGATCAGCGTTGCCTGCAAAGTAAAACTTGTCCCCATGTGGTGCTCGTAAAATAGGCTTGAGAGGCTGGGAAGAGACTATTCCATGAGTTTGCTCAGCTGGGGTTTGCTTGAGGGCCTGTTATAGCCAAGTCCTGCAAGGTGCTGAATACATTGTTGATCCCTCTTTTTTTCTGTTTTAATGTTGGAATGATTTATTCCATTTTTAAAATCCATGCCTAAACAGACAGGTGTCAGTAACTGTTGCCCCAAATTGCGGTAATAAGAATCACAGCCAGGTAAAATGGTGACTCACCGATTGAGACTCTTAAGACATGAACCATCGAAGGGCAACATTCTGCTTGATGATATTTCTCATCTGGAGCCTCCTCCCAAATGTTATCTTCTTCCATTTCATAACACACAATTCTTTGATCATAATACACCATTCATTGAAAGGGCTTGAGCTCAGGGAACACCTGATAAAACTTTGGTCAGATAGAAGAAGGTTAGGTAAGATGGGAAATGTAATCATGGGTGTCAGACAACTGTTATTCTTAAATTTTTCTGTTTCCCCGTTGCCACAATTCTCCTATTCTTTAAATCATATTATAACTTAGTTGACATGTATACTTTTTATTTCCTCTTGAGATGCAATTGTTGCTGTCTTTTGAGAAAAATTCTCTCTTAGAGTAGAAGCATGAATGTCAACATAAAGGATTTCCTGATTGAAATTTGTCATTTATTAGCCATGCTAAGTGCTATTCCTTTTGTGAGCTCATGACAGAACTGACATCATTACCAAAGTGTCAGAGAGCTTTAACAACAGTGAATCTTCTTAAATACCCGAGTCAACATAGAAAGAGAGGAGTGAGACTAGTAAAGATTGTAGCAGGACTGGCTGACGATGCCAGAAAGATGTGGGCCAGCAGAAGAGGAGAACAGACCCTCTCCAGAAATGTCTACTAGTTCATTCTACTAGTTCAGCCTCATGGAGCCAGGCCCCCACTATGCACTAGGGAAGGGGGGCACAGAGGTGGGGCCAGGCTGTGTGACAAGCAGAGGGACTCACCCTCTTGAGGGTAGTCAGGAATCTCCGCTCATTCTGAAGTCCGGGGAACTGCCCTGGGTTTCTCAGCCAGCCTGTGCTGTGAGCTTTCATACCCAGGTCCGATGCTCTCCTGGGGGCTCTCCTGTGGAATTTCCCGACTCAGTGTTCTGCCCAACGCCCAACTGGCAGCGGTTGCCAATATAGTCTCTGATGGTGGAAGGAGGTCAGAGTCCTTCCTGGTGCTGGTGTCAGACTCTGGGCCTTGAACTCAGTTTTCTTCTCCTCTGCAGGGCTTATCCATCCATCTCTGCTCAGTTTACCCCAGAGAGAGCTTTCTCCATATTTAATTTTTAAGAACAACGACTTCCCTACTAGACAGGGATTTCTGTTGTAAATCAAATAATAATAATAATGGCAGCAGCAGACTCCCTGAGCACTTGTTATAGGCTCAGCACTTTTACCTGCTTTTCTCCCTGAATCCTCCTAATAGTGTTATTATATAACAATATTTTTTACGTTGTTTAGGTGAGTAACTATGTCTTAGAAAGGCTTAATAGCCATCCCACAAATGGGTAATGAAGCCAAAATTCAAACTACATTTTTAAACACTGGGCTACACTGTCTCCTCAGGAGAGACTTACATAGAGTACCACTAAAGCATGGCTTCTTATATCCCTTTAGGTGATCAGGCAACTTTAATTCATGCAAATGAGGCAGAGTGGGTATCTGAGCCCATCCAGGCTGCTATAAGAAAATGCCATGGACTAGCTGGCTTATAAACAACAGAAATTTATTTCTCACAGTTCTGGAGACTAGAAGTCTAAGATCAAGGTGCCAGCCTTGACTTGGTATCTGGTGACAGCGATTCTTTTTTGCTGTGTCCTCACATGGCAGAAGGGGCTAGGGATTTCTCTGGAGCCTCTTTTATAAGGGTACTAATGTAGTTTATGAGGCCCCACCCTCATGATCCAAGCACCTCTCAAAGGCCCACCTCCTAATACCATCATCTTTGGGGACTGAATTTTAACATATGAATTTGGGGGAGAGGTTGGAGGGATACAAAGATTTAGATCACAGCAGCCAGGAAAAGCAGAAAGGTCTAACTTCACTTTCTTAAGTACTCAGAGGCTTCACTTGAGCACGAGGTCACATTGCCGTGAGGCCGCAAGCCTGCTTTCCTGTGTAGGATACGACCGCCTCTGTGTCTGCTTGTTTCATGTGTCTTGAAATATGAAAGACGGGCGCTAACTTGATGAGGTTTCTGGTGAAGCAGCATCTGTCCACATCTTGAGAAGTTTTATTTCAATTCTTGGTATTTATGGTTCAATTCTGAGAATTTATTTTAATTTACTCTTTGACTTGAATCCCATGTACAGGTTCTAACTGCTCTGGTTGACTTTGAAGGGAGCACATTTAATTAGGATAGATTCAAATGCTATTTTTATCCTGTGGGTTTATTTTACAGGATAGTTTAATTCCATTCAGGGTACTGGCCTGAGAGCAGAGTCTTAAGGATAAGCCTTTGAAAGCCAAGTCCTTGGAATTCCCACACAGTAAAGGGCACATTTGGGTTGTAGAGGGTGTGAATTTGATCCAGAAAGCACAGTGAGAAGCTTGGGAGTGTCAGACAGCCTCATTTATCATTCATGTCCCAGGATGGCCTTTATCAGAGCTTAAATGATCTTTCTGGGTGATCTCTGACCTATCTAAATAGAGTTGTTGTTTGTTTGTTTGGGAGGTGGTTTTTGCTTTGTTTTGTGGAGGTGTTTTTTTTTTTTTTCCCAGCACATTACAAAGATGCTACCATCTGCAAGCTGTTTTCCAACAGGATTTTAGAAGGTAGTACCTGGGGCTCCTTCTGATGTGACTTCTCTCTCTTAGCCCACTGAGAGAAGATAGGCCAATTACATTCCTGTGCTTTTCCACTTGTTTTCTGACCTTGATTCTCAACGCATTCACTTGCATTTCATGAAGGAACGGAAGTCCAGTTCCTGGGAGATAAGGCAAGAGCAGGGTCTGCGCCACCGCCTCTGGTTGGAAGGTCTGGAGCCTGCCATGGGCCAGAGACCAAGAAGAGAAGGCTGGGAAGTAAGCAGTCAGTGAGTCACTTTGCTAAGGGAAAAAAGACTATTCATTCCTTTGTCCTGGGCTTGTTGGCTGATTGGGAGCCCAGACAGTGCTCATGAATAATTTTACATGGGCATTGACTTTTTTTCCATAGTCAAACCCTACAGAAAAGGTAGGGAAACAAAGGAGCATGCCTTTCATTTACCAGCCCTCCAGCGTGACAGGCGCCATCTCTACCGTGCCTCATAAGCCGCGTTCAGGGGGGATTCAGCTGTCATTGACATTTCAACCCCGAACTCCTGAAGCCGGCCAGCACAGTTTGGATTTGCGATTGTTGACAAAACGTGGACTGCATCTCAAATAAGGTTGAGTGGAGAAGAATTTATAGAATAGCACAGTTTGTTTTGATTCTTTCTCATCATGTTACACCTGAACACAGCACAGTTCAGCACACAATTTTCAACTTGTGAGTCTGACCACTTTGTGCCGTATGCAGCTCTTTGCATGCTGTGTTCTTGGGTATGCGGTAATCAATATTTAGTCCTAAAGCGTGTACACATAAGAAACATCCAAACCTGTAGAGAATTTTTATGTGTTTTTTTGAGCCAAACTGACAATTGTTGGGAAGCAAAATCTCAATGGGTTGGGAGAATGCTCTAGAGAATGGCAGTTTTACAGTGCATTGTATACATTAGAATAAAAGGAGGAGACATGAGGGATACATGAAACCCATTGGTGGTAGATTAGGGAGGCGGGAGAAAGCAAACGAGGGAAATATCTGGGATTGGCTAAAGAGTGAAATAGACAGACACATACTTCTTTTACATTGGTGGGTACAGGAGAGTTAACAATTAACATTTATTTATAGCACACAGAGGTGTTATTCGGGAAACCAGATAACAATAAGGGGTTCTGGGTCTGGCGCTCCTGGTGCATGGTTATTGCCTGAGGGGCCTGTTAACGGAGACTGACACTCCAAAGGTATATTATCTTAGATACAAAAAGACTGTAGACTTCCCTTAGGTGAAGATTGACCTTTGTCAAGGAAGCTACAGGCCTGGGATGTGAATACCAACCATAATCTTGATCTGCTTTTAGTTAGGAACGCTCATGTTCAATCCATCCCGTGTTTACTTTCAGGCTCCGAGTTTGCAAGGTCTGCCTTGTGGCCTCCTCAGAGCTTGTCACGTTTAGCATGTGACCCTTGTTTCATCCACAAGCTCCGAGTGCTTGCTTGCTGTGGCATTTGGCTCTCATATTCCAGATGTGGAACTGGCCCACGGAGACTGACTGCTAGACCTGACATACTGTCTTGTACTCGTATGCTTCTGTAACACAGTGCTTGTAAAGAAAACCACCTTTGATTTCTCCTCAAATCGAGAACAATCTTTACCTAATGAGACTTTTTTTTTTTTTTTTTAAATTCAGAATATAGAAAGATTAGCACTATCCCTTTAAGATATGATCTGCTTACCTTGGCTCATGTGGCTCAGTGGATTGAGCCCCGGCCTGTGAACCAAAAGGTCACCAGTTTAGTTCCCAGTCAGGGCACATGCCTGGGTTGCAGGCTGCATTGCTGTTTCTTAACCTCTCTTTCTTGCTCCCACCCTTTCTAAAAATAAATAAATAAAATCTTAGAAAAGATATAATCTGTTAAGCTAGGCTCTGAGCACAACTGTTGGATCTGTGTGAATATACTGATCTCTAATATGATTGGACTCAAAGTTCTCAGGGGTATCTAAGGGGACCATCAGGTGCCTTGCTGACTCCAAATACCTGAGTGTCCTTGAAGTTAGCTGAGTACAGCTTTGCTCAGGGAGCCCGCTGTGAGTCCACCTCTGTGAGCATTGCTTTCGCATCTAAGAATTCACAGGTCATCTGTTTCCCAAACAGTTTTCCTGTTGGGTCAGCGATGAATGTCACATGCTTGTGTCCTTGCCCCCTGATATCTTCCTCTCTCCTCCTGAAAACTGTGGCACCATCTCCCTGGTTCCCGTCTCCTGGCACCTTTCTTACTCCTGTTTCTTATCTGCAGACTTTCCAAGTCCCCAAATGTCTTTCATTTGAACCTGGAATTTCGGACTCTTATCATTTCCTCCCCTATATTGGAAGTCAGTTCCATTTATTCTACTCATTCTAGTGAGGAAAGTCTTCTTAGATGAAGCTGAAAGTCAAGGTTAGAAGCTCGGTGTTCTCTTTGCCATCTGAGAATAAAGTTCTGCTCTAAGAAGTGGGTCTGCTCTTTCTTGATCTGCTCGCTACAAAGACAGCTATGAGTTGTCATTTGTTAGTTTTGTGTGACAAGAGAGGATGTGCTAGCCATGGGGTTCTCAATACTGTACTCACTTTCACATTGGTTATTGACTGTAAGCCCTTACCCAGATTGTTCCTGGAACTCTGAACATTTTAGTCATGTTCTCTCTCCCTTCTTCTTAGCTTGTCATGCTTGCTCTGCCAGATGGTGGCCTCATTCAGTGCCTGTTCTTCCACTGTCACCAGAAGGTGACTTCAATCCTTGACTTCTAAGCTCCTTTTTCAAGGATGTGATGAACAGCTCAGAAACTTTTCAGCTTGTTAGAACAGCTGCCCTGTCCCCCAAATGAAACTTATTGGCCACTTTTCTCCTCCCTCACACTACCTTTGGAGATATTGTACAAACGTTTATTCAGCTTCAACTCTCAGCCAAGGATATGGATATGAGGATGAGGAAAAACAAAAATGCTTCCTTGTGGAGAGCATAGTCTAGTGAGAGAGAGACATCAAACCAATAATCATAGTAATAGAAAATTCCAGCTGTAAAGAAGAGGAATGCATTGTAGTGAGAACCTCTAATAAGGTGGTTCGACCTGGTTGTGACTCGAGCTAAAGTAACTTGTGAAGAGGGAAGGAAAGAGCATTCAAGAAAAAAAATAGCAAATGCAGGGGCCGAGTGTCAGGAGGAAGCATGACAAGTTCAAGGACTTCTTGTTTGTTTGTTTGTTTTTTAATTATTTTTTTAATATGCTTTATTGATTATGCTGTTACAGTTGTCCCAATTTCTTTTCCCTTTGTTCCCGTCCACCCAGTGATCCCTCCTTCCAGTTGTCCCCGCCCCCGCCTTAGTCCATGCCCATTGGTTGTGCATATAGTTCTTCTCAACATCTTCCATCTACTGCACTCCCTCCTACTATGCTTCTCAATTCCTGTACCATCTCCCTCATTTCCCCCTTCCCCCTCCCTGCTGACCTCCCCCCAAAATGTTCCCCATACCTATAATTCTTTTCCCATTCTCGTTGCCTACTTAGTTTGCCTTTCTTTCAATTCCCTAGTTTCTGTTGTTGGTTGTTGTGATATAGTTTTCATTTTAATGTTCATAGTTTTGATCCTCTTTCTCCTAAACAAGTTCCTTTAACATTTCATATAACAGTGGTTTGGGTCTGATGAACTCCTTCAGTTTTACTTTGTCCTGGAAGCACTTTCTCTGCCCTTCTATTCTGAATGACAGCTTCGCTGGTCAAATAATCATGGTTGTAGGTTTTTGCTTTTCATTACTTTGACTATTTCTTGCCAGTCCCTTCTTGCCTGCAGAGTTTCTTTTAAGAAATCAGCTAATAGTCTTATTGGGACCCCTTTGTACATAATTCTCTTCTCTCTTGCTGCTTTTAAGGTTCTCTCTTTATCCTTAATTATTGACATTTTGATTATAATGTGTCTTGGTGTGATTCTCCCTGGGTCCAGTTTATTTGGAATTCTCTGTGCTTCCTGGACCTGTAAGTCTGTTTCCTTCCCCAAGTCGGGAAGTTCTGCTTCATTATTTTTCCACATAATTTTTCAATTTCTAGTTCTTCTTCTTCACCTTCTGGCAACTCTATGATTTGGATGTTGGCCCGCTTATAGATGTCCCATAGATTTCTGAGCCTCTCCTCATTTTCCTCACTTTTCATTTCCTCTTTCTGCACTGGTTGACTGTTCCTTCCTTATGTTTCGATTTGTTGATTTGATCCCTGGTTTTCTTTCCCTCACCACTAGTTTTATATGTGTTTTCATTCATTTCAACAGGACTAGCCTTCATTCCTTCCCCGTCTTGTCTAAGATCTGCTGTTAGGTCTGTAAGCATTCATATAAACAAAGCTCTGAACTGAGCCTCAGAAATATTTCCTATCTGCTGGGCTGTTAGAGTAGATATTTGCTGGCTGGTCAGCTGCGTCCCTGGGATCTTTATCATGATCTGTGCCATCCTGACAGTTTTGTGTATACCTTTGCTTCCTGGGTGGGGCTGTCACACCTCCTACACTACAGGGGGTGGAGCCCCGTGCATTCGTCACTACCGGGTGACCCTTCTCACCACACTGTGGCATTTTGTGTGGGGGCAGGGACCCAAGATGGATTCCTGCTGTTTACTCTCTGCCGAGAGACCGGGAGCCTCCTTGTTCGTCCCCACGTCCTCTGGCCCTCAGAGTCGGAGGCAATGGGGGTCTGCCTTCCCCAGCGTCGGAACCGTGAGCTGACAGGTTTGGTCTGCAGCCAGGAATGCTCCCCAGGTGCTTCTCACCTCCCCTTAAATATGGGTGTCTGTGCTTACTGCCATCCCACTGCTGCTGCCGCTGCCAGCACAGCCCAACCTCTCTGCCCTGGCTTCGTCCTTCCTACCCGTCCGGACAAGCACCACTTGTTTATAACTTCATAAGTTGGACTTCCATGCAGCTTTATTTTCTGGAACTTCTGGTTATTTCTGGTTTTGCAGTAGTTGTATTCCTTCTTAGTTGTGGAGGGAGATGGAGCGTATCAGTCTAGGCCTCCATCTCGGCCAGAAGTCAAGTTCAAGGACTTTTGAAGAAGGCTAGTATAATTGGAGACAAGAAGGCCTATCTTCCCACAGCTGGCATTTCGTTATCCTAGAGTTTTAAATGTCATTTGATGATTTTAAGATTTTATTAGGCTCCATGTAAATAATTTATTTAAAAGTTAGGAAAGGCTGGTTATGTTGCCAGTCCATGGAGGAGCCTTCCATTCACAATGAATTTCTTGTGTCCGGTTCTACGTGTTTATCTTCAACAATGAAATGATAAAATATTAGAGTTAGGATGAGACCTGTTGTCAAGTTTGTCTTTACAGATGAAAGGATTTCATTCAGAATCATTCAGACAGTAAATTACTTCTTAGAATGATGTTTTCTCAGTCTCACTAAAATTTTGTTTTCCATCACCAGAAAACAAAAATCAGCATTAGAAAATTTTGTTTCAGTCTTCAAATTGCTGCCAACATGAAGAGCTCATCAGGACATCTGGAGGCATTTTGATACTGTTCACTCCATTTCAGTGAATAAAAATGCAGTTGAACTCAGAACATACTTGTGTTATGAGATATAGGAACAAAATCAGTAGATGTAGTGTCTGCCCTGAGGCTCTTTCTGTGGGGTGGGAGAGATTGCCCATAAGTAAGTAATGGCAGGTGGGTCCTAAATTTGAAGTATTCCCAGGGTATTGTGGGATCACGGAGAATGGCCACGTTAGCAAGTGGAACAGACAGGACTTAGTGACTGGGTAGATTCAGGGGGTGGTAAAGAAACCTGGGATCCTTCCCAGGAGCGAAACTAGACAGTTCAGTGGATAATGGTATCATTAGCTAAAAGAAATTAGGAGCCCAGGAAGAGATCTAGGCAGAAGAGAAAGATAATGAGATTTAGAGCCATAATGTTAGGTACCTGAGACACATTGCACTGGAGATGCTCAGTGGACAGGTGCATATGGGTCTGAAGCCCAGTGAAAAAGACCAGCTGGAACTAGTATTTGGGAGTCATCAGGACCTAGCTGTTAGTTCATATCACGGAGCTGGGTGAGATGATCCAACAAGTGTGTATTAAATGGAAAGTGAGCCAAGGACAGAACCCTGAAGAACCAGGCCCCATTAGAAATCTGCCTACACTTGGCTCCAGGGTAAAAAAAACAAGGACAAACCAAAAACTTGATATACCAAATCATTTAGAGTTGTGTCCCCCAAAGTCCAAGTCTGTTTAAAATATAGTGCCATAAAAAAATAGGAAAAGATGCCTCATTTTAAAGTAAGTTTGAGAGTCAGCACACAGGGTTGGGCACAAGTAGGTTTGTAGTTGTGAGTATGTGGAACAGAGTGTATTCTTGTATCATTATTTATTAATTACTCTGTTATTTATTTTATTACAACTGTAAACCTGCTTTTGCCCACTCCTGTATCTTCTTTAAACTAAAAGAATGCTGTACGTGGCTTTCAGGTGACCGAGGTGCCAGGCCCAGCTGGGCTTCATGCTGGTCCTGGGGGTGTAGGCAGGCTGCTGAATGCTCTGAGTCCGTTTGTCCATCTGTCCGTTGGGGGCATTGTTGACGTGGCTTCCCTGTAGGGTACTGGTGAAAGTGAAAATGTGAAAGCCCTTTGAACCATGCCAGTCAATATAAGATCCTACTCTTTGCATAATGCTGTCAGCTGACTTGGGTTTTCTTTATAGCATAGACGTGAGCACAAGTTATTCTCAAGACACTTCCTCGGGAATAGGGAATTTTCACAGACATTGGAGTCCTAGCTGGTAAAACCAACCCTCTGACGACCAATCTGTTTGTAGTAAACTAAATCTGATGGTGCTCTTCTTTCAAATCAAACCACTTTCTTGGCAATATCTTGAAATTGTATGTAAATAATCTTTTTACCATGTACTTATAAAGACCTGCAGCGTATGGGACCAATTGCAAGACTTGAAGACCACACTCTTGCATTTTGTTTACATTTCAGCGGTGCCTCTAGTGTTTGGGGGAAGTGGTTGAACTCATTGTGGGTTCACCTTTACCAGTATTGAACCAAGCTTTAATTTTCATTTGAGGGAGATTCAGAAACATTTTCAGACCATTAGTGGGATAAATATCCTGGTGGCTTAGTCCCAGTAATGCAGTTTCTCAAAGGACCCAGATTAATGACACGAAGAAATTTCAGCCCTGGACACCTTGGGTTGTTTTTCTGCACTTCATTGGTTCAGTCAGAGCAGTTAATGTGGGCATACCTCATCAGTGTTGACCTTTTGCATCAACAAAGGCTGTGGTTATTTTGGATTAATTGATAAACGTGGTAATGAATTTCACCGGCTAATGAAATCAGACCACTTGTTTTGCTCTTCTCCCCACCAAATTGACCAAGCAGCCTATCGCTTCATTATAATTAAACACAGTCATGGATTTGTTTGCTAAAGCAATAAAAATACAGTCAGTTGATATTTAGGTACCAGATAAACACTGCCATTTGTAAAAAGTAATTTAATTGTACACTTGAACAAATGCTTATGAAATGTGTACTCAGTGCAAAACAAAGCTTTATGTCAGGCTGTCAGAGAATAAGAAAATAAAGAGAGGCCCTGCCTTTAAGCTTGGGGTGTTTGTTCATTACTCTAACAAGTTATGTGCTGAGCACCTACTACGTGCCAGGCACTGTTCTAAGCTCTGGGAGTACACAGGAAGTGAAGCAAACAAAACCCCTACCCTTAGGAGTTTACTTTCTACTGCAGATCGTCAGACAAACATAAAGTAAATATATTGAACGTTGGGGTGATAAATTCTATGGCAAAAAAAAAGCTGTGTGAGGGGAAGATGAAGTTCGGGAGAATGGTTTTAATATTTCACACACAGGATTTAGAAAGACATCTCTGATAAGGGATATGTGAGCAGATGAGCAGAGAGACCTGAGGATATAAGGAAGAGGCTCTACGTGACAATCTGGGAAAGAGAGTTCCGGGATGCAGAAGGAATGGCAGGGAAGAAGCCTCTGGGAGGAGAGTGTGCTCTGCAAGGTCGGGGACTGGCAAACAGAACAGTGGGCTGGAGCAGGTGCACTGGGCAGAGTGAGGGAGCCGATCCAAGCTCGCTTGACTTCATTCTGTGATATGGAGTAATAGCCACATGTATTGAGCATGTAAGTTGTAAGCAAATATAGTAACTTCTTCAGGCACATTTTATAAACTTGATGTTTCTTTGTAAGTTCCTTAAACCTACTGTGTATGTTTTGCATACATGACTGTGGTTTCACTTTTCTACAGTTATGTGTAAGTTATTGAATAACATTAACATCCTAAGTTATTAAGGGACTGTATTTTCAAACTAGGCTATACAAAAATATTCTTCTCATAAAAATGTGTATGTATTGTCTTAATTGGGTATATTTGCATTAGTGAGAGCAGTTTTCCCATTTATTTTTTTGTTGATTTTAGAGACAGAGAGGAAGAGACAGAGACATCGATTTGTGGTTCCAATTATTGATCCATTCATTGGTTGCTTCTTGTATGTGCCCTGTCTGGGGATTGAACCTGCAACCTCAGTGTATTGGGACAGTGCTCTTTAATTAACTGAGCTACTCAGCCAGCGCCTACCCTGTTTATTTTTTAAATAAAATTATTAATTTCTAATTATAAAAGTAACACTATAGTAAGTGTTGCAATTTAAAATATAAAAAGTAAAAATGACATATATTATATTCCTGCCACTGAAAGATTATTTTCTTCAGATATGTTTCCTTAAAGTTTTTAAATGTATTTTTTAAAGAAACAGAATTCAGGTCATACTATATACTTTTTTAACCTTTTTTTAAAAAAACTTACAATTTCTCCTACCATGAAAGTCATTTACATTCTCTTTCAACCTAATATTAATTGATACAGAATGGTCTATCATATGGGCCTACTTAATTTATAATACATTTAAGTTAACTTACTATTATTAATGATGATGTGTTCATATCCTTGTATTCTTTCCCTAGATTACTGGATGTATTACTGCTGAGTCAAAAGGCATGCATGTACTACAACTTCTCTCCCCAGGGTGGGAAGGAATTGAGTCCAGCTTTGGCTTGCCACTTCCCAGCTGTGGAATTTTGAGTCAGTTACTTAACCCCTCCAAGCCTGAGGGTCCTAGAAATGCACACCTGAGGGTAGTTATTAAAATTAAAAGGGGTGCAAGTACATGCTCAGTAATGTTTACTTTTTGAACATTCTTTGGAAAGCTACATCAGAGCATATGTTCTAATGATGGGTATTGGTCTTATCTTTCCAGATCGCTTTCCCCCATAGGTCTTAAGTGTACAATTTGATGCATTTTGACAAGTCTAGACAATATGTAATCAATACTTCAAATAATATATTGAACATTTCTATCACCCACAAGAATTTCTGGTGCTCCTTTCAGTTCATCCCTAACCACCCCATAGGCAATCAGTGCTGATTCTGTATGGATATTATAGGATGTCAATATTCACGCTAGGATCCTAAAAGGAAAATCACTTCTCAGTAACATCCTTGTGAGTGTAAGAGGATGGGTTCTTTCAGGTGACTGCACACATATGTTGGTGGCCATGGTCAGGAGAAACCACCCAAAAGGAGAGCCCTGTTGTCTTAGTTGGGTTCACCCTCTTGTAGGGAAAACAGCTCCAGGAGGGTAAATACCAGCATGTCAATGTCTGAGTGTCTGAGGTAATGTGGATGATTTTTATTTTCTTTTTAATGTTTTAAGACTTTTTTTAATGTTCTCTTTTGAACAAATATTGCCTTTCTAAGGATTAAAAGTGTTGTTTTCAAAAGAGATCTCATATGTGATACTGAGTATGCCACAATACCCCATGTTGAGTTTTTCAGCATGATAATGTCAAAAATAGGTAACCTGCTGCTGTATCAGTTAAATTCTATTAAGTCTTGACCTTTAGGCTGCAATCACTCCTTGTCTGTGAATACCAGTTCTGTAGAAGTCCAGAAGTCATTGTTTTCATTGTTCAGACTGCTTAACAAGTACCATAGACTGGTTGACTTAAACAACAGATGTTTTGGGGATTTTTTTGTTTGTTTGTTTTTTGTTTTGTTTTGTTTTGTTTCCTCATAGTTCTGGAGGCTGGGAATCCAAGACCAAGGTACCAGCCAGTTGGTTTCTAATGAGAGTTCTCTTCCTGGCTTGCAGACAGCTGCCTTCTATGTCCTCACATAGCTGACTGGAAAGAGACAATCCAGCTCTATAGTGTTTTCTTATAAAGAACACTAATCCCATCCCTGGAGCCCCACCCATGTAACCTCCCAAAGGCCCCATCTCCCAATACCATCACATCGAAGGGAGGGGACAGGGCTTCAACGTACAAATTTGGGGGATGCAGACATTCATTCTATTATTCTCTTTCATTTGTGCATGTATTCAGTTTTTTAATGTTTTCTCTTACAATAAGCAATGTACTTTGCAATTATAATACTTAGCTAGATGGTGCAAAATCTATCTGGAAATGATTTTATCTCTAGAGACTAGCATCTGATTGGAGAGAATAGCTGAGGATTAGCTGAAGACTGTCATTCCTTTTGCTCACTGAGCCATGTGTATTAATCTTGGAGCTATGTTTTTCAGGGGTGCTGAGACCAAATCCTTCTCCTGGGTCCCACTACTTAAGCATGGGGGAAGAAATCGCTAAGTGGAGCATGGTGTTATGGTTTGCCTTTTGATATATAGTCTGCAGCATGTCGCTGAAGGTAGACTTTTTCCCACTGTTTTGCAAGTGTCAAATTTCACTTATCAGTGAACTTCCTATGAAGAACTAAAACTTGGTGCAAGTACCCTGTTACCATTTGGCAGAAATGATCAGACTTGGATGAATTTCTGGGTTCAGTTGCCAAGAGGAGTGAGTGAAACCTGACAGGCAAACCGCTGTGCACCTGGACAATGACATCACTGAGGGATTTGGTTCTAGAGGTTGGGGCACGGTGCGCACATGGGAAGGTGGTGGTTTGACTTCGTTTCTCCCTCCTTTCTTGGCACTGCTCTTCCACCCTCTGAAATACCAATCCAAGCCTGCGCTTAGCCACACAAAATCACTGTTCTGTACCATTTTTAATAATTGCATCAAGACACCTGTCCTATGTCCCAGGAGAGTCTCAGGGTTGGAAGGGAGTTCAACGTTATATACCCTTTTCATTCAAAGCATGAATGAAAGCTGCTGAATGGTCACTTTCCCCCTCTACTTAAACCCCTCCAAGCAAAAAGGAACTTGTTACCTCCACTGTGAAGCATCTCTGACTATTGGAAATTTCACCTTTGTATTGACTCAGTGTCTCTCAGTATCTTCTGTTTACTGGTCCCCGACCACCCTTAAGGACTAGGCTGAAATACACACATCTTCTACAAAGAAAGCCTTCCTGGTATTTGAAAGCAATCTGCAATCTAGTTCACCTGTCAAAGAAGAAAATACTATTAGCGTGATATTGTTCATTCTGGCTGTCTTTTTGCACTCACTGATTTCAGAGTCATCATAAACCATCCATGTAGTTTTTCATTCTAGATTCTTGGATTGCCATCTAGTTGACTTGTTACATTCTTCTTCCCTTTAAAATTAGAAGTGTCTTAACTAGTAACTAAACTAATACAAATCATGGTGTTAGTAGCTCATGTTCCTTCTCCCCGCTAAGACTTAGGCTTGAACTGAATTTTGTTGATGCTGAATAAAGGGGTAGCAAGCATGGTGAGAAGTTCATTGTTGGTGTGATCTCAAAACTGGGTGTTCAATGTTACCTTTTGTGTAGATCTCAAAGAAATTTAACCCCTACCTACATTTGTGAATGTAGCTTCAACCTCTATGTGCACATGACAACAGAGAAGTTTGTGGTGAACCCCAGAACTAGGGATCTCTGTCCACAGTCCACTCTGAAAAGTTGAATGCTTTTCATTCAGGTCAGTCAGTGCCTTGCTCCAGGGTGACGTGCCAAAGATGAGGCACTGGGTGAACACAGGTGTGGAGGTGAAGGAGATAAAGACTTGAACACCTCCAGTTAGAGGTACCTGTGGAACTCCTAGTCAAATGATCCATCTTGAAGTTGTAAGTATCGGGCTAACCTTGGACCATAGACTTGGGGTTGATTGCACGACAACAGTGAAAAGGAGGCAGTATTGGCTTACACTTAAGAGAGGCTCTGGAATCAAACTTGGGTTAAAAACTTACCTCCACAATGTACTAGCTCTGTGATACTGGATAAACGCTCTAATTTCTCTAAGTCTCAGTTTCCTAATGCACAACATGAGCACAGCAGCCCTACCTACCATGTGGGGTTATTGTGAGAGTTGAATTCATGTGGCTTGTTTATTCCAGTGTCTGGTGTCAGTTAATGCTCCACACACATTATCAGTTATAAAGAAGAAAAGTGATCCAAGGAAGAAACTTGAACAGTGAATTCATCTCAAAGGTGGACAGACTCAATAAGGAACTGGGGACATAAATTATGGCATACCCCTATGGAATATTAAGCAACTTTGGAAAGGAAGAATGAATTAGATCTACATTTATTGACCTGGGTTTTTTGTCCTTGATAGATAAATAACTGAAAAAAAGGAAGTTAGAGAGTGGTTGGTATGCAGGATCACTTCAGTTTTTTTGTTATCGTTGCTGTTAAAAAAAAAGTAGTAAAAGCCATCTATACATAGATATGTACAAGGAGAAATTTGCGAGCAATTATTGAACGGCCGCTAAGTTTTCACTTTGCTTCTTTTCATTGTATCACTGATTGTGATAACAATGAATTACTTTTGTGATGTTTGAGAACAAAATTTTTTAAAATAAGTGAAAGGAGTGGGGGATGGGCAGAGGAAAAGGACAAATCAGGAAGGTGTTGAGCTGGAATTGTGACAGACGAAATGTTATGCAGGCGGTGATACAGAATGAAAAGCCAAGAGACACACTTTTTCTCTCATGTGTCAGGACTCTATGAGGGCGTCTTCTCCTGGGCTCTGCTTCTCTTACTCATTTTCATTTTATATTTCTCAATTTCTGGCAAAAGGCAGAGCAATATTTCTTATTTCTTCTCTCCATTTCTGTGTTATTTCTAGCAGCTTAGCCAGAGCTCATCTGGAGGAATACACTGGGAGAGATAAGTGAAATGAAGATGGGTGTGAACATGGTATTGTTTATTGACTAAAGAGCCATGTCAATATAATTTGACTAGATGAGTTAATCCATACCTATGATAAAAAAGGGAAATGTTTAGCTATTCTAAATCCAGCTTCCCAATTGATCTTTCTCAAGGCAACCAGTTACCCATTTCTTTTCTGTCTTTCAAGAAATGGTTTCTGTGTATAGAAGCTCTGTGTTTGAATGTGTTTCCCACTGAAAAGCAAGGGTTTCAGATACCCTTGTAGAACAGAGGTTTTCCTAAGCCTTTAGAAGCACCAGCTCTCAGCGCCTACAAAAACGTAGCAGTTGAGCCTGCTTTTCTTTCCTGAAAGCATTTGTGGGTGAGGGTGCAAGTCAGTGAAGAGTCCGGCCCTTGTTGGAGAAACTGCAGATTTGTTCAGAGCTCGTCACAAGCTTGTAAAAGTTTGTTGCAGTTACATAGCTACAAAGAGAAATTTATTCCCAGCCCTCCACACAGAGCAGTCAGTCGTTATTTATAGCTGGATTACGGAGCGTCACACACACGTCCACACTGGCTGGATGGGGCCTGTGTGCATGCGAAGTGCCTTGCTTGTTCCCTTGGAGCTTCTCAAACCCCCTTCTCTGCAAGGTGCTGGAGCAAACCCTGTCAAGGGAGAAAATCACAGGTGAGCTCCTGCTCTCTGAGAACATGAAGAGCATGTGTGGGCATCCAAATCTTGCAAATTATGCAAGAGGGGATATTAAATCTTAGTTTAATCCAAGCAATGAGAAGCCTGCCTCTCCCAAATTCGTCTAGTGAACTTTTAACACTCCTTTGACCAAGAAATGCAACTATGAGCAATAGAGAAAGGCAGGTGACAGTGAGTCATGAAATGCATCCTTTAAAAGAATCAGTCCTGTCATCATAAGCCCTTCCTGAGGTACTTGTGGCCCTTGTGTTCATTCTTGAAGGAAGAGAGGGAGGAAGGAAGGAAGGAAGGAAGACCTGGGATTTTTTGTTATTTGTTTATTTTAATGCCTACAGAATTGAGAAAAATACACCATGGCAGTGAAATTAATTTCTAATTTAATTTACAGCTGGGGAGGGAAATGTTGGCAGAGCAAACCTGTCATCAGAATGCTGTCAGTCTGGCCGCCTTACTGGCACACAGAGGCAGGGGACACAGTTTTGGCCTGAAGAACACTGCAGTTTTGTTTTCTCGCCTGAGAACAGACAGGTTCAAACCTGTCAGAGGCGGTAACTGTGTTTCCTTATGACTGACTTATATGTGTGGTGGTGACTTTTTTTTTTTTTTTTCCCGTAAGAATCTGGTTGAGTAACTCAGAAAGTTAAAAAAGAAAAAGGAAATGAAAGAGAAAAGTTAGCTGGGGCCTGCCGCAGATGCCAGGAAGGTACACACAGCCTGGGAGGCTCTGTGAGGTCTTTGTCTGTCTCTCCCCATGCAAACACTCAGCCATGCTCAGCACAGCGTGAGGGCGGTATCTGTTCAGCTGCCATGGAAGAAATAGGACTCTGTTCTCCGGAGCTTATTCCTTGGGGTTTCAGAATGTAAAATATGAAGTGTGTGTAATCACAGTTCCCAGCAGTTGTTGGCATTTCAGCTTTGGCAGCAAGAATGGGAAAACTGAAGCTTTTATGGCCAGGCAGGCTGAGTTTAATCTTTGTGCTGTGGACACACTACCCCAGGAAGTAAATATGTTAAAAAGCACTTTTCCTCTGAAGTCCATCTGAGGGGCTGCTGTGCTTTGTTCAATTTGCAGAGCTAGTGTGTGTTTTTATTTTCTGTTTTCACCAAAAGAGTCGAGGGCTCACCTTGCAGAACCTTCCTACAGTGTCTCACGTGATATATAGTCCAGGAAGCGCGGCCTGGGACACTTTGTGCTTAAAGAGTTAATTCTAGAACTGACTAGAACTTAGCAGAGAAGCTCAAGACACTGTACTTCCTAAGAATTAATGCTCGAGACAAAAACTCACCAAAGCATTCAAGATGAGAGGGATTCAATAAAGCACATGCACTTTCAATTAAAAAAAAAAAGAAATTCAAGAAATTGCTTTAAGTGTGAGTAGACTTAGAGGTACAGTGTCTTAGCATTCCTGGAGAAGCTCTGGTTTGCTCCCGTGATTCCCCTTATTAGTGTCCCCTTTCGCTCCCAGTGCCCCTTTTTGGACACTACATTGTACAGTCACCCTGGGAAGAGGTGTCTGCATCCTACACCTTTTTTTTTTTTTTTTCTGTGAGAATTTTGTTTTCCTTTGGCAGAGCCAAAAGAAAGAGGATATTGTCACAAATGGAGCGGGGTCCCCTGCTGTAGGAGCAGAAGTCTCAAAGCATTTTCCTTTCATGGACTGTTCTCCCCCAGTCCATGCATTGGACATGTAGTTGTTAACCATTTTTTAAATATTTTTCTTCAGCATTAGTATCTATCTTAGTTTTAAAGATACGTTGGGGAAAATTGCCTTTCCCTTGAGTCGCATGTTCTATTTCTTTTGCATGATATTTTAATACATTTACATGAACTAGGACTTTATGGGTTCACATTCATCTACTTAACCCTGCATTCACTTAGTCATTCATTTTTTTCAGGCAACAAAGATTCACTGAGACCCACTTTGTGCTTGAGGGTATCATAGTGCCCACAAAAGGCCAGGACGCTGCCTACGGAAAGCATGTATCCTAGTGTAGACATATAAAGAAGTAGGAGTTATCCCCAGTTGTGAAAATTACATGGAAGGAAATAAGTGAGGGATTTTTATGTGTGAGAGGTTTTTATTTTTAGTTTTATTCTATAGACCAAAAGAAAGGGAAGACAAGGGAAGGAAGGAGGTGGGGGGGGGGGAGATACCCACTGCTTCACTATTGACTGTCTAAAGTGCTTTACCTGGGGTTTCAAACTTAAACACCTTCCAAATAGGGACCAGTGGAGACACCCTTATTGCACAGTTCTAACCAGATAGAACTCATATGTCTCTGCAGCTAAAGTTCAGTTTAAAAAAGAAAAACAAGGAGCCCAAGGCTAGACCAGCAGGAAGCGTCCACACTCCATTCGGCCCTGACCACCAATTCGCTTCCTCCAAGGCCTCCAGGTCAATGCCCACCGCGCCTGATCAGTCTTCCGTCTCAGTAGGTCTCCCTGTGGGTCTCTCAGAGGAAAGGAGGACAATGTTAGACCTGTATAACCACGATGAGCCTTTCCACCTCACTTTGGAAATATTGAGCCATCCTCCTGCAATTGGAGCAACAGGAAGATCATGCTCAAGGAAACCCACTAGAAAATCTGAGTGCTTGGAGAAATGTCAGGAATATCATCTTTCATCATGGAATTCCTCCACACTGTTGTAGTTCTCCTGTGAATCAGCGGAAGGAATTTCACCACACTGTGGCCTCAGGCCTCCAGTCAGCAGGCCTGTGACAATGTCCAACCCCGGCTCGTTTGGGTATGGGGTAAGTGGTCTTATCGACCCTGCCAGCCCTGGGATGCAAGCCCCTTCCAGTATGCAACACTGACCTTCCAAGCCAAGTTCAAACTTCCTGGGTTCTTGGATGAGCTCTTTCAGGGAACTTCCTCTTTCTTTTCTTTTTAAATTCATTTTAGAGTCAGAGACAGAAACATGAAATGTGAGAGATAAACATTGATTGGTTGCCTCCTGTACATGCCCCAACTGGGAATTGAACCTACCACCTTTTGGTGTACAGAATGAAGCTCCAACCAACTGAGCCACCCAGACAAGGCCCTCTTCCTTTGTTCTTTAGCCAAGGTCTGTTCCTGCCACTCTCCCAGAAACTTCCTCTTCAGTGCCAAGAGTGCGTCTCCTAGAAAAACAGATGCTATTCTTACCCAAGACTCCCATGAAGGATGGGCAAGGCTATCAGTCATCTGCCCTGCCTTGGTCTCAGGCTGAGAAAGAAAGGGAAAAAAACCTAGAAAGGGGAACCTGGCTGCCTCTTCTTCCCATTGGCCACACAGTGACTCTTCCTGAAAAGACATTTAATGAAATAGTTTGGTCCCAATAGAATAGAGTTCCTGCAGGCAGTGAGTGGCCTTCCACAAAATGGCTTAGAAGACATTGGTATTTTCAGATGGAATTATGTAGACTGTTTTTTCTTTGAAGGGGAGTCAATATGAATAAGTCCTTAATTTCTCTGTTCCCTTTAGTCTCCAAACTTTAGCACAGCAATTGACAAAGGGAATGCATACTAATAACTGCTGTATTTCTTGGACTCCAAGACACCACATATCTCAAAGTGTTGATGAACTCTGATTGAATAAAAATGAGAGTACTGGGAGCTAGCAAGGTGTGTGTGTGTGTGTGTGTGTGTGTGTGTGTGTGTGTGTGTGTGTGTGTGTGGTCACAGTTATAAGGAACTTGCCTTAGAAAAGAAGCATTAGAGGGAGGGAGCAGGCACAAATCTGAGAATCAAGGCAGTACAGAGACCGGAGTTCTATTCTTCTCTAGGTAGCAACAGAGGACTATTTTTCCTCTATAGGCATGATGATAGAAGGTAGCTGGGTTAATGATATTACGGCCACCCAAGTGACAGTGGAAGAGAAACAGAAGCCTTAGATGGTCGGGAAAAATTCTGATCTGCTGGATTTTAGAGCTCTTCCATTTTTCATGTGCCGGTCAGGCTTCTGCAGGAGGAGGATATATAAAGAGCTGTGGTATATGCAGACAACCGCATTTTCCACTGTGTGGAAAAGCAAAGTCATTCTACCCCTCCCAGTTTCCATCTTGGAAGATTCGTGCTTCTGGTCATTTCTTTCCCAGAAACTGGGGAATCCAGCCTCAGATAAGTGTGGGTTTGGATATGCCAGTATTATATGGAGCCAAAGATGAAAAAGGCCGGTCAGAGGGTTGAGATGTGTTGCAAATGAGGCCCAGCATTGCCGATGGTCTTTCTCTGCTGGATTTCTCATCTCTGTAAATGTATCTTGAAGAATAGAGTTGAAGACACTGTTCTACTCAGTCAGGACTTAGTCAAATTTATCATTTTCTCAAGACAGTGCTACTAAGTAGATATGTAAGAATCTCATTTGTCATGACTTCCATCCCACCCAGTTCTCGCGTTCCCAAGGTGAATATTCTTCTGAGTAATGTTCTGATTCCTGCAATGCATTATTAGCATGGGCAGTGGAGCTGGGCTAGTGCATAGTCTGGAGAGCGGAATGGGGGGTAGAAGGGGACTCCAGAAAGAGGCCTCAAATCTTGCCAACCTTCCTCCATGCTGCCAGCCCCCCTGCCAGAGTTTGCGGTTGCCAGGAATTGCATTTGATGTGGGCTGTGAGTTATGGCATAAATGTGCCTTTGTTTTAAATGGACTTTTTGGTTTGGAAAGTGTCCTTCACCCCCATCTGACATACTGCAGTGCACTCATTTGCCCTGTGTGGCCAGTGCTGTGAACCATACCGGCTCAGAGTAGACCATCGTTAAGTCATCCATGGGCTTGCTTTGACCATGAAGGGACTTTTCTGCCATTCAGCTACTCATTCAATATGTCCCCAGCACTTGGCTGGCTTTGGCTCAGAAGACTAATAGATAGATAAAACAGATCCTTGCCCTCAAGGATTTAATCTGTTGGGGGCTCCAATTACATCCATCAGTTGACAATTTAAGACATGCTACCATAAGTGCTCAAAGTCAAACATAAACACACTGCACTGAGAGTACAGAAAAGGAAGCTCTTAATTCTGATGCAGAGGGTTAGGTAGGCTTTGAAGAAGAAATGGCACCTGAGCCACAGGTTTTCAGTTAATAGGAAAACACACGCCAGGTAGATGGAACAAGAGGGACAAAGACATGGAGGCCAGATAGTGTCCCATGCTTAGAAATCCTGAGGACTCAGTGTGACTTGGCGTGGTTAGGGCGGTGGCAGTTAAAGCAGATGGAGTGAGAACATGGATGGTTTTAAATGTAGGACTAGGAAATTTCGCTTTATATGCCTGTCAATAGAAGCCATCAAAGGTTTTTGAGAAAGAGACTAACAGGAAATAAATGTAATGTGTTAAATAGAGTGCAGAGGAGCAAGCCAGGAAGCCTGGAGTTCAGGTCGGAGGCCTTAAAATATTAATAAATCAAGCAAGAAAGGGTCACAGCTTGAAACAAACCAGTGACGGGAGTTGGGGGCAGACAAAGGAGGAGGGGAAAGGGCGTGCATGATACGATGGAGGAAAAGCTGACATGAATTGGATATGGGGACCAAGGAGCAGGCATTAAAGATGATTCCAACATTTCCAATGGAGAATGCTAAAGGTTGTTACTGAGGGAAGACAGAAGTTGGATCAAGTCCAGTCTGAAGGGTTGACACTCCCAAATGCCCCCAAAGCAGTTCACTCCTAACTTCTCATACAGATCTGGATCTCTGGAGAGGGATGTCAGGGTAGAGAGTTAGATTGGGGAGCCATCTGTATAGGTGATATTTGAACCCATGGAATTTAACTGCACAGGTAGAGCATTAAGCAGAGTAGTTCACAACTGGGCAGCTGGTGCACTGAACAACTTGAGAGGGTGCCACTCCATCGTAGCCGCTTAAGATTTGTAAAAAGACAAGGAATTCTTCTAGGAGTTGTCTTGGGAAATGGGTTCCTTTATCTAATTTGCACAACGGCACCATATGGTCTAACAGTAGTGCTGGAAGTGAACGTAGGCAAGGGCCAAGAGCACAACCGTAAGGAGCCGCCTACCCTCTGAGTGACGGTGCTGGAGGAGTAGCCACAAAGGAGGCACTTGGCAGTGGTTAGAGACTTAAGTAGAATTGCACTTAGTTGTCTTGGAACTTAGCTGCAAACATTGTCCCTACTCGGTGAACTCTCATCTTAACTTTGGTTTAATGACTCAGAGCCACTACTAATAATATCCATCAGGTCTCCCTTTTCACATTTCCAGTGGTTTTTTCTTGATCCCAGCAGTTGGGGTAGTTAGATGTCTCCATTTAGTCAGGATGTAAAATTATCAAGCCTGTGCCTCTGTTCCTGAGAGCCAACGCCAGGCAGGTGAGTGTCATCCTGAGCAGATAGCTGCCTCCTCCAGAATGCCCACTCCAGAACCTGCCCTGTGGGTTCCTAGGATGGTAGGCCATGCACACTGCCCTTAGGAAAGGGAACTCCCTCAGGCCACTCACTCCTGTCACATTTGGTTCCAGCCAGCCAAGCGTTGCTAGGGCAGTTCCCAACCCAGAATAGGCAGAACCTCTCGGATGGCTCTGAGTCATGATCTCTGAAGATGTGGCAGGGCAAAGGAGGCTTCTTGCCTCCTGAGGTACACCAGAAAGAAAGGGCATCCCCAAAACAGGCTTGGAGGCTGTCTCGGCTCCTTTGTAGCACAAACTACAAAGCTCACAGCCTCTTCGATGTGTGCCAACAGGATGGTATAAACGTTTCTTGCAGAAGAAGCATGTACCCTGCCTGGGTCCATAATTCTCTGCCCACACAGACCTGTCACTGATGCCTCCTGGCACTTGTGACCTTGTTGGCATCAGTGGACATTTACAGGAGCAGAGAGCACCACCTTCCTGCCCAGGAACATGTCACATAACCCAGATGAAAAATTTCAAGTTCACGCCTTTGCCAGTGGGATCCAGGCTCTCTATAGGCAGATAAAATACTGTTTGAAACAGCCATAAAACTCAGTGTGAAGGTGAGGTCTGTTTCAGTGGGTGGAACTCAATTGCTTATACACTGTCCAGATCAGTCAATCAAAATAATTCACTTTTTTTAGATCTTAAATTTTGATTATTTTTTTCATCAGCTGATTCTCTCCTTGTTAATTTGAATGAGGAATAGAGTCCCTTTTCCAATGAAGGGAAAAATAACTTGTCCTGTCTCTGGGGCTTGCTTGTTTTTTCCTAAGAGTAAGTAAGTCAGCCAAGACTTTCTGGCTTCATGCACCAGAGCCCTCAGAAAGCTCTGGGATGATGTCATGCTCCGTGTCCTGTACATGGGCAGATGATCACGTCACCCCTTTTTAAAGAAAGGGCTCTAAAGCAGAGAGTAGGAGAGAGGATTTTTCCATGGCTTCAGAGGGAAAAATCTAAGACTGGAACCCAAGAGGACGAGATTCAGGAAACCTGGTCCCAAAACTGACTTCTCTGGAAGACACAGAGAACCGACCGTTTCCCAGGGAAAAGTCTGACTCATGAACCTTTCATATGATGGGAACCAAGTTCTTTAATTTGGGCTTAAAGAATTTTCTGAGATTTTAAGTTGTTTCTTGTGTAATATTTCAACTCTTCTGGCTTTGGCGTTTTCCATGAAATGCTTTTTTTTTTTTTTTTTAATCAAAGGAGCTTTTCAACTTGATCAAAAACTTTAGGAATCTCATTTCTTTGCTTCCTAGACTGACCTTTCAATTTTACGCAAAACGTACAGGGGTGATTTGTCTTGTCTGGTTCCAACACCGCACTGTTGTAAAGATGCTTAATCACCAGGCACACACATTAGTCACCAGTTGTTGAACCTACAAGTCCAGCTTTCTTATATATTAATTCTAGGACCAGATTGAAGGCCAGAGAAGAAACAGTGCAACTGTTGGATGACATAAGAATTCACCACCAGATCAGAAAGCAGTTTTTATCCTTTCTTCCTCATTTCCTCAGTACCCATTATGTACAGAACACCAAGGAGATGCACAGGCCGGAAGGATTTTACACTCAAGGGGTGATTCGATAAAGGAAATGCAACCAGAGTTTAGGGTAAGAAACTGAGGGGGGCTTTTTCAGTTCAATTAGTGCTTAATTGCCCACTGAGACCTGTGCCAGGCACCTTGTTTGAGGTTAAGAGGGCTGAAGTAAGCATCAGGAAGACCAACAGAAAAACCAACAATCACGGTTAGTGCAATACACGCTATACTTAGAAGTGTGCACCAAACACCATCAGAACACGGAGGAGAGACACCAGGCTTGTCCTAGGAAGGGATACAGAAGGCTTCTGAGACAGAGAGAGACTTCCGTGAGACTGAAATTGGCGACCCAGAATGGAGGAAGGAAAAAAGGTGCTGGCCAGAGCTCCTCAGACTATATGTGGCTTTTTTCCCTTTTTCAGTCCACCTAGGACCTATACGTTTGTAAGATGTAATAAAAGTTACTAGAAAAATGAAATTTTAAACAGACATAAAATAAAAGCCCAAATTTTTGTTAGATTCAACAGACATGAAATTACTGCGAAGTAGTTATAACAGTTTCTAAACGCTTGCTACTTGCTCCGTTTTCATTCACTCATTTGCTTCTCACTTTATTTCTACTCATGTATTGCAGGCCAGTAGTAGCTTGTAGGTAAGCGCCTGTCCGAGGACCACACTTGGAGCAGCACTGTGTTAGGCACAGGAGGCTGTGCACAGTGCTCATTTGGGGACCTGAAGCAGGTGGAAAGCAGTGGGGAAGGAAAAGGCTGGGGGTAGGGGGCAGGCAGAGACCCACAGCGGGATATTACAGTACAGGTACAAAAGCCAGAAGGAAGCCTCTTAAATGTTCAAACATTCAAGGACTGAAAACTTCAGAAAAACAACTGGTCCAGCGTGGAAAATGGAAAAGTGGAAAGATGAGTCAGGAAATGCAGTGATCCAGGTGGGGTTTGAGGTGGGTGAACAGAGGCTGTGGCAGTGTGGTGGAGAGAAGTCTCATTCTAAATACAGTCAGGAGGAGTCATTGTCAGGTTTTAGTGTTTGATTGGATGTGAAAAGTGGGGAAGGGATATCATCTGGTCTCATCATTTTACAGATGAGAAAACTGAGGCCCAGCAAGGTAGCAGAGCTGAGGCTAGAAGCTCTGCTTTCTGGCTCAGGACAAGTATCCTTGCCCCTTGACTAACTGACCAGACAGTGCACCAGATACAAACCAACATTCCAGCTTGTCCACCTGAACCCTGTGCCGCCTCTGAAGAGAGGGAATGATGGGTGTCCATCAGAAGGTTCCAGATGCAGTGAGGTTCCAACCTGCACACGGACAGTCCGCCACCCGCCACCCCCACTGCCCAGCTGCACTCAGCCAGCCTGCCTGCCCCCCGTGCCATCTGCTCACAGTCACTGTCTTAATGACAGAAGCCGCCACTCGAAGGTTCACTGTGTCCTGTAATAGCCAGTTAAGTTCATGTAAATCCTGTTTAGGCAGTTGACAGAATTTTTCAAATTCTTTTATGGGGACAAAGGTTGCTCTCCCTCCCTCGCCAAACATGAACAGGCAGTCAGCAAGCAGGACAAATTTCCCTTTCCGGTGTCTCTTAGAGTCAGTTTGGTTCTAGATTGGTCTTGAATGATTAATGGCTGGAGTGGGGTGGACTTGAGAGTTTGTTCAGAGCCACAGTTTCCTCAGGTACTGTCCTGGTGCGAGGTCATCCCCAAGACAGCAGGCAATGCCAGCTTCATGTTGGCTCCAGAGGTCCCAGATGTGTGCCAGGGTCCCAGCACAAATCAGAATCCCCCCAGCTTTCTAAGAGTCCCCCAGGCCTTCCCTAATCCAGCCTTTCTGGGGTATCAGAACCAAACCTATGCCCGATGGTGGAGAGGGAGCTTGCTGTCTGAATTAACAGCCATTTATTAGGTGCCTAATGTGCAAAGCACTGTGTTGGGCACCAAAGGGGAATAAAAAAATATAGAGATATGAAAATGAAAACAGTGAAGCACCTCTCCTCATGGAGAGCACATTTTAGTTGAAAACAGAAGAATCATAAAGTAACAGCAGCCTGAGCCAAGATTTTGGAAATTACATGTTCTATCTGCCCTCCCTTTGAATACTCATGACCTTTGTTGGCTGCCTGTGATAAAGAAAGTTAAACGCCAGTGTAGAGCATTGATAGAAATTTTCAAATGTAAGCATGGACTTGGAGTTGACTGTTTGTTTGTGAAAATACATGATTTAAAAAATATCAATAGGTTTGGACATGTTGAAAAAACATCTTCACTTATCATAGCATTGTTTATAATGGTGAAAATTTGGGCACAACAAATTAAGTAGCCTTAAGTAGCCTTGCAGGATCTGGATTTTATCACCTCACTGAATGTTTAAGACTGATATCCACTCCTGGGTTTATAACATTTATAATAAATAATTAGGCAGGGGAGGGGGAAGAAAATGAGGACTAGCTGATCCAGTTGAATGTTATTTGAGTGCATTGTGAGGTACAGATACCATGCCCCATTTCCTAGGAATTCTGTGCTTCATTTCTCGAGAATTTTAGTTCTCCAGAACAGAAATAAATTTCTTCAGCCACAGTGTTGTGTTAAATAGCAGCTGGATCTAGTGACTTCTCCCATCCTCATTCAGTTTATTCTGCTGACAAGAATAAGTCACTGTTGAACTTCCTGGCATTGGACAGACCAGGGTAGAAATGACTGAGTTGCAGCTCAAACCTACCTTTTCTCATTGGACTGAACAGGGCTGTTGATAGAGATTTTAGTTCTCTATCTTAATGCTTCAGAATTTTTTCTTAGCAAAAATATGTGAAGGAGACAACGGTGTTGCAGCTGATGGAGCTTACTCAGTTCTGGGAACATTGTACTCAATGCTGGTGTCAGGTTGTGGCCCTGTATGACCAACCCTCTTTGGCTTCTTGCCCTGTTTCCCACAGAGCAGTTTACAAGCAAAACGAACGTTTGGACAACCCAGTTAAAGACCTACCTACCCCAAACTCGGAAGCTTATAATCATTTAGAATTTAAAAAGCTTGTGTATATTCTTTATTGGTATTGATTCATCTAAAAATCTTAAGCACTTGGCCATGCGGTGTTATCAGTTTTTTGTTGATGAGGAAATAGTATGGCTTTTACAGCATTTCATGCAAGAAGAATGTTAGTCTCCTCTCAAAAGGTGTGTTCATCTGCTACTTTTGCTTACAAGTTTGGTGATGGCTTCTAAACTAAAAATAAGACGCTTAAGCTAAAAAATAATGTTCCTCCTGATTTGTGAATTCTGTTGACTTTTAAAGATCTTAGGAAATTATGATGACTGTTAGGCATTTACTAGATTACCCTTATTAATAAGAGTACTACTACATAAAATTGGAAAGTCTTTAGACAATGGCTCCACATACAAATACTCAAATAATCTAAAAATGAACAACTAAATGGCTGTCAGGGAATCTGGGCTCTTTAGTTGCAAAACCAAGTGCTAGGGACAGAATGGATGGGTGCTCAGGAAGTAGCAGTGAGTTCTCCCAAAGAGAATTTCTTAGGGAAAATTCGATGTCATTTGCACTTTTTGCTATGATATACTCAGCCATAGTAGAAAATTAAGTTCCTTGGAAAGAGACTCAGATGTCTGTTGCTGTGTTCTGTCCAGCCTGTGACTGGTACTCTGGAAATGACCTGCTAAATATGCCAGGCCTGTCCTTGGAGTTTGTAATCTGTTTAGGGAAAGCAAGCCTTTTTAAACAAAACATAATTAGAAAACAAAGCAATACCCACTATAATCCAGAATGAAAATGTGAGGTATATAATTCCAAGGGCCTGGGGGTGGTTCTGAACTACAGATGTCCTCCTGGGTTTTTCACGTTTTTGTTTACATGGTTCCGGTTTCATCTTTGATGGGGATAGCAGGTAACCAGGTGAGACGTGCTGATGTGGCCAAAACTTCTGGTTCAAGTCAGAAGGCTTCCCACTCTTCTCCCCTCCCCTCTCCTCCAATATTGCATAAGGCATTACTAATGCTGGCAAACATTTGTGTTTAGCCATTTGCTGAAAGCAGCCTGCATATCTCTTCCTGAAGTTGATGCTGTGACCTCTGCTCCTTCCTGTCATAAATCATCTCTCATCACCTCTTCCCAGCAGTACCCACATCCCCTTTCACACGTTATGCAAGGCTTCATGCTTGGACAGCTAATGGCTGCAACCACTTTGGCTGCTTGGTTTCTCCAAGCCAAAGAAAAGTTCTGACCCTGGCAAAACAAGGACATTACTCTTTCCTCCCAGTGGAATGTCTTCCGGGAACCAGCCTGAGCACGGACAGTGTCTAGTGCTCCTCGTCAGTAGATCGCTGGGTCTCCTTGGAGGGAACCAGCCATAGCTAGACAGGGCATGATGTCTCATTGTCCCTTCTCTAGTTGGTCTGTGTATTTGTATTGATAGCTCAACTACCTGACTTATCTGAGAACAAGAGCCACAGCATTCATTTACTTACAACAGTGACAACTTGGCTAGCAGTTATCCCTAGAGGGCTGTGTGCCCTTTAATGCTTAATACCGTTTCACCCGATGAACCTTTCGTTGGCGTTGGTGTTGGTGCAGTGTGTCCAACATAAACCGAGTGTAGGGTCCATCTGCCCCTGCCCGTCCCCACTCCACAGCTGCCCCAATTGTCATTAAACTCTTATAACTTAAGAAGGAACCACGTTCTGATTCTTCCTCCTCGGATGTCTTTCCTTCCTTCGTCTTGATGCAAATATCCTGCAAGCAGCCAGCCAGTAAAGGTCTCCTCTACCTCCATCCTGTCCCTAGCTTGCAGGTGCTTAGAATCCCCAATGACTCTCTGATCCTATTTGTGGTCTTGCTGTAGGAGAACCCCCATTTCCTTGTTGGATTCCTGCAACCAAAAAGCAAAGCTGGCCCAGCAGGTGGTTTTCCTCTCTGCACTGGGGCAACCTGAGGAGTTAAGGAGGTTTTAGCTTGTTGACCACCTTATCCCCCTGGACTGTCAAGTTGAAGTGTGCTCTTGGCCCCAGCAACCTTTCTGTGTTGTTGGAGTTGGGCCCAATGGTCAGGAGGCCCCTAGCCACCACGGTCTGTCGTCTCCTTGCCCTTTTCTGAAGCCCTCCACCCTGCCTCCCGCTTTCTCTCAGTGCATCTGCATGCCAAACGCTGCCAGGTATCATGCAGGAAGTATTTTGGCAAGGAGAGTGAGCAAGAGAGGTTTTCTTGGCAACCACAAAATAAAAGTACTGTAAGGAGCTGTTAAATAAATCTGTGCCACTTCAGCTAGGGAATTTCAACCCTCCTGTGGGAGTAGTGGAGAGTGGGATGAAAAAATATGTATGAAAGGATCAACTGTCAGCTTGATGGCTCATTCATTTGATGGTCCTAAGGAGATGTATGATCTGCACCCCAAGGACATTAATCATATTCATTGCATCCTGCATTTGTCCAGAGACTCAATGAATGTTTTCTTTGGGTATTTTTTTCCTACTGTAAGACAAGGCAAGGGGAAATCTCTCAGTCCCTCTGCTCAAGTTAAGTTGGTCCTGTGTATGCACAGTGGTGAAGGAGGAAGCATGCTACCTGTATATCTTGTGCACCAAACACCAAAGCTGGGTAGAGACCAACACCTGGCCTGTGGGGACTGGTTGTGAGTCCCTGGCCCTGTTTTAAAGAAGGTGGGATAGCCAGACCTACACAGAGTCATTTTTATGATCATTTTTCCATCTCAAGTAGCTATTAGGAAGAAACATGAAAGGGTAGGGGGGAAAAAAGCCCCAGAGGAGCCTGGGTACTACTTTCTGGGTTGGAAATTATCTTAATTTCTTCATTCATTAGAAAATGAGTTATTTTGCATTCAACCTCATATTTTAAAGCTTAATCTCATTAATAATCAAGAAATGAAGTTAAAACAATGAGATCACTTTTTCCTAGCAGGTTGGCAAGGACATAAGGATGATTATTTCTAACCTGAATAAGGAAGCCAAATAGACACTCTTATACACTATTGGTGGGAATGTAAGTTGGTGCAAACTTTTTAGAGGGCAGTAGCTCAACATCTATTTAAATTTTAAACATTTATACCCTTTGACACAGCATTTCCACTTCTAAACATGTATCCTAAATAAACACTACTGTCAGTGCATAAATAATATTCACTACTCCATTGTTTGAAGTTGCAAAAATTGGAAATAACCAAAATTATGGTACAACTTCATAATGGAATTTTATGTAATCATTACAGAGAATGAGGCAACTCTATAAGATGTAGAAATATATTCAAAATATTTGTTAAGTGACAAAAGTAAGTTACTTCATAATATCTTGTTTAACATTGAAAAGTTTGGAGGACTATGAACTTGTCATACTTGTTATTGTTTCCTCCATATTTTTTTCAGGAATGACTGAACTTTACACAATGAAAATATAACTTTTATAATCAGAAGAGAAATAATTTTCAAACAATCACAATCCCATCATAAACATTTTTCTATACTTTAGTCCGTAAAATTTTAGCACATTTCATAAAATTCTGTCATTGATTTATCATAATTTAATTAGCTATTCCTCTATTAATAAATAATTTAGCTTGTTTTCAAGTTTTGCTGTTATGTGTGATGCAGCAACAAACATCTTTGTAAAATAAAATACTTAAGTTGACACTTTCAATAGCATCATGTCATATAGCAGAGGTTCAGAGTTTCACCTAGAAATAATCCATTAGACAATTTTGAATGCAAAAGGTGAACATTTTACGGTCCTATTAAACCTTGACAAGACTATAGATGGCCCACCTAGAGGTGAAAGAGTTGGGTTCCTGCATCTCCAGGCACTCGGTTATGCTCTCCATTCAGGGAACAATTTATCACCAGTGTTTGTGGTCCCGATGTGAAAAAGACTAGGGATCTTATCCTCGGGATACTCTCTAAGGCTCAGTCCCAAGCCTTTTTACTCCTTCCATTCCCTCTCCCCAGGTGAACTCATCCACACCTATCTAATGACTCTTAAATGTGTACATCTTTGACCCAGTCTTTCCTCTGAGTTCCAGCCATTTTATATACAGCTGCCTCTAAACATCTCCGATTGGATGTCTAAAAAAGTAGCTTGATGGGTCCAAAGTCAATTCTGTGAGCCAGAACATATTCATCATTCCTTCTTCCCTTTACCCTCTATATCCTTCCATTGCTAAAGCCCATTACTTTTGTCCCATAATAGTTCTTGATCCACCCAGTTCTCTTCACCTTACCCACCCTAGTTACGGCCACCATCATTTCTTTTCTGAGTTCTCCAGTAGCTTCTCAACAGCAATCCTATCTCAGCCCCTCTGATCTGTTATTTGCGTTGTGTTGGAGGCTTGTAAACTCACAAATTAGCACCATCCCTTTCCTGTGTACAATTTTTCCTCTTGGGCTCAAGACTGAAATCCTTACTGCCCATGTATAGCAGCCTCCTGCTGTCTCCTGTCTCCTTCAGTATTCTGAGCCCATTGCATGTTGCCTGGCTCACAGATGGCACTCAGATTTGTTTGTGGGGGAGGGGGCAGTGAATGGATGAATATCTTGTGTTAGGTAATACATGAATGGTACTGCTATCTAACTTGCGATGAAACCAAATTTTAAGCTTTTGCTATTTCAGTGACATTTTAAAATTCTTTTACCAATTTAATAGTCTTTGCTTTGAAAAAATTTCAAGTTCATATAAATTCAGACATTCAAAACACAAGTCAGCCCTCAATGGTTTTGTTTTAAAATGAAGATTATAATTCAAATTCACTCTTAGCAAATACCACTTATTAACATTTGCCTACTACTACATGCAAGCCTGTACTCCTTAGATGAGGGCAGAGAATTATCTTCTGAATATATAACCACTAGAGAAAGATTTGCTATGCACTCCCCTATTCTTGTACCTTTGAGGAGTATATAAAATTCATTGAATTTCTTCTCCATGCACAAGCTAAATCTAAAACAAGAAAAAACTTTTTGCCAAATTTTAATGATGCATTTCATAGTGATAGGAACCAAAATGTTCCCTTTATCACAGTTCAATCTTGGGATTATTTGTTGCTTCTCAGGTGATTCTTGTTTTAATTAGTGAAGTCCTCTCAGGAAACAGTCACTAGGAGGACTAGCCAGTGACACAACACCACTGCATAGAACAGAGTACACCTCCTATAGAGGACAACTCTCTACAGAACTGAGTTGAAATCCTGGGTTTCCTCTGACTAAAGGTGGTGGCATACATCCTCCTTCATAGGTTTGTTTTGAGGATAAAATCATTTGGATAAAACTATCAGCATTTGGTAATATTCACTGTATGTTAGTTACTAATGACACCGTTATTATCCACAAAGCTCTTTTCAGGTCCTCTGGATACACACACACACATGCACACAAGCAAAGAGACAGAAACAATAAACTTATAATAGTGTATTGACTGTATGTAACAGATGTCAAAATTATACTTTATTAAAGCATTGTTGTCTTTCAGATTCAGATATCGGCATATTTACCGATGGGGTGGTTTTATATCTTGAATTTGCTTCAAAATCTAAAAAAGATGGCTCCAAAAGGGAGTAAATGTATAGCTGAAACAAGGTTAGGCATGCCTTAATAGCTACTGAGGCTGGGTGATCAATATGGGAGTTATATGCGTCTGTATATGTTTGAAAGCCCTGGCTGGTTTAGCTCAGTGGATTGAGCGTCGGCCTGCGAGCTAAGTGTCGCTGGTTCGATCTTCCAGTCAGGGTACATCAGAGAAGGAAAACTCTGACTCCAAAAAACCTCCGCTGCCTTGCGGCATACCTCTTCAGGGGAAAGGCTAAGGGAGTAAACCCCGACAGAAAATCTGGAGCCGGAGTCCCTAAGGCAGTTTGACGTTGTAGTCAACACCGGCAACTCCTGCGGCGCACCTGAAGCCAAGCTGTATTGACTCCGTCTTTCCCTTGGGCCCTTCAGCTGCGAAGAGAGGGGGGGTGTGCTGCATGGGCAACAGCAGACCCTCCATATCACCCTGCCCAGGCTCTGTAGCTTCAGCTTCACTGGAGAGGACACTCCAGCATCATCGCAAGATGTCGATTCAACACGGGAGGAGACAGATACCGTGTCACTCCCGAGTCGGACTGCACAACCATTCTCGGCGGTGCAGATAGACTCTTAAGAAGCTACACCATCGTCTCTCGAGACGGACGGCTGCCGACGACGATATGTTTGAAATTTTCCATTATAAAAAGTTTGTTAAATACATTAAAAATAGTTACTGAATAGCCTCGTAGATTCATTTTTGTTCAAGGAACCAGCTCTCCACTTAGTTTCCTTTATGAGGCCAGTGAGCTGAGTAGTAAGACTCATGTCCTTCTGTGTCGTGACTCCTGGAGTAGCTCAAGGTAGAAATAAATAAATACAGTTACTGAATTTCCTTTGTCTTCAGCCACTTGGGAATCCTCTCTGAAACCATTATGGGCATTTTTAAGTAACCCTGATTACCCAGCAGCAACAATGAGCCTTTCAGGCAACCAGCGAGGATAAAATAACTCTTTCTGCCCTTCTGTGCTTACATGACAAAAGGCATAGCAGCTATTAAATACCAGTGCCCAATGAGCTAATGAATAATGAGCCTGAAACCGTGTATTTGGCATTTTGGGTCTGAGCCTCTGCCCTGTGTGAATTTGTAATCTTCATTGTGTGGCTTTGTTAAGTTTGGCTGCCGAGTTACATACTGGCATAGGAGGCGGAGGGACTCGAAAGCCAAAAACTGACTTCTGAATATTTCAAAGGCGGAAGTGATTTTTGCTTTTTTTTTTTTTAATGAAGATAACTTTATCCTTTGTGCGGAAGCTGGCCGTAGCCATACATGGCTCTGTAAACTTGCGGCCTGTTTGACTAATCCTCTTAAGTGTTCTTCTTGCCCGTCTGGATGCTAGTCAGGGGAAAGTATTCTCTCTCAATGCCTCTTCCAGAGCAGTTTCCCTTCTCTACCTTCACAACAGCAAAGAATCTGAACTTATATTTCAGAATTCGTTTCCCTCTGGAGTCCATCTGTAAGCGGCAAAGCACATGGCTTTCTAGTTTAACTACAATAATTTGGAGCAAAGGTCTCAGTGATGTTTATAGAATTTCTTGCATTTCCCTAAACATAAGACAGGCAGAGTTGGCCAGGGCAGCTCACTGAAATGCTCTATTTCTCTCTCTGGTCATCACCTTCTGCCAGGACTGAGCTGGAGCGAGGAAGGAATAAGGTTTAGCCACAGCTAAGTGGGGAGACAGGTGCTCAGACAGAGCCTTCTAGAATATAATGCAGGGTGTGCTGTCGTACATATATGAACTGGGCACTCTAGGGGCAGAGCGGAGTATCTGGGGACATCGGGACAGACCTCGCAGTGGAGGCGTGAGATATCTGGGCTGAGGGTATAGCCTGGGATTGTATCAAGTTCTTAATCAAACCCTCTTAGGATCCCAGTTTGAGGGTTCTGTCCTATTAGATCGTACCTGCTGTGAATCCAGCCCTGGTGTTTCCTTTCGGGGCTCAGTTAGTTCCGAGAATGCCTAAAATGAGGCTGAGAAGTCAGGACCGAGGTCCTCTGTGACCTCGGTCTGCTGTGCCCAGGATGCGTTGAATCCCTGCACAGCTCAGTGCTGTCTCCTGAGCAGCAAGACCATGCAGACCTCTGTGCAGAGGGCTTTGTGATGGGCAACGGACAAAACTGATTGCGAAGCACTTTTCTCTCCCTGAACAATCCCTGCTGCCGGTGACAGCAGCTGAGTAACAAGCAGTCGCACCTCTTACCTGGGCTGTTAGTCACCAGCTCTCTTGAGCAATCACAGATCAGCTTTTTTAGACCATCATGGGTTTCTGTTAGTACTTGTTTCTGTTACCTGAGCATAGGCTTTAGGAGTTCTTAGCAAGTCCAACGGCTTCAGGCGAATTTAGAAACTCAGTAACCTTGTTCAGTAATGTGAGAGTCAAGCGGCCCTGGGCACAGGTCCATGCCTGATAAAGTCAGCCCAAGGCTCAGATCCCCCACAGCCTAGTTCTCTCGGGTGTGGACTGTTATAATCTCTAACCTTCTTAAATGTGTGCCCTCAGTCCTAGAGGAGCCAGACAACCGGGCACTACCAGAGCCTTGAGTCTGAGACCACTTGTGAAAAACTGAGAGGCAGTGCTCCTGGCCGTGGCCTCCCTCACCCATGACCCTGGGTTCTTGTGATCCCACCTTCACGTGACTTAAATAAGTCTTGCTCCTGTTGTGGGGGGTGGGGGGAGGGCAGTGGAGAAAGAACGAGTCCCCCCATAGGTCACAGCCCGCTGAAAACAGTCACCTGTGCAAGAGGGCACAGGAGGCTGCTTTGGAGGTAGAAGCTGGGTCTGGTTTAGAGGTGAAGAAGGCTTGCTTTTCTGAAGCAGGTGCACGGGTAGTTGGCATACCTTCACCTCACACCCCTCACACCCCTCACACCCTTCACACCCAGGGAGACCGCAGCCAGGAGGAGTCTGGTCTGTGTCTGTGCCAAGAAAACGCTGCTGCTTTCACCTCCCTTATCGGGGATTTCTGGGAAACAGGGCTTTGTTTTCAGTCCCAGGTGTCTTACAGTGACCTCTCACTGTAAGACCTGCGTGGTCACACACCCAGGTCACAGAGTGCAAACCAGTCCCACCAGTTCTGTCATCACCCATCTCTTGCAGCTGAAATATGATCGTAGGCAGGACAGACACCAGCCTTGTCCCTTGGGCCAAGCACGCCAACAGAGCTGGGACAGAACAGAACTATGAGTGCCCACTGTGGGTGTGGAGCTGAAGAGCGGTCAGCTGTGGCTACTAAAGACGCCCTAGTGAGGGAACGCCCTCATGCCAACACACAGCCCCCCAGAGGTCAGGCCATGGCAGCCCCCCACGCTGGCCATTGACTACAAATCACCAGGTCAGGGATGTCCCCTAGTATCCTTCCTGGCTGCGCAGCCATGTCCTTGGTGATAAGCCCATGAGGTTTGCCTCCGAATGCTTTAGTCCTTAGAAAAGCAAAGCCATAAAGGTGTCGCCCAGTAGGCCACAGGCTGCTTCTCTTGTCCTGTCCCAGTGAGCCTGGAGGCTGGCAATTGTGTCAGTGGGTAGGACTTTTCCAGCTTGCCTTGGAGATGCCCCCTGCTCACAGCGCCTGAAAGTGCATGGTGCTAGGAGCCATGTTGGGGTGGGGTGGTTTAGGACAGTACCGCCTTTTCTGTGCAGAGTTTTATCAGTATCCAGCAATGTTCCTGTCTACATGGAGGCCCTTCACCAAACAGTTCTGCTGCTGGAAATTCACTTCCTCAAGTGGATTCGGCTCCTATGGGTTGGGGGAAGGGCAGAAAGTGCCTTTGTCCTGGGTTCCCCATAATTCACCAGGCCTCTTGGGGCTCCTGTGTTCCTGGGGTGCAACCAAGCAGACCCTAATCTTATTCCTGTTTTTCCTTTCTCTGGTTAGTAACACCCCTATTAACCCCCCAACTCTGAGAGAGAAGCAAGGAGTCCTCATATCTGCATCCCCTCCCCATCCATCTCCAAGGGGGTGTCAGGCCTCATTACTGATTGTGTTTTCCCCAAAGCGCTGCTGACCGACCCCTCCCTTTCCAATCCATTGTCACTATCCTAGCTCAGGTCTTAACATCTCTTCCCTGAACTGATTCAGCTGGGAACCTGTTACTCCCTTAATCAGAGAGCTCCAGTGGATCCATTTTGCCTAACAGCTAAATATAAAAATTCCTTAGCGTGGCATTCAGGGCCCTCCATAAGATAGATCTAACTTTCCGCTCTAGCTCTGAATTGATGTTCTCTTGCTGTCTCTCCAGCTTCCCTGTACCTCATGAAGCTCCTGAGCCTCCCTGCACATCACACCCTCGTGCCTGCCTTCCTGCCTCAGCCCCATCTATCTGCCCACGCTGACCTTCCTACACCCCTTCCCTGTCTGGAAGACTACCTCTGCTGTGGAATCGTCCCTCTTGTATTTCTCTCATAGCACTTGGCTCACACTTCCATCAAGCCACTTGTATTATACAATAGTTGGTTCTTTCTCTCCTTCTTCCCCCACTTATATATATATAATATATGAAATACATACATACCTATATGTATGTATGTTGAAAAAGTTTTTGTTGAGTGCACTATGTTAGGCATAGTGGTGAGCCAAATCAACCTGATGCGTCCTTCATGGACTTATACTTTAGTAAATGTTGGTCTTGCCATCTCACTGTGAGTTCCTTAGGGATAAAGATCATCTCTGCTCTTAATGCCTCTCTGTCACAGTCCCTGGCCCACAGTGGCCAGGTGCTCCATGAATGGTCATGAAGTGAACTCCACTGGGCAGAGATAGATACCAGAGTGGAGGGACAGGATAGGTGGATGTCTTATGGGTACAAGGTAAGTGGGAAGCCTGGGAAAATCACACCCTGCCCTCGGTTTCTAAAGGGCAGCGTACTTTCTGTATGTGGCTGGCCCTTTCATATGGAACCATCACCTAGGGACCACGAGGCCAATTTTGTGAGTTGATCTAAGTTTTTTATCTAGATGACCCAAAGAAGTGTGTTCTTTTCGAAGTGTGTGCGCATGACCACTCTGGTCTGATCACCCATCCTGTGAGCTAGCTCGTCCAGGTGGACAGTTTGGGGCCCGGCTGCCCTAACAACTGCTGCTCCTTGTTTCTTTCAGAGATCTGAAGCTGGACAATGTGTTGTTGGACCACGAGGGTCACTGTAAACTGGCAGACTTCGGCATGTGCAAGGAGGGGATCTGTAACGGAGTCACCACGGCAACCTTCTGTGGCACGCCAGACTATATTGCCCCAGAGGTGAGTGCTTCAGAAACCGAACTCTATAGTAACCCCGATGAGAAAGGCCACAGGCTGCTTTTGTGTGCTGTGGCTTTGTGGGCAGAGTTGAAAGCTGATGCCTCCAGGCTCCTTTAGAGTTCATTGGCTGAATGATGGCTGAAAATATCCTCAGTTCCGCTAAAGAAGAATTGGAGTCAAAAATTGTTTTTAAAAACTCTGTGGTTGCTTTTAGGCTTTAGCCCTGAATGAGGACAAAGTGTGCTGTGCTCACAGCTATTTACTTTCCTCCTTGTCTACTCCGTACTTTGATCCCAGACCCATTTAACAGAAGTAAAGAAAAGCTGTCAAATCTTTTCCATATGAGTGAGTGGGCCAACTCCTCTTCCTTTCATAGGGATGTAGTTCCAAAATCCTCTCTCTTTTGGGTCTGCGCATGTCATTACCTTGGCCTAAGCAGGCCATAAATGTTTGATCACCTGCATGAGAAGGACCATAAGGAAAACTAGCCACTCTCTAGAGATAGAATGAAACATCCATGTCAGCACAGGAAGCTCAATGTTTTTACTTCGATATTGCCTAATCTGTTGTTTTCTCTAGTTATTACGGATATGTTTGTTAATGAGATAGGCAAACCACTTCTCACGTTCCCCTCTCTGCACAGATCCTCCAGGAAATGCTGTATGGGCCCGCAGTAGATTGGTGGGCAATGGGTGTGTTGCTCTACGAGATGCTCTGTGGTCATGCACCCTTCGAGGCAGAGAATGAAGATGACCTCTTTGAGGCCATACTGAATGATGAAGTGGTCTACCCTACTTGGCTCCATGAAGATGCCACAGGGATCCTGAAATCTGTAAGTTTGGCTTACTCAGCCAGCTTTCGACCTACAGCAAACCAGCTTTAACTAAAATATGTGTTTTCATCTGTAGCGTCAAAGAACCAGAGTTCTCTCAGGCAGTTTTCCTCTCTTATGCAATAGTTATTTCTGAGCCAACTATGATTGCAGTTGACCATCTTCCTTGACAACTATCCAGTATTTCTAGCACTTGTGGCTTTACTGTAGGTGAAGTGATGCTCCCTTCAGTCAGGATGCTCCACGGTGTCAGGTCACATGACCACTGTTCCCAGTGCATTGAGCTATTGATTGTGTTTCTGCCAGCATTGTCCAAGGAGCAGAACTCAGCGCCCTTTCCCTTAGTGCTGGGAAGCAAGACAGAAGGCTTTCCAAACCTCTGCAGATCTCTTTTGCTTCCATGTTATCCTTATGCAAGGCAGGCTTCAGGCCCAAGATTGAGGTGTAATGAGGTAATACATCATGCTGAAAAAGCCTTTTTTCCATGCATTTAAGACATTATACTGGAAGCCTTATTTTAAGGTAGGGAGGTACATGGATTGATGCCTTTATGTTGAAAATAAGAAAGCACATTGTGGTTTGGGTCTGTTCTATAACCGCATTAATTGAGTTAGAAAATCATGTATTACCACCTACTGTCTGCTTAGGGGTGTAACGAAGAATACCAAGTCAGTTCTTCAAGGAGCTGGTTCATTTCTAAAAGGTATTGATGGTGCTGAGAGTTTCAGTAAGAGGCCTGTGGAGCAGCTGCATTTCCTCATATAGGAGCTCCAGTCCTAGAATAAAATTTACCATCTTAACAATTTTAAATGCACTGTTCAGCAGCATTAAGTCCATTCATGTTGTTGTGCAACTGTTCCAAAACTGAAACCCCATACCCTGTAAATACTAACTCCCCCAGTCCCTGGAAACCACCATTTTGCTTTTGATCTCTATGAATTTTACTATTCCATGTATAGTACCTCATATAAGTAGAATCATACATTTGTCCCTTAGCAATTAAAAATAATAATAACCTGGGATCAGAATCCAGATTTTCCTGATGCCAGACCACAGTTCTGAGCTAGACTACATCTGGCCATTTCCTATTTCTATTCTATTTCCCATTAATAAGTGTCTTTTAACCTCAGAGCCCCATGTTTTTATCACCTAAATCACTCCCTGATGTGATTCTTTCCAGTTGTATCAAAAACATAAGCCACTGGGAGAAGTTACTGGGATGCTGTGCACTTACTACCCACATAGCATGAATCTGTCACCTATTTAACTTTAAATAAAGTAGGATCTAATGTTTATAATAATAATGTTACAGCATTATTTAAAGATTATGCATTTGAATAATACCATAATAGCAGAAATAATTATTATTCTATTGACCTGAGATGAGTCTGCAACCCTGGAAGAAGAAACTGATATATTAGTAAACTAGAATCCCTATTATATTCAATTCAGCAAATACTTGCCATATGCCTTCCCTTGGCTTGGCCTGTGCTTAGTGCTAGGAATGCAAAGATGAAAGGACATGGCTTCTTATGTTGCTCACAGTCTACTAGGAATGTGAGAGTGTAAATAAGTACTTAGCTCACTGCCAAGGAGAAATGATCAGAGCTGTCTCTGGAGGCAAAAGTGACCCAAGGACAAGACAGAGTAAGTAACATTTAAGCTGGATATTGAGGCACAAATAAGGGTTCAGTAGGGTTGATAACGGGCTCAAAGCCCCAGAGGCAGGAAGTAATGTACATGTTCACAGACCTGAGTGACAAGTTCAATACCACTGGAGTGTTAGGTGCTCGGTGGGGGCAGTGAAAGATGAGCATAGTGCATTTGAATTTCGAGGGATCTGGGAGACATACAGGAACTAGTATATACCTTGCAGTTGATCACCTGGGTCTGAAACTCAGGAGTGAGGCTGGAGCTGATCACTCTAGCATAGTAGTGAGAATATGGGAGTAGATATTGACTAGGAGAGGGCATAGGTTAAGAGGGGACAGAGGATGGGGTCTGGGACACCAGCATTTAGGGGGTGGCAGTGGAAGAGGGTTCAGTGAGAAGGTGAGGAAGGAATGACTTCAGGTTGTATAAACATCTACAACTGCAGTGGTCTATGGTTTTACAATACGATTTACCCATAAACTGATGCCTGCAATAATTTTGGAATAGTGCTAGTTAGGAACAAGAGGTCTTGGACCAGGTAACTAAGGGCTTGTGGGATATATCTGTGCAGGAATTAGGTGAGTTAAGGGCTCTGAACAAGAATTCAGGTGTACGTGAACGGAGACGGCACACACTAATCTGAGAGTCAGGAGACCTCATTCTACTTCTGCCACTGCTTTCCAGTCTCTCCCTCTTAAGGCAGTGATGATAACACCTGCAGTGCCCACTTCAAACGAGGTAGTACACATGAAAGCATTTTCGAAGGGGCCTGCATCATCCAGGAGTAAGTTACTGGTGTTGCCGAGTTATGAGTAGTAATTTCACACCATGCTGAGAGGGGTCATTATCTCCATCCTTCCTTGCAGAATTCGCCAACACCATCAAGACCATTAAGCACTAAATTGTACATGAGGCTGTGCTAGATTTTTACTCTGGAGAGAACTCAATTTGTGTTTTTTTCCAGAAGCTCTCTATCTAAACCAGATACACTTATGTGGTATGCAGTCAAATAGATATTGATCCTCCTGTTCACTTAGCAGGCATGTAGCGATGCACAGCAGCCCTAGGACTTGCTGTGCAGGGGACTGGGGTGGAGGGGCAGAGATGAGCAAGACAGACATCATCCCTGTCTTCATGGAATTTACAGGCCAGTTGGGGCATGTTTAAAAAAGAAATTATACAAATCACTACATATATACTTACAATATGATAAGAAAAAAAGTCTGAGGTGCTTCGGGAATATATAACAGGCAGGTCATGCTGAGGAGATGACATTTAAGCAGACAACAGAGGCTGTAGGAAAGGTAGTCAGTGTCAAAGTATGCAAGGATGTGTAACCAGCAATGTGTGGGGTGGCAGGATGTAGAAGATGAGGACACGAAGGACACTGGGGACCATGTGAAGGAGTTTAACCTTTATCTGAAGTGCCAACATACGTCATTGAAAGATTTCAAGCAAGCACGAGTGACAAAATTATTCTTTCATATTTCAAAGATCACTCTGGATCTAATAGACTGAAGTAGTCACAGTTGAAATACCTGGGAATTTTTCCAGAATAGTCCAGGGTGGCAGGGAAGAATAGATTAAACAAGATTGGGCATGCATCAGTAACTGTCATGGCTGGGTGATGGGTATGTACTAACGTATGTTTGAAAATGTTCATAAATGGTAAACTTTTAAAAATACATATGAATCAAAGTGTTGTATGCATGCACATATGTAGATTGTGTAGGAAAAGTGAACTTTGCCTTCATGAATAAAGTGAGAGTGTTTAACAATACAAATATATACAAAGAGAAAAAACAATGTGAGCCATGGATCTAGCTACATCATTTTTTAAGTTTAGTTTTGAATTTATTGTGAAATACTTCAGTAACAGTGGGTCTAGCTACCTCCTGATTCCCTGCAAGTCTCTAGATCTCTATCTTCCTGGTCATTTTTATGCTAAAGACAAAATTAATCAGTGGTTTAGCATAATTATTTTTTACCATCCATGAACAGTCTCCGTGCCTTCTCAAGAAGTGTCCCTTCATCCCCCAAGTTGAGTACTTAAGTGCACCACAAAGAAGGATTTTTAACAAATAAATGGAACCGAGAAGGAGTGCTCTCACTGGTGCTCTCAGCCCCATGCTGCTGCCCTTGCAACCCTGTGTGATTTTTCCCCATGGGGCTGAGTCCGCCCTTCTCACCAGAGGCTGGAAAGGGCCAAGATCTCCCAGCCAGCCTTTCACATCTGCTCTCACCACCCCCTCAATGTGACGGTCACCCCTAATTGGCTTCCTGAGATTTCCTGGTCTTTTCTTTGGAACATAAGGTCAGAACTGTTACTGGAATGGTGACTGCTGGGTATTTTGCTTGGCCTTTCTTTTTTTTCCTTCAAAAGAAAATGCCTTCTGAATTCCTTCCTACCTTTTTAAATGGAAAGTATTATTCCATATCTGTAGAAACTATTTGGATAACCATTTATAATAAATAACATACCATAGAGTTATAAAGACTTTAGGGCTTTGTATAGTGTGACAGGGTCAAGGAGTGACATGAATTCGGGGTGAAGGGTGCCCCTGTCCAGCATTCCACAGCAAGTGGTTGAACAGGAGGGGCACCAGGGTTTTGGCCAACGTGACTCCTTACCCAATATTACTTTCTTACCCTGACCCTTCCCATAATCACCTTTACTGCCACCCCCAAGATGGTAGACTTCTGAGTTTGTTGTGTGTGGATGTCCAAACATTTCATATAGGCATGAATAGAGGGCAGGCACCCTCAGTGCTTTTGAGAACAGTCTCCATGGAACACAGAGTCAGGAGAAGATGCTCACACAGTTTGCAGCCCGAATTTCTCAAATCATTAACCAGTGAGCCTTACAACTCAAAATACCATAGTATGTGCTCAAAAAAGTACAATAGACTATTTTCCTTGCTTGCCCTGTTGTCTCTCACTTCTCATCTCTCCTTTAAACATGCAATACATGTCAAACGCTCACATGTACATGTTCTGAAAGCAAACAGTTCCCACCCCCACTCTTACAGAATAGATTATAAAAGCTCAAAACACCCACAGAAGTTTAATAAAGAAAAGGTATACACCTTTTTGTAAAGGACAGGTATAGGCTTTCCAGATTTCTGACCTTAAAGATGATATTTTTATGGTTTTTGCTTGGTTTTTTAATAAATGTTTTCTATTGACTGCTATGTTAGTGAGTTTCCTAAATTGGCACCAAATCATCCCAAAGTGCAAATAGTCATGACAAGAGAAAATATAGTTTTCTTAGAGCTTCTGTGGTTGCACTGACTTTTGCCTACAGCAAGCTTAGTAAGGCGAGGGCCACTGAGGTGAGGGTTCCTCTGTGCTAAATCATCTCCTGGAAGAGATCATGAGACTCAGTGCTGACTCAGGTGAGGTCAACACCCTCTATTCTGAGCTCACACAGGTGGCCAAGTTGGTGAAAGGAGTTTGGTGCATTCTCCTGAGTCACCTTTGTCAATTCGGGAGGCTTTGTAAACTTAGCATCAGGAGATTATAGAGTGCTTTTGTTCCTAAGCTTTATAGAAATTAAAGTGTGTGTGTACGTGTGTGGGCTTATCTGTCATCACACCTATCAGATTTCATCATCTGTGCATTGTCTACAGGAGTTCTGTTTGCCTCTGTGAACAAAGAGGGAATCCCAATTCTGAGATCCTCTTTTTGCCACATCTGTCCTGCATCAGTCACCAGGCAGTTGATCAGAGCAGTACTGAGTTTGAACCTCTCTATTTCTTACTACTCTCCTGGTAGAGGTTGGAAATGCTCAAGGTAGCAACCAAGGTAGATAGCCAGGAGGAGGCTGAGGAAGTGGAAGAAAAACAGGGACTGGAGTAATGCATAGAATCCAACTCTTAACTGATTAGAGCTGATTTTTCAAACACTGTTTTGGGGAGAATATGAAAGAAAGTTACTGTAAGATTCTTTAACTAAAGAGGGGTGGTGTAATATTGGATTTCTGGTCAAGAGGGCAGAGTAGGTAAATGCTGTGCTCCTCCCAAAACGACATCAAAATTACAACTAAGTTATAGAACATGCATTACTGAGAGCCACCTGAAGACTAGCTGAACAGCAGTCCTATAGCTAAGAATATAAAGAAGAAGTAACAATGAGAGGAGCAGAGATCAGGACAAGCAGGTCTCATACTCACAGTGTGGCAGTTAAGAAGTGGGAGGTTTATCTAGACTATGGAGGTTCCCCCCTGAGGAGTGAGGGGTCCCAGTGCCACACCAGTCTCCCCAGCTTAGGGCAATAGTGGTGGGAAGAGGAATCCACATAACATCTGGCTGTAAAAACCAGTGGGGATTGTGTCTGAGTGAGAGGGAGGGCCTCTGGAGTCCCAGGCATTCACTCACAAACTTATGGGGTTGGCCAAAAAGTTTGTTTTATTTTTTTTTGTATGATGACTCTAGTAGTACTTAGTTGTCATTAACTTTACTCAAAACAAATTTGGTTAGATTGTATTGTGATAGCTGTCATATCATTGTGCATTTAAAAAATTTTTTTTAGTTTATCAACATTTGTGAATTTTTCTGCAGCCATTTTAATATGGAAGATGGAAGAAAGTATGCAACATTTTCTGAGAATTATACTTTATTATTTCAAGAAAGGTAAAAATGCAACTGAAACGCAAAATAAGTTTTGTGTAGTATTTGGAGAAGGTGCTGTGACTGAGCAAACAGGTCAAAAGTGGTTTGCAAAGTTTCTTGGTACTAGTGACATTTGGGCCCAATAATCCTTTGTTGCAGGGCTGTCTATATGCAGATATGCTGTCTTTATGGAAGATATTTAGCAGCACTTCTGGCCTCTGCCCACCAGAAGCCAATAGCAAGAGATAGATGACATACTCAGAATACCCAAATTAATAAAATTATTGGTGAAAATGAAAATTTTGTCTTTTCTTTTATGGAAATGACTAAATGGACTTTTTGGCCAACTCTGTATTTTTTCTGAGCTACAGCTCTTGGGGAGCAGATCAAAAAGTGCCAAGGACCTGTAGGGAGAAACTGAATTGACTAGTAAGAGGGCAGCTCTCTCCCAGAACAAAGCCCTGGAAGGCACAATTATTCCTTTGTTGAGCCCTCCTCCCACCCACACAGCAGGAGCAGTTGGGTGCCAAATCTCTGATCTCTATTAACCTGGCTAACAAGTTCACCAAATTGATTCTCCGAGACCCCGCCCCACCCACCTCATGCATCTGCCCAAGCCATTTCCAGTGGACTTCCTTCACAAGCATCATACTGCAGACTTTCCCCAAATATCTCAAACACCAGACAAGCAGTAGCTGGCTTCAGTGTGCTTTGTATCTCTTGCTAAGCAGCCCCAAGCCTGGCGCAATGCAAGTTGAGACCAGTAACCATTTGTAACTCGTGTTAGGTGGCCCCAAACCTGACATAAGCTGTGGCCAGTCGTGGCTTGGAAAGTTAACTTCAACTAAGTGGCCACAAGCCTGGCACGGATGGTGGCTAGACTCAGCTTACATTGTTGTATACCTACCAAAGGGTCCCAAGCCTGGCACTAGTGGTAGCCAGCCTCAATTCACAACATAACCTCTCCCAAGCACCTTGAAACCCAGAACCAGCAGCAATAACCACATATCACTTTGTACCTCCTATCAGGTGGCCCCATGCCAGGCACAAACAGTGGCTGACTTTGGCCTACACTGGAGCCTTTTCTAAGAGGCTCCAGAACCAACATACCTGGTGGCCAGCTTCAAACCACACCAGAGCACCATCCAACCAGCTACACAAATGACACACCTGAAGGGCAGACTTGGCTGGCGCCAGAGCCCTGTGAAAGTGACTCCTGCACTGAGGGGTTAGCCCCTGCACAACAACTTACAGTTATAGTCATGGCCAGCCCTCGCAGTCAGTCAGCCTGAGGGTCAGTCCTTCCCACTAACATCAAATAGCAATCAAGGCTCAACTATAGTAGCTGGGAACCCACCACCCACATAAAGGACACCTGGCTCAGGTCACCTGGAAGACTATGCCACTGAACCTCATAGGATACCTACTATGTAAGGCCACTCTGTCAAGATGAGGAGATGTAGCATTCTAATACATAGAAACAAACACAGGGAGTCAGCCAAAATGAGATAACCATGTTCCAAATGAAAGAACAGGACAAAATTCCAGAAAAAGAACTAAACAAAATGGAGACAAGCCATCTATCAGATACAGAGTTCAAAACACAGGTTATATTGATGCTCAATGAACTTAAGGGAATAATAGATGAACTCAGTGAGAACCTCAGCAAAAGATAGAAACCATAAAAAAGAACCAGTTAAAAATGAAGAATACAGTAACTGCAATGAAGAATACATTAGAGAAAATCAACATTAGAGGAAATCAACATCAAATTAAATAAAGCAGAGGATCAAATCAGCAATATGAAAGACATGGTGGAAAACACCCAATCAGAACAGCAAACAGGAAAAAGAATTTTAAAAAAGAAAGGTAGTTAAAGGGACCTCTGGGACAACATCAAGCATACCAACACTTACATTATGGGGATACCAGGAGGATAAGAGAGAGCAACAGATTAAAAACCTATTTAAGAAATAACTGAAAACTTCCTTAACCTGATTAAGGAAATAAACATGTAAGTCCAGAAAGTGTGGAGTCCCAAACAAGATGAACCCAAAGAAGCCCACACCAAGACACAACATAATTAAAATGCCAAAAGTTAAAGACAGTGCAAAACTTCAAAGCAGCAAAACTTCAAAGTAGCAAGAGAAAAAGCAGTTACCTACAAGGAAGCTCCCATAGGACTGTCAGCTGATCTTTTAACAGAAACTTTAAAGGCCAGAAAGGACTAGCATGAAATATTCAAAGTGATGAAAAGCAAAGGCCTGCAACCAAGATTAATCTACCCAGCAAGGCTCTCATTTAGAATATAAGGGGAGACAAAGAGCTTCCTGGACAAGAAAAAGCTAAACCAATATTACAAGAAATGTTAAAGGGACTTCTTTATGTAGAAAATGATTAAAAATATGAATAAGAAAATATGGGGGGGAAATGCTCAGTGACTAAAGCCAACACTTAAAAAAAGCAGTGGACCAGCCAACTATAAAGCTAATACAAAGGTTAAAAGGCAAAGGTAGGAAGATAATGTGTGACCACAACAGTAAATGAAGGGATACACACAAACACATACAAAAATAAAAAGCAACATAAATGGGGAGGAGGGGTAAGTAAAACTGGTAGTAGTTTTAGTATATGTTCGAAATTAAGCAATCCTCAACCTAAAATAGACTGCTATAAACATAGTTTGGTATATATGGAGCACATGGTGACCACAAACCAAGAGTCTTAAGATTTTATACATGAAATAAAGAGAAAGGAATGTGAATGACATGACAGAAAGTTATCAAGAGACAAGAGCAAGAGAATAACAAATGTACAGAGAACTGCAAAAACAATCAAAACAATTAATAAAATGGCAATAACTACATACCTATAAATAATTACTTTAAGTCTAAATAGGTTAAATGCTACAATCAAAAGACAAATGGATAAAGAAGATGTGGGACGTATATGCAATGGAATATTACTCAGCTATGAAAAAAGAATGAACTCTTGCCATTTGTGACAACATGGATGGACCTAGAGGGTATTATTCTAAGTGAAATATGTCAGAAAAAGACAAATACCGTGTGATTTCACTTGTATGTGGAACTTAATAAATAAAACAGTAATAAACTCAGAGAAGGAATTGATGGTTGCCAAATGGGACGTGTGTTGGGGGCTGGATGAAAAAGGTGTAGGGATTAAGTACAAACTGTCAGTTACAAAGTAGTCATGGAGATGTAAGGTACAGCATCAGGAATTTGGTGAATAATATAGATAGACAAAATTAGGTTTGCAGTTGTTTGTATGGAAAATAATATAATAATAAATAATAGTACAAGAATAAACTGTACACTCATAACTGTAAACCTACTTTTCCCCACCCTGTATTGTAATAACTATGCATAGTGTCAGACGGATACTAGACTTATCAGGATGATCACTTCATAAAGTTATATAAATGTCCAATTGTAATGTTGTACACCCGAAACTCATAATATTGTATGCCAACTGTAATTGAAAAAAAAACAAAAACTATGCCATTCTTTTTCCTACTCCAACAGCTGCTCCCTGCCCAACCCAGTCTGGATCTGGATCCCTGCACGCAGTGAGAACAGCAGGGAGATCTGCCGTGGGTGGACAGCCTAGTGTATGCTACTCAGATCCAATGAGAACAGGCTAAAGCAACACTCCTTCCCTTGCTCCTCCAATATTCCATAGCAACAGCATTCTGTACAAAAACCTGTCCTTGGGAAGATTATGGTTTGTTTCCTCAGAGCCATTTAAAACTCCAGTGTGTATCCTCCCCCACCCCAGTCTCCATCCTGCCCCCAGTGGTGTGCTGTCAGCCTCATCTTAGGTTGACCTGTTTGTTTCTGCCTTTCCCTATGGAAAGTCAAAGCCCTGGTGTCTCTCTCCTCCCATGCTGCCCCGTCAGCTAACATGTCTACTCTTGTCCGTATTACCACTGCTGCGGGCTGACAGTGCTGCTGCCACAGGGCATTCTTGTGTCTGTGCATGAAGCAGGGTGAAAGGAGAAGATTGGCTACTGGTCTTCCTAACTAGGTCAGACTGTCTGTGACAGTGGCAAGAGAGACCTGTGTGGCTGCTAACAGGCACGCACAAGTGTGCATTTGGTCAGCCTCGTGTTGCACGCCCGTGTTGAGGTCGGCCATCACAGCCATGAACCATCCTCTATTCTGTGTCCTGCGCTCTTTGCCCTCCTTCCCCAGGTCTCTCTGTAGAGCCATACAATGCCTTCTTTCCACTTCCGAGCGTCCCCTGGAATATCGATGAGGATGTCCTGTGGCATAGTTCCCTTCCCTTTGGGCTTGCCAGCACTAGCTGCTAGCTCTCTCTGCCCTTTTGTCTCAAATTGAATGAAAGGAGAAGGTCATTTTGTTTGTCCAACATCCAAATCCAACTATTAGGTAGAATATACATTATGTTCTCCATCCTGGAAGAAAATCTTATTAGACTGATTGCTCTATTTATATAACTAGTCCTCTTCCCCTGAAATCAGACAGATTTTGAAAGGAAAAAAAAAAACAACTTTTAGCTATTGCCTACATTTGAAAGAGTTTCAAAGTACACTTGGATCCTGTTATATCAAAAGACATTATTACATAGGGTTCATTTAATCTCTACCCTATGGAACATCCAACAGCTCACAACCAAAGCCTCTGTACGTGTAGCAGAGGCCACAGGACAGGGCAGTGCTGTGCTGACACCAGATTTACAAAGACATTACTCTGTTGCACCCTTCCTCCTGCATTCACTATCTCCTTTCTGTTGTTAAAGCAGATACAACTGCATGGTGAAACCTGACTAGTATTTGTCTTCTTGTTTTAAGATTGTCTTTAGAAATCTGTACGTGCAGAAAAATTGTTTTCCAGAGACCATGACTACCACCCCACTGTTAGAGCCTGGGGCTGTGGAAGCAGAAACAGCCCTTGTCCTATCTTTACTGGCGGCTACAAAGTGGAGGAGCAGGGAGAGCCAGATGAGCCTCGGGGTCAAAACCAACCTCAGATTTTAGTCTCTAGGTCCATGCTCCTGCCTTTAGGCAGAACAGGATGGACTTACAACTGGTTTAACAAGATGCTTACGGATAGGAACATTTATTAAGGGCTTCTTGTGTAACAGGTTTTTTATGTTGGTTATCTCATTTACTTGTCATAGGAACCTTCTGAAGTACAGAAAAATCTCCATTTTACAGTTGGGGAATCTGAGGCCCAGAGAAGTTAAGAAATTTGTACAAGGTCACACAGCTCATTGGCGACAGAACTGGTATACAGACATAGATTATGGGACTGCAGAGCCTAACCAGTCAACTTCTGTGCCCTCCCAGTCAGAGGGTCTCTTATTTTTTATCTGTCTTTCCCTAGTTTACAATAGGCTTCCCTGGACATGCTTGTATAGACCTGCCCTAAATTCTACATTTCACTGTAGAACTTCCTTCAGGAAGACACATGGCTGACTGTTTTCTCCTGTGGTCAGACTACCGCAGCCTTGAAAGAGCTGTCAAAATCCTCATTCTTAGGTCGGGTGTGCCTCTGATTCCTGCCGCAGCCTCTGGTTAAATTCCACCTTAAGAAGGCCACTGCAGAAGGAAGGGGAATGTGAAGGGAGTCCTTGCATTCTTGATCCCTCTCCCCCCTCCCGCTGGCCAGTCAGCTTGAGACTTACATTTGGAGTGGAATCAGATTTTCCACCCTGGCCTCCTTACTCTTTGCAGCCTATAAAGTGCTTTTATTGACCCCAGAAAACATTCTGCCTCCTTCACTGAATATGTCTTGCATCTTTCATGAGGTCACTTTGTTTTCCTCCTTGGCAGACTTTCTCATTGGGACCACAGAAAGGAAGGTCAGTTGAGGTGAGGCAAATTTTAAGTGTGACCTTAGACACAGACAAGTGACTGCTCAAACATCGTTCACTTGTTTGGCATTTGAGTCCCATTAGGAACACGAGCAAGTAAAGTTTTCTGTGAATGGATTATGCCATTACCCTTCACAGCCTCAGGAACATGGTATTTAGGTTGAGTCCTGTGCCTGGCCTGGGGCAGCAAGCTCCTTGGTCCCCAACCCTACACACCTCTACCACTGTGGCCTGTGAGAGACTTCAGGCAGGGGACAAATGGTACCTGTTCCCTTAACTCTCCATCTGTGCATCTTTGGAGAGGGGTGACCATAGCAGGGCTATAACCTCCTCTTTGAAATGACCCTTGTCCTGGTGTTTGTTCTGTGGTATTTGGTCTCCTCTGGCTTCTCCGTGAGCCCCTCCCACTGCCACCCTGGCTTTCTTCTCAGTCGGTGCCAGGTCTCAGCGGCCATGCAAAGTCAGCGAGTAAAGCCCGCCAGCCATGTGGAACCTGCGGCCGACCAGGGCTTGTCTGCCCCGTCTAAAGAGGCAGCCTCTCTTCAATGCCAGGCCCTTTTTATGAAGAAGAAATACAGGTCTTAGTGTTCCAGAATATCCCGTTTTCCAAGAGAAATTGGAAAACTTTACTTTTATGTGATGAGACACTTCCTAGTTTTTAAATGTTTGGCAAGTAATTAAAAGTATTTTAAAACACACTCTATGGGCCAAACACAATGTCTGAGGCCAGGGCCTGGTCTCGGTTTTAGACTCTCTCCTCCTCTCTAGAATCCTGCCTGCCCTCCCACATTAGCTCTTCTTGCTCTCTCATCAAATGCTGACATCCCAGAGTTAGACCTCTAACCCTGGGCTGCACCCCAGGTTTACACAGCCAGTCATCTCCCTGTGGAGGTGTGTGCACCTCAAATGCAAAGCTGAGCTCATCAGCATCCCAAATCCGCACACTGTCGCTCTTGAGAAATGTTAGGTGTGGTGTTGTTCCTCTGACAAAGTACTATTACTACCGCTACTGCTTCTGTCAATGTTAATACTACCCGCAGTAGTTAATCTGTTGCTTCTCTCGTTACCCATTTCTGTTACCCAACATCACTGCTGTGTCAGCTGGCCAGGGCGGACAGGCCCTGTGGCCTTGAACTCCCTCGTTCCCCCTTCACCCAGCTCCCTGCTATGCAGCTTGTGTGTTCTTCTTCCACAGGCCCTGCAGGACTTGCTCCCAGCTCCCAACATTTCCTTCCCACTAACCAGACTCTCCCAGTTTCTGAACCTGTTATGTCCCCTCAGCTTTCGTCTCAACCTCCTCAACTGTTCCCCTGCCGCCAGTGCCCGCCCTCTCCATTTGGGCTTCATTTATCACCCTGGGCCAGAGTCACCTCCCAGATCACAGGGCAGCTCCCGTCACTAACCTCTTCATACACTTTTAATGGAACCTACGGGCTGCCCCCTGGTTCCTCAGCCACCTCTGCCTGCCCACCGCCCTGCACCACATGCTTCTCCTCCAAAGTAACGGGCGCCTGCACGTGTCTGTGCATTTGTGCTGTGTTGCCATGAAGGAGAGAGACAATTGTGCCCGTGTTTATTCTGTCCATCTGCCTAATCTCGGTCCAATGCCACCTCTTCCCTAAGGCCACTACTTGCCTTCTCACCACCAGCCCCCAGTGCTGCTCGCCCAGTTCCCCCAGCACTTAGTGCTCTCGCCATTCCATCCAGCTGTGTATTACGGACAGTTAGCTTGCCTCCACCCCCTTCTCTTGATCAACTCCTTCATCCTTATGTTACTCCTGCTGTCCTTATCATCTGTATGTCTGCATGAGGCCTCACGCGCTGCCTTGCATACAGTACACACCTGTAAACTTTTGTAAATTGAACTGAATTAAATTTTAAGTGGAGAATGGCTGTATTTAAGGGCTTAAGACAAGATATTAAAAGTCAAAACAATAGTGCTTTCTTACTCAAAGGATTTATCAGAGCCCTAAGAGAAAGTATCAAGCTAGTGAAAGGGTTAGTCTATCTGTCTTCATTTACAGGGATGCAGTTTTTAGAGGAGCAGCAGCCAAGATTAGGGCTACTTTTCCTTAGGCGATACCATTCCCCAGTGCCCTGTGGAAGCTTGGCTTCAGTGCTGGGGCAGGGAAGAATGGGCAAAGTCTCTAGGACACTGGCATTTCTGCCACCCTGGCATCGAGAGCCATGCACCGTTCCCCTTGCCCAGAAGAACAGGTTGTACCCACACGTTCACAAGCTGTCCTCTGCTAGCATCATTGACGGGCCTTGGAATTTCCCACAACCCACCTGGATCTGTTCTCCCATCCTTGTATATTGAGTTTTTTGGTAATTAGTTCTTAGAATAGAAATTGCTCTTCTATCAGGGATTGTATCCCATTGATTTTCCTAAGGAGAGAATCTTCCTATTTCTTTTATGTATGTATTTTCCCTTTCTTTTCTGAGTTGCTAATACAGTAGACCCTCTCTATATCGCAGTTCACTTATCGCGACCTCACTGTATTGCGGAATTATTTTAAATATTATATTTAATTATTTATAGCGGATTTTTCGCTATGTTGCGGGATTTTGCAGTACTGTATACATATGTTGTTAAAGTCACGTAGGTTTAAGAGTGTAGAATATGTTTAAGAACATAAGTAGTGTTTATAAAAGTGTGGAAAAGGTTAATAAAGGAGTGGGAAAGGTTAATAAGGGATTGGGAACGGTTTATAAGTGTGTGGGAAGGGTTTGTAAAGCCTTAAAATATATATAAATACTAAGATAAATGTAAGGTTTCTACTTCGTGGATATTCACCTATCGCGAGAGGGTCTAAACATAATACCCGCGATAAGTGAGGGATCACTGTATTACTATTCCCAACATCCAGCAGCATGACCTCCTAGCTCTTATAGAACTGAATTATTAGATGCATATTTCCTAAACCCACACCGACCACTATACATGCCTGGCGGGCTCACTGCTCAGATTGGACCACCTGTGGCCTTCCATCCTTGTCACTAGCAGAGATAAGAAGCATTAAACCCCATCTGTGTCTTCATTTTTTTTTTTTTTTAATTGGCTCCCATTGAAGCTTTTTCTGCATTTTATGAGGCCCATCTGTCAGATTTGCTTCGGGACTTTGGCTCCCACCTCTTTTCTCCATATGATCATTTTCAGCTGAAGTAACACTGGAGGCTTTGCAGCTGTGGACACCTGGCATGGCAGGATAGCCACCTCTAACATCACCTTTTCACATCTGCACCTTCCACATGATTGCCCTTTTATTGAGTCTAGAAATTCCACTTCAAAGCAATGTCTATGAACACAGAATCACTTCTGTATTCATGAGTCAAACTTGGAAAGGGGTGCTCAGGGGCTGCCATGAGTTGTCATAAACTTGTTCAAAGATAACTTGATTTAACTTTAAAACCAAAAACAAAATGTATTATCCAAGGCAATTTTCTTTTAAAAATGGGAAATTAAATTAGCTTCAGTGTTTTTGAAATCCAAAATCACATTCCAGCCAGGAAAAGTGAATTAGCCCATATAGTCCTTGGTCAGGACCTGATCAAAACACCTTTATTGGCCATTTTGTGAAAGTAAATTTAGCCCAAAACATCTTGATAGGAATACCACCCGAAGGACGTTTCCCAATTGATATAAATACAGAAGATTTATATACACACATCACTTGACTGTGTGGCAATGCTTGTTTTAGTTGTTAACCCACGTAGCAAGATGTTCAATCATTAAGCATTTCAAAATGGAAGGACAGAGGAGAAGGGAGCATCTTGGAAAAAATACTTTTCCCTTAAAACTATGATATCTTTGTTGCATAAAGAAAAGTGGCCAATTTTGTTTATCCTAGAGCCAGAACACAGAACTTTTTTCACCCTTGCGGCTTCTTCACAGAGATCTTCCAAACAATGACTCTCACTCTTCTCCCTGTGGTCTTGTCAGAGAATGGGACTGCCAGCCAGCTAGTCGGATCTCTCAGAAAAATGACACAGCTGTTCCTAAAAGTAGCCCCATTCATAAGATGTGGGCTGTCTACAACTGCAGAGCTGAAGAAAGGCTCACTCTTTTATAAAGAGTTTTTCTTCAAGGAGGGAAAAAAGAAACACATGGTATTTACAGAAAAGAAAACTAGACACTTCAGCTTTGTTTTAGTGGCCACATCTGAAATGGAAGTGAGGAAGGCCATAAAAACACAAGCAATTGCACTTTAAGGAATGATTCGCACTGGCTGTGCTGCACAGGATGGAAAATTCAACTAGTTCAACAAGATCAGCCAGAAAGCCTCACGCAGGCCCCTCTGCCAGAGCCGAGGCCTACCAACCGCCTTGTGACATACTTGTTGTATATGATTGAATGACTGACACTCTCTCTCCCCCTCTCTCCCAGTTCATGACCAAGAACCCAACCATGCGCTTGGGCAGCCTGACCCAGGGTGGTGAGCATGCCATCTTAAGACATCCTTTCTTTAAGGAAATAGACTGGGCCCAGCTGAACCATCGCCAACTAGAACCACCTTTCAGACCCAGAATCGTAAGTGTCCGAGACCATCATGGTAGACTTTCTTCTTTCTTAAATGTCATAGTGTTCCACTGACGTCTTTCGAGCAAGTGGTTGGTTCCCTGCGGAGTTCCCGAACCAGAAGGTCAACCTGACACTTGGCAGGGCAGCCTCACCTCGGGGCAGGCTGGGCTCCTTGCCCCTGCGGCCACACCTCTCCATGTGCCCAGGTCACTTCTCGTGAAGCTTCCACCTTGCTTGCCCTGGTGTCATTCTCTCTTAACCTAAGTTATGGTTTCCTGGTATCTGAGGAGACTGAAACTTTCCAGGTTTCTCTGAAAGAGTTTGCCTAAGTGAGAAACTCATCCTTCCTAAGCCAGTTTCTTTATACTCCTTAATCAGGGCACCTTTCCCAAGCCCCCAAGGAAGTACAGATGGCACGGAATGTTACTCAGTTCTCTAAGCCTCACTCCTTGGCGTGGAGAGACTGAGTCTGTCACAGCTACTACACACAGAGCTCAGGCCAGGACAGACCAAGTCCCTTTTGACTGGAGAAATACTGGGAGCCCCAGAGGTACCTCCCCATGCTGGGCAGGGTGGCCTTCCTGAGGATGGTCCAGCTCTTGGTATGAGAAGTAAGCTCTTTCTTAGCTGTGGGTCAAGAGATCCACAATGGGAAGGCAGAGATGCTGGGCTAGCAGTAGGTCAAGACTTAGGGGGACAACGGGTGCTCCAAAGGAGAGAAGAAACATATCATGGGCTCAGGTAAGAGGTGAGAGGTCTAACAGAAGTAGAAATGATTTTTCAACATAGTTTATAAAGATGTCAGACACTAACATTGCCAAACACACAACTAGCTTAATCTATAATAGCCTGGTAGGTCGGATACTAGACACCCAAAGGTAAAGCCACTGCTTTTAATGGGCATCCACCTGCCAGCTTTTCTGGGACAAGCAAAGCTTAGCCAGATGGGCATAATGAATATCACAGGTGAGTAAAGTAAGATGCAATCTGTTCCCTAAATTCAGCGTTTTCAAGAAGTCTTTCAAGAAAAATCTCTTCAAGCACACAGACCTGTGTACAAACAATAAATGGAGCAAGTGTGAACTCAGCCTCTTTTTGACAAATACGAGCTTGTGTGCCTCTCAGTACAGCCTGCTGAGAAGAGGCACCTCAGTGAAACAGAGTATAAAGGGTGAGTAAGTCGGCTGATTCAGGGGACAAAATTAATTCCTTAGCCTCCCAGCCTAAGGCTGGCCTAACTCAGCAAGATTTTCATGGAGTTAGTGAATTGGTGGTTACCAAATGCCATAATAATACACAATGCAGTAGATTCACTATAAAATGCTGTTTAATCATAATTGTTATAACTGTAAATAATGCTCCAGAGTGAGTGGCAGGCAGTTCTCTGACCTCACCGGGCTAAGTCTCATGGAAGATGAGTAAGTCTCGAGCACATAATCTGACCCTTGTTTCCTTTTAACAGAAATCCCGAGAAGACGTCAGTAATTTTGACCCTGACTTCATAAAAGAAGAGCCAGTTTTAACGCCAGTTGATGAGGGACATCTTCCTATGATTAACCAGGATGAGTTTAGAAACTTTTCCTTTGTGTCTCCAGAATTGCAACCTTAGCCTGATGGGGAATGAGAGGGATGGCATGAGAATCACAAGGGCACCCAGATTTTCCAGGAATTGCCCTTGTGGGGAACTCCCCAGCATCAGCCTTAGAATAAGAACGTGAACGTCAGGGAGCAGGGGGTGAACTCCAAAGGACTGAACTTCAAGACATCAACTATTTCAGGACCTGAGGGAGCCGTGGCACTGGAAATAGTTAATACTGTAATGAGATTTCATGAAGAAATATACTGTTCAACCTATGTGCTTCCCTGGCTGTTTCGGGCTTGGGATAGTAAGAGGAACCAAAAGGAGAGAAGGTGTGAAGAATAAACTAGATTCTAGAAAATATTCTGAGCCAAACAGGCTTTTTGCTAAGGGACAAACCACGGCTTTGTGTGGACCCGTCTGTGCTCTTCTATAAGCCAACGAGCTCCTAATACTGACAGTCTGCAAGAAGTCACTAAATGCTAATGAAGAATCTAAGGATAAGGACATGGATGGCTTTCCACACAGCAAGTGGTATGCAAAAAAATGCATACCCTAAAGCCCAGTCCTGAAAGTAGGTATTGGGCACCAAGACAACATTCCCGTTCATTCTCTTATCCTTACCTCGATATTTATTGAGCACCGAGCGAGATGGTGCCGCAATACTGAGCGCCCAGTGGGACAGTGTAAGCAGATTTGCGTTCATCAAGCCTTCCTGTACTGTCCATTAATTTACCTGAATGGTGTTTGCATTCCGTGAGATGCCTTTCCACGTTGCATATGTTATACTTCTGTGTCTGCACTTAACTCTTTTTTTTTCACTCAAAGCTCACTGCCACAGCAGCAGCTGTCCACAGAATCAGCAGATGAACTAGCGGTGCCTACTGCCTGCTGACTTGTGGACTTCATCGTGGGGCAATGTGTCATTATTGCTCTGGATTCCTCAGTGAAGAATCTCACGCCACACGTCCATGACCAGACTTACGGCTTATACATTAGCAGTTTATTTAAATTATATTTTAAGAGACAGAGATGTTTGTTTGGTATGCATTTTAATAATCAGAAATGGCACTTGTAAACAGGACATTAAAGAAGGACCTTACAATATATGCCCATATATTGAGTTGGAGAATATTATCTGGATGGAAATAAATGCATTTTGTAGCAAAAGGAAAAAATTTTGTCTTGTCTAAAAGGATTTGTCTACTAGAAGAGCAGATATCCAATGGAAATAATAGTTTTGAGCAGAATGGATAGAATTCTTGACTTAAAGCAAATTCTGAGAGGAAAGGTTGACATAACCTCTGTGTATCCCTTAAAAGAACGTCACCTGTCCCTTGCTGACCGCACTGTTGTTCTGAATCATGGTAATGACTGTTAAGCATTGCTGCAACAGACTAACTCTAGAACTCTCAGTAATTAGATATAATATTTATTTCTCATTCACATAAAGTATAGTGCAAGTTCAGTGGCCCTCTTCTATCTTATAATTATGCCATCTGGAATGTAGCTTCCAAGGTTGCCATGGCAAGGAAAAGAACGATGAAGGAGGTGCTTGTTACCTAACGACCTCTCTGAGACATGTAGCACCTTGCTTACATTTGATTGGCCAGAATGCAGCCTCCCTCTAACCACGAAAGGGATGGGGAATTACAGAGAGCAGCAAGGGGCGTCTGGCTAGTAGTAACAGTCTCATCCCAGGGTGAAAAGGGACTTTTGAATGAGTAGAATAGCTAGGAAGCCTCCCTTTTACTTTCTTTGTTTAGCACTTAGCCATTCCTAGGCACTCTCATCTACATAATTTCACTAGATCTTCATAATATCCCTGGGAGGTAAGGCAGGTCATTCTACCACTATTTCCAGTGTGAGTACCATGGCACATTTTACAAATGAAAGGAAAAGAGAGGCTCAAAGAAGCTGAGTTATTGGTTGCCCAGAGGTTTCAGACTTGGTAAGGAGTGAATCCAGTCTAGAGTCTAAATCTCTGAACTACTAACCCAACAGACTTCTGGAAAGGAGGGGATTGTTCTGACCTTGGGACTTTTTGGCCCTTAGTTACTTTGCAGTTCAGGGTCTTCTACTGCTCTGTGGGGCTGATTAACTTGATACGGTTCATCCCACACTGGTAAAGAACCATGATGAATAAAACATGCCTCCTGTGTGTTTACAAAGTCCATTTCTTGGCTCTGCAAAGGACCTGCATTTCTCTTTGATGAGTCTGTAATCACTCATTAGCGTCCCTCTTCACAATCTATTCTCAAGCCTGCTTGGATGGTCATTCTTTTCAGATAATTCCAGACCTATCAGACAGATAGATTATTGGCAGCCAATCATTTTACTATGATAGGATTTCTGTTGCTTCTTCCTCATTTCTTTTTTTTTTATATGTGAGGAGAGAGGGAAGGTACAGGATATTTACTGAAAATTCAGGGCCTCTAACTCTAGAGTCAGAGCTCAGCTTCACATCTTTCATCAGTTCTCCTAAACCTTGCCTCCCTTCGGAGGATCACAAGGCTGGAGGCTGGCCAGTACTTCCTGGGCAGACTGGCCATAGGCCATTCAATCAGCAGGTGCCGAGTCTGCTGCCAGAACTGCTGGCTTCCCCAGCTCCGTTGGCAGCATGAGGTCAAGAGTTCACACTGACCTTCCCCTTCCTCTTGGATAAGGAATATTCAGAGATCCTCAGGTCCTATCACCCTGCTGTCCTCCCTAGCTACTTTTCATCCCCACACCCATTCACCCCTGCCCTCGCACATTATTCCACACTGCACTAGACATGCAGGCCAAGTATTTGAAAGGAAAATACCTACAAAGCATTTGATTTGAGATGTTGATCAGCTTTTGACTGCAAAAGATGTTTTCACTTAATAATAATGGCTAACATTTAGTGCACATCTGTTATCTGTTCCAAACCCTTTAAATGCATTTACTCATTCAACACTTCAAGAGTTGTCTCTCATCTTCATTGTACAGATGGGGAAACTGAGGTACAGCAAGATTAAGCAACTTGTCCAAAGTCACACAACTGAAGCAGTAGGATTTGGAACTCCAGAGTTCCTACTTTTATAGCTCAATTTGGTGAGGTTCTTCTATTAAGGCCAATTTTACTTCCCCCCACTTCTGCGGGGTTTTAAGAATAAAAAGTGTGTAACACTGGGATTGGCAGGGAGCACTAAATAACTGCCAACTGGGCAGAAGAGTACTAGTCATCTTGTCTGTAGGACCATTTATCAGCAATGAGATTATGGGATTCGCATATCAAAAGCCTGGCACTAGTAACCTCCTTTCAGAGAAAGAAAACTGATTCCAAAAAACCTCCGCTGCCTTGCGGCATACCTCTTCAGGGGAAAGGCTAGGGGAGTAAACCCCGACAGAAAATCCGGAGCCGGAGTCCCTAAGGCGGTTTGACGTTGTAGTCAACACCGGCAACTCCTGCGGCGCACCTGAAGCCAAGCTGTATTGACTTCGTCTTTCCCTTGGACCCTTCAGCTGCGAAGAGAGGGGGGGGTCTGCTGCATGGGCAACAGCAGACCCTCCATATCACCCTGCCCAGGCTCTGTAGCTTCAGCTTCACTGGAGAGGACACTCCAGCGTCATCACAAGATGTCGATTCAATACGGGAGGAGACAGATACCGTGTCACTCCCGAGTCGGACTGCACAACCATTCTCGGCGGTGCAGATAGACTTTTAAGAAGCTACACCATCGTCTCTCGAGACGGACGGCTGCCGACGAGTAACCTCCTTTAAAAGAACTGGGGCAGGCCAGAGTGATGCAATTCGGACTTGGGCCTCCCCAAAAAGAGGAAATAGTCTGAGTCATACTATATCTGTAAACCCTTCTGAACCCTTGAGTAACCTCAGCCTTGGTGGGGTTCTAGTCCTTTCCTCTCCCCTTCTGGAGAAGTGAGCCTCTTCATGTTTTATTAACTCCTCACCACCCACCCTGCTGGCTCCTGGGACATCACAGGATGAAGACACATGGCCCGGGGCCTAACTGGGCAGCCCCTGAGTTTACAGCTACAGAGCTGCTGTAACCTGGTAACGAAGAACAAAAATAAAACACCCCATTTACCATACATTGATCTTAACTGGGTACGGGTTTCCTTGAGCATATTCCAGCCACAAATTTGGTTTTGACCATATCACAAGCCAAAGCCTTAAGTGTTATGTCTTCTTTATTTCCAGGTTTAGTCATCTTGACTGTGTTGACTATACAATGACTAGACAGCCCACTGTGATTGTCCCTGGCTTCGAGTCACACTGGGTCCTATCACTTCTCATCTTACATCATCTGATGATAAGACTCAGATACAGCCTGAGACATTTGCAGGGGAAAGAAGCCCTGTGGTCATAGGTTTTCCCGAACTGAGCTGCAGTTTGAACAAGCGAGCCAGGGTACAGCTATAAACAGAGCCTGGTGGTCTCCCCTCGTTCCTGTGTTGAAACGGAACCATATTGGGAGTGCCACCCTCAGCTCCATCCTGTCCCGCTGCCCCCATCCCCTCCACTCCTGTGTCAGGTCTTTCTCCCCCTTCCTTGCTCCCTATTTCCCAGTACAAGTCAGTTCTGTACTCTTCCTTCCTCTACCATTTGATATTCAGAGCTCAACCTGTCATATGAGCCAGTTTTCTAAGCACCAAGATGACACAAAATCCTGATTTGCATATTTATTTTATAGGCTCTTTTAGAGTCCAGACCTGGCAGCCGCCATGAATTTCTCTGCTGTATTCCTGCACCTTCTGCCTCACCCTGTGACAGCTCTTGCCCTGGCATTCACTGCCTGTCAGAGCAACCCTGCCGACCCCGGCCACCAGGGCTCTGGGATGCAAGAGGTCACAGGGGTGAAGAGCACAGACTCAAGTAGAAGGCAGACCTGTGTGCTGAAGCTGCCACGTCCTGTGTGTACTTGGGGAAAGGAGCCTTTTCCCCAGATCTCAGTGTTCTCATCTGTGGAATGGGAGTGAGGACAGCACTTTCCCACCTCGTGTTATTATGGCGGGCGTTAGCTGTGACAGTCTATGACCAGCATGTACCCCAAGGCGGGATGTAGAAAATGCTCAGTCACCGTCAGTGATCACTACTGTCAGCGATCCAGAGAACCAAGGGCAAGTGGCACATGAAAGCAGCAGAAAATGGGCCAAGTGGGACGGTCCTCATGATGCTGGTCTCACCTGATGGGCACGCTGTGCCAGCTCCACTTGGAAGGGCTCTTCCTTTTCTAGCTAGTTGTCTGCAGAGATTGCTCAGGAGACTTTCTGAAAACTTCTAGGAAGTTTTGAGTCCATCCTGGCCCATCCTGGCCTGACTGAAGTGCAAAGATCTATACTGAGTATTGATCAGTATTCAAACTGTGCTGCTCACCCTAAAAAAAAAAAAGAAGAAAAAAAATATATATATATATATCTATATATAATTGTTTTTCCCTAAAATGGCTCTTCTCTCAAGCCTCTCAGGAGTACTTCTGTTCTGCCAGACTTAAAAAGGTCCATTTCACTCCTGACCAAATAACACAGAGACACAACCTAAGACCTATACCTGCTAGGCACCCTGTAGGCACTCAATATGCCTGTGGACCAGTTTAGAAAAGAGAGGTTCTCTGAGTCCTGGCATGCCTGAGGATTTGAAGCCAATAATAGAACCAAGGGTCTTTTCTTCCTAGATGAAGACATACGGGTGAAGCTGGTTTCTGGTCAAGTGAGAAACCCTGTGGGCCTGTGTGTTCTTAACTAGAGACTGGGCCACAGCACCCCTGTGCTCATGCACTAGCCCTCCAGACCACCCAGAGCTGTCTCTCATGCCACCAAGGCAGTTCGTACCTCACAAACATTTCATTCTTCTAAGGGCTTGAACGAAGCTAGAAAAATGTTGGCTAGGTCAAAACGTTTTGACTAGACAAAGTAAAGATTGTGTAGTCAATATCCATGTGGGTTGCAGAGGTTGAGACAGGAATCTTCTCTGGAGACATTTCAAGTTAGAAACCAGGGATCATTTGATCTGGCAGTGTCAGGAATAACCTGGATGATCCCTCAAGTTCTCCCAGGCTGTTCTCTCCTGACCAAGTTGAGCCAAGGGATATAGTTGATCGGCCTCCACCAACAGATATCAACCCCTTATTACTCTCACCACATGCAAACCCTCCATCACCTGGGCCTCCCTGTCTGTCTCTGTACAACCTGCACACCCTAGCACACCCCCTCACCCTCTCTGCATGCTTGCTCAATCCCAGATGCCCCATAGGCTCACACTCCTTTGTCCTTAAAACCGCACAGCAATATTTCATACCTGGCTGCCTTTCGGACTTTTCAGGTTTGTTCATACACAGAAAGGAAAAATGCTTTCTAAAGTTAAGATCAGCACAAGATCACAAACATGGGATAAGCCCCTTTGGCAACTGATAAGAGAGTGAATACTTGTGAATGAAAGAGAAAGCAAAGCCAGGATTATAAAATAAATACTTTAATAAAGATGTGAGAACATAAAAAAAAAAAAGCGAGAGAAAGCAGTATTCTTCAACTCTGCTCCCTCTGGGTTTCGTTTTTCCTCAAAGAAAGTGAAGCCAAAAGGTTTCAATGAATTGTATAGCCCATGGTAGATAATGAGATTATATAAAGCATTCAGGTAAATACAGGCAAAATTTCAGAACAGAATTAATTTGGCAGTAACTTATGTGCACCAGAAGGGGTACTGATCGTTAGGACTGTGCAGGGGTTTATAAAAATAAGTCTGGAAAGTCGGATACATTTTCTTCTTGGATGGTTACTAGACTGGTTGATCAGGGAGATGTGATAGGTTTCATACAGCTGAGTTTCAGCAACATACATGACAAAGTCTCATTTCCTTGTAGCCTAGCTGAATCCATGAACAATGGTACCCAGAGTATGGTAAGCAATAGATTAGTATCAATCTGATGTAGTGTTCTGCAACGTTGGGTAATTCCTGCTCCTCTGAAATTAACAAATTTCATATCTTCCTTTAATTTTATTTTAGATGTTAAACAACATGATTAAATGTAAAAATTAGACAATGGGACAAAGTGCTACTATGTTTTCAAACTAAACATGCCATCCCAGGAGACTGTGGGAGAAACAGGTAAAATGTAGCTTAGAGATCCATTCACTCATTACACTAATATTTATTGGGTGCTGACTATATACCAGGCATGTTCTTGTTGCTAGGGAAACTAGAGTGAAAAAAACACCCCAAGATCCCTGCATTCATGGAATGTACATTCCAATCTAGACAGGTTATATTTTTTGCCCAAATTAACCAGCTCAAGAGTAAGGTTACCTCATGGTTTTGTCTTCCTCATAGTTGTATCATAGCACCTGGCACATTGTGGGTACTTAAGAAACAGGTGCTACTGAGTGATATAATCAAAGCTGGGTGTCAAATATACAATTTTTGACTCCAAAAGTAGTATTCTTTCACAGCTCTATGCTGGAACAAATTAAAGAAATAAATGCAACCTGTGCTTAGGTCTGAAAAAGCTCATTATGTCAGAACAAGATGCAGGTGACAAAACTTAACAGCGTGAGTAACAAATCAGGCAGAAGCAACAAATAAATTCAACATATGGATCTATCCAACAAACATTGGAAGTTATCAGAACATTTTCCAGATGACAGGGACACTACAATGAGCAACACAATCATCCTGAAGCTTAGGGTCCAATAGCAGGGTGCTGTGGATGCCAAAATAAAATAAAATAAAATTACAATCTTAGGCTCCAGAGTTCCAACCATGGTGCCTCAGATGAGGGGAATGATGACTTCCCACTGAGCTGTCATTAGGCTGTGCCCGGAAAACTGAACTCAGCTCTGGACACTGCCATGGAGAGAAACAAAGCTCGATCATGCTCAGAGGAGACTGAACTGATTAGCAAGTGAGCAGGTGAACTGGGGGTTGGCCTGAGAAGAAAAGGCAGGATAACATTCTAACTACCTTCAACTAAATGAAAAACTGTTGTGGTCCTTAAGGCAGCACTCCAAATACCTTCAGCTCTCTGATTCCTAGACAAGTAGTATGAGCCCCGTTGTGGTCCTGTTAAGTACAGGTAAGGCCACTTGAATAGTTCTAGCCAATGAGTTAGGAGCAGAATGATGTACAATACTTGCAAGCCAGAACATTTCAGTGCTGCTGAGGGACTCTTTTTCCTCCAGTGAATGGACATGTTGAGAGATGACAACTGAGCTCTGACAGCTTGGGTTCCTGAGTTATTATATGAGCCATGTGCTCAGCCAAACCTTGATAGACATTTTCCATAAATGAGGAATAATTATCATCAGCATCACTGTTATTTAACGCTGCTGAGATCATAGCAATTGCTCCTTAGTGAAGCGTAACCTATGCCTGCCATAGGGAGAGGGACTAGTCTGGTCATTTACAGCTCCCAGGGCTAGAACAAGGATGATGTCAGGCAGCAACAGGGTTACAGAATGTGTTTTAGCATAAAAATGAACTTTTTCCACAAAGGTGCTCATGTGGAATCAACTTCCTTGGAAAGGAAGGAGTTCACCATCACAGGACATCTTCAAACAGTCTACAGTCCTTGGTGGGATGACAGACAGAAGTCAGACTGGATAATCAGAGAGTGGTCCCCTCCAACACTGAGAGGGTATCAGGCCACAGTCTGGAATGGGCTTAGCAAGCACACTGTAATTGTGCTGCTTCCCCGGCCCACTGGGGCAGGCCTGGAGTTGACTCACCATAATGTTTCCATTGGCCACATGCCCAGGCCCTGCTGCTCTCACTGTAACACACAGTCATGAATCGGTGCCCAGCTCTGCCAGGGGTCTCAGCAAGTGTACTCAGAATGTGCAGCAGCTCAGATGGCAAAGAGATACAGCAAATACGAAAGGCTCTCTTGACCCACCATCATGCAGAATGATAAATAGTCCTCTGGGATGCCTGTCTGCATCATTAGCATCCTGGAGGTAGTGGCAAACCTGTGAAGTTCACCCCTATTGGTTTGTTCTTCATCATGCGTATCTGCTTTCTAGGAACAAGAGATAAATATCCTCCCTAACAAGACAGGACTCCAGTGTAAAGGTATGCTCTGGGGAGATAGCTGTGTTAAGAGAAAGCTCTGTTTGGAAGGTTGGAGAGAAATGTGGTTCTTGGCATCAAAGGCTAAGTTGGAGCCCTTGACCCGTTTTTAGTGGTTTGCTGGAACTGCCTCACGCTGTTTCATAAAAACCAAATGTACACATCTCTTCCCAAGTTAGTGTTCAGGGAGCTCACAGTGATAGCTTATAATTGGTCATGGTAAGAATATTTACACCATGGAAATTGAATAATGCTACAAATCAAGGTGTTTTATTTCTAAAATTTATTTATTTACTTACTTGTTTGACAGCTTCTCAGCACGCTGCTGGGAAGAGTGAGAAAATCATGGTGTTAGGTGCTGGGCTGAGCTGTGGTCTTCCTGACTTTACTCCTACTAGCTGTTGTCATTGGAGAGAGTATTGAAACTTCTGTGTACTTTAGTTTCCTTGTCTGTGAAGTGGAGATAATGAGAAACAAACTACCTCAGAAGGTATATGAGGACATGTCTGCAGATCAATTACTAAACTAAACAAAGCTCCTTCGGAACCTTGAATCACATGCAGACAACAATGTCAAGAGACAGAAAAAGAACACCCCTAAATAATGACTTAAAAAAAAAGTGCATAACCTTCTCAGAAGCTTCCCAGCCTCATATCCTCATACCCCATTGGCCAGCTTAGCATAACATGACTATACCTAAAACCAATAGCATGACGGTACCTGAGAAGTTGAGGGTTTGATTCCCATATCTGGTGCCCCAACTTTTAAGATTTCCACCTGAGAAACAGACCCCCAAAACATCTAGCTCTGCAATCCACAAGACTCAAAAGACTATGGAAGACTAAGAAACAGTTCTTAACAGGCTACTGCAGACTCACCATGGCTACACCTACCAGAGTTCAGAGCAGATGCAGCAGAAATAAAAGACCAATCTTTTAATGAAAGAAGCCTATCTGCAGATTGTTAAAGCTTTGGCTTTAGGAACAGGCTTCTAATTTAACATACCTCTAGGAATTGACGGTAAGCCTCTCCAGAGACCACCAAGGCTGGTGGGCACCATCTTTGCATTTTCCCTCTGCCTAACCCCAGATCGCTGATATATTCTGGAGTGGAGCTTGTTTACAAATGTGGGACCTTGGCTTTTATAGCTCCTGCCTAAGGGACACAACCCCTGATCCCCTGACTCTGGTAATCAGCAGGGCTTACATTCACGGGTCCTATAGAAATGTAACAAACCAAAAAACAGTTCTTAACTGGCTATACTCCCAACGCACAACACAGAGGCAGCAGACTGAAACACCCAGTCTTTCAGTGAAATAGGCCTATTTGCAAATCCTAAAAACTGCAGCCTTCTAATTTAACATATATTTAGGGGCTAATAGCAATCCTCCCCAGAGACTGGGGAGGCCAGTGAGTGCCATCTTTGTGTTCTCCCTCTGCCCTACACCAGGTCATCAAAGAAAGGAGTTTATATATACATCTGGTGCCCTGCTTTTGTGGCTGCCACTAAGAGGACACATCCCTGAGAGCCTGGTAGCCAGCAGAGCTTGTGTTAACAGGTTCAGCAAGGTGATAGCAAACAAAGAAAGAATTCTTAACTGGCTCTCCCCACAGGGCTCAGTGCAGAAGGAACAGACAGAAATGGTTCCCTTCCAATCTTCCCCTGAGTGTGCAGCTTCCAATCCACCTATAGCTAGGTGTTGACTGAGATTCTCCCTTTGGGAGCCTGACAGGTCTTGGCACAATGACAGGCTGCTTGGACAATAAAAAATTTGAGAGGCAATCAAGGACAGGGCAAAGTTGGACAATAACGTTTACCTTCTACGTGGGGCTACTCTTCAAGACTGGGAGAGGTGGCCATTTCATCTAATGCATGAAAACTAACACAGAGAGTCAAAGAACATGAAAAATAAAAGAAATATGTTCCAAATAAAAGAACAACCTAAAACGCCATAAAAAAAGACCTTAATAAAACAGAGGTAAGTGATTTACCTGATAAAGAGCTCAAAATAATGGTCATAAAGTTGCCCATCAACATCAGGAGAATACATGAACAAAATGAGAATATCAACAAAAAATATATATATAAAGTACAGAAGAAAAGTCACACACTAAAGAATATAATAACTGAACAGAAAAATTCAATAAAGGGATACAACAGCAGACTACACAAAGGGCATAAAGGATCAGTGAACTCAAAGACAGGGCAGTGTAATACATACAATCAGTGGAGCAAAAAAGAAAAAATAATTTAAAAGAGTGAAGGTAACTTAAGGGATTTATGAGACAACGTCACATTATAGAGATCCCGGGGGTCAGGTGGGGGGGTCAGAAAGCTTATTTGAATAAACAATGGCTAAAAAACTTCCCAAATCTGAGGAAGTAAACAGACATCTGTAACCAGTAAACCCAATGACGCCCACACCAAGATACGTTGTAATTAAATTGTCAAGAGTTAAAGACAAGAGAATGTTAAAAGCAGAAAAGGAAAACTAACTTGTTATATGTACAAGGGAACCTGCATAAAACTATCAGCAAGTTTTTCAGCAGAAACTTTGCTGGCCAAAATGGAGAAGCACAATATATTCACAGTGCTGAAAGAAAAATAAAACTGCCAACCAAGAAGACTGTACATAGCAAGGATGTTCCTTCAGAATTAAAGGAGAGAGAAAAAGTTTTCCAGAAGAGCAAAAGCAGAAGGATTTCCACACCACTACACTGCCTTACAAGAAATGTTAGAGACTTTTTTAAGCAGAAAAGTTGCTAAGCAGTAACAGAAAAACATATCAAAGTATAAATGTCACTGGTAAAGATAAATATATACTTAAATTTGAAATATTTTAATATTGTAATGGTGGTGGATTAAACACTTATAAATCTAGTATGAAATGTAAAAGAAGTAGTAAAAATAACTATAATAATTTGTTAAAAGATACACAAGATAAAAACATGTAAATTGTGACCTCAAAAACATAAAATGTTCGGGGGGGAGTGAAAATATAGAGCTTTAGAATGTGTTCAAACTTAAGTTGTTATCCATTTAAAATAGACACAACTATAAGACATTTTCTGCTAGTTGCATGGTGACAACAAAGCAAAAAGCAATGGTAAATACACAAAAGAAAAGGCATCTAAGCATACCACTACAGAAAATAATCAAATCACAAAGGAAGAGAGCAAGAGAAGACAAAGAAATTACAAAACAACCAAAAACAATTAACAAAATGGTAATAAGTTCATGCCTATCAATAACTACTTTAAATGTAAATGGATTCCTTTCTCTGAGTAGTAGATGAATGGATTAAAAACAAACAAAGAAGACCCAACTGTGTTGCCTACAAGAGATTCACTTCAGTTTTGGACACACACAGACTGAAAGTGAAGGGATTAGAAAAAGATATTCATGCAAATAGAAACCAAAAGAAAGCTGGGGTAGATATACTTATATCAGACAAAATAAACTTTTAAGACAAAGGCTATAATAAGCAACAAAGAAGATCAGTATATAATGATAAAGAAGCCAATCCAACGAGAGGATATAACATTTATAAATATTTATGCACCCAATGTAGGTGCACCTAAATATATAAAGCTGATATTAACAAGACCTAAAGAAATAAATAGACAGCCCTACAGTAATAGTAGGAGACTTCTCTACCCCACTTTTATCAATGGGTAGCTCATCCAGACAGAAAACCAGTAAGAAAACATTGACCTTAAGTGACACATTAGACCAGATGAAGTTAACAGACATATAAAAAATTCTATCAAAAGGCGACAGAATAAACATTTTCTCAAGCACACATACAACATTCTCCAACATAGGTCATATGTTAAGCCACAAAACAAATCATAATAAATTTAAGATTGGAAAAAATGGTTAATATTTCAACCACAGTGATATGAAACAAGCTCCAGAAGAGTTTTCCACAAGTCACCTCATTAATGTAATAAAAGACACCTTCATTGTTCTCATCACAGGAAATTCCACAGGTTTGAGGAGCTATGTGCCAGGAATGGGTCAAAACCCAATATATGTATTTATCACAACCACCATGCTCTTATTGCACACAAACATTGCGACAGAGTCACAGGCCCACACGCTCCTCTATTTGGTCTGTATCTCTCAGAATGTTAGGACCCTGACAAAATCAATTCATGTATCAGGACGCAAAACGGAGGCTGGCCCAGTGCCATTACTGGCATCACAGATCACAAATCTAAACCTAAGTCAGCCTGCACTTAACAGGAAACACCTGTCAAGGAAACCTAACACCAATCACAGTCCTCCAATTTAGCTTCAGCTGACTTTACCAGAGCAAAAAGACCTGGGGCCAATCCTGCCTTGTTTCTGTGTTGCCTCTTCCAATGCTCTGTAACACTCACTCTGGTCTAAAATTCTTTGGGAAGTGTGCTCCACTGTTGTGAGGAACGGTACTCCTTCGAGCCATGGATTATTATTTTTTAGATAAAGGACTCCAAAGTTATTAAATTGCTTTAGTTTTATCATTCGACAGGCCTCAACTCTGAGTCTAGGGACTTACTTTCTGAGGCTGAAAGCTGTCCCCTGGATTCCAGGAGGTGGGGTGGGGAGGGGTGGGTGGAGGAGACTATCACCAGTATCTGCTGAGATACAGCATGGGCTCTGAAGAATATGGCCTTTGAGTCTGAGTCTGGAAACATGGATTTGAAACTTGACTGTGCATGCACCCTAGGCCAGTTGTGAAACCCTCCCAAACCTTGCTTTCTTCATTGATTAAATAGCAATGAGAACAATGATGGCAAATAATAATAATTAACACCAACTTCATAAGATTAACAAGGATTTAAAAGAGAATAACTTGTAAACTCTTACCTCCCAATAGAAATTGTGTTAAATTTAGCATAACTGAGAAATTAGGTTTAAAAGCGGACACTGTTAGCTCGGGCAGCTTTCCCCACCCAAAGGTTCCATAAGCCATCAGCCAAGGCAGGAGAGCTCGGTCCCCGCACTAACAGGAGCGCTCAGTTCTCAGCTCCATCTGTTTTACTCCCCTGGCACCTGCTCTCTCATTACTTCTCCGTTTGCTGGGGAATGGATAAATGGAGCCAAAGCATTTGTATTTTGTAGGTCTCCTACTACAGTCTGTCTCAGAGGCAGAGCATGAGAAGCCCAGAATTTCTTCTGGCCCCTCTCTGAATATCCCCAGCTGTACCCATCACGGCTTCCTCCCCAAATGAAGGCCACTACACTTCAAAAGCAGCAGAGAGACTTGCGTTCCCCTTCATGCCCCCTTTATGTGAGAGAGAAGCACACGGAAGGGTCAAACAGGGGCACTTGCAAGCCAGTGTCTTCTTTCTGGAAAAAAAACACAAATAACTCTATACTGAACGTGGTAGCTTTCTGTTCAGACCAGCAACAGAGCTTGGGCAGAACTGAGAAAGGGTCTTTGTAAAATGCAGGGCAAAGCAAGCTCAAGGCTCCCCTTCCTTCTCAGCTGACAGTCCTATTAGGGGAATCAGGCCAGGCCTGCCCTTCCCGGATGTCTTGGAGCCACATATTGGCTTCCACATGACTCCAAGGCCAGCCAGAAAACTGCACAGCCCTGGCTAAGGAAGTCCAGGGGTCATGGGGGTGGCTGGACCCCAGGTCTCCAGAGGGATATTGAAATACATTGGAACATTGTGTAGAATCTCATGTGCGTGACCACTTGGGAAGGCATAGTTTGGGTAACTTTCTGGTTTGATTTATAGGAAGGTCTGATGGGGGTAAAGCAGGAATGTTGTAACAGCTCTGGATCACCTTGGAAAAATACCATTCATTGGCCAGCCCAAAACTGCAATTCCAGGAAGCAACTTTGGTGACTCAGCAGCCTCCTCTTTCCCTGTGACGTCAGGAAGCATGTCCCGGGCCTCACCCACCTCCTCTCCAGGGGTAGAAACTCCTACCACCACACACTGGCTCTTCTGAAAGGGACTAGAACCAGGACTCCATGGCAGCTGCCACCCCAGAAACTGGAAATATTGGGTTGGCCAAAAAGCCCTGTTACGTGTTTTCCATAGAATGGCTCTAGTAGAGCTTAGTTGTCTTTCACTTCATTTGAAACAATTGTGTTAGATTGTATTGTGACATCTGTCATATCAGCATGCATTAAAAAAAGAACATCAAAATTAGTGAATTTTTCTGCAGCCATTTTAATATTGAAGATGGAAGATATGAAACATTTATGGCATATTATGCTCTATTATTTCAAGAAAGGTTAAAACACAGCTGAAATGCAAAACAAAAAGATTTGTGCAGTGTATGGAGAAGGTGCTGTGACTGATCAAATATGTCGAAAGTGGTTTGCGAACTTTCTTGGGACTATTGACATTTTTGCCAAATAATTCTTTGCTATGAGGCCTTTATGCATTGGAAGATGTTTATTAGCACTCCTGGCCTCTACCCACTAGAAGCCAATAGCTAGAGATAGCCGACATACTCAGAATATCCAAATCAATGAAGTTATTAGTGAAAATGAAAAACGTTTATCTTTTATTTTTTGGAAAAACCGTATGGACTTTTTGGCCAACCCAGTATTTTCAGGCTTTTGATACAGAAAATCCATTCACGGTTTCTAATTCTCTTTTCTAGAGTGCACACACTGGAACTAGATAGAAGTCTACATTCTGGGCAGCATGTTTTACATTTGTCTAGATGTAATGTCAAGTCTCTTTCCTGCAGAACCAGCCAGAGTCTGAGGTTACTGCTGTCACTGAAACAGCTTTGGAATAACATGTGGGCCTCAGTTTTCCGTAGCCAAATAGAGCTACTCAAACAGTCAAACAGTGAACAGATTTGCAGAGGAGGGTCACTGCTGGGTTTTCACTTCAGAGCTAAAGCTTTTGCATGTGTACCTGGCTCCCCTTTATAATGTTACACTCAAACACCAGTTTAGAACTCAGTGACCCACATTCAGACCCAATGAATATGAAAGCAAGTGCATGTTCACTGACGACAACCTAAAAGATGAGCTGAGTCCGTGTGAGTTACGCAGCTTTTAATGCCACCACCCACCCTATGGTAGTGTGCCCACCAACTCACCTTTCTCTGAGTATCAGCAGTCTTGGTCTTCCCGAGCCTGTGTGAGTGCACAGGGAAGCCAGAGAGAGGTGGGTGAGTTGGCCACACTGCCCCCCAAGACTCTGCCCTCGGGGCCTGTGGGCCACAAGCCCTAGCCTAATGGGAAACAGAAAGCTGTGCCGCCTGCAGGCATCTGGACAGGGAAACAAGATGACAGGTGTTGCAAGTGGAACCAGCTCTAAGGAATCTAATTTAAGTGCACATTTTGGCCTCACCTGTGGTCAGAGCCCTCCAGGTGGATGTAAAGGATGCAGTGAAAACTTCTGGGTAAGCCTCAGCTCAAGGTGGATGAGGAAGAGGAAACCCTCCCAAGCGCCAGCCACTGGAGTTCATTTCTTGCCCTAATGAACAATGTCACCTCTACTCCATCCCTTCTTCAAACCTTCCTTTACTCAGTTTCTATTCTTTCCCTGTTGCTTTCTGATGGCTTATAGTCTAAGTTCCATGACTCTCATCAGCCCCACCTGGAAACTTGTTAGAAATGCAAATTCTCAGCCTCCATCCCAGACATAAGGAATCGGAAACTATGGGAGTCACGCCGGCAATAGGTGTTTTAACTAGCCCTCCAGGTGCTTCTATGAACACATGTTTGAGAGACCTGCTCTCATCTCCTCTTCCCCTGTTAGGCTGCAGGCTCCCTGAAATACTGATGCTAGAGGCCTTAATGCAGTCCTGGGCACCCGGGGGCACAGCCCTGCACAAGGCCTGCAGCAGGAAGTAGAAAGAAGACCAAGGAGGCAGCCTGGAAGTATTTTGGAGTTGGGCTCTAGTTGAGCGATCCTGGCCAACCTCCCGGTCTCCTTGGTTCCTTCTCTGCAGTGAAGACAGGAAGTGGGTCTCTGAGGCTGGGGTAGTTCTCAGGGTCTAGAAGTCTGGATGTTATCTGCCTCGTTATTCCTCTTTCCTGCTGACTCCCTGCCCAGCCCCCATGGCAACCCTGGGTTTCTTCTTGTTCTCAGTTACTGTTTGTGCATGTGTGAGAGAGACAGAGAAACTGAATCTAGAAATGGAATAGAAATGTGTGTGAGAGAAGACAGAGCCTCTGACAGAAGAGGGACCATGCTTTCCATGAGTGCTCCCAGCAGGCAGATTGCCAAAGGAGTCCCTTCTGTCGGGAGCTCCCTGGGAGAGAGAACATGGGCTATGCTGTCAGGTGTTGGGGTAGCCAGTTAAAGTAACAAGACTGTAATCACTCATAGTGATGGTATAAGCCAGAGTTCAAAAGAGGGAAAGGTGCCCAACCCCCTCTTCCATTTTCCCTTGTAGAACTGCACACTAGCCCAGGGCTGGGTGGATCAGCATAGATGTGGGGAGTCGTCTCACCGCTGAAGGAGCTCCCAAGGGGTCAAAAGAAACGGTTTTATGGATCCTGAGGTGAGGAGGAGGGGGAAGTTCTAGGAGTGGAAAAGTACTGAGTACTGAGTCAGAATAGGGAATGTGTCTTCAAAGATAACTCTTCCCCTCCCCCGCCAAAGAAGCCCAGCAGAGACCTTAACAGGACCATAGGAATGAAGGCCCTTCTGGACTAGGAATGTAAAAATGCAAAGAGCGTGACCAGCCTAGTGGCCTGAGTCAGCACCTGTGTCCAGAGATGGGTCCCAGGCTGGGCACCAAGGCTGCTGTAGCAAAGGCAGCTTCTGCCCTGAGCCCGCCAGGCAAAGCCTTTGTAATGGCCCATGGTCAGGCCTGGAAAATCACACAATCACACGTAAGACTGCTCACCTCCTCCCAGGGAGAGACTAAATGCCTCTTCTCCCACCTGTCTCTTCTGAGCCAACTCCCCAGCTTTCAGCAAGGATCAGGGCACCTGTCTCCGCACAGAAATGCAGTGACTTTCCCCAGGTAGGAATCACTTGGCACCAAGTTTTCAAGGCTCAAAGCTCCTGGTTCCTGTCATTTTAAATCAAAGAAAATAATTGAGGGAACCAAGTGCAAACTCCCATGAAGGGTTCACATTACTGGCAATATAAAACTCCATTGCTGTTAAGTGGCATTCTCCCTACCCCTTTTCTGGAGATGATCAGGTATGAATTGGTTTTTCTTTTCTTTTTAAGATTATTTACTTTTAGAGAGGGCAAATGAGGGAGAAGGAGAAAGAGAGAAGCATTGATTGGTTGGTTGCCTCTCACACACCACCAGCTGAGAAACCTGGCCCGCGACCCAGGCATGTGCCCTGACCAGGAATTGAACCAGCAACCTTTGGGGTCGCAGGCTGGCACATTCAATCCGCTGAACCACACCAGCCAGAGCTGGAGGAGAGTTTTAATAATATGGCTCCCTGGAACTCACCCCCAAAATACTTCCGGTTTAGTCCCTTCAATCAGCTAAATCTTTAAAAACTTGACAGGTGATTCTGATGCATGGGCAAGTTGGAGAACCACTGTGTAAATTCCAAGCTCTCTGAGATCAGGAAACATGAGCCTCCCCTTCAATAGCCCCGAATTATTAGCACAACACCTGACACATAGTTACCACTTAATAAATACTTATTGAGTCAATGAGTAAGTGAATGATTGAAAACGGTGGTGGATTGCAATGTACCTAAAGGCTGGGCAAGGGCTGTGGGATGTGCAAGGCCAAACCAGTCACAGTGGGGCTAGGGATAAGAGTCAAGCAGCAGGGTGAGGGTGGGGGACGGGGTGAGCCAAAAAAACTGGGTAATCTGAGCTCCAAGCATGACCCCTGCCCTCCAAAATGCTGCGGCCCTGTGTTGGGGCTTAAGGAGTTCCGCTTCTAGCCCTACCTGAGAAAGCAAATCTGATTGGTTACTTCCCTGTTCGGGGGCGGAGGGAACAAGCCCTGCATTATCAGGATAAAATCTACACTCCACTCTCAGGTTCACAAGCCCCTTCTTGGCTCCTCCTTAGCTTATCGCTTCCTACTCACTCTCATCTCTTTACACACACAGCCACCCTGCCTTCCTGCAGATCTTACAGCATTGAGTGTTCTCTCAGGCCAGCTCTTGTCTGTTATCTCTGCCTGCAATGCTCATTCCCTGGCCCCATCTCCCCTAGCAAACGCCTATGAGACCATCCAATCACAGCTTAAAAACATCACCTTCTCTTCCCCCAGGAGGCCATCAGCTCGCTGAGGGTGGGTACAGTCAGTCTGCCGTGTCCAAAGCCTTGCCAGCAGGTGCTCCAGTGTTTGTGCAATGATCAGAGGTTGGAATGGGGAACCAACAGCAGACACTCAGGACCAGCGTTTGCTTGTTTCTGTAAAGCTGGATTCTGCAGACATAAACACTCATGGATTTGAATCTAGAAGGGAACCAGGATGCGTGGGGTGTTGATAAGGAGTTGTGTTGATAAGGAGAAAAGCAAATGAAGGCGTGAAGGTGGGAGATTTCCCAAAAAAAGACCAGAGAGATGGCAGAGGTTTCTGTTTTCTGCACAATCCGTAGCTGGGGTCTATGGCCGTGGGGAGACCAACTCTTGTCACACTCGGCCAAAGAAAGCTGCCAAACTGGCCCCACACTGAGAAAACCATGGCAGCCGCACAAGCGTGATGACAGGGCGATAGGTGGGAGCAGCCGCCTGGGACCGGGCTCGGGGGCGGGGCTTGCAGACTGGGAGGGGCCCGGGTCAGGTGCACCGCACGGGGCAGGCGCAGCGAGGCCAGCTCTGGGGATAGCTGAATCCCCTGCTTGATGGGCTGCTGCCTTGATTTGGCGTGACAAGTAGAGGCTGCTGTGAGAAGCGGCCTGGATTTTTGATATTCAGCAAGCTAGAAATAACCAGCTGGGCTCCTGGCGCTCTGGCCATAAATGTTCTCCCCTTCCAAAACGACGGCCCAATTGAAGGGGCTTTGTGTGTTAGGCCTGGTTCTAGTCCGCACTCAGCGTGTAACTCCGTGATTTAGGGGAGCCACTTGAATTGACTGCAGCTCAGCTTTTCCTCTGTAAAGTAGGGTTATCAGACTCCGTGTTGCCTCTGCTAGAAAAATTCTAAGTAGCTGCCCTGTCTCTCCTAATCTCTTGGCTTGAACTTGATGTCTGCCTAGCGCTCCAAATACCCACTTTGGGAGGGCCTAGAAGATGACCTGATTGAAAACGTGCTGATTAACCTCTTGAGAATCATGGACCCTATGAGAATCTGTTGATATCTATGGGCTCTCGCCCTTGAAAAATTTACACACCGAACAAATATTTCTTACAACTTCAGGGCATTACTGACTTAAACCACAAACTCCTGGTTTGACATTTCCAATCTAGTCCAACTCCTCTGGCCCGTGAGGAGATGGGCCTGAAACATGCCCTCAGGGTACCGCCACCTTCCAATCCTTACACACCACAAACACCATCTTTTCCCTCCTTTCTCCTTTCCGCCATCCTCACCATCCCCCACACTTGGGCACCCTCAAGCGGAGAATTGTCCTATAAGTATTTATAAAAGGCAGGAGATGTTCTGTAGCAGAGAATGAGAAAAACAATACTCCCAGTCTGCAGACCGAGCCTGATGCTTCTCTCCCAGCTTCCACCTCGCCCTGCCCGCATGCCTGGGCGGTGGGGGACCGATGCCACGGTGGGAGCGGAAGCTGCTGTGCAAAGTATTCCCCACCCCCTTCACAATCCGCACCACGAACACTTATCACATAAAACTTTCTACTCCAGCCTTAACCACCAGCCGCCACCTGGCAGGGGGCAGAAAGAGCTAAAGCTGTTTTGCATAATGGCTTGCCCAACAATATCTTGTTACAAATGGGTTTCTTGTGCAATGGGGAACTGCTGGGAGGGATCTTTTTGATGTAACTGCAAGAAACAGTTCTAAGAACAGATGATTCAGGAGGCCAGTAATTGGTCCACACTCCTATCGCATTGTTTGGATAAAATGACATAGTACAGCTAGGGGCAGGAAGGCAGCAATTAAAAGCCTAACCTTTTGCTACTCAAAATGTGCAAGGAACCAGTGGCGAAAACACCACCAGAAGCTGGGTGAGAATGCAAGCTCTCTCCCAGACTGACTGAAAGGAGATCCGCATTTTAAAGAGATGTTTAAAGTTTGACAGACCTAACCCAAAGTTGACTAATGATGATCATGATAGTGGCCATCAGTAGAGTCCCATTAATCCCTCTCTCCCACCTGGGGAAACCACAACAGGTGGGCAAAATCCCTCTAAGCTCTGCTTGTAGGAAAGGATGAGCGTGCTCACAAGGAGGACCCAGTACTCACAGACACCCCTTCCTCAACTGGAGACCCTGCCCACCTTTTTGCAGAATCACCTGCCTAGAGCTATTCTATTCTATTATTTTATCTTCTGGGAAAATGTAAAGGACAAGAGACCACCTCCTAAACAAACTTCAGTTTGGCTTTAACTTTGGCAGGATCTCTGACCTCATTGCTGCTGGCATCTGTTACCACGTGTAAATACCAAGTACTTTAGGGGAAATAGGAGGGTGATTTTCTGGAGTTGCCCATTTACACAGCCCAGTACTATTTTCACTTGCCTTTGGAAATGAAGGTTCAGAAACTGTGGGAAATGAGGCGAGCACAGCCCCAGAGCAGGACAGACAGGGGAAAGGAGGAAGAAAAGTGAAGAAACGCCCCCCCCCCCCCCAGAGGAAGACAGGCTTTAGTGGTGCCTGCAGAGACAGAGGACTGACTTCTCGTGACATCCCTCCCTGCTTATTCTCTACAAATACTGGGGTTTTCAAGAATTAAGAAAAGAGAGGCTTGGCCAGTTTATAGAAAATGTAATGTGGGCTCTTTGCTGCTGTCCTGGCTTTCAAAGGGGTCAAAAGCAGACCAACTTCAAGGTGTCATCTGCTCTGTCTGCAGCCTTGGAAAGACATCATTGATCTTTTATTGTTATCCCTTTGCTCAGAACTGCAAACTCTCCCGAGGAAATGGCTTGCCTTAAAAGAGATGCTATTATAGCTGAAATGTTTTAGCTTCACTTCCAACCTCTGGCTCCTTGTGGTAAGTAATTGCTGCTGTGGTATGCCTTTTATTCTTGCCTCTTTACCTAGACGAACAGTAGCTAAGTGAACACAGCTGCTTAGAATTCAGTAGGACCTTAGTGTTTCCAGAAAGAATGATTCAGACCAGGAAAAATAACTATCAGCAAAAGGGCACAGTCCACGTTATAAGGTTTCTCGCTTGGGCCCTGATTCAGCTGGTGGAATTAAGTAAGCACTACCTGGAATCTTGGATTAATGATACAATCAAGAGGCAGTGGGACAGCATAACACCCCAACATCGAATTGAAAAGAAAAACAAAACTTCACCCCCATCATGTGAATGTTGGGCAATTTATTATAGATGCTACAAAGGGATTTATTATCCCCCAAATGGTTGAGTAGAGGAATCCCGAATCACCACTCAAACACAGACTCTCAGCTCTGGGCAGCCTAGTTACTGTGGGCCCAGCTCTTCATTGCTCGGTGGCAATCCTGGCCTATCCAAAATTTTTCTCTTTAAAGCTCAAATGTACCTCCTCCAGGAATATTTCCTGCATGATCGCAGCTCCTAGAGATGTCATCCTTAATGCAAGGAAAAGTCACTGCTCAGGAGCAGAATCTACTGTACCATCATAGTCCTGTTTTGGTGTAGCTTTGGAATTACCCTCTAAGTGTTTTGTTCTTGTCTATGCAGATGCATTTCCTGTTATCTCCCAGACTCCTATGGTGCACAGTCTCTGCTTGACCAATGTCAGTTGGTTCACCAAGAGGAGACAGTAATCTCTAAGTGGCAGGTCTTTGGCTCATCCATCTGAGAGACCCAGGGCTTCTTAGGCAGACTGAGAAAGGGTTAGGGCTACTGACTCAGGGACATTCTTGGCTCTGTATGAGGGCTTTATTTTTAAAACAAAGGATTTTTACCTCCAGTGAAGAGATATAATCCCACTATCAGCATATTTTTAAGTACCTGCTTGTCTTGGATCTCACTGGCAAGCCAGAGTCCCCACACACGGGTCCCCTCACTTTGCCCTGCACACTCGCCAGAGACTGGGAAGGTGGTGGGATGTGTTCAGGCTGACTCTGTACTTAAGGAAAGCGAACTAGGGCAGAATCTTTTCAAATTCCTCCAGTGTTCCAACCAGCTAAGACGAATGGAAAAAAACATGAATTTGTTTTATGCACAGTTGTTAACGCTCCTCTAAAAGTAGTCATTTGGTTAGCTGGACTATCAGTGGCCATTTACCAATAAAGCCTGCAGGTGTGGGTCAGAGCAGTGCTCTGAATTTCTACAGTAAGGTTGCTCTCATCCACTTCATGTCAACTCCATCTGAATGAGATTGCCACATTGTGTGTCCGCTATATACAGGGCCCTATGGTAGGCATTAGAGATACAATGGTAAGTGGACATTGCCTCTAATCTAGTGGGAGAGACTGAAATTAACCCAATAAGTAGACAAGTAAGTATATAATTATCAACCGTGATAAAGGTCCTAAAGGAAAAGAACAGGATGCTCTGCAAGAACATTAAAAGAAGTTTTATGTGATCTAATGGGCGTGGGGAAGGGAAGATCCAGGAGGGCTTTTGAGAGAGAGTAACATTTGAGCTGAGCACTAAAAGAGAAATAGAAATCAAAAAGTAAAGAGGGGTAAGGGAGTGCTTGAGATAGAGCTTGATCATTGGAGTAATTGAAATAAAGTCCTATGTCTGGATTAAAGGGAATGAAGAAAACAATGATATGGAGAGATAGGTAGGGACCAGATCATGTGAGGAGTTTGGCTTTCATTTAGGAACAATGGAAAGCCGTTTTAAGCAGGGGATGAAAATGTTAAATTAATGTTTCCAGAAGATTGCTCCGGTGAGACAGTGATGAATGGAAACATCATTACTCACGTCTTCCAACACTCCCATGTAGAGGGTAATGAACCACCGAAGCCTTGTTTCTATACCCCTGAGCCAATGTGAGTTATGCTTCCTCAGGCTCCCTGAAAAGCCCAGAGGGTTTGTTGAAAAATGTGGGAGCCCTGGTAAAACTAAGGCATTCAAATCTGGGTTGTTATAATTTTATCATCATTTTGCTTCCACTCCCAAGAAATACATTCTTAAAATTATAACCCTTCGGTGCCCATGCCCAGGCAGGCTCACTTCTGTTAGATCATAGTAATCATGGCTTTGACTGGGAATTACCAATCCCAAATTAAATGATTAGCCCAAGGTCAATGGACTAGTCAGCTGCCACACCAAGAGCAGCTTTTCAGTTCCCTGCACACAAGGCAGATGTGTTCCTGGGGAATGTTGTCACAGGCTTCTAATATGGGTTACTTAGAGAAAGAAAGAATTTACCTTCCCCAAACACTTGAATTTGTCCTATGATATCCATGTTTATTCTAAGAGTCAGAAGTTCCTGGAATCACCTCTGGGGTGGCCAGAAACTCTCTCTGAGTGGGAAATGACTCATTATTTGAAAAGCATCTTTAACCAAGTCTGGTTCTGCCAGAGCCATGAACATCCTTTGTGAATGATGGTAGCTTACTTATGGGCTGTCCCATCTTGCCATTTCCTGAAGCTACTGGAATCGTTGAAACAGGCATATGAACAACCCCTGGGTTACTGGAAGGACATCTTAATCCTCAACGGGTTTTGATCTGAAAAGTAATCACTAGTTCATTGGATGGGCTTTACACACTTTGCACTGCTGGCAGTTAGTTGTGTTTGGGCCTTTCCGCAGCCCTCTGTGCAGAAATGAACTCAGGGTTACTCATCCCTCTGCATTCTAAATGAATTCCAGAAGCGCTCAGTCAACAATTGTAAAACCTGTGTTATTTCAAGACTTATGACTACGTTTCAGGCCCCAGTTATGCCACTAAAATTAGAAATGACTTTTGTTCCAGAGGTAGCGTTCTGCCTCCCTCAGATAAGGAGGCGAGGCATGTGGGATCTTGTGGGTGGCTGCTCCAGGGAGAGAAGCAGCAGCTTGAAAAATTGGAGCTACATGCGAGCTTCGTCCTTGCAGACCAAGCTCCCTCCCTCCCTTTACCCTACTTCTCACTCGCTGAGCTGATCTGTCCTGACAGCTGCCAAATCAGCCCTCTCACTCCTGGGGCTTGCCTTGGCACTGCCACAGGTCTTCTCCTTCAGTGTCCACGCCTCATTTAAAAACTGGTCTAAAACTCTTCATAGGAAAAGGTAGTTGCAGCTGAATTCCAGAAGATATGTACATCTACAGTGCCAGAACTTATCTACCAAATGCAAATTTATATTTGGATATAAAGATCTGTAAACAATTCTGAAGAATATACAGGTCAGAAGGAATGCTGTGATACCTATTAACATCTTTCTGTGTTGGTTTTTTTTTTTTTTTTTACTGATCCATGTGTCATTGGAATGACTTCTCTGTTCTGTTCTTGCAACTTAGAACAGCCCCTCTGTTTGGGCCTATGACATGTTCACAGAAAAGCAGAGGTTTAATCCAGTCTAGAGTCTGATGGAAAATAAAACAGGGTGCTCCTCCTTTAGTCACAGAATAATCATCCCATCTGTCACTGGCTGATGGAGTCTCCTTGAGCAAATCACATGACCTCTCTCTCCTTCCTTTCCTTGTTTGTAGAATAAGGAAAATACTGCTCCTATGCTCTCATAGAGTTATTGTGAAACTTATTTAATTTGCAGTATGTGGGTGAACTGTGCAAAGTTTTTAAATAGTACGTAAAGATAAGCATGATATTATGTGAAGTAGTGTCTGCCTACCCTCTCTTCCTATTCTTCCTGAGAAGAAAAAAAAACAAAGAAACAAAATCCTTGCCAAATTACGTGATGCCATGCCTAATTTAAGTCCTGGTCAGAATGGATGCATCCACGCGGCTTGTGGGATCCATCCCTGGATTCCTAAGAATACACATGCACCACCTTGTTTTCTTTTTAGTCTCAAAAACCCATACCTCATGTTGGGGTGGAGAAGAAGTCATACAAATTCCTGGAGGCGCAGTCTATGGTATATTAATATAAATGCCACAAAGAGCTTAGCCTGGCTGCCCATATTCGGAGGGCTTGAAAAAACATTTCTTTTTTTCTGTGCTAACTCTTGACAGTGTCTTCTTTCTTACACCGAAAATTAGTAGGGGCAGCGACCAGCGCCTCCCATCTGCTTTCCATGGTGCAGTGGCTCCCAGGCAATGAGTAAATGCGTCTGTGGGTGAAAGGGTTGTGGTCCCTGCACCTCACCAATGAACCCCCATGCAGAAAAGATGGCTCTCATTTCTGAGCCTCATTTTAAGTTGCAGGTTTTCAAATGGTGTTCAGTGAAACCCTTTGGTGGGGGGAGGAAGAATTATCATTGTTATTATTTTCACTATCATTATTATTTACCATTTTGGGACCAATATGAAAAGTTTTAACACTGTTGACTTCTAGCACAAACTTTCTATGGCTCCCCAAATTCTACCAGATTGCTCGTATGAGATATGTATTTTCTTTTCATTCAGCAAGATTTTTTTTCTTTTTTCCTTCAAAGCAAATAACTTTGGGGGAGTTATGGTTAGAAAGAGGTCATCACACTCATGCCTGGTAGATTAGGAATTCTCAGTTTGACCCACTCATAATCTGGAAAGGTTTCCCTCTAGGAAACGGCTGTGATAGGGCTTTGGTCAGGTGAAACAGAGGTCTGGGCTGGAAATCCCATCACATAGCCATGTCCCAAGAGATGATGATACTTAGGCACAGCTTAGAAATTTGCCAGTATTTCCTGAGCCTCTGCACATGCCAGTAATGGAATGAGAAATTGTGGGATTGGTCTCATGTTCTGTCTTCTGAAGTAATTTTAATTAAAATAGACAAACTTCGACATAAAGTACAGAGATAGAGAATTCATTAAAAACCTAAACCATGCTGTCTTTTAGAAGTGGCATAATTTGCTCGTCTCCCTCTGGCTGTCAGTGTGCTGTGAGGGCCGCTGACCCAGAGGTTGTTATGACTTTGTCAAGTAATGCAGGACAAAGACTGTGAATCTGATGGGCCAGGGAGAGTATTGTCCCAAAGGAGACCCCGAAAATGAGTCTGCTGCAAAATGAGTAAGACCCCCAAACAGTTCACATGGTTGTCCCCATCAGGATCACCATAATCAACTGAACGAGAAAGCAATGATATAAGACATCTAGAATCTGTATTCTCCTCTTCCGTCTCCAGCAATAACTCTCCATCTTGCAACCTTTCTGAGGACCTTAGTCTAGAACTTTCTCCTTGTTTACCAGCAAGGTTTAGCTGGTAACAGAGAGGTCTTGTGAACATGTAGGAGCTGCTAGATTTCCCAAACCTCTCCTCAAAGCTCTTCTCAAAACCACACATTGATTCTGTCCCCCTTTTCACTCTCCCTTCCTCCACCCTCACACTTGCCCCTTGGCAATTCCACAGAGTGTCACTGAATTCCTGCTCTTGTCCTCCATCACAAGACCTTTCTGCTTAATACTGAGCCTCTGAAAACAATCTCTCAGAAATGTGTTGACACTTCGGAGCTCCTCTGGAGAAGCAGATCTCTCAGGAAACATTTAAAAGGAGATTGGGTTTCATTGTTTTGAGTTATGGCACATGGAGAGAGAAGCCCAAACAAAGTATTTTAAAAGGCGTAGAGAAATCCTAGGGTTGAAACTTCTTAAATAAAGTTTTATGACCTAACTGGAATGTGGCACATGTTGCCTTTTTGGTTCATTTGTATAAAACAATTGTGTGATATCATTGTTTAGTCACAAGTCTATGTTTATCCCCAAGGCAATTCCTAACTAATGGTGCTGGCAACCATCAACCAGCAACCAGAAGATGCTGTTTCATATACAACAAGCGTCACCGTCTGCTTGGCTCATTTGCAGAACATGCAGTTTTCTCACACATAAGAGGTTCTTGTTTTATCCAATCAGTGAAACAAAGAGCCTTCAGAAAGGAAGTTAAGTCTGGGAAATCACTATCCCCTTAAAAGACAACTATTTAGATTTTAAAATAAAGTCTCCTTTAGCTTTAACTGCATCTTGTTGGTTTTTTTCTTTTTAAACTTTTTATTTTGGAATAATTTCAAACTTACAAAACTAGTTTTAAAAAATCCCTGTATACCCTTCACCCAGATCACCATTTCTGGGATAGTGTCTTGTTATTTATCTCTGGATATCATTATCATCATCATCATCATCATCATCATCACCATCTGATTCATCTGATTCATTTGAGAATACATTTCACATGCTTTTATCCCTAAATATTATAATGTATATTTCTTTTTTTTTTTTTTTTAAATCTTACAGAGGTCTTTTATTTACTTATTTGTTTGCACTTATCACACCATGAATGCACAGGGAATGGTTTCCAGCAGCTCAGGCTCCTTTCCACAAAGTGCTTCTCAGGGCGGAGCAGGCTGATGCTTCAGTTGAACCCGAGCACCTTTCTCTTTGGCTTCTTTTTTCTGATCATTTTCTTTTACACGTTTCAGGAAGCTGTCTCAACTCTCAGAGTGCTTAATATGCTCAATATGTACATTAATTTTCTTGTCAAGAATCTTGCCCTTAATTTGTTTGTTTACAGCAATGCCCACTGCATGTGGGTGACATCGTAGACTCTTCTAGTTTAGCCTTGGTAACATTTGTCAGCATTCTTTTTTGAACAGTGCCCATTCCCTGGATGTCTACAATATCAGCTTTCTTGTAGATTCTCATGCACATGGCCAAAGGAATAACTCCATGTTTTCTAAAAGGCCTAAAGAACATAAAATGGGTGCCTTTCCTCTTTCCCTTTGTGTCAGTCATTTTGGTGGATTACTGGAAGATGGCGGTTCTGGCTGAATCTAGTATATGTTTCTTAACCCAGTATAATTATCAAAATCAGGAAACTTAATATAATACTATTATCTAATTGATAGATCTTATTCAAATTTTGCCAGTTATGCCATAAATATCTTAACAGCATTTTTTTTTACCAGCTCCCACAGGTTGTGATATAAGGTACTTTCATTGGTATTTACTTCTAAATGCTTTATCATTTCCACTGTGAATTCCTCTTTAATCCTCGAGTTATTTAGAAGAGTGCTAGTTCCCAAACACAAATTGTAGTTATTATTATTTTTAACTTCTTTTTATTGTTAATTTCAAATTTAATTGCTCTGTAGTCAGAGAACATGGTCCCTATGATGTCCTTTTGTAGAGAAAAGATAGAAGGGTATAAGGACTTTCGCCTTAATATCTAGTAGATTTGTACAAACCCTTTAAATTCTTGCTAAGTTTTCATTTACCCGATCTCAGTAATCTACACTATGATTGTAGACTTGTTGATTGCTCCTTATAATTTTCTCAGCTTTGGCTTCGTACTTTTCAGTTATTCTGTTAGGTGCATACAGGTTCGTGAAAGCTACATCTTGGTAGATTATTTCTTCTATTATTTTGAGGTGATTTTTGCCTTAAATTCTATTTAGTCTGATATAAATATTGCTGTGCCAGGTTTCTTTTTATTATTATTACACAGTACATCTTTTTTATTTCTTTATATTTAAACTTCCTATTTTGGTTTTGTTTTGATTGCATATTCTATATGATGAATATAGCTGGATTTTTAAAAATCCACTGCAATAACTATTTTTAGTAGATAAATGTAATCCCTTTATTGTGATACATTTGAACTTCTGCTTTATTTTGGGTTTTCTCTTTACCAATTTTTCTTTTTGCTTTGTAAATTGCTCCTTTTCTGTCTTCTACTCTATTAATAAAGTTCCCATATACTTAGACTATTTTAATAAATACAAAGTTATTTGTTGATTTCAGTGGTTCCCTTGAACTTTTTAGGCATACACATTTAACCATAATTTTTCTAACAAAGGCTAAAGTTATTGAGAATGTCTCTCCTTTTTACTGTTGCATAGGCCTCATAGAGATTGAACATAGTATTCATTCCTCCCTCTCTTCTTATTCCTGTGTAGAGCTTAAATTTTACCCTCTTTTAAATAAAAAATGTTAATATACATGCCCTAAAGGTCAATAGTTAATTACACTTAGAAATACATGTTATCAATTTCTATCATTGTTTTTAATATTTCATGCCTTGTGCTCACTCTTTTTTAAATTATGTTTTATTGATTATGCTATTGATTTCACCCTGGCTGGTTTGGCTCAGTGGATTGAGCGTCGGCCTGCGAGCTAAGTGTCGCTGGTTCGATCTTCCAGTCAGGGCACATCAGAGAAGGAAAACTCTGACTCCAAAAAACCTCCGCTGCCTTGCGGCATACCTCTTCAGGGGAAAGGCTAAGGGAGTAAACCCCGACAGAAAATCCGGAGCCGGAATCCCTAAGGCGGTTTGACGTTGCAGTCAACACCAGCAACTCCTGCGGCGCACCTGAAGCCAAGCTGTATTGACTCCGTCTTTCCCTTGGACCCTTCAGCTGCGAAGAGAGGGGGGGTCTGCTGCATGGGCAACAGCAGACCCTCCATATCACCCTGCCCAGGCTCTGTAGCTTCAGCTTCACTGGAGAGGACACTCCAGCGTCATCGCAAGATGTCGATTCTACACGGGAGGAGACAGATACCGTGTCACTCCCGAGTCGGACTGCACAGCCATTCTCGGCGGTGCAGATAGACTCTTAAGCTACACCATCGTCTCTCGAGACGGACGGCTGCCGACGACGAATGCTATTGATTATTTGATTTGATTATGCAGTTGTCCCAATTTTTCCCCTTTGCCCCCCTTCACCCAGCAGCCCCCCCTCCCTCAGGCAATCCTCATACTAATGTTCATGCCCATGGGTCACATATGTAAGTTCTTTGGCTACTCCATTTCCTATGCTGTACTTTACATCCCCCTGGCTATTCTATAACTACCTATTTGTACTTTCTAATCCCCTCACCTCTTCACCCATTCTCCCACACTCTCCTCCCATCTGGCAAGCATCAAAATGCTCTCTGTATCCATGATTCTGTTTCTGTTCTTCTTGTTTGCTTAATTTGACTTTAGATTCAATCGTTGATAAATATATATTTATTGCCATTTTATTGTTCATAGATTTGATCTTTTTCTTAAATAAGTTCCTTTAACATTTCATATAATGGTTTGGTGATGATGAACTCCTTTAGTTTTCTCTTGTCTGGGAAGCTTTTTATCTGTTGGGCTCACTTTTCTTCTCAGTGAATAACATCCTTTAATATTTCTTTTAGTGGGCTTTTTGAGTCTGTTATAATTGGTAAGAAATCTACTGTCAATGTAGTTGTCACTTTTTTGTAGAAAATATAACATTTTCTACAAAATATATATTTTCTTCCTTGAAATTTCTGAACTCTTCTTTTTAATGTTAGTACTCTACAGTTTTACTTCAACGTGCCTGGTAGGCTTGGGTTTCCTTTATTTATTCATCTTGACTCTCAGAATGCTCCTTTGATGTAAGGCCTCTTCTTTCAATCATGGAAAAGTCTCTGCTATTATCTCTCCAATTATTGCTTTCCTTATTTCCTTCTTCAGAATTCCTATTTTCCAAACTATGTTCCTTGTCTTCTTAAAAATATTTTTTATCTTTATCTTTCTGTATCTTTGGCTATGTAAGGTTAAATTCTTCAGTGCTATTTTACGGTTTATTAACTTCCTATGTAATTGTGTTCAGTCTAGGGTTTATACTATCAATTGAATTTTTATTTCAAATTATTATAAATTTTAGTCAAAGATTTCAAATTGTTTATTTTTATATTCACATAATCTTATTTCTGCTTATTTGTGTTTTATATCTTGCTCTTTTAAAAACAAAATCAGGAGGCTGGTCATTTATGTCCTTGAATTCTCTAAAAACATAATTAATTTTAAAATTGCTTTTCAGGCTATTCTGTGAAATAATTTTATTTGGAGTAATTTGTTGACTTATTTTATTAATAATATATTTTGGGGGTAGAATGTGTAATTTTGGTTTGCAGGTCCAGAACCAGGTGGGACTCCTGTCTTTTGTTGAGATTGGGGCTACCATGGATCTAGGCATTGAGCCAACAGGTAGCTTTACTTATTTTCTATTCTTGAGACTGTATTCTTATCTTTTCACTTCCCCAGGCTCACAGTTTGCCAAAAGCCATGATCCCAAATGAAAAATGATCAGATTCTGGATAAATGTGGAAGATAGATTTAACATTATTTCCTGATACCTTTGTTGAGATATATGAGAGAATGGTGATGTCAAGGTTTAGGGACTCAGAAAATGAAGGATGGAGTTGTGATCATGTGAAATAGGGAAGACCAAGGGTGGAGTAGAAATTGGGGAAAGTCAGGAGTTGATTTGAGTTTTAGATTTCTGTTATATATATAAATGGAGATATTAAGTAGGCTTTTAGATATACGGGCCTAGAGTTTGGAGAGAAACCTGAGCTGGAGATTTAAGTTAGAACTGATCAGAATGTAGATATTTAAAGCCATGACCACAGGGGAGAGCACCAAAAGAATGAATATCAATGGAGAACAGGACCAAGGGCAGAATCTAGGCATTCTCCAACATTAAGAGTTTGGAAAGAAGAGTGGAAAACATTAAAAAAGAAACTGAGAGGGGAGGTCAACAGGGAGGGGGAATGGGGAGAGGGAGGGAGATGATATAGGAATTAAGGATCATGGTAGGAGGGAATGGAATAGACAGAGAGAGGTTGAGAAGAACTGTATGCACAACTAATAGACATGATCTAAAAGGGGGGGACAACTGGAGGGAGGGGGGCCACCGGGTGGAGGGGAGCAGAGGGAAGGGAAATTGGCACAAATGTAATATTATAATCAATAAAACACATTAAAAAAAAAAAAAGAAACTGAGAAAAGTGGTCAGTGAGGTAGGAGGAAAACCAGGGTAGTGTTGTATCCTCACACAGAAAGGAAGGAAGTCTAAGAGAATCAATTCTGGGACGTTGGCTTAGCAAAATGAGGACTGAGAACTGACCATTGGTTTCAGCAAAGTCAGTAAAGCGGGTGTACAGGAGAATGCCTGGTTGGAGTAGTAGTACCTGGCAATTATTTTAAGCCTTCTTTCATGAGCTGGCAAAAGTGGGGGTATTATCTACCCCCACCAACCCTGAAATAAACCAGAAATAAACAGGTTTTTATACCCTGCCTCAGGTGGAATTCCTTTGCTTTACAGAGACCAAACTCCCTGTAGATTTCCAGTCGGTGGAGATATTTATCCATGAGACAGCTCTACAGTTTTTATTTTCTATTTTATTTCTTATCACTGTGCATTTAGAGCACCAAAATTGTATCAAAGTATACATTGGTGGAGCCATATTGTCTCACTGGGTTCCTTATACTCTTCAAACACCTGAACATTTTGGATGGGTTGTTAGTTGACTATTGCTGTGGAATGAACAATCCCAAAACTTAGTGGCTTAAAATAGCAACCATTTATTTAACTCATGAATCTGAAAATCAGCAATTTAGGATGGATCAGCCGTACATTTTCTGGTCTTTGCTTGGTTCTTTTATGCATCCATGTTCAGCTAAGGAGTTCTGCTTCTGGGAATTAACTGGCTGTCAGCTAAAGCCAACAGGGGTGACAGGGTTTACTTGGCCATGTGGTCATTTACCATCTAGCAAGCTGGCTCAAGCTCATTCTCATGGTAGCTGGGTAGAGTTCTAAAAGAAAACAGAACTCAAAGGCCACTCAGTGGGCTAGGCTGGGTAGTGATACAACATCATTTCTGCTGTGAATTATTGGTCAAAGCAGGTCACATGGTAAGCCCACATTTAAAGGGTGGCAAGATAGATTCTATCTCGTGATGGGAGGAGATTGGAAGCCATATTACAAAGAGGTATGGATGCAAGAAAGAGAATAATTTTGGCCATTTTTGCAAACAATGTACCACAAATAGAGTATAAAATGGACTTAAATTGTTGTGGGATGAATTTAAATTAGATATAAGGAGAAAGATATTAACACTAGAGCATCCTAGTAATTGTTGGGCATTGCATGTAAAGGAGGTAGTGGTATATGCTGTGCCTCAGATTCAGGGCAACCAGTTTAGTATTTGCCATAATCTAGGTATGTGCTGGGATCCATGGACAATCACAGAGGAACTCCTTCCTGCCTTTCAAATAGCTATTACTTGAATAAGGAGTGCAGGACAAGCCTCTAGCTCTACAACAAGGCAGAATATTAATGATATAAGATGGCTAGTCAAGGGAATATCTTTGGAATAAGGTAGACTTCAAGTGTAGGCTGAAAGGAAAAAGCCATGGAAAAAATAAAGACTCAAAAAAAAAAAAAAAAAAAAAAAAAAACAAAGATTACAGGCAGTAGTTATATTTTGGCCAGCATCCTTAAATAATTGGTAGAGAGGCCAAAAGCTGAGGAATACATCAATCATCAGAAAACAAAGGGGAAGACTATAGGTTCTTCAGACTGATTTTTCTTAAGTTAAACCAGAAGGAATTTATTGGGTTTAACTTAAAGTAACACTTGTATCAACAAGAATTCTGAACACCTCAGCAAAGATGGGTCCTAACTTGTGGTAGCTCTGGCAGATTTTCAGACAGCCCTTTCATAGTATAGCTATCCAGTTCTTGGTGCCCAGGCCAGATGAGGCCAGGAAGAAAGTCCACAGAGACTGGTGCATTGACCTGTGGGTCTTTAGTCCATGACTCCAGCAATCAATCCCAAGAGTTTCTTTTTCATGGAGTTAGCTTGTTCAATAAATTCTACAGAACTGAAGGCTGACACTTAAAATGTTTTTTGGCTACTTTTTCATTTGTCTAAATTACTCAGTGATTTTTTTTCATACTATTAAAATTTGACTAGGATTTTTATTCCCAAAAGTTATTGGCTATTCTGGCTAACTCTTAGGTTGAAGGCAGGGACTAGGGCTGGTCTTCAATGTGGCTTAAAGGGTCTGAGGACCATAGCCCCCAAGGGAGCCACATCCATCACCAAGGCTTCCTTCTTGGAAACAACCAGAACTCCACCCACTGGAGCAGAATGAATCTGACACAAGCAAATCAGGCATTCCCATAATTTTCAGGATTTTTTTCCCAAGGGTGAGGAGAAATGATACAGAGATTGCTCAATCATCCCAATGCAAAAACTAGTGGACATTTCTGGATATTTTTAGGAGATATTTAATAACTGTTGTTTATGCTCTGTCTCTGAAATGAATTCAGTTCAACACCACAATATGAGTATGAAGTTGTGTTATATGAAGGATTCTATTCTAGACTCAGGGAACAGTAAAGAGATGGAAACAAATATATTTGAGTGTGACTCTGTCCTAGAAACTATGCTTTACTTTTGTTCATCCACCAACTGCCTCTAATCAATTCCTCTGTCCTTTCAGTTTTGACTCTTTAATATTTCTAGGATCCAATCCCTTCTCTACATTCCCACTGCCACCACCTTAATGTATAACCTCATCATCTTTCAGTAGAATTATTGTAATATTCTCTGTAATGAATGGAATTGTGCCCCCCCAAAAAAAATTCATATGCTGAAGTCATACCCCCAGTGCCTCAGAATATAATCATATTTGGAGAAAGGGCCTTCAAAGAGGTAATTAAGGTAAAATGAGGTCATATGAGTGTTCACTAATCCAATGTGACTGATGCCCATTTAAGAAGAGCAGATTAGGACACAGACATGAATAGAGGGAAGACCACATGAAGACAATGGGAAAAGATGACATCTACAAGCCAAGGTGAGAGCTTCAGAAGACATCAAACCTGCCAACACCTCGATCCTAAGATCAAGATCCCTACCCTTCAGAATTGTGAGAAAATATATTTCTGTTGTTTCAGCCTCGCAGTCAGTTGTACTTTGTTATGGCAGTCCAGGCAATCTAATACTGTACAGCCTCTTGTCTGGGCTCCTTGCTTCCAATCTTGTCCCTTTCACATCAATACTTCTAAAGGTGCTATTATTCATCGCAATCACTAGTCTGACTTTGTCACTTGCCTGCTTAAAATCCTTCAATAGCACCCCACCTCTCACTGTAGTGTTTTCCCCACTAAGTTTTCTATAACATTAGTTCTATAAAATGTACCCAGCTATATAAATTTGGAACTCTGCATGTCTCCTACTTGGTGGGGGCAGGGGGTCACAATGTACACTTGCACATTAAAGACTCAAAGATGTTTTATCGTTAAAGAAAAAAAACTGGTTAACTGGATCTATCCCAATGTTTGTCAGTTTTATTTGACTATGGAGCTTTTTTCCTTAGTATAATACACATTATGTCCACAGCAGCTTGTGTTCTGTTACGCAAACCAGGAAACACCATCAAGTCCACATACTCTGGAGTGCCATGCAGGTTGAGAGTCACCAGATATAGCAAACGAAACACAGGATGCCTAGTTGAATTTGGATTTCAAGTAAGTCTAAAAAATGATTTGTTGTTTATATGAAATTTAGATTAATTGGGTGTCCTGTATTTTATCTGGCAGCCCTATCAGCCTGCTTTGTGATCCATAATGTGGAGAACAGACTGAAGCATAATGAATGTGATAAGAAGTTTTTACACCAGTTGAGATAGTAGGAAAAAATAAATTCAAGGTTGATCCTTAGCTTTTAGTAGGAAAAGATAAATTCAAAGTTGATTCTTGGCTTTTGGTTGGAATACTTCAGTTTGCCACCGACCCTTGTTTACTTAAAGCAGGGTCTCTCCATCCTCACTACAACTAAGATCACCTAAGGAACTTATAAAAACCACACGTCTCATATGAAAGCAAGAGTTTAGAACTGGAGGATCGCTGAACGGGAAGGTTGAAAGTGAGGAAAGGGAGGCAAACAAGATTTAAGGAGGTCTTCGCTCTCAGGATTGACCCTGTGCTTGCACAGCCCTGGGGGAGAGATGTGGGGGGGGGAGGGGCAGAGAGAGAGAGAGCACCTCCTTAAATCTCGTGTCTTGTGCACTTGCTGGCCTCCCCTCCGGAGGCCCTGTCAAAAGTAGTAGGTGCAGGATTGTGGAGAAGAGCTTACAGGGGATTTCCGAGCAGGACTAGGTCCCATCTCTGCATTTTGTTGCTTTACAAGGAAACGCTGACCTTTTCTGCAATGCACATGAACTCCAGCCCATAAGCATGAGTCAGGAGAGGCTTTACCAGGCCAGGTTCTACTGAAATGCCAGCTTGCAGCTGGCTCCAGTTTCCTCTAGAAGGCCACTCATACACATGGCAAAATACTTTGGTTCCTCATTCTTTTTCAGTTACAGCTGGTGGTAGCTTCTATTTCATATGCAAGGATGGTTTTAACTTTCTGAAAAGATAATGAAAGTGTGTGCTTCACTTTTCTCTCCAAGGTTTTATAGATTCTCACCTTTACTCCCCCTCCACCTTCTCCTCTCTGCGTTCTGCCCTTTCTTGTCAATGATTTCATTCCCTGTCACTGGCAGTCTGATCAGAAAGGCACATCATTAATCCTCACCAGTGGCAGTGACTAGAATAGCTTGCCCGGGAACATCCAAGGCCAGCCTTGGGAGCCAGCTCCTTGGACGGTGTCTTCCTTCACTGGCCTCTAAGTTCCATGATGTCATTAGCATTCTGCCCCTGCTTCACTGTTACTGGCTGGTGGCCTGATCCATAACTGCTGATTCCCAGAGGCTCTTCAAGTTTTAAAACACTAGAGAAAGAAACTTTGTAATTTTTCCAGTGCTGAAAAAGGGTGGTAGTCGTTAATGGGAGCTCCCAACACTGCCAAAATTCACTTCTTTCTATTGTGATAATTGAATGATTTTCAACGAAGTTCTTCCTGTAATTGGATTCAGAAAGTATCTCCTCAGAGGACAATTTGGAAGAGAAAAACAGGGAAAGGGTTAGATAGGGCAGCATTTGCAGCAATTTCCTGGCAATATCAAGATCATAAAATTGTACAGGTGTATCTCATTTGGCTTAACAGTCATGCGTCGGTAAAATTTCACATAAATGGGATTTTAAAAAAAATTAAATCACTATAAGTGCACAGGGAAAGATTGCTAAATAAAGGAAGCCTGGAAAGCCATGCTTTATAAAGTAAATTATCTTTATATAATGTACATTATCCCTCTCATGCACACTTTTTTATAAGTCTGAATTTTTATAGGCTGGATTTTCATGAGGTAGGGGTGCTTCTCACTTACAGTGATGACTGGTCTGAGGTTACAGCTGTCTCAGGCTCTTAAACTGAACTTTTCATGATGAGCTCTTAGGAGAATGAGTAAGCTGAGCTGCCAGGTTCTGTGGGGACTTCTGAGCTGAGAAAACCATCCCTGTGGGTACGATGACCCAGAATCCTCCTTGACTACCTCCAGAGTGATGTGGGCTCTGGGGTTCCCAGATTTCAATGACTGGACATGGGAAGAGTTGATGGGGAGCATGCTGGGGCTAAATGTTGACAGATGTGACAAGAAAGGCAGTATGGCATAGTGAACAGAAGAATGAGTTCTGTGACCAGGCTGCCCTGACTCTGTGTCCTCGAGATGGGTGACTCCCAGAACCGCTGTATCCTCATCTGTAGAGTGGAGTGAGTATAATAATACCTACCTGAAGGTAGCAGCTGGCGTACAGTAACCCCAAAAGTGTTAGCTATTTTTAACTTCCTTGGCTAGCTCTACTAGGGTAGGAGGAAAGTATTTTTTAAAAAGATCAAAGATGTTAATGCCTTCTGAGGGCTGGCCAGGTACATGCTGAATACTTTCAGTTAATCCTTACATCACACACATAGTGTCACCAATTTTATCTCTACTTCCCAATAGAAACTAAAGCGCAGAGAGGTTAAGCAATTATTCTAATGTCACACAGAAGCTAACTGACAAAGCAGATATTTGAGGCTAGTGCTGTTGCTCTTCCCACTCTGTCCTTGGGCCTGAGAAGACCAAGTCTAAAAGTGACTTTTCAAAGATGAAGGCACAGGGCCTGGAAAGCTTTTGGACTTTGAAGTAAAATTGGGTCCAGAAATTACTTCAAGGAAGGAAAGAAGGGAAATTCTTTGATTTATTCTGCAAAGACTTGTTGAGAATCTACAGTGTGCTTAAGGCACATCAGGCCCAAAGGTAAATAAGGCCTTGCCCCTGGCCTCAAAGTCCAGTGGGAGAGACAGTCATGTAAAATTACAACAAACCACAGTCAGCGTTATAATTTAGGTGTGAAGAACAGGCTATTGGATACCTAAGCAAAAAATGACTAACTTTATCAGAGGAAGGCTTCAAGGGGAGGTGATGTTTGAGGGCTTCTCAGGTATTTCATTTATTTATTTATTTGTTTGTTTATTTATTTATTTATTTACTGATTTCTAGAGAGAGAAGAAGGGAGAGAAAGAAACATCGACCCGTTGCTCCACCCATCCGTGCATTCACTGACTGACTCTTGGATGTGCCCCAACTGGAGATGGAACTCACAGCCTTAGGGTATGGGGACAATGCTTCAACCAACTGAACTGCCCAGCCAGGGCTTTTCTAGTATTATCATATTTAATCTTCTCATAGGCGGGGAGATGGGCAATATTATTACCCTGGGGCAGGGACAGATAGCCAGCCCCCTTCTTCCTTATTAGAACATAATGTGCCTTGGGGAGGCAATCTGGCCAGCCCAAAGTCTACGTTTCCCAGACTCCCTTGCTGGTACCCATGGCCCATAAAATGGAAGCAGGGGTCATTGCGATCGACTTCCATAAAGGCTTTTTAGAAATGGTAGAACCTGCTTCATGGGCGTTTTCTTCCTCTTTTCTCCTTTGCCCTGCTTCCTGCCTGGAGTGCAGATTGATGGCTAGGGCTCCAGCACCAACCTGTGACCTTGAGAAAGGAAGCTGCCAGATTAAAGGTGGTAGGGCAAAAGGGCGGAAGGAGCCTGGGTCCCTGATGGCCATGACTTGCTATACTAGCCTCAGACTGCCTCCCTCCAGACTTGTTTGTTTAAGTGAAGGCAAACAAACTTCTATCTTAATTAAGCCTATGTTGTTTATGGTTATTGTTATTAGCATCTGACCCAGTCCCTAACTGGCATACAGCCTCAAGGTTATCAGGTGGTATTGCTGGGATCTAAACTCAAGCAGCCTGACTTTCCAATCCACATTCCTAACCACACTGCCCTCAGCTGTTGGGGCAAGCCTGTGGCCCTAGTGTCACCCAAGGGCCTGGCATGTTTCACTGAAATTTTCATTCATTTTTGTCAACTGTCTGGTCCTGGAATCATGTATTGAGCCTGGTACTCAGCAGCACTTGATAATGTGTGTTGAATGAACATAACAGAGAGCTGCCCTCAACTATTTCCAAAAGGTACTATTTTTCTGAGGGGCTGGAGGATGATCTCTGCTTCTCAAATTTCCCCAGGCCAGGGTCAGCATGAAGCTTGTGAGAAATCTGAAGTGCTCTGAGATAGTAAAGAAAAGAAAAGAACAAATTAGAGACGTCAGATAAAAATTTAAACAAAGATATACTTGATACCTCATTTAATTAATAATTCTTTTAATAGTAAAGCAAAATTGTGTGTTTTTGTAAGAAACACTAAAAAATAATCATATGAGATGAAAGAGTTGCCATCCCATCTCCCTTTTTTTTAACTTTATTTTTTACTGATTGCAAAAATAAATGATGATAAAAAATTGAAAGTGTCCTGGCCAGATGGCTCAGTTGGTTGGAGAGTCGTCTATACATCAAAAGATTGTGTGTTTGATTCCTGGTCCGGGCACATACCTAGGTTGCAAGTCCAATTCCTGGTCGGGGTGCATGTGAGAGGCAACTGATCGAAGTGCCTCTCTCACATCAATATCTCTGTCTCTTTCTCTCCCTCTTTCTCTCTTCCTGCCTCTTTAAAATCAATAAAAACATATCCTTGGGTGAGGATTAAAAAAATGGGAAGTGAAAGACAAAAATGGAAGTGAAAGACCTTTCATAACTGCTATACAACAGATTGGTAAAAATTCCTTCACCTCTTTTTCTATACATAAAAACTAAAAATATATTAAATATATAGGACTATAAAAATGAGCTCATGATGTATATACTATTCTGTAAACTTTGCTTTTTCTTTCTTTTTATTTTTTACTTAACATCATATCTTGGACATTTCCTTGTATCTTATATTTATTTTAATTAACCTGGTTCTATTTAAGCCAGATGAGTATTCCTTTTCCTAACTCTCCCCTTTTTTGAAAAAGTGTTTGAAAGTGTCTTTGACCTTGTGGTGTAAAGTGTCATCAGGTGTTCATAAGAGGTGGTTGATGCTCACCCTTAACTGGAGTGAGCTGGGCCCTGGAATAGTCAGAGAGGCTGGAAAACATTGAGTTAGAAAGAAAAATATTCTAAGACAAATGCTTTGTGCATGGAAATCCATGAAGGTTACTGTTAGGAACTAACAACTTAGGTCAATCAAGATAGCCAGTAACTTCTAGGATTCCTGAAAATGGCTTCTTCTGACACCTTCCTGGCCGCTGCCATCACTGATGCTGGCCTGGGGGTGGGATAGGGTGATGGTCAGAGAAGCAGTTCTCATTCTAGGACCCCACAGAAAATCAGGCCCTTGTTGGTCTTTTCCTAGAGCAATTGAGAGGGGTGCCAGGCACCCATCCTTTTGGACTTGAGTAGTGGGGAGAAAGTGGTCAAAAAAGAAAGCCAGCAGGTGTAGCCTCTGTGCAGGGGGTTGGGGGGGAGCTTAGGCTCCAGGTGGGCAGATCAATGGTATGAATTTTACTCCTACCACCTTACCAAAATCAAAGATACTCACTCTCCACATGATTATCCCAAGCTCATAAATCAACCTCGTCAGCTACTATAACCTGAGCTTGCTTGGTAAATGTTGAGAGCAGTTGCTATAGGCTGGGTAGCCATCTGGACTCAACTGAGAAGACTTTAGGGAAGAGGTGAGTTAATCATCAAACAGGGCTTTAAAAGAGGAAAGGAGATACATATGCCTGTGACTGTGGCTTTAGGGGTGGCGTGGTAGTGAGGGGATCAATAAGGGGATTTGTTCAGGCACAAAGGAGAGTTTAAGGTGGACTGCAAGAAACATGAGGAGTGGGACAGGTGAAAGACTGGAGAGGCTTTTGAACCCGTGTGGAGGAGATTGACTTGCATAGACTGACAACGGAGAGCGGTTGTGCCTTAGATGGGGCATCCCTGAAGCCAGGTAGGCCAGAGCTGCACCTGCTGGGACCCTTCATGCGATGCACCTGTAAGAAAGCAGCTTCACCAGGAACCTTACCAGCCTGTCTCTTGTGCAAGTTGGGTAATACAGAGCCAGTATTATTTTATTGGCAAAGTGGTTTAGGATTTTCTAGCTGACCAGCTGACCCAACTAGCATATCTCCCTCCCAGATGGTAGGACAGCTGGGCCTGCCTTCCAGTCCAGAGTGTCAATGCCCTCTAGCCAGAGACCAACAGGATCACTAGAGTTGAACAATGTTGGGTCTACCGACTAGTTTCAATGAGAGAAAGCACACACCATGGGGAAACATAGAACTCTAGAATTTTCAAAGTTGAATGGAACCTTGAATTGTCAGCCAACTTGTTCAATTCTCTCATTTGGAAATTGCAGAAAGTCTTAAAATTTTGAGGATCAATAATATTTTTTTAGGAGACTAACAGTGCTATTTTCCACTAAAAGAAGAGAGAAGTCATCGTTGTTGTCCTTTCTAGTAACTCGCTGTTGGCTTTTTAGCACATACAATGTAATGGAAAGACTGTTCCCATCATTAATTAGCAGTGACCTTAGAAGACAGACCATGTTCCTCAAATACCCTCCATTTTCTCACTATAAAATAAGAATGTAAGGTGACCACAGCTAATGACAACAAATTCTTCTTACATCATATCTTAGCACGTGCGCATGTATACTCACACACAATTGAAACAAAAGTTCCAAGAATCTGTACTTATCTCTACTAGTGCAATGTATACTTTTCTATTCTACTTTTTTTTAAAGCTTTTTGCAGTCCACTTACACTGATTTTACTACCCACTGAAATTTGAAATCCTCAGGTTGACGAACACTGAGCTGGATGCCCTCTGAAGTCTTCCAGCCCTGGTTCTCTGGCCTCCCTTGGGGCTCCCAGAGCCTCTTTGAGGTTTCTTTTTAGTAAGGCAGCTGTCTAGCCCTCCCCTCATCTGGCAGCTGCAGGGTGACTTGGAGGTTGGCACTCTCTATCAGACCTTCAGCCTCACACACTAGTATTGGTGTCTTGTGTCACTTTGTCCCTTCGTGGGTAAACAAAGCACTGAACACGGCCTTCTGATCAGTCAGCCGAGATTAGGTGAAGAAAGATCCGTATTCAGGGTCAAACTGCAGAGTTAGGGAATTTGGCTAGTCTCTGCTTGCTCCACACCCCAGACATCACACATACTACATACACACATCACACACCTTTCCCATGAACATATACCACACGTAGTTGTCCACTCTACCACATATATGCACACAGACACCACGAATACTTTATACACACATACATATCACATGTACCCACACACACATGTACACACACTCACCATACACTACATATATACCACACAATGCACACACACATGCCACATGTACCTATAAACACATACAATAAGTGTGTACGCACACACACATCAAAAACTCCTGAGAGTCCCCAGGACTCTCAATTATAAAGCAAGAAATCTTATAATTTGAAGGTCAATGAGTCAGGAGGAAATAGTTAATCTATAATAGTTTTTCACTATTTACCCGCTAGCATAGAGTTAAAAAGAGTATTTTCAACAGTTAAAAAGATCAGCATAAAAATACACTAGCAATTCAACAATAACATCACCAAAGCACCTTGATTTTAAAAATCAAATAACATTACTATGATATTTCAATTATATTTTTTCAAATTTAATTTTTACTTTATGAGTGCTTACTTACAATGTCATATTGTTAATTTATCCACTAATTTGTAATAGCTTAATACTGATTATTTAATGTTTATATCTTTAATAACACACATTTGCTTAATGTTTTTAAACAGGCTTATAAATGTGTGCTTTTGAAAAGTACTGCACATATTGTTTCACTGATGTTTTAAATTTAATATTTAAAAATATAATAACAATATTCAATCCCAGTACAGTCATAACTCAGTACTTGCTGGCTTCAGAATTTGTCAAACCCTGTACTCATCACATTTTGTTGAGAAAAAAATATTTCAACACTTGGCACTTACTCGCCACTCTCTCGCAAAGTCCCTCTCTTGCAAAGAAACAAAGGTCAATGCATCATTCTCATAGTAACTTGAAAACAGTTCAGGTTCTCCTTGTTTTCGGTACTCATCACGAGTTCTGGAACCAATTAACAACGAATACTGAGGTATCACTGTAGTTCACCATTAAGTGAAGTAAATCACAACATCCTAGCATTACCATTTTGCCTGGGACTTGCCATCACCTACACGGAGTGGGAGGCAGAGGCAGTACTTGTTCTCAGGCCCCCTTGATGATTCTGAAGTTGCCTTCAGTGTCTAGCTCAGTGTTTGGCCCCTGGAAAACTCTCAGGAAATGTCTGATAAGAAAATGACAGGAGAAAAGAAAAAGGGAAAGAAGAGGAAGGAAGAGAGAGGGAAAGGTCAAAGAAGAAATGGAGGGAATGAGGCTGGAGGTGGGTGGTGAAGATTGTGAGTGGGAAAGACCGAAGGAACAACTGTAATGTTGCTTCTGCCTTAGACATCTTTTCTCTGTGGAAAATGGAAATCAAAGACCATTTCCATGGCACATCTTGTTCACAGTATTGTTACTGGAACCCACCTGGTGCAGTGACAGTTTTGTGGGAAGTTCACTGGAAAAATCAGCTTCTCATCTGCAACAGAGGAAGCAAATCTTGCTGAAACATCTGACAGATTGACACACAGTTGTTTAGTCTTGGACATTACTCCTGGTTAACACAAGCCATGTCACAGAAGTAACTGCATTGCTCATCTACAATTGTTTTTGTGTTATCTCTAAGGGTCACACATGAGTTTGGCAGAAGGGTTATGGTTTTACTCTTTCTCCAAATAATAAAAATAATAAATGCTCATTGTTTCTGGGTAATCAGAAAATAGAGATAAGCATAAATAAGAAAGTAAAGATTACGTATAATTCAAAACATCCAGAGGTGATAGTGATTTAGTGTTCTAGATTTTATTTTTTAAATACAAACATATAGAAAATAGAGAGAGGTGATCATGCTATCCATTCCATTACACAATCTTTTGCTTAACCCAATATGTTGAGGACATCTCTGTCCTCTTTTTACATTATTGCATAGCTTTCTGTTCCACTACCTTTTGTTTTTGTATAAATGACACACTAAAGAACATTCTTGTGCAGGCATTTCTGTGCATTTATCCTGTTAATTTTTTAGATAAGTTATTAGATGTGAAGATTTAAATATCAGTATACACATTTTAAAATGCTATAGCAATTTGCCAAATTGCCCTCCAGAAAGTTTGAACCAATCTATATTCCTTTTAAAATATATGAAAGTACCTATTATCTCACACCCTCATCGACACTAGTTATTATCATTCTTTTCAAATTTTTCCAGTTTCACAGGTTAAAAGTATTTTAATTTTAATTTTAATTGGCATTTCATTTACTACTAGTGAGGTAAAATATTTTTCATGTTTATTAGTCATTTACATTTCTCCTTTTTGGTGTAACTTGCTTAACCATGCTTCAACTATATTTTCTACCGGTTTTCTTTTCATCTTTCCGTTGATTTTTAAGAATCATTTATAATTCAAAAATATTAACTTTTGCCATTAGGTATGTAGTAAATTCTTTTTTCAGTTTTCATAACTTTGAGTATGTAGTTTAAACATATGAAATTTTCTTTTGTCGTAAGTAGCCAATATATCAATAACATTCTTGTTTTTTTACAAGGGCCTTTGCTGTTAACTGACTTGAGTCCTTATAAAACTCAGCATAAGCAGTGGGCGGGCAGGGGTCGTAAAGGGTAAAGGGGGTCAAATATATGGTGCAGAAGAGATTTGACTTTGGGTGATGGGCACATAAGGCAACATACAGATGATGTATCATAGAATTGTGCACTTGAAACTTATATAATTTTATTAACCAATGTCACCCCAATACATTTAATTTTTTTTAAAGGAAACATCACAGACACACTAATAGTGAGCCCATGAACACTCATGCTCATTCAGTCAGTAGGAGCAGCTTACCCAGCATTGAGCTTTCAAAGAAGTTCAGACATTTCTCAGTAATGCCACTCTCACCTTGGTTGACTGTAAAGGTCATTTAGGTCAGACACCAGCAAGTGCAGGCAGCTGAGAGGCAGGAAATAAGTGCGGCTCTGCGAGCTCAGCAGTAGACAACAGCTTTTTATAGCCAAGGCCTGGGAGGAAACACTGATAATCTGAGGAGGACTTGCATATATTTGTGTTTTTTCCCTTATTGAGAAAACTTTCAAACTGTATCCTTTAAAAGCCATCCGGGCGCTCTCCCCCTCCACCTGTGCAAATCCATTCTCTGGTGAACAGCCTTCTGACTTCACTAAAGTTTTGAAATATGTGGTTTAAAATTCAAAAGATACCAAAGACTATCTAGAGAAAATTTTCCTCTCACCCAGTTCCCTGTCCTAGGGGAAAGCAAGTCCTAGTTTCTTATTTACCCTTCCAGGGTTATTTTAGACATATTCAAATATAAAAGTATACATACACATACATTCTTTTATGGAAATTTTCACATGAAAGGTAGCATACTACACACACTGTTTTCTGCAGCTCAACATTTTTACTTGACAATACATCTTGGGGACATTCTGCATCTGTACAAAGAGAGCTCTGTGCTACTTTGTTACAGCTGCATCTCATTATACTTTATTGTATGAATAAAGCATATTTTATTTAGACAGTTTCTCTATAGATGGACATTTATGGCCCAAAGTTTGCCATCACACACCAAGCTGTAATTAATACAGTATTTACACATCAGCAAGTTTATATCAAGAATAAAGTCCAAGAAGAGGAAATGCTGGATACAAGGATTTCAGCATTTTGTAATTTTCACAGAAATTGCTGGATTTCCCTTCTTAGAGATTATACCAATTTATAGCCCTCTCAGTAATGTAGAAAGTGCCTATTTATTCACACCTTTGCTAATATAATGTGTTGCCAACTATTTTTTAACCTTTGTTAATTATTTTTCTCTTTTTATGAGTGAGATTTAGAAGCTCTTCATATATTTAAGGACAGTTTGTAAACTGTTCCTATAAACTGTTCATACCCTTAGTTTTTTGTTTTTTTGTTTTTTTGGTCTAGCATGTTATTGACCTCTTTTCTTATTGATTTGTAACAGCTTTTTTTACATGGTGATATGTCTGTGGTTTTAGTTGCACATATTTTCCCAGTTTGTTGTTTGTCATATAACTTTACTATTGGCATTTCAGAAATCCTTCCATTTTTATTGCTTCTCTGTTTTCTCTCAGACTTTCTCAGTCTAAGATTGTAAATGTATATATATATCTCCTATGTCCTCTTTTCTTTTACATATTTATGGTTTATTTTTAACTTTTAAATCTTTGATCTATCTGACATTTATTCTGATTTAAAGTTATAGGTTTGGATACAATTTTAATTTTTTCCAGATGACTAAACAATTATTCCAACACTATTTATTAAATAATCTTTCTTTTCTCTTTTGATATGAAATACTACCTTTATAATACCTATATTTTCAAGGCATTTACATATTACAATTTATAATAAAAATTTTCCCCTTATAACAACTATCCTCAAAGTCTTTATAAATCTTAAAATAATTTCATATGTCTCTTACGATCACTGGAAAAATCACATTTTTTATAGTTTTCTTCCTTTTACTCTCTCTCTCTTCTTTGCTTTAAAATGTTATACTCTGTCATGATAAAAAAAAAAAAAAAGGAATAGAAGGGAACTTTCTCAACTTGAAAAAGGATATCTATAAAAACCCTACAACATCATATTTAATGGATGAAAAACTAAAAACTTGCCAACTAAGATCAGGAGAAAAGCAAAGATTTTAGCTTTTACTCCTTTTCAACACTCTATTAGAAGCCCTGGCTAATTTAGTTAGTAAGACAAAAAAAGGAAATAAAAGATATACATATTGGGAAGGAAGAAATAAAATGGTCTTTATTCACAATTAGCATGATCATCTGATATAGAAAATCTGAAAAAAATCAACAAAAAATTGCTGCAACTAATAAGTGATTATAGCATACCAGCAATGAATAGTGACTTAAAATTAAAGACATACTACTACTTATATGACCCCTCAAAATTAAATATTTAGTTATGAATCTAACAAAATATGGAGAAGACCTATATTAAAATTTGATTTCATTGTGAATGAAATCAAACGACTAAATAAATGGAGAAAGATTACATGTTCTTGCACAGGAAGACTCAATATTGTCAAGATATTAGGTCTTCCCATTTGACCTATAGATTCAATACAATCCCAATAAAAATCCCAGCAAGTTATTTCATGGATACCAACAACATGATTCTGAAATTTACATGGAGAGCCAAAAGACCCAGAATAGCCAACACAATATTGAAGGAGAAGGACAAAAACCTGGCTTAAAAACTTACTATAAAGCTAGAGTAGTCAAAACAATGTGGTATTGATGAAAAGATAGACAAATAGATCAATAGAATGGAACAGAAAGCCCAGAAATAGAACCACATAAATCTAGGCAGCTGCTCTTTGACAAAGGAGAAAAGGCAATGAGATGGAGAAAAAATAGTGTTTTTTCCCTCAATAAGTGGTGCTAGAGAAACTGGACATTCACATGCAAAAAAAAATGAATTTAGACACAGATTTTATATCTTTCATGAAAGGTAACTAAAAAATGCATTGTAGACCTAATTATAAAATGCAAAACAAAAAATGCTAGAAGGAAACATAGAAGAAAACCTAGGTGACCTTGAGTATGACAATAATTTTTTAAGTACAACACCAAAGACACAATCTGTGAATAAAATACTTAATAAGCTAGACTTCACTAAAATTAAAAACTTCTGTTTTGAGAAGACAATGTCAAGGGAATGAGAAGACATGTCACAGGCAGGAGAAAATATTTTCCAGACACATCTGATAAAAGAGTGGTGTCTAAAATATACAAAGAACTCTTAAGACTCTACAATAAGAAGACAATATAATTTTAAAACTGAGCCAAAGACATTAAGAGATACGTCACCAAGGAAGATGTACAGGTAGCAAATACTTACATGAAAAGATGCTCCACATCTTATGTCATCACTGAACTGCAGAAACCTGTACACAGATGTTCACCGCAGCTTAGTCATAATCATCATCAGGGAATTGTCAAACTTGGAAGCCACCAAGATGGCCTTCAGTGGGTGAACGGGTAAATAAACTGTGATACATCAAGACAATGGAATGTTATTCAGAGCGAAAAAGAAATGGGCTATCAGCCATGAAAAGACATGGAGGAATCTTAAATGCATATTACTAAGTGAAAGAAGCCAATCTGAAAAGACTGCATATTGTAAGGTTGCAACTGTAAGACATCTGGAAAGGCAAAACTGTGGAGGCAGTAAAAAAGTCACTGGTTGCCAGAGGTGTGAGGAGTGCAGGGGTTGGGGAGGGATAAATAGGGGGAGCACAGAGGATGGTTAGGACAGTGGATGATACTATAAGGAGAATACATGATATAATACATTTGTCCATATCCATAGAATGCACACCAAGAGTGAACTCTAATATAAACTATGGACTTTGAGTGACTATACTATGTCAGTGTAGGTTTTTCAATTATAGCAAATATACCACTTTGGTGGGAGATGTTGATAATGGAACAGGCTATGCATTTGCGGGGAGCAGGGGGTGTATGGAAATCTCTGACCCTTCCTCTCAATTTTGCTGTGAATTTAAAACTACTGTATAAAAAAAAAAAAGTCTTTATTTAAGACACAAAAGTTATAGCCTGCAGGTCAGTTCCTTGTCTAAACCTCTCTTACTTTCTTAGCATCAGTATTTCTGCTTTCCCAGACAGGTAGTACCCCTAGTTTTGGGATTATTTGTGTCTCTTCTTCCTTTTTAAGGGGAGATTGCAAATTGCTCCCCTCCCCTCCCCCTCCCACCATCAATCCTCACTCTCATTAGGGGAGCAGAGATGAGTGGCTATAAGGTGAGATTGGAGTTCCAGAGACAGGGCAGTGCTCTTAGCATAGACTCAGGGGTTATTCACACAGAGGTGACTGCTGAAGCCCAGAGAGTGTTGATTTACAGAGAAGAATGTGCAGAGGAAGAAGAGTGATGGGTGCTGAACCTTGTATTTCACCAATAAAGAAAAATGTGAAGGAGGAGCTAGAGGAGAAACTACGGGAGTGATGGAAGGAATAAAAGATGAAGTCTCAGGGGGAAGTGGGGAGGCAAATAATACAGAAAAATCAATGAGCTTGAGGATAAGGGACTGACCAAATAATGGGTTTGGTTACACAGAGATCAGAGCTGCTCTTTAGAGTTGGTCATTTCCCATGTTCAAGTCCATCCACCCTTCCCAGCTCGATTACTTCCTCTCCTGGGTGAATGAAGTTGATCTCAGTATAGCAGCACTCCCCGGGAGAATAACCAGAAAAGCCAAATAAAACAGAGAAGCTAGCTCTTTAAAGGATGCTGAGAGCGGCTGAGGCTGGGAACACTGGAAGATCAGAGGCCCTGGAGAGGGAAAACTTGAGAAGAAAGAGCTCTCCCAAAGATACTTTTTTACACTCTGAACTTTCAGGAGGCTGAAAATCGCAAGACGCAGTGCAAGTCTGGCCAAGGGCTGGAACAGAGGGAGAGAAACAGCCGCGTTTTGGCGAAAGATTTGGGAGGGCCTCCAGCATTCAGCCTGCTTCCCTTTGAGAATCTGGCCAAATACTGGGGCTGTTCAGAGCAAGGGTTTTAAAATGCAAGTGGAAACCCTGCCTCTGAAAAGCAGAGTGAAGTTTTTCAGCCCTCTTGTAAGACTAAGGTTAGAGGTTAGTATCCACTGGGGGAGGGCCTTGCAAAATACAACGGGGATTTTTTGTTGTTGTTGAAAATGCAGGTCAGAGATAAACCAAGGGAAGAATGAGATTTACCAGAGATATATTTCAACCTTGACTCAGCAGATGAAATGGAATAATACGAGCAACCACCACTCTGTCTAGACAACAAGGGGGGTGGTAAATCCTCTCTGAAATAAGATTTCATCTGAAATTTCTACAACTTAGTATACACAGTGGCTGGCATTCAATTAAAATTTACTAGCTACACCAAAAGACAAGCTCACATGACTGAAAATCCACGGGAAAAAAAGACAGTAGAAACAGGTGATCCAGATGTTGAAATTTGCTGACAAGGACTGTCAATTAACAACCATTGTATGTTAAAAACAAAAAGATGGACACATTATGGAAAAATGGAATCAATCTGTATGAAGCTTTCTTTGGTCCTCCATGTCTAGAAGTCATCTTTTCCCCTCCACATGATCCTAAAAGTTTATCTGTGCTTATGGCACTTACAACCTTATAAAGTAGCATCATGTAAGTAGTTAATAGCACTGAGGTTTTGAAGTCACATTGGGTTCAAATTTAAGATCAGCCACTTATTAACAGCATGACCTTGGATAAGTTACTCACCTTATTTCAGCCTCAACTTCCTTGTCTAAAATATAGAGTCAATAATAGTACGTTTCTCATAATCTTGTTTTGATTTACTCAGTCGCAATAAAAAATGTGTTTAATTTTTAGCTACCTGTTCTAGTTTTCCTCACCAACTCCTTTTCTGAAGAATGTAGAAAGGACCTTAATTTTTGTCCATTCCGATCATTTTATACTAATCTAATAATTCCAATTTTATACTGATCTAATAGCTTGAATATTTCTTTAGGAATCTCAGTTCTTTAAGAATAAATGTCAGGTCTTTGCTTCTTTCCTCCAAGCGGGTATCTGGGTACAGGAGAAGAGGTCTATGGGTCAGTGGCCTTGTGACAGCAGAGGAGAGGTAAGGTCCTTAAACCCATCCAGAGAGGGCACTCTGGGTCCCTTCTTATCTCTCCTGTGGAGTAGCTAGATAAGCCTGCCCCCTGGACTGCTGCGCAATGATGCATTCTTTATCCCGTCTGGCTATTTGGGCTCAAGGGGCTGGTGTTCACCACGGGGTTGCAGAGCCTCAGCCACTTGCTTCTAGTTCCATAGACCCCTGTCCTCTTTCATGACAACTTCATGCTTCCGCCTGGCTACCTCTATGTCTGCTCACTGGGATGTGAAAGAATTATCACTGCTTCAGAACAGGTGCCCTTATTATATACTTCCCTCATCTCCTGTTCCAGTCTTTCATAGCCCTTTACTAAACTGGTAACTTTACAGTTTTGTGGGAACATTCATTTAATGTTTGCTCCCATACGACATTGCAATCCTTGTGGTGGAGAGGGTTCCGTCCAGTTTGCTCATCATTGTGTTCCCAGTGCCTAGCTCAGGCAATACTGCTAAATAAACAAGTGAGAAAACTAACCTCAGGGCCGTAAGATTGAAGAACATGGTCTGTCTTGCCTCAAATCTTTTCCCATTCACACTAGGAATCTTTGTTAGTTTTCTACCTAACAGCCATTCTCCGTGTGTTCTTTGCTATCAGAACGTTAATTTTGTTTGGTTGGAAAGTGTCCAGCCCAGGGACTAAATCATGAACTGGTCTAAAGCAAACATTACAACCCCATTCCCTTTTGCCAGCAATAGATCAGCGTAATTATGCCACAATGCTCTGGCTAGTGAGCCAGAAAGAGACAATTAGGGGACTTCTGGGAAAGATTCTGTTCTTGATGAAAAGAAAAAAAAAATATGAGGATTGCCCCTTTTGGCCCCCTTTGCCCCCAACCCCTCCTTTCTTAATGTGCTAGGGTGAGGATGTTATGTTTGGAACCATGGCAACTGTCTTGCAACTATGAGAGAAAGGCCTGAAGAAATGCAAAAAGGACTCTATTGAACTTCTGTACCAACCATGGAACTACCCCCAGACTTCTTGTTACGTGAGATCATAAATGCCTCAATTATTTAGGCTACCATTATTATTTAATTTTTATGTTGTGGGAGCCATTTTTTTTCCCTAACTGATGTACTTTGGAACAAATCCAATTTCACATGCATTCTGGGACCTAAAGCTGGGATAGTAGATCAGTGATTCTGTTTTTACCCCCACATAAGTGACAGTCTGCTCAGAGACATTGCCTCATTAACATCCTGGGCCATAAGTCAGATCCACCTTTCTGCCTTCTTTTGGTAACATCTCCAAAGCACTCTGAACAAAGAATATCTAAATTGTCACAGCTGGTGAACAGGTAGATACAGATCAAGGGATGAGATGAGGTGAGAAAGTAGAACTGAATCAGCAATGAAGTAAGGGCTGAAGCCAGGAAAGCAAAGAGAAGCCAGGGGGCTATAAAAACCAAAGGGGAAAGAAGACCAGAGTGGAGGAAAAGTCCAACAAATAGCAACAGGAAGAGCCAGAGGAATTGGGAACGGGCAATTTTAATTTCTTAATGACCTAGGGAATAATCCAACATAAGTGTATAAGATTTTTTGGAGAAAATTTTAATTCCAATAATGGATATAAACAAAGACCTGAATAAATGGAATAATACATCAGTTATATGGGACAATTTAATATTTTAAGAATATTACTTCTATTAAACCACAGATTCAATGTAATTCCAGTAAAATGCTCCCCTCCAATTATTGGGACTTTGAGAAACTGATTTTAAAATGTATATAGAAGAAAAACCATCTACAAACAACTAATTTAAAAGATGTGAGCAAAAAAGAGAGTTGCCTTACCAGATACTAAGGTATATCACAAAGCCATGCTTAAAGTAAAAGGAGGGGGCAGGTGAAGGCAAGGTGACCAATGGAGCAGAATAGAGAACCCAGAAATAGATGTAGCTGTAGATGGGAACTTGGTATATGAGAAGAGGGAGCATTGCAAATCACTGGGGGAAGCAATAGAGCAGTGGGTTGATAGTGTTGGGAAAATTGGCTCCATCAATGCCACCTCAGGGGATCTTCTTAAAGAAACCCCAAATGTATTAGAAGCCTAAATGTTAAATGTAAAACTCTATAGTAACAGAATAAAATATGGGTGACTATCTCTGTGACTTTTGAGTGGAGACTAATAAAGAAAATCCCCAAAGCTTAAGCAGGAGAAAAATTGATGAATTTGTCTATGAAACAAAATTAGAGATTTATTCCAACAAAAAAATATTACAAATATAATAGGTATATAGTAGACTGACAGAATATATTATTAACATCCCAAACCAATGGATCTACATCTAGGAAAATCCTGCAAAACAGTAAGAAAAAGACAGGGAAAATAGAAAAAAAAAAAAATGAAGAGAACATATGAATAGGCAATTCATGGACAGGGAGACCTCTGAATGGCCAAAATGCATATGAAGAGATGCTCAACTTCACCAGCAATCAGAGAAATGCAAAATAAAACATCAATGGGAGATCACACAAAGTCAGATGAAATCTCAAGTACAGCAAAGATGCACTGCTAGTAGAGGATGAACTGGAGGAGATATTCATTCTACAGAGCAGTCGGTCCCAAGAGATGTCAAGGATATAGTCTCAGCCCTGAGTATGTTACCAATGCAACTTTAATGTGCAGATCAAAAAGATGCACATAGCCCTAACTGGTGTGACTCAGTGGGGATCATCCCACAAACCAAAAGGTCACCGGTTCAATTCCCAGTCAGGACACATGCCTGGGTTGTGGGCCAGGTCCCCGGTTGAGGGAGTGTGGGAGGCAATCAATTGATGTTTCTCTCCTTCTCTTTCTCCCTCCTTTCCCTTCTCTCTAAATATAAAGAAATGAAATATTTTTTTCCATTTTTTTATTGTTGTTCTATTACAGTTGTCCCCATCTTTCTCCCATTTTTCTCCCCTGCCCTGCCCACCTCCCGCCTCTCCCACAGTCAAAAAAAACATTTTTTAAAAATAAGGTGCTCATAAAGGGCATCTCTCAGGACATGTGCGTTTGTGTGTGTGTGTGTGAGCAAGGACTTGGAGGCAACCTAGTGTTTATTAATAAAGCAATAATTGAGTTAACCATAAACAAAAACATTATGGGCCATAGACTAGCCAGAAATAGTAAAGGAGATTTTCTTACAGCAGCATGAATGGGTTACCAAGGCCTAATAATGAATAAAATAGTAAGAAGCAGACTTCTGTAGCCCAGAACCATATTTGTGAAGTAAGAACACACACAAAATAGCACCATATGGTATATTTTTAAGGATATATACTTAACATGTGGAGGTGGATTGGAAGGACATATAGAAGTTCAAGTCAGTACCTATGCTGGAGAAAGAACAGGGATGACAAATGCTTATCTTGATTGTGGTGATACTTTCACTGCTCTCTATATATGTCAAACTTATCAAATTGCACACTTTAAAATGTGCAATTTCTGTATGCCAACTGCACCTCAGTAAAGAAGGTAGATACAAGAATGACAGTTCTCTGTCATTTCCTGAGCACCAAATAAAATAAAATAGAAATAGACAGGGCCCGTAGCCAAAGAACTTCACACTTGAATGTGCATGACGATTATCAGAGGCACTTGTTAAAAGAACAAATTTGTGGGCCTCACACAAAGATTCTGCACCTGGGTTTTAAGCAACCACCCTTGATGACTTTCCTGTAAATGGACCACGGGCATACTTGGAGATGCCCTCAATTAGGTAAAATCAAGCTACCAGGAGAGCGACAGGATATGAGTGAGCAGGGGCAACAGCAGTAGAACATCTGCCCAGCACCCGCAGCAAGGAAAATAATGAGCTCAAGCAGCTGGCCCCATCAACAAGGGCTGCCTTTATGCCTCTCCCTTTTGTGTAAACCGATCCCAGTTGACCTGACCTGGAGGAATTGGGTGGTGGAAATTGACAACAGCCATCTGGGTAGAGTATTTGTGGACAGGAAGCCCCAGAGCCACCTTGTTCACAAGGATGATGTGGACATGGTGCCTCCAGTGGTCCTGAGCTCAGCGGATCCCCCTCACTCACAGCCAGCTTTTCAAGGTTGGGCTCTGGGTTGGGGGTTAGTGGCTATGAAAAGAGTGAAAATGGCTTATGTGAGACGTTGTCAGATGCAAATGCTTGAGTCTGACCTGATGAGAGACGCGCAGGCTGAATCATCATCTCTCAGCAAATCTCCTGGTGAGCCCTTTCAGTGTGCAGATGGTCCAGGATTTTAGCCACAGAACTCGACCCTCCTGCCATTGCATGCTTTGCCCTTGTCTCCTTTGATCCCTGTTTCTGGCCTATGTTTCAACAGCTGGATGTTTTTGGCATAGTGTGCAGCATGTGGAGGAGATTTTTAATAGCGACAGTTATGATTGTAGGCGACATGACTTGGTCTAAGCTTGACTTTAGAAATGTTTTATGGCACCCTCGCCCTGCATCTCCAGCCCCAGAGAAGTTTACTTCCTTGTGAATGGAATACAACCGCCCCAGGCAATGATGGACCCTGGGCTCCCTTCCACAACTGCTTATCTGGACACAGTTTCCCTAATGGCCCAGAGCACCAGCGCAAGCTTAGATTCACCCTCCCCTTCCTAATATGCAGATTGCCCTGGTTTCCTAAGAACAAGGAAAGTTTTTCAGGTTTATACAAACAGACCAGCATATTTGTGGGTATCCAGGTAACAAACCAAGTTTGCAGCTCTTTTTGACAGCATAATTCATAGCCCCAGACAGAAATGCTAATGTGAACACAGATGCTCCAAGGAACCAGTTACAGTGGAAAAGATTAAGAAACAGTCCCAAATATAGCTCTCTCTAGGGATCATTTGATTCTCCAACAGGCCTCTTTTTACAAATGTGCACATTTTCACGTAAAGGAAAAAGAAAAGAGAAAGAGAAAGCATGGCAGAGAATCCAGAGATGCAAATATTTCAGGCTTATTAATAACCAGTGAAGTTTTCTTTCTCTCCTTAGGAACTGCTTGAAGTCAGCTGCTTGATGCTAATGGTGTGTGACGTGTAAGCTAGAGTGTGCAAATCTGAGGATCCCCGTGTGTGTCTAGGGAACAGGGTCTCCCTGCGCCTATTTGAATGAGACCCAATGCAGCTGCAGCTACCATGGGGCGGAACAGCGAGGGCAGGCTGACAGAGCCATTCTTCTCTCTCAATAATGTGTTTGCTTAAGCATGAACATTAGTGTCAGAAGCACTTAGTGCAAAACCCCCTTTCAGGGGTGAAGCAGTCATTGCCAAGTCTACGCGTCTGGGAATCTGTTATGTCTATTCGCCTGGGGGTTAAGAGTAGGGTTAGGCATCTCTCGTCTTTTCTAATAAAGTTGAAAAGATAAAAAGACAAGGACACTATTTATAAAATTATTTTTTGAGGGTGAGTCCAGCTGTGGAAATGTCCCTGTCTTGCACTGGGACTGCCTTCCTGAAGCAATGAGCAGTAGCTCTTGTAATGTGGGGCACATCCTCTTGCTCACATCGGCCCTGTCTTCTGAAATGAATGAAACAAAAGTGTTTTACACGTGAGCCTAAACAAAGCTAATGTGCCTAATTAGTGGAAGATTTGCTTTTAGGATAAGAATCTGCTTTAAATCAGTCTCCCACCTTTCAGAGATGAGGACACATCATGGACAGACTTGTGTTTTTTCTTGTCTTTCTCTCTGTAGCAATGAACGTGAATCCTCTACTCCTGTTGCCACCATGGCCAGAGGCATTTACTTCTGAGTCAACTGGCCAGTGCTGAGCTGGGGGCAGCTAATGGGGCCACATGGCCCTGGGCTCGCAACCTGGCTGGTTCATGAACACCAGATTCGACATAAGAAAGGGCTAAGACCCCCTAAGTAGCCATGCTGTGTTATCTTTGTCTTTTGGACAGGTAATATATGGGCCCGGTACAAATCAAGTCGCCTTCCCCACACTGTACCCCAGTGTTCTCCCCTGGAGTCAGTGTCAATTACCAGCTTCCTGTGTAATGGTCCACTCAGTAGCATGCAGTGGCCGTATGACAGGACAAAGAGGCTACAGACAAAAAGGGGGTGCACTGCTGTGGAGAATTTTGAAACAATAATAAAACTGACAACAAACCAGTTTGCTGCATATCATCTCCAAATGCTGACAATTTAAACAGCGCCAGTGATAAAATACTCCTCCCTATAAGCTCTAAACAATCACAGCTGTTGCCCCTGACGCTGGTGAACCCAGCCACAGGTGTTCCTTGGGAAAGCACGTTTGTAACAAGTTGGAATCGTCTGAGCTCCCTTTGGCGCATTTGTGTTTCCAACCCCTGTGACACTATCCGTTCCTGCACTGAGACAGGTTTGAAATAAGCAATTAGAGGACAGCACTTATCTAGACGAAGAAGCAGACCGTGAGTTATTTCAATTTTATTTGACCGCAAGGAGCTTTCATTTGTGTTTAAAATTTAAGAAAATGGAACAGATTACAAACTTCATGTTGTCATATTTGTGTTTATGTGAACATTTAAATTTATTCATGAAATATCTTACTGAATTTGAATATGTTTAAAATTTATTCTTTATAAAAACTGTTAGTTATTTAAAAACTAAAGACTCTGAGAGCGAGGGCCATCAGTTTCGTGCCTCATCCCACCCTTAGCGGGGCCTCCTGCTCGGGAAGCCTAAAACGCGCACACGCCTCCCGCCTCTGAGCTGCAGCAGCGGAGCCCTGGAACCTGACCTAAGCCTGACCCACCAAATACAGCAGAATTCCACCTGAGATTCTGAATCTGGAGCAAATGCCTGAAGATGCAAAAGCAGTTTGGAATCTGTTCTTGTGGGAGTGGTGATAGTGCCAGGAGTGGTATTGGTGCTCTTCCTGTCCTGTTATTGGGTTGGCCAAGAAGTCCGTTTATTTTTTCCCATAAAATAAAAGGTGCACTTTTCATAGTCACCAATAACTTTATTGATTTAGGTATTTTGAGTATGTCGGCTGTCTCCTGTGTGGTAGAACATTGATTGTTCTCAATTAATGTCCCAATTTGATCACTATCAACTTCAGCTGGTCTACCCGACCATGGAGCATTGTCCAGCAAGAATTCTCTAGCACGAAACTTCATAAACCCCTTTTGACATGTTTGATCAGTCACAGCACCTTCTCCATACACTGCACAAATATTTTTTTTCCTTGTGTTTCAGTTGCATTTTTACCTTTCTTGAAATAATACAGCATTGTATGCTAAAAATGTTGCGTATTTTCTTCCATCTTCAATATTACAATGGCTACACAAAAATTCACCTATTTTGATGAGTTTTTCTTGTAAATGCACGCTGATATGACAGCCGTCACAATGCAGTCTAACATAATTGCTTCAAATGGAGTTAAAGACCACAAAGCGCTACTAGAGCCATTTTATGGAAAAACCCAAATGAACTTTCTGGCCAACACAATATTTTGTCTGTAAGTCTGACCCTCTTATGTAGCTTGGTTTCTGCTTGTTTGTCAAGCCTGCTTCTCTAGTCTTGCAGCTGATTGTCTGAGCTCTCTGATATCCTTCTAGTGAATTTCTTCTCTGCTTAAGTTAACCAGAGTCTGTATTATTTGCAGTCAAGAACTCTTATTGGTATTCCTAGTTGAGTGGATAACTTCAAGAATGAATGTTAAAGCCCAAGGTAACTACGTACAGTAGAAAAGCAGGAAGCCTAAAAATGTAGAGCAGCAGTCTTACTAGAAATATCATAACCTATTTCCTAATTTGTCAAAACATGTCTTATAAATTACCTGTCTCCAACCGCCTCGGCCAGGTCTTAGTAAATCTAGCAAGACAAAAACCAGAGACTCTTTTTGATTAGCGGGGTTTTCATATTTACTCCATTTAAAATAAATTAATGGGCAAAAACCATTTTTAAAACATCAAATAAGAGTTTTGATTAAACAAACAAAAAGAAATAATAAAATATTAGAGAAAGAGAAGGTAGCTTGTCAACAAAAGTCTGAAAGCCAATTTACTCTGCCTTGAATGCTCTTAGATGAAAGGAATGGGAATCTTCACATAAGCTGCAGACAAATATTAATTCATATGCCATAGAAATGAGTAACATTAGTATATAAATACAGTTCTAACTCTCTTCATTTCCAATATGATCCTTGCTGGTTCTGTTCTTATATTCGTTGTGGCTACAGGAAGCACCTAGTTTTTGTGTTAGGTTCTATGACTTTGAACAAGTTCTTTAAAATCTCTTGACCAAGGTTGTCTTCTATTTCTATTGGGATAGTGAAATTATCATGGGAAGATTAACAAAGAAGTGCATGTAATGCACCTGCTAAGGACCAAGAACATTTTGAGGTAACGGAGCACTACTCATATTTGTACTGTATTTGCTGTGTCTTCCTTCTGCTACTTTGCTAAGAGGTGATCAAGATGGTCTTTCTAAATACCAAGATGAATAGCCACAAATACCAATATCCTCCTATCTGCTATTTCCTCATCCCAATACACACACACACACACACACACACACCACACCACACCCCCCCCCCCAATTCAGGAACTCAGGTACAGCTTAGGGAAGTCAGTTTCATCCACCCATCCCACCAAAACAAGTTCTGCTTCTGCAAAGTTGCCTTATTCTGAGTTGTCTGGGTTTATTCACTCTATCGTATGTCCTCATGACATCATGTGTGTTTACTTCACTTTGCTTAGTACTAAATAATTACACGTGTAATTGCTTTGCAATCGCTGTCTGTCTTTCCCCCAGACTCGATCAGGAGGAGGATCCATGACTGCCTCTCTCATGTCTGTACACATAGCACTTAGGGTAATGCCTGGTACATGAAATACACCTCTGAATAAACAGAAAACAGCTCTTGAAACCCTATCTTTTATGTTATCTTCTGGGATTTGGGGTCTTCATATCCCTCCACTGTGGAACTGTCTCTAGTCCAAATACTAATAATGTCATAACATTTGCCCCCTATCATTCTAAGGCAGTAAACGTTCACCTTATGTGGTTAATAGACATAATTCAGGTATCAACTTGAGGTCCATAGGGATGGCCTAGGTAAGTGGACAACTCAAGCAGATTCATTTTGGCATGTATTTGTTTAAGTTTTCTTAGAAGGGAGGCAAATTGGCCACTGGAACAGGGCTTTGCTTCTCCTCTCTTGTCACTTACAGTTCAGCTCTGGCCCCAAACTGGCACACTCCAGCCAGAAAAAAAAAAAAAAAAAAAATCCTACAATTAACTGGAACTACCACTTTTATAGAGTAGTTTCGGTTCCATCAGTTTTTTCTTTGAGCATTCTCTTTAGAAGTCTCGTTGCCCCAACTCAACCAATTTACCAAATTATACCTTCTAACAATACCCGGTACTCTCCCTAGGAGGGCCCCTGGTAAACACTATTTTCTCCATCTTATTACATTTTAGAGATGTTTCAGAGCCCATTTTAGATTGATACTTCATCACATGTCCATCTGAATCATTCTTTAATTTGATCCCTGGATTTACTACACCAATTGTTCAGGGTTCATGATAAAGAATGTGTTTGTGTTAGTGGAATATGTCCAAGCCCCATCCAGAAATCTCTGTCTTGGAAAGACAAAAAAAAAAAAGACTGAATAATGAGAAAACTATACCTGTATTCCTTAAAATGTTCTTTGCAGTTCTTTTTTGGAAAATAGGGAAGGGGAAGAGAGAGGCCATTGCGTCATAAAGGTTCCACCAGGGGCAGCAGGTGGAATATATGTTTACTGCATGAAATTGGTTTATGTGACTCTAAGGGCTGACAAGGCAAATCTAAAACCCATAGAGGTGGCTGTCAGAAAGGGCAGGCTGGAAACTCAGGCAGAAGCTGAGGCTACAAGTCCAAGGCAAGATTCCTTCTTCTTCACATAAACCTCACTTCTGCTTTGAACTCCTTTCAACTGATTGCACGAAGTACACCCAGATTATTGAGGATAATCGGCTTTAACAAAGCTAACTGATTGCAGATGTTAATCACATCTATAAAATACCTTCACAGCAACACCTAGATTAGTGTTTGATTGAACAACTGGGTTAGGCCTAGCAAAATGAACACATAAAACTATCTTTTTTCCTGTTATTAAAGCAATTAGAGAAATATAGGCTGAAGAAATAAAAAGCCTAGAATTCTATCATATACAGACAAGCTATTAACACTCTGCTGTGTTTCAACGAGTGCCTTCTAATTTTGTTTTTTTCTAGCAATTTATTTATAATAGCAAGAAAAAATGGAAATAGTAAACTAAATGCTTGACCATAGGGAAATGGTTATGAGGATTGTGGTATAAGCATATGAAGCAAAATTATGCAGTCTTTAAAAGTTATAATATTGAAAGACTATACCAACCTGAAAAAAATACTTCAAGTGAAAAAAGCACAGTACAAAATTATATCCCTGCCATGACTACACCTATAACATGGTAACATGGATCAGAAGGGAACTGAAACTGTTCTGCAAAATACTATAATGGTGGCTATATGTCATACATTTGTCAAAACCCACAGAACATACAACGCCAAGAGTGAACTATGTAATGTATGAACTATGTAATATAAACTATAGACTTTGGGTGATAATGATGTGTAAATGTATGTTTATTGATAGTAATAAATGTACCATTCTGATGAGGGATGTTGATAGTGGGGGAGGTTATGCATGTATGAGAGCAGGGACTATTTAGGAATTCTCTACTTTCTGCTTAGTTTTGCTGTGAATCAAAAACTGCTCTAAAAAATAAAGTTTATTTTAAAAAATGCAGCAAACGTTAGTGCCCCTCTCCCAATATTCCCCGACATTTATCACTTTATGCCCCTTGAGCAAGCACCCAAGACTGCTGCCTGGGGACATTCTCTGTCCTCTGTAGCTCATTCTGCCTAACCAGGAGATAAAATAAAATCCCAGAGAATTAATATCTCCTGGGAGGAATCCTCAACCAATGGCTGATGGAAGTGGCTGGCCCCTCAGTCAAGATATCTGGGAGGTGGTGTTGCACCCTGGTTCCCAGAGTACCCAGTTAAACTGCAGTTGCCCACAGTGGCCACTTGCCCTAATTCACACTATACTGTTTTCCTTCCTTCTGTCTCACTTCCCACTCTCCTCGTGAGCATTTTCCTCATCTCCTAAATAAACTATCTGCCTACCTTTGTTTGATTCTGTGGCACACACTCTAACAGTCCCCAAAGGGTGAAACTTGGTTACTTGGGAAGTAAAAAAAAAAATCCTTATTCTTCTTATGTATAAAGCACAGATATACACACAGTTGTCGTCGTCGTCGTCGTCGTCGTCAGCAGCCATCCGTCTCGAGAGACGATGGTGTAGCTTCTTAAGAGTCTATCTGCACCGCCGAGAATGGCTGTGCAGTCCGACTCGGGAGTGACACGGTATCTGTCTCCTCCCGTGTTGAATCGACATCTTGCGATGACGCTGGAGTGTCCTCTCCAGTGGAGCTGAAGCTACAGAGCCTGGGCAGGGTGATATGGAGGGTCTGCTGTTGCCCATGCAGCAGACCCCCCCTCTCTTCGCAGCTGAAGGATCCAAGGGAAAGACGGAGTCAATACAGCTTGGCTTCAGGTGCGCCGCAGGAGTTGCCGGTGATGACTACAACGTCAAACCGCCTTAGGGACTCCGGCTCCGGATTTTCTGTCGGGGTTTACTCCCTTAGCCTTCCCCTGAAGAGGTATGCCGCAAGGCAGCGGAGGTTTTTTGGAGTCAGAGTTTTCCTTCTCTGATATACACACAGTACACTAACACATTTACAGCCTATCTATGTATTAAAAATCCAGGGGGGTAGATGATTAAGAAAAAATGTCTAAAAAGTTTCCTTAGGGGGATAATTTTCAAAAAAAAGGTTGAGAAACACTATGAACAGGGGGACACACAAACTAAGACAAGTAAAAATGAAAACATTTCATTTGTTATAATGACTACTCAAATATGAATTCTGACATCTAATTGTTTTAACCTCAGTTAGTTATGTTATCTGTACAATAATAAAATATTAATTTAAAAAACAGAAAGACAGACATGAGCCTGGCCTACAAGGGACTTCTGACCCAGAGGCAAACACCCATCGTTGACCTGACTAGGGTAATCTGCCAATCTCAGTCTCACCATTGCTACTTATACCCCTAGCTACCTTCCCACTCCCCCCCAACCACTGCCACCCCAATTATTTCATTTCTCTTCCCTTCCCTGACAGTCTGAGTAGAATCGCTTTGGATTTAGAGCTAGAATCAGCAAGAAAAAAGCATGCAAAGAAGCCCCATCCTTATGAGAGTGAGTTAACTGAAAAGAGGCCAGGCATTCTGGGGAATGAAGAGGGTGAGGATGAAAGAAGTGATTAGGAGGCCCTTCCTAGCATGTGAGGAGGGCAGAGGCCCTGGCCATGCACGGGCTAGGGGAGAACATCCGGGACTTTCATAACAAGCACAGGAGATTAAAGTAGCCACTGGAGCAGCTCCAAGGTCAGGGAATGTTTAGACTGGACTCCAGAGGGTAATGGCTGGCTATGGGAGTGCTCAGAGTGTCATGCATAGAAATTATTCTAGCTGCAGAAAGCTGAATACGGCAAGGACAAGGAGGAGGTTGAGGAGCCAGTAAGATGGTTAGAAACAGCCATGGGTTTTGGCAGGCCAAACAAAGAGATCAAATAGGTTCTGCATCATTGCCCACCAACACAAAGCCCTAAATTCTTGAAACTGACCCAAGAAAGATTTTCTTTTATAATATTTATACAAATGCTAGTCAAAGCGCTTTGTTATCATATCTCATTTTAAAATAAAGCAAAAGATTGGTGAACACCATTGTTCTAACTCAGGTCAGACTGGGCTCCAGGACCCAGTGAAGTCCATGGAGGGCAGGGCTGCCCGAGGGAGGAGGGAGCTGCAGACAGAATTGGTGAGACCCAGGAGCTGTTTGCACAAAAGCAGATATCCACACATCTGAATGGTTTAGGTAGTAGCCAATGAGACAGATGCTCAAAGTTCCTTTCTTACCCCTCTGATTCAGTGAGCTTTATTATCTTATTTAAGACACTTTCTCCTTGTAAACTAGCCCGTGGAGAAGCCTGTAAAAGATTTTGTGGCGCACAAGGTAAAATTCCATTCCTGTTCAAAGTGCCCCATTTGTGAAGAGTGAGTCACAATGATTTCCGGCTTGTCCAGCAAACACTTTTGGATGCCAAACATCTTTCTGCAAAGATGGAACTGAGGAGCTCAACTGAAGATACAGTTTGAATAATAAAAATACATATCATTTATTGAGAGCTTACTAAGGGCCTTTTTACATGAATCATGTTGTTTTATTCTCACAGCCACCCTTTGAGGTTATCGGTGCCTATTTTGCAGTTGGGAAAACTGATGCTCCAAGAAGTCAAATAATTTGCCACAAGATCACATAGTTACTAGATGAAGTAGTTAGCTGAACTCAATGAGAAAGAACAATAGTTTTGTTGTTGTTTATGTTTTATTGATTATGCTGTTACAGTTGTCCCAATTTATTTTCCCTCTGCTCCCCTCCACCCAGTGAACACCCCTTTAGGTGTCCCCGCCCCTTTAGTCCATGCCCATTGGTTGTGCATATAGTTCTTCTCAACATCTTCCTGTCCACTCCCTCCTACTATGCTTCTTAATTCCTGCACCATGTTTCCCATACCTATAATTCTTTTTCCACTCTCATTGCCTACTTAGTTTGCCTTTGTTTTGATTCCCTAGCTTCTGTTGTTGGTTGTTGTGATATAGTTTTCATTTTAATGTTCATAGTTTTGATCCTCCTTCTCCTAAACAAATCCCTTTAACATCTCATATAACTGGTTTGGATCTGATGAACTCCTTCAGTTTTACTTTGTCCTGGAAGCACTTTCTCTGCCCTTCTATTCTGAATGACAGCTTCATTGGATAGAGTAGTTTTGGTTGTAGGTTTCTGCTTTTTATTACTTTGAATATTTCTTGCCAGTCCCTTCTTGCCTGCAGAGTCTCCTTGAGAAATCAGCTAATAGTCTAATTGGGATCCCTTTGTACATAATTCTCTTCTCTCTTGCTGCTTTTAAGAGTCTCTCTTTATCCTTAATTTTTGACATTTTGTTTATAATGTGTCTTGGTGTGGTTCTCCCTGGGTCCAGTTTTTTTGGAACTCTGTGCTTCCTGGATCTATTTCCTTCCCCAAGTTAGGGAAGTTCTGCTTCATTATCTTTTCACATAATTTTTCAATTTCTAGTTATTTTTCTTCACCTTCTGGCAACCATATAATTCGGATGTTGGCTTGCTTATAGCTGACCCAGAGGTTTCTAAGCCTCTCCTCATTTTCCTCACTTTTTGTTTCCTCTTTCTGCACTGGTCGACTGTTTGTTCCATCCCTATGTTTCGATTTGTTGATTTGATCCCTGGTTTTCCTTCCCTCACCTCTTGTTTTGTATGTCTTTTTGTTCATTTCAGCAGAACTAGCCTTCATTCCTTCCCCATCTTGATTAAGATCCGCTGTTAGTTCTGTAAGCTGTTTTATAACTATAGCTCTGAACTGAGCCTCAGAAAGATTATCTATCTGCTGGGCCGATAAATGATGTATTTGCTGTCTGGTCAACTGAGTGATTGGGATCTCTATCATGATCCCTGCCATCCTGATAAGTTTGTTTATCTTTCTTCCTGGTCGGGGCTGTCACACCTCCTATGCTATCAGGGGCAGAGCCCCATGCACTCATCACTACCGGGAGACCCTTCTCACCACACTGTAGGGTTTTGTGTGGGGGTGGGAGTCCAAGATGGAGTCCTGCCATTCACTCTCCGCTGAGGGACCAAGAGCCTCCTCCTCTGTCCCCATGCCCTCTGGGCCTCACAGTCTGAGGCAATGGGGGTCTGCCTTCTCCGGCATTGGAATCGAGAGCTGATGGGTTTGGTCTGCAGCTAGGGGTGCTCCCAAGTGCTTCTCGCCTCCCCTTAAATACGAGTGTCTTTGCTTACCACAGTCCCACCACCTGTTGCTGCAGCTGCTGCCACCAGCACAGCTTGACCTCTCCACTTCGGCTTCACCCCTCCTACCCGTCCAGACGAGCACCACTTCTTTATAACTTCATGTGCTGGACTTCCATGTAGCTTTATTTTCTGGAACTTCTGGTTATTTCTGGTCTTGTGGTAGTTGTAGTCCTTCTTAGTTGTGGAGGGAGACGGAGCGTGTCAGTCTAGACCTCCATCTTGGCCAGAAGTCAAGAACAATAGTTTTATTTCAGCAGTGAGAAGGTATTTGATGATAGAGATTTTCAAGCAGGCACTTGAGATGGGGGAGTTCAGAAGATGAACATATGGGATTGAACCACTTCATATATTTAGCGGTGGTCCTCAAAAGTATCCTTTAGCTTAGCGAAAGGCCTCATAAGTACCTGAATTCCCCTCAGAGAGTACCAGGTACTTGATAAAAGTAAGTATAACTCTGTGGCACTGCAGTATAGTGAAAAACATCCTCAGGGGCCCTTCAAATGTGTGATATACAAAGGATTATAGTGCCATAAAGGAAAATTCCTCTTCTTGCCAAAGACTTTTCAATGTATTCATACTTGGTTCCAAATCTCAAAAGTCTCATCCACTCCTGCAACTTCAGGTACCTTGGTAGCTTCAAACCCTTTTTCTCTCCTTGTTTCCAAGATGGCTGCCATCTAGTCCTTGCCTCCCTCTGGGCTCATGTCAGCCCCTATCAAGTGGGAGTCTATTCTTCACTCCTCTTAACTATATGTGGGTCCTCAGGATTTGTTCAACTAGTAGGAAGTAGCAGAAGAGATGTTCTTTGACTTTCAAGTCAGGTCAAATGAAACCTTGCTGCTTCCATCAGTGTCTCTTGGGTTAATTGCTCTTGAAAGTGAGTTGCTTTGTAATGACTTGGATTATCCGAGACTACCATTCTGTGAGAAGCCCTCCATACATGTTGGGAGGCCCTGGAAGAAAGAAAGACACTGAGGAACAACCAGGCCCCCTAAGTGTGGGTTAGACAGCCATCTTGGAAATGGACCAACCCTCCAATCCCATTCACCACTGCTGTCACCATGTGGTTCAAAGCCAAATCATGCAGTTGAGCCCTTCTCAAATTGTTGACCCACAAAATGATGGGGCAAAATAAAATTGTTGTTTGAAGCCATTCTGTTTCGGAATAGCTTTTATGTAACAAATAGTTAAACTGAAACCAGCATTTAACCATTCTCAATTCTCTCTTCGCTTAAGAAAAAACAATAACAGAATAAAACACTACATCCTTCTCTAGCTACTACCCAATCTCTTTCCTCTTGTTGATAACTAAGCTTCCTGAAGGGGTGTTCAGCAGATTTCTCTATTTTCTCACCTCCCACTCAGTCCTCCTCCCATTTCAGCAAAGCTTCTATCCCCTTCTGAAATTGCAAACAATCCTAACAGCTGTGTTATTGCTAACACTCTTTTGTCTATCTTACTTGGCTCCCCTTCAATTTCTTCCATTTGTCTACCTCCCTTTGGAAACACCCCCAGCCCCTGGGCTTCTTCACCAATTCTCCTTCTCAGTCTCCTTTATCTGCTGGCATCTTCAAGGAGGTAGTTTCCCTAGGATTCTGCCTTCAGGGCTCTTCTCATGTTTCACACTCTCCCTGATTGTCAGATGTGCCTTACAGATGATATTGTGTTTATTAAATCCACCAGAGGGAATCAGAAGGCCAGAGTTAAATTAAATTTCAGTATTTAAAAAACAGGGATATCACAACAGCCAAGAGGCGGAAGCAACCCAAATGTCTACCAATGGATGGATGGATAAACACAATGTGATATATGTATACATACAATGGAGAATTATTCAGCTTTAAAAAGGAAGGAAATCCTGTCACATGTTACAGCAGGGTGAACATTGAAGTGAAATAAGTCAGTCACAAAAAAACAAATGGTATATAATTCTACTTATGTGTGGTATCTAAAGAAGTTAAAGTCATAGAAACAAAAAGTAGAATAGTGCACTAGGAAGAAGTGCTATTGGAGAGTTATCATTTAATGAGTATAGAATTTCAGTTTTGCAAGATGAAAAAGTTCTGGAGATTTGTTTCACAACAATGTGAACTTACTCAACACTATAGAATTGTACACTTGAAAATGGTTAAGATGGCAAATTTTATGTTATGTTTTTTACCACAATAAAAATACTAAAAAAAAAAAAAAAAAAAAAGAAAAATAGCCCTGTAAGAGAGTAACCAGTTGTATACCAATATTTTTAATAGTTTTTATTTTTTAATTGTCAATAAATATCTAGATCTTCAAAAACAGAGATAAAATTATGTCCCACTAAGAGATAGTCCTAAACCTTGAATGAAGCAGCATCTCATGTAAGCCCAGCATTTCCTCATTTGAAAAGGAACATCCTTGTTCCCAGACTTCATGGGGTTCATAGAATTACAAAGCCAGAGAAACTTAAAGATGGTGTAGTTTTACTCTATTGTGTCTCAGAAAGTCGATGTAGTTGCAGAGCCCAAATGCTAGACCCTGTGGCTGAGGAAGGCTGAGTCCTACTGATTTTCTTCCCATTTATCCACTAGCTCTCCCTTTTTTTGTCTGTACCATGTTATCTTTGCTGAAGGGATGGGTAGTGGAGGAAAGGAAGAAATAGAAGAGGAAAGACCACTGAAAACAATGGAAGTCAAGTGTTAATGCTTCTAGAGGGAAGTTTCTTTCAAAAATATAATCAGTTACCTTCTGAAAGAATAATAGAATATTGTATAGGTGTGAAATATTCACACCCAACTGACATCCTCTGGCACTAAGTTCATGGGATCATTGTTTTGGGTTTTTATTTTTAAGAGCAGGAAAATATGATAAAGGAGCATGTTTCTGAACATCTCTATCAGGTTTTGTGTGTGTGTGTGTGTGTGTGTGTGTGTGTGTGTGTGAATGACTTTCAAAGATGACCAGACACTCAAAAGATCCAAAATGGTTCTTACTAGAACCTTCCCATGTCAGTATCCTGAGACCTAGGTACTTAACAGAGCAAAGCAAAATGCAATGAATAAACAAAGAGTTAAGAGCATTACAAACAAAGCGGAAAACATTTATTGGAAAGGCTTTCTAACAAACAGTAGCAGAGTGCTGTAGGAAGCTATGGAATTTTACCCCAAAAGTTTCAGGACTCCCGATTTGGACCCATTATTTTTTAAGTATCATGGGATTAAATCACGTTGATGAAGACATGGTTTGTGATGGTCATAGACTAATTATTTCAAAATGTTAGCAGCTGTCCAGAAGATATGTTGCAAATAACTAAAATGGTAGCAAAGTCAAGAACATGATCTAGGGAAGTGAATGGTTAGCTCTAGTTGTCTCTACCTATAAAAGCTACAAGATTGCTACTCATCTCTTCCCTGACCCTTTCTTGTCTTAAATTGACTATATTTCTTGTTCAACCACATAGGTTTTCTCTGCCCTGCAAACAAGTAGAGGCCTAGATTTGTATAATATGTTTCGGTCTGGCTTGCTGAAAGGCAGAAGACAATGTACATAGATTTTCCTGCCAACTTGGAGCTCATATTTCCGTTCTCATTTTTCTCTATTAGGTTAGGAATGAATCATCTGTTCTTAATTAAAGGAGAGAAGGGTTCTTCGCCAACACATTCGTGTCGCTATCCCAAATCTGAAAGTGTTCCCAGACATAAAGTTTGTGAATTCTAAGACATCTGAGCTGTTCTCCCACCCACCTAGCCAAGCCTCCTTTCTCTGCCTCCCTTTTAGGAACCCTGTCTCGTGGTACTGGGCTGGCCAAAAAGTCTGTGTGGCTTTTTCCGTAAAATAAAAGGCACATTTTTCATTATCACCAATAACTTTATTGATTTGGATATTTTGAGTATGTTGGCTAATCTCCCACATGGAGTCTATTAATTTTCTATTTGATCGCTATCAGCTTAAACTAGTCTACTCGACTGTGGAGCATTGTCCGGTGAGAAGTCTCCAGCACGAAATTTTGCAAACCACTTTTGACACATTTGATCAATCACAGGACCTTCTCCATATACTGTACAAATCATTTTTTGTGTTTCAGTTGTGTTTTTACCTTTCTTGAAATAATAAAGCATATTATGCTGAAAATTTTCATTGTTTTTATCCATCCTCAGAACTGAAATGGCTACACAAAAACTCACCAATTTTGTGCTGGTTTCGGCAGCACATATACTAAAACTTCACCAATTTTGATAATATTTTTTAAATGCACACTGATATGATGACTCCGAATACAATCTAACAAAATTGTTTCAAATGAAGTTAAAGACAACTAAGCACTACTAGAGCTATCTTATGGAAAAAAAACAAATGAACTTTTTGGCTAACCTAATACATGCATGTCAGAAAAAAGTCTGGAAGTGGTGATTGCCATCACCAAAGTATCTCATTTTTTTCCTCAAATTTTGGAGAAAAAAATACCTAAAAGACTTCACATTGATTTGTCTCTTTTCATATGATTATAAATTGGAATACAATTTTGCACTCAATATTTCTCAAAGATTATGTATTACCAATACTCATTGAGCTTCTGTTATGTTTCAGGTACTAAGCATTCCATATACATTTTCTAATTAATCCTCACATTTAAAAAAGGTTTTTTAAATTTTTTTATTGAATTTATTGTGGTGACATTGGTTAATAAAATTATATAAGATTCAGGTGTACAATTCTTTAATTCATCATCTATATATAGTACTGTGTGTTCAGCATCCCAAGTCAAGTCTCCTTCCACCATATATCCCCACTACACCCTCTTCTACCTCCCCTCTGGCAATCACCGTTCTATTATTTGTGTCTACAAGTTTTGTTTTGTTTTTGCTTAATTCCTTCACCTTTTTCACCCAACCCCCCAACCCACCCCCTGAGAGATGTCAGTCTGTTCTCTATCTATGAATCTGTTCCTATTTTGTTAGTTTATTTTGTTCATTAGATTCCACATGTGAGTGAAATTATATGGTACTTGCCTTTCTCTGATCAGATTATTTCACTTAGCATATTGCTCTCCAGGTCCATCCATGCTGTTGCAAAGGGTAAGATTTCCTTCTTTTTTATGACTGAGTAGTATTCCATTGTATAAATGCATCACAGCTTAAAAAAAAAAAGATTTACAGGTGAGGAAACCAAAGCAAAATAGTCCAAGGAATTTGTCCTAATCCACACAATAAGCAAAGGGTGGAGCCAGGGATCAAAATTATATCTGTCTGCTGCTGAAGCCCATACTTCTGCTACACAGAATATTTTTGTACAGATTATAAACAAAAATTATACACACATAATGAATATGAATGTAGAAATTTTCTTAGACTTTAGCCAGTATCTCATCTGACTGACACTGACAGATACAGACTCTGACATGTATCTTAATTTTTTAAAAAACATCTCTCTCAATGGAATCAAGTCACCATTTCCTTCAATCTTTTGCATTTAATTCTACTCATGTGTCATATAACCCCCTGTGATGGTAAATGGCATGTGCCAACTTGGCTAGGCCACAGTGTCAGTTCAAACATTATTCTGGATGTTTCTGTGAGGGTTTTTGGGATTGTAGTAACATTTAAATTGGTGCTCTTTGAGTAAAGAAGATTGTCCTCTATCATGTGGGTAGGTCCCCTCCATTCAGATGAAGGCCTGAATAAAACACAAGACTGACTTTCTCCAAGAAAGAAGGAATTCTGCCAGCAGATGGCCTTCAGACATGAACTCCAGACTTCAGATTTGTAGCTTTCATAAGTGCATGAACTAAATTTTTAAAAAATCTCTCTCTCTCTCTCTCTCTCTCTCTCTCTCTCTCACACACACACACACCTAATTCTCTGCAGAACCCTGTCTAATATACTCCCATATACTATGAGTTATAAAACATATCTAAGAAAAACCTAGGCCAATAAAAGAAATATTCTTAATATTAGAAATCCTCAAAACCAATGGTTTGGAACTTATTAAAAATACAAAGCCTGGGCCTCACCTAAGACTTTCTGAATTAGACTCTCCAGGAATCAAACCTGAGCATATATATTTTTATTAAGCTCCATACTGACTATGACACCAATGGTTAATTAAAATAGAACTGTATTATAAGAAACTAAATATGGATAGTATTAGTCAGTTTAGGTCAGTTTGTGCTGTGGTAACAAACAACCCAGAAATGTGACCAATACCAGTCGTTGAGAAGGTGTTCTGTTCATGATACTTGTCCTTCACTCTGTGTATTAGAATTTGGTAGGTAACAGATGACATACTCAATTAATTAAGGAGAGGTTAATAAAAGGACTATTTACAAAGATGAGGGTAAGGTTGAGAGAAGTCAGCAAAAGATGGTGCAGTACCCCAGGGCCAGGTACAGCAACTACCAGAACCCAATGAGAGTAGGTGCCACCCAACAGGAGCTGGAGATCTTTGGTAGAGGAGTGCAGTCAGCCCATAGAGACCTGGAAAGGAGGGAGCGAGAGAATAAATATCTCAATGTCACCCTCCTTCTGCCCTCTGATCTCTGGCCAGTATCTCTCATTAGCTGAACCTAACCAGAAGGCAAAGGACAAAGGGATCTGTTGCTACAATCCATAAAGGATAGCCCTCCAGGGCACAGAGCACCATGGACAGAGTACTCTGTAGGGGCAAATACAAAATATCTTGTATACTCTGGAACCCAGGCTGGTACCACCTGGAACGTTGCCAGTCAGCATGGAAGAAGGAAAGACAAGAAGGCAAACATAAACCGGCTTCTAAAGCTTCTGCCCAGAAGTGATGTGGCCACTTAGGCTTACGTTTCATTGATCTATGTAAATCGCATTGCAAAACCTCACTTCAAAGAATGGAGGGTTATAATTCATCTCCTGAGAAAGAAATTGAATATTGGGGGTAGTAAACGATCCACAATGCCATGGAGGCAAAGTGGATGTCTGGGAGACAGGGGAGAGGAAGACTTATTTTTTACTATATATCTTTTCTTCCCTTTTTAATTTAATGACCCACAAATACATTACCTACTATATATAATAGTAAAAATGTTAAAATAAAATTACTTTTTAAAAAGAGTTAATTTATTATTTTTTTCAGAGAGAGGAAAAGAGAGGGAGAGAAACATAAGTGAGCAAGAAAAACATTGATTGGTTGCCTCCCCCCCAAGCTGGGGACCTGACCCACAGCCTAGGCATGTACCCTGACTGGGAAGCAAACCAGTGATCTTTCGGTCACCAGCCAGACTGAGCCACAACCAGCCAAGGCCAATAAAATTACTTGAATATACAGATCACTATAGTCAACATTACTCTTCTTTAGACTATCCAGCATCTGAACCACTCACCTCATGAAGAAGAGTTTACCTCCCCCTATGGAAACTGAATATTCCAGCTAGTCACATTTCATGCCTCCTTTGCTGCTAGGACATTGGTATATCACCAAGGTTCTGCCAGTAAGGTGCAGTTGCCCCAGACACTAAACTGAAAACTAGAGATACAAAGAGGAGACTGAACAAAAACCTTTCTGGCAATGGGTAGTGGCGGAAATGGCAGCTACAGCCAATTTCCAGAATCAGCAGAGAAAGTAGAAACATTCAGATCTAATTCTGATGATTCTGGGAATGCCATCAGCAATGTCTACCACCCCACAGCAGGAGGAGGACAAGTTTCATGACATGATTGTCAGCATCATTTCTAAACCTGATTCCTACACCTTTTGGAAAGTTTGAGAACTCTCCAATATCCTTTTGTTAAATTCCATTCTCTGCTTAAATTAGTCAGAGTTTGGTATCTGTTGTTTGCAGCTAAGAAGCCTGACTGGTACAATGCCTAGATTTTGGCTTATTATTGCTAGAAAGAATAATTATAAGATCTAGATGGAGCACTCTTCAACTTTCAATTTAGAAAAAAAAAAAAAAAGAAAGGGATTGAAACACTAAATAGCAGCATAACCTTCTGTTAGCAATTCCTCATGTATAAAGCTTTTCTGAGCTGGCTGCTTGTCATTGCCCTGAAGAGGTTCAAGGTCAACATGGGGCTTAAACTATTTAAAGTGCCTGAAAATTAAAGTGAACTTAACAACAATTTAGATTTTAGGATTTTCTTAGGGTTTTATTTTAATTAGATAAAAACATTGTGAAACTGAAGCTACCAAGTAAAATAGAGTAAAAACTGAATTGGAAGTCCAGAGACTCAGGTTCTATATCTGACAGAGATTACAATGTCTCAGTTTTCTCATATTAATCAAATGCTTCTAAATTGCTAAAACCCTGAGTGAATTCTGTTCCAAATTGGTCAAAGCAACTTGAAACAGCACCAGCCAGTTAGACTCTAACTGAATTACCCTGTATTTAACTTCTTTGTACTTAAGACTTTTTAACCAAAATGCAGTGTAGAGGTGGTGCTGTACAACCAGGAAATGAGGTCATCTGTTGTCTTCTGTTTACTTTGGCCAGTAAATTTAACTATAAATCACAAGTTTTCTGCTACTACTTTACATTTTCTTAAGGTCAAGAACCAAGACTCTAGTGACCAGAACTGCGTAAGAAACAATGCATCAACCAAGAAGACCTGCTGATTATGTTCGTTTTATGTCTGTTTTATTCACAATAGCAAAACTTGGAAGCAGATGTTCCTCAGTAGGTGGATGAATAAACTGTGGTACATCCAGACAATGAAATATTATTTAGCATTAAAGAGAAGTGAGCTGTCAAGCCATGAAAGAATATGGAAGAACTCTAAATGTATATTAGTAAGTGGAAGAAGCCAATGTGAAAAGGTTACATACTGTATGATTTCACCCATATGTCATTCTGGAAAAGCCAAAGATACAGACAGGAAAAAGATTGACAGTTGTCAGAAAGTTTTGGAGAGGAATGATTAGAAGAAGCATAGAAGATTTTTAGGCATAAGTATCTTTGTGTGATACAATAATGATGAATATATGTAATTATACATTTGTCCAAACCCATAGAATGTACAATATCATGAACTCTAATGTAAACTATGGGCTTTGGGTGATGATGTGTCAATGTGGGTGCATCATTTTTAACAAATGTACCCCTTTGGTGAGGGGGTGTTGATAATAGTGGAGGCTGTGCGTGCTTGGGGACATGGGATATATTGGAAATCTCTGCATCTTCTGCTCAGTATTGCAGTGGACCTAAAACTGCTCTAAACAATAAAATCTATTAAAAACAAAAAACTGAAAAAGACAAAAAGGAAACTCATCAACCAAACAGATTAGCTGATTATGTCTATTCTCAAGCTGGTTGATATAAAGAGGCAGCTACCTACCATTCTACTTAGTAATGGGCAGACAGAGGAAAAGATGCGTTTTGAGGCTGAACAGGCACACACAAACTGTTCCTCAGTGCCAGAGGAAAAATAATACAGTGCCTGGCTTTAGTAGAAAACCTATGCTCTTATTCAATTAGTTGTATCACTCCACCCTCTGCCTTCTTTTTATTTTTTATAAAGATTTTTTAAATTTATTTTTAGAGAGATGAAAAAGGGAAAGAGAAAGAGAGGGAGATAAACATCAATGTGCAAGAGAAACAATTGGTTGCCTCTCGCACACCCCCAACTGGGGACCTGGCCCGCAACCCAGGCATGTGGCCTGACTGGGAATCAAACTGGTGACCTTTTGGTTCACTGGCTGGTGCTCAATCCACTGAGCCACACAAGCTAGGGCATTCTTATTTTTTTTAATGAAATATATAATCTCCCTATTAGAAATCTTGGAAGAAGTTCATAATTGAATTTCTTCCTAATTTAATTTCAGCGCTTTGTAGAAACCTTTTAAATTACATTCCCTCCTCCCCAATTGTACACAACTATGGAAAAGTGAAGCTCAATTCAGAGTTCCAGACAACCTCCCTTTCTTGTTGCTGACTCAGATTTCTAAAACTTAGAGTCTGTGGCCAAGCCTAGCCATGAGGAGAAATTCTAATTTGGAAAAATTTGGAGAAAACTACCTTCCTTGCCAAAGAGAGGTTCTTGTTCAATGATGAACTGGGCAAAGTTTGTCTTCCAGTTTCCAACTTCTTATTTCTTTTCCCCTGAACCATTAGATAACTCTTGTCATCTCTTCATTCATCAAGATATGTTTTTAGAAAAGGATTAGAGATATATATTTACACTTAGTTGAAAAATAATCAATACACTCTTCAACCCATTGTCATCAGGCTCCAGCACTAACCCCTAACTCGCCTTCCCCACAACATCTCTTACTGAAGCCACCAATAAGCTCCTAATTGCCAAATCCAAGGGACACTTCTCGGTCCTCCACTCACTAAACTCCTGTAGGAGAAAGACATTGAAAATTGCTATTTTCCCATCTTTTTTGCTAACAGAACTTTTTAAAATTTACCTAGACATCAGGGATGAGTATGATTAATCTAAGCCAGTCATTGCAACCGCATTCACTTTACCAGTGATTAATCTATGAGTGAGTTTCAGCCTTGGCTAGTGAGAAATAAGAGAAAATCTGATATATCTCTTGAGAAAGGTTTTCCTCCTTGAAAAAAGAACGAGGCGTGCAAAGAGAAAGCCTTACTGTCTCTACTCCCCCAGCTTTGTGCTTGTAGTGCTCTCGGTTGCTTAGCGTGTCCAGCTGTGGTGCTGGTGGAAATCTTGTTGTCACACTGAAGGTGGCAGAGCAGAGGATGGAAAGGGCTTGGGTCCTCTGTGACATTGCTGGGTCACAAAACCCCTCCAGAGGCTACCTACCTCAGACTTCTTAGTAAGTAATTTGTGATGATATGTCACTTCTGTTCTGCTGCTTACAGCCAGATGTAGCCTGATTAATACACCCTCTCTCTGTAGCATTTGATATTATAGACCACTTTTTCCTTAAAAAACTCTTTTCTCTATGACCCCAGTTAGCTCTGTTCTCATCTATGCATTCCTCTTTCTTCACATTTTCCTCAAATATAGGTGCTTCCCATAAGATTGATGTTTAAAGCTCCTCTCTACTTACTGCATGGCGGAGAGCTCCTATGGGCTCACTGCTCTAATCACTGCCGTGCTCTGACCACCTCAGATCTCTCTCCCAGGCTCTGTCTCAAGATATTTAAAATCAAACTCTATTGGGGGGATCCAAGATGGTGGCAGAGTAGTTGGAAGTTACATTCACCTCCTCCCAGGACCAAACTGGAATTACAACTCGGTTATAGAACAATCATCCTGAAAAACAAACTGAAGATGAGCTGAAAAAAAGGTCTTATAACCAAGGATTTACAGAAGAAGCCACATTGAGACTGGTAGGAAGGGTAAAGATGTGGAAAGAGCTGGCCCCTCCTCCCAGAGATGGCAGCTGAGGTTCTGGAAAGGTATCTCAGCTGTGGGATTGGGGGGGAGGGGGGTCCACCCTGAGAAGGGTGGGGTCTAAACCCCAAGCCAGGCTCCCTAGCCCAGAGTACCAAGCCAGGAAGAAGTGCCAACATAATATCTGTGAAAAACAGCAGCATTTCTGTCTGCCAGGGAGAGATGGCAGGATGCTAAAAACACAGGCACACTCTTAAAGGGCCAATGCACAAAGTTTTGTGGACAACCACTCACCCTGGGCTCCAGCAGAGAGAGGGCGGAGCAAACTAGAGTTGTGTGAGGGGAGTCTGGGGTTTATAGCTCTGGGAAGGAAGCTGAAGGGACAACTGCCAGGATCCCTGTAATGAGTCACTCTCCCGTACCACAGATGCCATCTTTTTTGGGTGGAGCACTCCTATCCACGCAGCATCAGCCTGGGGGTAAACAATAATCCCACCCTCTGGGTTCCCTTTTACCCCACCCTGTAGAGCTAACACCCTGCTGAGGAGTGCAGCCAGGAGCTCTTTTAGTGACTAAAACTAAGAGGCAGCTGGCAGGCAGAGGCAGGTGAAGGCGATCTCAGGGTGCCTTGGGACTTTGGCTGACCTGCCCCTGGGTCTAGTGCTGGTTAAAGCCAACTTTGGTGCACAGCATCCAACCCAGCAGAGGCACCACAAACTGTGGCTTGCTTGTAGCTCCAAACCCGTTGCCTCCTGACCCAGTGATTCCAGTTTTGAGAATATATCTGAAGAAACCCAAAACACTGATTCAAAAGAATATATGCACTTCTATGTTCATTGCAGCTTTGTTTACAATAGCCAAGATTTGGAAGCAGCACAAGTGTCCATGAGTAGATGAGTGGATAAAAAATCTGTGGTACATTTATGCAATGAAATACTACTTGGTCATAATAAAGAAGGAAATCGTACTCTTTACGACAGCATGGATAGACCCAGAAGGCCTCATGCTAAGTGAAATAAGCCATCCAGAGAAAGACAGATATCATATCATTCACACGTGGAATCTAATGAACGAAATGAACTAACAAGCAAATTAGAGACAGACTCAGAGAGAGCAGACTGACAGCTGTCGCCAGGGCCTGGGGGAGGGGGTGAGGGAGAGACGAAAGGATTGACTCAAAAAGAAAAAAGAGAAAAAAAAAAAACTCATGGACACATACGACAGTGTGGTGACTGCTGGGGAAAGGGGAGTGGAGGGAGGTAGACAAGGGTATAGTGGGGGTAAATGGTGATGAACAGACGTAAACACGCAATGCAGTGTGCAGATAATGTGTTATAGAATTGTGCACCTGAAACCTGTATAATTTTGTTAAGCAGTGTTATCCCAATAAATTCAATAAAAAGGAAAAAAAATCAAACTCAACCATTTTCCTTTGTAGACAAGCAAAGCCTCTCCTAGTAGTTGATGCTATAGCCTCTACCCAGTCACCCAAGACAAAAAACATAGGTGGCATTCTAATCTTTTTTCCTCACTTATCCATGCTCTCTTCTATCTTCACCACAGTAAATTATGCTCAGTTTAGCTTACCCCCTAAATATTCTGAGAATCCCTCCATCCTCTCTACTCGCTCTGCCACCTCATTAGTTTACACTTTCTCATCTCTTGCTCAAACTACTACCGCAAGGCCTCCTCGCTGACTCATTCTCTTGTCTTGCCTCTACCCAGTGCTCTGCACTGTCTCAAGGATGATTTTCTATAGGCCAAACATTACAGGACTATGCCTTCATTTAATCCTTCATTGGCTCCTTGCCATGCCACTGAAGGAGTACTCTTCTAGTTTCATATCTTCTGAATATGATCTGATGAAGGGTTCATTTTTTCCCTGCAAAGTCTAATTTCTACATTTGCTTCTATCCAGCTGGTTTGTTCTCATTTGTCTTCAGTTCAGCTATCACTTTAGTTGTGAGGAGTCTTTCTCTATCCTTACTACCCTCCTTCTCTTCTTCTATCATCCAAGAACAAGTTAGACATTCCCCCGTAGTACCTTATGATACCTCTACCATAGCATCAACCAACCAATTCTGGAATTCTTGACTGCTTTGTCCAATCTCCATGAGATTCTGAGCTCCTTGAGGATGAGGACTGTTTTGTTCATGTTTGTTACTCTGATGTAGAATATAATACTAAGAGATAGTAAACCAGTCAATGTTTAATGAAGGAAGAAATAAATGAATGAATTAAGTTCTAACTCTTAAAGCATCTGCATTTTACAATAAAAAAAATGAAACAACAAACCATTAAAGAAATTTCTAATTATCTGATGCACCATCTCAAGGTCCAGTGGGGAGGCACTTTCCTGATGCTGGTAAATCACATTACATGGACACCTATTAATCCACAATAACACCCCTGTCTTGCCTATGGGTACATTTCCTTCCAGGAAAATGTCAGAAATGTTGGATTTTTCAACAAGGTATTTAAAAATCTATAAGTTGTCCCAAATTAGTTAGAATCCTTAGTGAACATACTATAGTGTTTTTAATGTGGTCATAATTCCTTTAAGATACTTGTATAAAAAGTATAGTGTTTTTTTAAACATAGCTAAGAAATTTTATGGAAAACATCTGTGATATGTATATACAAGAGGGATGATTTCAATCATGCCATACACTCAAGATCCTGTTATAAGTAATTACCCATAATTGTTAGACTCAGTGTATACACTTTTAACATAATATAAGCAGATTCAGTTATTTTTAAAAGGTGGTCATCATTGATTATACTGGATCTTCTCCCTGTGCCTGATTCGGATCTATTCTCTACACTTTTCCTTGCTCTGTGCCCCAGTGATGCTGACCTCTGTGGATGCATTAATTCAACTCCTGAGCTCTCTGATTTCTGGTTGGGTTTGGCCAATAAGTATCACCAGCAAAATATCAGGAGGAAGAAGATACAGGGATCACTTCCACCCTGCCAGGTGACAGCCTGACAATAGCTACATTCCTCAACCAAATGCCACAGCTCCTGTGGGTGAACTTCTCCAGATTCCTATAACCTTCCCTTCCTCTTGCCTCTTAGGTCTAGAGGTCACAGGGATGGTCACGTCACCCTGCTAATGCTGGCACAGGGTCCAGGGTGGGGAGGGTGTCCCTATTCCTTGTTGGTTTCCCTCAACCCTGCCTTAACCCCTGTTGTATGATCTTCATTAAACTCCCCATTATCCAGTTTGAATACCACCTGTTTCTTGCTAAGTCCCTGGCCAATACACATGATCAGAATGTTTAGGGAGATGATCAGAAGTATAATCACCCACAGTTCTCGTCTTTGTTTTCTCAAACCACATCCACCTGTGGGCACAAAAGTGTCCCCATAATAGTAATAGAAAAATATTTTGGAGTGATAATTTTGAGAATTTTGGTTTGATGTCTCTCTGTGTGGTTCCAACATAATAATCCTCAATCACCCAGGAAGGAAGCACTCTTTTACTTCAGAAATAAGACACCTCCCCCCATTAAGCTGGATAAAAGGGCCCCCAGGGGTCAGCTACCAATCTATAACACACATTAAAATATCACTGGGCTAATAAAACATCACAGGAAATGTAACAAATCAGAAACCAATGTTACTCAGAAACCCTTTAGGAGGAATATGGTATGTGGTTGGTAGATATGTTTCCATGAGTTGTTTGAGGTGGAACGGAGGGAGGAATAAAAGAGGATCAGACACCTTCCCCCTCCTTGAACGATGCTATGGTAACAACAGGTACACGTATTTGGTGAATAGACTGGCTTCTAAGAAGAAAGGGTTGGGTTAACTTGAAGGATTATACCTAACTGAACATGTTTTCTCAGATCAGAGCTGGAGTGAAACTGTTTTGAGCAAAAGTAGGAGGTCTGAAACTTCCCTTGTTGACTCTTTTGTGGTCCTCTACACATGTTGCTAGGACTTTATCCCCTAAGGAGTTAATATCACAATATGTCGATTGATAGAGATGCCAAATTATTAACCTGCCTGGGATGCCCACATAGGTGCTTCCTGCCCTGATTCTGACAAATTCTTCCTCTCCAGCATTGACTTGAGCTTTTTGACCCTAATTTTTGACTCTAGTTGATATGATGTCTTCTTCCTCTTACCAAGATGTGTTGGCCTCTACTTGTAAATGTATGATGTGGAGGTGTGGCAAATGCACTGCACCCCTATCTGTGATAAAAGTTCACAAAATAGGGCTGTCTTAGGGCCCCAGTTTTTAACAAAGGTTTTTGTACTATAACTTCTCACTGTTGCTCTTTTCTTAACTTGAATTTTTATTGCTGCCCTCTCTTCCTAGGATTTAACCAAATATATGACACTGAATAGAGAACAAGCTTTATTAAATTTAAATCAATGTGTTCATCCTCAGTTCTTGGGAGATGACCCATTGTCCTTGAACCAGGCATCTTGATTCCTTTACATTAAGGTAAGCTATCAACCATCTTGATTCTCTCATCTTAAGGTTAATTTCTTTCCACTAAGTTGCTTGGCCTTTTTTTGCAACTAGTCTCCAACTCAATTGCCTGTCAGCTCTCCAGGATGGTATAAGCAGAAACATTATAGGCACAGATAGGTTGCAGTGCTCAACAAAATAATGAAGTTGAGAGAGCAGTATGAATGCAGGTATCTCTTGGAAGGTGACTTTTGACCAACCACTGAATTTCTGCCCATCATTAGCTAAACAAAACTTGGCTATTGGTCTTTGGTGTATGTATTGAGGCTCTAAGGCTCTGCTTCTTTGTCAAGGTTAGGAATTGGCCTTAGACAACATTGTTAATGAGAGCCTGTCAGAGCAGATGACCAGTACTCTTCTCTTTTTCCCTCTAGTCATGCCTGTAAGATGTCTTTCTGTCATACTCAAGTGCAGAAATGCTCAACCTGTGCTCCCTCTAAACAGTGGGCACTGTTAGTGGATTGAGGTATTTTACCAATAAAATTGGATTATATCAACCTTACCTAATTCACAAACATATACAAATTAATTTATAATCTTCTCTATATTTCAAGTTTTACATTCTTGGGGATTGAGGAATCAGTTGTATTTGATACAAAGTGATACCCAGATTATACCTTGGGATCTGCTTTCTGGAAAACCCAGGTTAAGATATATAACCTACACCTAGCAATGAAGCAGTCTGCATGATAGAAAGACACTGGGGTTCTGGTATAGTCTCTGCCATTTGCTGGCTGAATGCCATAAAGAGATTACTTACCCTGTACGGCTTTCAAATCTTCATCTGTGAAATGAGGATAAGAATTTTTGCTTCATAAAGTTCTGAATACTCAGTGAGAAAATACATATATAAAGCATATTAATAGCCATCACTAATAATTTTCTAAGTGTGGGCACCATATTAAGTGATTTATATTCTTTTCAATAATCCTATGGATGAAATTTTGCCCTGGCTGGTTTAGCTCAGTGGATTGAGCGTCGGCCTGCGAGCTAAGTGTCGCTGGTTCGATCTTCCAGTCAGGGTACATCAGAGAAGGAAAACTCTGACTCCAAAAAACCTCCGCTGCCTTGCGGCATACCTCTTCTGGGGAAAGGCTAGGGGAGTAAACCCCGACAGAAAATCCGGAGCCGGAGTCCCTAAGGCGGTTTGACGTTGTAGTCAACACCGGCAACTCCTGCGGCGCACCTGAAGCCAAGCTGTATCGACTCCGTCTTTCCCTTGGACTCTTCAGCTGCGAAGAGAGGGGGGGTCTGCTGCATGGGCAACAGCAGACCCTCCATATCACCCTGCCCAGGCTCTGTAGCTTCAGCTCCACTGGAGAGGACACTCCAGCGTCATCGCAAGATGTCAATTCAACACGGGAGGAGACAGATGCCGTGTCACTCCCGTGTCGGACTGCACAGCCATTCTCGGCGGTGCAGATAGACACTTAAGAAGCTACACCATCGTCTCTCGAGACGGACGGCTGCCGACGACGATGGATGAAATTTCATTGTCAACTGCATTTTACAAACTGAGGCATTAAAAGGTTAAGTTACTTGCTTAATTTAAGGATATAAAACTAGTATGGGTGGAGCCAGAATCTGAAACCAGAGACACTAACTCCAAGCCTATACCCTTTAACCATTACACATACTCTTCACCCAGTGAACACAACAGTGCCTGGCACAATATCCATTCTCTGCCTCCTCCTTCGTTCCAGAATTCTGCACTTACAGGGGCAGCAATGTACCCAGTTAAATGACTATAGCTCCCAGCCTTTCATGCAGTGAGGTGTGGTCATGTGACTAAATTCTGACCAATGTGTGTAAGTTAGTGCTTTTGGGGAGTTTCCTTACAACAGAGGGAAGCAGTCCCTTCTCTTGTTTCTCCTTCCTTCTGACTGTAATTCAGACATAAATGCTGAAGTGCAGGTGTTACTATGGGCCATGAAGTGACATAATAAGCTCGCAATAGCAGCTAGATGTTTTGGAGCTAGTACGTGAACCACAGATAGCCTATTTCAGATCTTCTTGTAGGCTGAGAGAACTACCCTTCTACTTACTTTAACCAGTGTGTGTGTGTGTGTGTGTGTGTGTGTGTGTGTGTGTATGCATGTGCATGCACACATGTTCTTTTCTTGTTGTGTATGTAGTCAAATTCAATCCTAACTGATGCAGAAGTTGACAAAATTTTTGGCTGCCTGCCTACCATTTATATTGTGAACCATAAGTCTAATACATTTTTAGTTATAGTTATTACATTTACTACTGATGAAGTGAGTACCTTGTAAAACTATAGTCCCTACCTAAGCATGACTTTGGTTGGAAGTCAGGAGGATATGTAAGCACACATATCCCAAGAATCAAAATTAGTTAATGTTGCCACACATATTGCAGAACATCTGCTGTCACATAACAACTAATTCCATCTTTTCAATCAAGGCTCGTCTCTCCCCAGGCAATATGCTACCTACTTCATATAAATATATCCCTTTTTCCATCAACACATGGTAAAGGAAAATATACATTAATCTATCAAGGTGAACACTGAAGTGTTAAACAAAACCTATATCCATAATTATTTTTAAGGCCAACAGTCTGGAAGATCATAAAGACCTAAAAATAAACACTTTAACAAAGCAACTGATATTTATTCTTGACCACTGGCTAATTTGGCAAAGGATAAAATGTTATTTTTATGATCATCTCTAATAATTGTGCCAGAAAAAATGTGTGTATATTTTCAACAAACTTCCTATTTATAATTATACCCATTTACAATATCAACAAATTTATATTTTAGCCTTATAAGTAATGCCCATGTTGTCAAAAACAAAACAAAAACATTACAACTCTTGGATAATGATCATTTTTTTAAAAGAACCATTAAAATCAGAAGTTATAAATGTCAATGCCTACTCTATTCTATTTCATATTTATACCTTTTTTCATTTCCATGTGGGTAATATAAAACATACATAACTTCTTTGGCTGGTGTGGGTCAGTGGATTGAGCGCCCGCCTGCAAATGGAAAGGTCACTGGTTTGATTCCCAATCAGGACACATGCCTGGGTTGCAGGCCAGGTCTCCAGTTGGGGGGCGTGCAAGAGACAAGTGATCTTGTATCTCTTGAACACTGATGTATCTCTCGCACACTGATGTTTTTCTCTTTTTCTTCCTCTCTTCCCCCTCTCTAAAAGTAAGTAAATAAAATCATTTTAAAAACTAAATAAAAATAAAATTATATGGCCAACTTTTAAAATAAGAGAAACAGGAGTCACCATGGACTTGAACTAAATGAATTGCTACAACTGAGCAATGCATCTAATTTGAAGTTTTTTAGTAGCTTTGACAAAAATAGAAAAATACTGGGCTATATTGTACCTTTATCTAAGAAAAGGAAGTTTCAGGTTAAGTATAAAAATTTTTAACCTGAACTCAGGGATTAATTACATGTGGTCTTTAAAGAATCTCCAACTACAATTTTATAAAATCATTAAAGTGTTCTAGAAAACTTTCATATAGTGATCCAATATAAAGCTTGAAGATATAAAATTAATCTGTAACTCAGTCATGGCATTTTATTGGAAAGAGTATGTGAAATTACATAATGATTTAATTCTGTGGTTCCACCAAAACAGATGTATGCTTACGAATGTAACATATTGCCATGAAACTTTCACTGTTGTGAATTATTAATTCCTTCTGCATCCCTTTCCTTTGTTTCTGTCCCATGCAAGAGAGCACATTTACATCTACATGAAGTAAGCAGCACAATTAAGGGGGCATATTATGGGTATAATCTTAACACTGTTTTAATTTAGAAAACTATTAATATCAAGTTACTTACAATATAAACCCCTTTCCAAAATGGTTCTTCCCTTTTCTTTTATTCCTATGATCCCTCTGAACTTATATATGGAATTGTTTAAAGAGTCTATGTTTAATTTTTAAGTGATGAACATGTACTAAATAGAATTATTTATCTATTCATGAGAATCGAAAGGTATAGACAATTTAATTTCTCAGTACACACACCCCTTGTGTTCTCTCATAAAAGGAAATAGAAAGTATTACCTCCAAGAAACTCCATACCTTCACTGTGGTCTTGCCTTAAATTTTACTTGTTCCTCTATTTACAGTAGAGATAACACATGACAACTTTGTAGAATCCTAAACTTGGATTTTGTAGGAGTTAAGACACAAACAGTAGCCCAACAATTGTTCCCCCTGTCCCAAAACTAGGAGTGGAGAGAATGACTCAGGAAAAACTACATTTTACCTACAGAGTATCACAAACTAAGAAATCCTAAATCTGTGCCTTCTCCATGATTTCTTCCTTTTGATATTTTCTCTGTGGTGTCGAATATAAATCAGCCTGACTTCAAGTTAGACTTGAAAGGATTAGAAGGGAGTAATGCCCTTTTCTTAAGTAGAAAAGTAAATGACAGAAACATGATTCCTTTTATTACATAGAGGATATATAATTTTATATATATATATATATATATATATATAATTTTGTATTTAAACATTTAATTTTTTTGGTATACAGTATATTTCATTAAATAAGGTAATTAATAATGAAGTCCTGGAATGTCATCCAGCTTACATGATTCTGAGAGTCTCCCAGGGGTCATGCAGGTGTGTGTAGTAGACACTGTGGCTGAGAAGCTACCCTAGCTCAACACAGAGAGAGAAACTGGAAGGAGAGCCAGCTAATCTCCTTTGAATTGTCTCTTTTAAATATGAGATGTTGCAAGGGAAACCTTGGAAAATGTAAAAAGGGCATTTTCTGACACTGGAAAGTGTGGAGACCCTATTTTTGACCTAAGAAAGCAGAATGAGGGAAGAAGAGCTGTCATTCAAAGATGGCCAGAAAGTCATTCTTCTTCAATGTTGGTAAAAGTTATGAGCATGTCTGGCAGTTAGGCTAATGATTTTCCAAAAGAAAAACTTTTAAATCTATCCTCCTGTCAGGTATTTGGTTGACACTGCAGAGTTCTGGGACAATATGGAAAATATAATTTTTACATGAAAAATATTAAAAATAGGGTTAACAATTGATTGCCTTGATTATGATGAAACTTTACTAGGTATTCTGGATCATGTCTAATTCTTCATAATATTTTTTCTTGATAGGTTAGGCAGGTAGATTAGAAGAAAAATTAACATCATAAATTAACCTAGCACCTAGTATCTTTCTAGCTTAGGATCAGACCAAAGGAGCTCAAGGGTTACTGATGGAAGGAGAGAGCAAATAAATGAGTAAACAATCTACTTGAGGGTGTTGTTTTCTATTTCAACTAATCGAGGAAGATTAACAATGGAGAGATTTTAGTTTGGGTGGTCTTCAGCCATGTCACTCTTTCTGGAAATTACTATTCAGCAGGTTCAGCTGCTTCTGTTTTGAAAAAATACAACCAGCCCTCAACAGAAAAAATTTTTAAAGATTTTATTTATTTATTTTTAGAGAGAAGGGAAGGGAAAGAGAAAGAGGGCAAGAAACATCAGTGTGTGAGAGAAACATGGATCGGTTGCCTCTCGTGTGCCCCCAGCCAGGGTCCTGGCCTGCAACCCAGGCATGTGCCCTAATGGGGATTTGAACCAGAGACCTTACGGTTCGAGGGTCGGCACTCAATCTACTAAGCCACACCGGCCAGGGCTACTTTAAATATATATTAGAAAAAATGAGATAAAGAACTTTGAACACAGCCCTATTTTCTACAATTTACGAATGGAGTTCAATGAAGGCAAGATTTTCACAGTGGTCCCTTGACACAGGTACAGAAGAAGCATTAATGGCTACTAACCTGGAAACAGGTTGTAGTTTGGTCCCCTGTTTATGAAGTGAGATGAATGAGAAAGTTGATCTAGACTATGAAAAAACAAACAAACAAACAAAAAACTTCCATTATTTGTGCCTTTTTTTCCCCCCTGAAATAAAAGAGAACAGAGCAAAATCATTAGTGGAATTGATACCATAGCCTCTTTGTTCCTCACACAAGGTACTAGACTGAACAAGACTTGACCCCACAATTTGAGAAGGCATGAGTGCTTCTGAGAGCTGTCCAACAGACTACTAGTCTATAATTTGCAAGATAAGCGGTTCTCCTTTCCCATCAAAGAGACCGGTAAAGCCCCCAGTTATATAAAGAACCTTAGCCCAAGGCTTTGTGTTTTAAATGAGCCCATCTTCTAGATTTCAGCAACCAGAGGCGCAGAACATTAGCAAACAGTGCTGACAAAGAACAAGTCACATAGACACCTATTCTTCAGGTCTTACTGGTTTTATGGACTAACATTAAGTCTCCTCTTTTCCACTTCGCTACAGTGCTCTCTTGTTTCAAGAGACATTCTTAGATTATGCCTGATGTTCAGGCCCAGTTATTAACAGCACTCATTTTCACTCTCAGAATGGTCCCAGTTGGAACAGGAAATGATATGGATGCTTCTGTGTCTTATCAATGAAGTATGGAAGTCGCTCTTCCATCCATAAACACTGAAATTGGCCTCTATGCTGGCCATCCTAGATCTGAAAATGCCTTCGGTACTACAGTGAATCAACTAAAAAAAAAAACACTTGGGACAGTATACGTTAACTCTCTGTGTGACTATGAGTAAGCAGGTCATTTAAATTTCCTGGACATCAATTTCCTCATGGAAAATGAGGACATTAAAGTAAATGATCTTTTTAGCAATAAATGGCATGGCTGAAAGCAACCCAATGTTGGTCCTCTACTCTTCTCTCCAATTCACCCCTATACCCTGGGCACATCAAAAGGAAGGGTCAGGTGTCCTGTCATAGACTATTCAAAGTTGCTCTTGAAGTCTAATAAACTCAACCATTAGGAAACTGCTGTGTATTCTTTATCACCATTTTAAGGTTCAAACAAACATATCCTGAGCTCCCAGAGACATTTAGACCAGCTCGATGGAGGCAAAGCCACCATGCTTTCCCTAAAGTGTCATGACTGAGAACAATGTTCTCAACCTCCTGGAAGACTCAACTCTTATTTCCGAGAAACAGAATATAGTAGACATGTGTCACCATTTATGACTCTAGCTAGAACTAGGTGCCAATCTTAACCAATTCAACTTTCCATCATTTGCAAAACATTCACTGTACTCTACCTCTTCCAAAAAGGATTTTAGTTTACTTTCATCTCCTCATTGGGATAACTTCAATCTTCTTAGTTTTCTTATTAACTCGCTTTATGATCCAATCATTTCAACTTAATTTCTAAGGGCAACTGCCAGGTCAGAGGCAAAAAATTAAATCAGTGCCTTCACAAACCAAAATCATGCACAAGATGAAGTTATGGGATGGGGTATGAAGACAGAATTAATAGAAAACAGAGATTCTCTATAGAGAAACTGTAATGGATGATAAAGACAAGAAACTGAGAAGCAAGATCTGAGATCAATAAAAAGAATATAGTTCTTATAGGGGATGGTTTGCCCTTGTACAAAATTTGTTTTTCAACTCCTTGTATCCTTTCAATCAATTCTCTTTTCATCCAAAGTCTCAGTGAGTCTCTATTCTTGAAACCAAATAATGCCTTAAAATCAAAAAGATCCTTATTCACAAAACCATTTAGCATAACTCCAGTCTAGGTGAGTATATTAGTAAGAGCCCCAACAGCAAACAAATGGCCATGCAACTTGAAGATTTACAAAGGTGTGGGGGGATTAGTAGAGCTACATAGGATGGTACAGAAACCCAAGGTTAGTAAAAAACTGCACAGCATTTACCACACCTGTACCCCAAAAATACAAAGGGAAGGAACAGTTACTGGAACTCAAGAGAGAGTCCTGTGCAGAGAAACACCTTGAGAAGAGCAGTGTCTTAGGTCAGGAAAAACAGCCATCATGAGGTGATTTCACAGGGAGTCAGCCATAGAAAATAAGTCCTAACCTCACTTCCCTACCCAGTGTACTTCTGTGGCTCCCCATTGGCTGAGCCCCACCTGAAGCCAGAGTGCAAGAAAATCTGTATGCTGTGTCCGAGGGTAGAGGAGCCTACTTTGTTCACATTTACCTGGATAAATTTCTGACTACAACTTCCTAAGAAAGCGGTACTCACAGCCTAAGGGGAGAATGCATTTTTCCCCCTGAAAGGTGAAGTACAACCCTGCCCAGTCAAAGGCAAATACACCAGACTGCCTACAGCATCCAGGAGGGCAGAGGAGGCACCTTGTGGGGGTCAGCCTGGAAGGAGAAGTCTTACTGAGAAAGGCAGCAGTGGGCAATAATAAGAAGTGGCAGCCGAGTGTGAAATCCTGCCACTGGCCAACGGCAACTGGAAACAAGGCTGAAAATAGCACAGGCAGAACCCCAGCTTCAGACAGGGACAGAAACAGTGCTTTTACTGAGAGGCCTCCTATTAAGCCATTTTAGAGAACTTGTGGAAGTGGTATTGTTATGTTATTTTTATTTCCAGCATGCATTCCCAAAGGAACCCTGAGCCACAATGCCCTTCAGTGTCTGCGGAAAACCAGACTATTCTGGGAGGGCTGAGAAAGCTATGTGAAGGGACACAGGCAAATGACAGTTTACAAGGAACAGGTCCAGGACAAATCTGCATGTGAAGCATGTAGAAAGAATGCTGTCTCCTCTCAACACTACTTTTAAAGGTTTGGGGTTTTCTGTGTGGGGTAGGCAGCAGGGAGTAAAAGTATCTCTTTTTTAGTTTTTATCACCAGATCTTTGTAAAATAGATTATCATGTTCTCAGTTCTCATATTGATTCTAGGAAACCCAGTTCAGCTGCCTAATAAATGAATGCCCTAAGGAATATATGCATTTTTTTCACTATCTCTATCAGCCTCTCACAACTGCTCCTTTAAAATTATGAATAATTCCGTTAAATAATGATATTTGTGCTATTCTCTTCACAAAAGAAGTTTTACAGGCCTCAAACATGATTACTGATCCCAGAGCATAATTCTGAATCAATATAGTTCAATAAACTGGTACTGAGTTTCTCCTGTGTGCTGGACACTCAGAATACTAAGATGAGTTTTAAATGGCTGGTCTTCAAGGAAATAGACACATAAACAAAGGGTTATAGTCGTCGTCGGCAGCCGTCCGTCTCGAGAGACGATGGTGTAGCTTCTTAAGAGTCTATCTGCACCGCCGAGAATGGCTGTGCAGTCCGACTTGGGAGTGACACGGTATCTGTCTCCTCCCGTGTTGAATCGACATCTTGCGATGACGCTGGAGTGTCCTCTCCAGTGAAGCTGAAGCTACAGAGCCTGGGCAGGGTGATATGGAGGGTCTGCTGTTGCCCATGCAGCAGACCCCCCCTCTCTTCGCAGCTGAAGGGTCCAAGGGAAAGACGGAGTCAATACAGCTTGGCTTCAGGTGCGCCGCAGGAGTTGCGGGTGTTGACTACAACGTCAAACCGCCTTAGGGACTCCGGCTCCGGATTTTCTGTCGGGGTTTACTCCCTTAGCCTTTCCCCTGAAGAGGTATGCCGCAAGGCAGCGGAGGTTTTTTGGAGTCAGAGTTTTCCTTCTCTGATGTGCCCTGACTGGAAGATCGAACCAGCGACACTTAGCTCGCAGGCCGACGCTCAATCCACTGAGCCAAACCAGCCAGGGTCAAAGGGTTATAGTATAATATAAGTAAAATAAGACTTCACATTTTGTTAAAAGTAAGGTCAGTGCATAAGAGAAAGAATGATCAAATTTTTTGTGAGCAAAAAGGTCTTCCTGGAGTAAATGGTATGTGAACTGGGCTTTAAAAGATAAATAGGAGTGAGGAGGTGGTGGCTAAGTGTGGAAGGGCATTCCAAGCCAAGGGAAGAGTATGTGCAAAGAGGCTTGGACCAGCAAGTTGTGTCTTAGGGACTAGAAGTGAGTTGGCACTGCTGGAGAGGAAGGTGTAAGAAACAAGAACATAGTGACTCTCAAACCAGTAGAAAGTCATTAGTAACAAAGGGCAAATGTAATTAAAGGGTCTCAAGGGCCAATGTAATTAGAGGATCTCTGAGAGGGGAGTTGACAGCATTAGCATATTCGCAAATCACAATAGGGGCATTTAGATGATCGGGTTAGATTGTAACTCCAGAGTAACCAGTAATGGAGAAACGAGAAAGAAGGAAAGGGGTGGGGGAAGCTAATCATGTTAGGGTGGGAAAGCTAACCAATTTCACTTTAGAGTGGCAATTTCACTTTAGGGTGGGGCACTTTACTATAAAACCAGCTTTCTTTGTCTGTTTTGCGCGAACATTCTCCTGGCTGAGGGTGCTCCCGGCTCTGCAGACTCGTGAATAAACGCCTCACTTTACTACTCAAGTCCTGTGTCCCAGTTTTTATTGTGAGTGTTTCTCACAAAGGCAGACACCAGGTGACGCCAGGCAGGCAGCAAAGTGTGATCAGCAGGGGTGCATTCTAAGTAATCTACTGGTGCACAACAGTTTGAAAATCATTTTTTTTCTGCTTTTGTTTTAATAAGTAAATGAATGTCCCTATAAAAGTTTCAGCTCACTCAGTTCCATTCTGATGGGAATTCTTGAGTGGGAGGGAAAGTAACATTAACTCCGTGAAGCATCACCTGTTTCCCCCCAGGGCGTGTGTCACTCAAGTGAACACTGGAAAGGAAGTGCTGCTGCAGGCAACAGAGAGGAATCAAAGGGGTTGAAGCAGGAGTGTGAGATGGTTTCATTTGCATTTAACAAGATCCCCCTGACAGCTTTGTGGAGAGCTGTTTCTGTTGGATGGTGGGAGGCACAATGTATTCATTTCCTATGGCTGCAGTAACAAATACCACAATGGGGTGGCTTAAAACAACAGAAATTTATTTTCTGAAAGTTCTGGAGTCCAGAAGTCCAAAATCACGGTGTCAAGAGGGTGCTTTCCTTGCCTCTTCCAGCCTCCAGTGGTTGCTGGCAATGCTTGTCTTCCTTGGCTTTTGACCATATCACTTCAGTCTCTCCCTCAGGCTTCACATCACCCTCTCTTCTGTATGTTTTCCTCTTTTGTCTCTTGCAAAGGACACTTGTCATTGCATTTAGGTCCCACCTGGGGAATCCAGAATGATCTTATCTCAAAATTCATAACTTAATTATGTCTGCAAGGCCTTTTTCCAAATACGGTAACACTGACAAGTTCCAGGGATTTGGACATATCCATATCTTTTGGGAGCCATCATTCAACCCACTACACACAGGAATCACGTCTCCCAACCTGTGATAAGCAGACCAGCTGCATTAGGATTTCCTGGAATGCTGTACTCTGCCATTTGTACATTGCTGGACTAGAGATGTGAACCCAGTTAGGGGTGTCAACAACCATGAGGATGACCTTGTGGCTCCTAACAGAGTACTGGTATATCAAAAGTGCTCAATATATATTTTTGATTGAGCAGATGGGTGAATGAGCAACTCCAGCACCGGGAAGATGTGGCAACTGATTAAAAATTAGAATGGTCAAGACCAAATAGTTTTTTACAGTGGTTACTCTTCCATTTGCGTCAGCCGTAACTATAAATTCCTCCTTATACAGTCACTTATTTTTTTCTCTACATTAAGTCTAAAAGTCTTCTCCTACATGAAAATTACTTTCAAATACTTTGAAGAGAACTACTGTGTCCGCTCAGAGTCTCCTCCATGGCTAAGTGACCTCATTCCTTTAACCACAGGGCCTGTTTTAGAAACCACAGTTCTAGTTGCTCTTCTGCCATTCACTCAACAAGTATATTTCTGAGTGTCCCCTGGGTGCTCTGCACCAGGGCTGTGTATTCAGTAGGGAATACAGCAGTCATGCATTCGCCTTCCAGCTTGTCAGCATCTCTCTGAAGATATTAAAGATAGCAATTCCCAGAACTCAGAGGAGCAGATACCCCTTCCATTGCACTAGATATAAGCGTTACAGTATCTCTAAGTAAAGGGTTATTATTTTCTTTCACTCGCTTGTTTGTGATACTGGGCACAGTGTTCCTTATTGTTTGTACAATCACAGGCCGTGAATTAAGTGTGATTTTCCTTTTCATTATAAGAATGTTTTAGTCTGTTTGGGCTACTGTAACAAAATACCATAGACTGGGTGACTTAAACAGAAACGTATTTCTCATAGTTTTGGAGGCTGTGAAGTTTGAGACCAGGGTGCCAGCATGGCTCAGTTCTGCTGAGGACCCACTTCCTGCTCTACAGACAGCCGCCTTCTTGCTGTGTCCACACAGGGCAGAGACAGAGATCATCTCTCCAATGTCTGTTCTTACAATGGCGCTAGTTCCATTCCTGAGGACTCCTCCCTCATGACCTCATTACCTCCCGAAGGCCCCACCTCCAAATATCATATGGGGGATTAGGAGTTCAACATACGAATTTTGGGAGACCCAAACATCCAGTCCAGAACATTGAACATACGTAGAATTTGAAGTACGACCACCCACAACCTTTGATCCCTTACCTACAGGATATGATTACACTCTGTGCTACAACAGTGCATGAGCAGAAATGAACCTCAGCGACCCAGAAAGGTTGGATATCTTTTCAGAAAACTGTGAGAAACAGATGCTCTGTCAAGTCAGGGAGAGGAACCAGTTTCTTGGGAGCTCAGGTTCTATCTTGTGTTCTGTGAAGCACATCAGAATCCTTTACATAGTGGAACATATTTCACTATTTTTTCTCATTTTTCTGTAATTTTATGTGTTTTTCCCCCCATATTTTATAATAATGAAATAAACCTGCAACAAATCAAAAAGAGTTCAACCAAACCAATGGGGATTTCCTTTCACTGAAAATGTATGTTTAACTGATTTGTTCACTAATGAAAGTTCCTAAGCTTCAGAAATGGTATTCTCCTTTAAGGAGAAACAGATATTTTATTTAAAACTTCATATTTGTGATATTTCAATATTGGTATCCTCATCTTTTTTTTTTATTTCTCTAAATTTTTATTATTTTTTTTTTTTTGCAGTTTAATCCTCTTGTGAAAAGAATTTGAAGGTGAACAAATCAATTACACTTTTTTTAAAGCAAAAATTAATCTTCATTACAGAGAACAACAAACAAAAGATCTGTGGCACATTCTCTTTGGAAAGATCTTTTGCAAATATTTCTCCTAAAAAAAAGAAAAACTCTAATCCTCACAGATCACATGTCTCTTTCAAAGGTCTATACAGGCAGCTAAATTTTATCCACAAAAGCCCCAACATGCAGCTCCACTGCTGAAGTAGATAAAATACATGGAGTCCCCTTTATCTGTGTTGCACGGCTTCCCACCGAGAGCATCACTGCTTCTCCACCCTACATACAGAATCGCAGTGTGGACTACAGAGCTGGCACATTATTCTACAAAAAGTGAAGAAAAGTCATATTATTTTAGAGATAGACCAGTGATCCTCATATCAACTGGACAACTTATTCCTTTTTAAAACAATTTTAATAATACCAAGATTTGACTTTACTCTAAAGTTATAAGAAAGCAAAAAATATAATATAATATATATGGTAATAAATTTAAAAAAAAAAGGCAACCCTACTCAGGTATCATCCAAACGTAGTCACATTCAGGAAAAAAACTAAAACAAGATTTGGGACACACGCATATAAAAGCGCAAGCACACGCACACACACCAACATGAACAGTGTATACTTGTTATCTGAGGGGGATGTGCAGTAATTTTAACAATACATGTTGATGGCCTGAACAAAAGGCGAAGTTAATACTGCCTGTGTTAAGCATCACTTAAACATCTACTTTTAAGCAAAGCAAGTTATCTTCTTAGGTCAGCCACTTCCTCATCTTTTTTTTACTAATAAGATTGTAAGAAAATAAAACCTTGTCTACAGCATTTGGCTGCAGTTCAAAACTTTTTCATTAAAATGAAATATGTTCTGCAAATCTAATTGCAAGGGAATTAAATACACTTGCCAAATAGTCACGTGCAATACAAAATGAAGAAATAAGTTATAGGAAAAGAGTGACAGGAAATGGACAGTAGAAAAAGGTTCCAAGGAATGTCCACCAACCTCTATTATGGTCATTTTAGGGTCCATTTCGTGTTTTTAAGTGAAAATTTAAAACCTCATACCTCATTTTATGGTCTGAAATGGCACATTAATGTGACTCTTGTAGTACTTAGAGTAGTTGAAGTGAATGGAGTAAGATTGTTTGCAGTTATAAGCCATTAAGTTTGTCAATTATAGCCAATAGACCTGTAAGAGTTATAGCCAATAGGCAATGGTTATAAAGCAAGCAAGCAAGATTTAGTGAATTGTGGCTGTGGTCATATTAGGTGTGTACAGTTAAACCTGGTCAGAATGTTTTGGTTATTTTAATCTGCCCAAGTCTTCAACTTTAAATAAAAACATTCAGTCAATCAAATCACTTGACTCTATAACTGTTGCAATTCCCCAACTGCCATTGGATTATCTGTTCCCCAGTGTGCAGTTCAATGCCAGGTATATAGTAAGTGTGAATATTTGTAGAATAAATGAGCTAAATAAATTAATAAACAAAAATTCCACACCTTCTGCTTTCCTGATAGGAGTATATAGATCAATAAATACTTCTGAGTGCTGATACCAATATTCAAGGTAAAAACATTATACCTACCCAACAGAGAGCTAGTCTTCACATTATTATTATAAACATAACACTAAATGATTTGATCATAATTCTTCCCTGCTAAAGAACTAGGATGTAATTAGCACTTAGCTGAGAGATTTATAGCTTTATAAAAGACATCTACATACTTAAATTTTTCTGTTGTGTCTAAACTTCTATTTTATCTATAAATGGTTTCCCAACTAGATTATGATCCTGATTAATTGGTTAATTCAAGCATTTTAAACTAATATCAATTATTGCAAGTGATTTGGATACCTGGTGATCCTCTTTGATAGTTCCAGTCACATCCCACACATACTTCTAGTCCAAGTCAAGAAGCTGGCAGTAAAAGTATGTTTCCATATGTGTATGTGTGTGTATATACATATACATACACATGTGCATGTGTATTTTTGTGTGAAAGCATTTGTTAATTTTTTGTTTGCTTATTTTGATAACACAATGTTAATTTCTGCATTTCAGTCCTAGAGAATTTTTGTGTTCACTGTTTACATAAACAACTACATGATCATAGGAAGTCAACCTAACAATATAGAGGAGACCCTAGTGTACCTTGGAATAACATCCTTCTTAAAATTTTCTCCATGACTGCTGCCATACTCAGGGGTTCCCAGGGTATGATTAACTGTCTTAAATCAGTTCCCACCTTTGTGCAATGCACTTAAAAATACAGGAGTAAAGAAATCATGTCACAAAGACAAAAATTCTGCAGGTAAAAACTAGCATACAACTGATAAGCATTCTCTGGCTGGGGTACAGAGCTCTCAAACCTCTTAAAATAATTAAACCTTACTCTGAAAACACTATGTACCAGACGCAAACTGCCCAAACTTGTTTCTGAAGAGATCCATTTGTGTCCATGGAGTTTAATGCACGAATTCATGTTCATACAGTTTAATTCATGGGTCATGAAACTACATCAGTGCTTAGCCCACTCGTTGATCTGAAAGCCTATACTTAAAATGAAGCCTATTGTTCTATCCTGTCCATTTAAAGTTGAAAAAAGACTATTTCTGCCAATGACTATTCAAATCTCCTATCTAAAAACAGATCCCTTGCCTACCTACATACACACAAAAACTACCATAGGCTTTTCTAAATTGAATGGTTACGTCAATTGCTTTGGTCTCAGTGAGATCCACATATTGATGAAGTAGCAGGAAAATAAATTTGGGGTGTTATCTCATCTCTAGTGGAAGAAGCATAGGAATAGGAACAAATATATTTGCATTCTAATCTCAGCTGAGCCTGCAAACAGCAGTAGTGTGACTTGGTCAAAGAAGGGCACAGCTCAAAGCACTAATTAACTCCTCACAACACACTGAGGAAGGTTTAGATAGGTACTATTAGTATCCCCTTTTAGAGGCAAAGGGTTTAGATACTTTCCCAGGGTCAGGTTGTAGCTTAGAGGCAGAATCAGGATTCCCCCTTGCGTAGATTGGCTACTATACTGCTACTAAGATCATGTATGTTAAAGGACTTTAAAAAGTATAGGGAATGAGTATTCTGACATAGGAGGCAAGTTCAGTAACCATATTCATGTGTTGAATGTTGCAATGGGGGTAGATAACTAATGGTGATGGCTGTCAGTGATTATAGAGGTGATTTTGAGTAGTGGCAAGTGTTAGCTGAATAGGGTAGCTATTAAACATAGTCTTACTATGTAATTCAACAATTGCACATCTAGGTATTTACCCAACTGATTTGAGAATTTATGTTCACATAAAAACTTGCACATGAATGTTTATAGGAGCTTTATTTATAATCACCAAAAATTGGAAGCAGCCAAAATGTCCTTCAATAGGTAAATGAAGCCCTGACTGATGTGGCTCAGTGGGTTGGTTGTCATCCCGCAAAGCAAAAGGTCACATGTTCAATTCCTGGGTCAGGGTACATGCCTGGGTTGTGGGTCAGGGCCCCGAATGAGGGCTTGCGAGATGCAAACAATCAATATTTCTTTCCTTCTTTTCCCCTCTCCCCCCAAAAAACATAAAATCTTTTTAAAAATAGGTAAATTAATAGATTTTGGAACATTCACACAATGAAATATTATTCAGAGATAAAAAGAAATCATCTTATCAAGTCCCAAAAGGCATGGATGAATCTTAAATGCGTAGTACTGAAGGAGAGAAGCCAGTCTGAAAAGGCTATATATTGTTTGGTTCCAATTATATGACATTTTGGAAAATGGCAACAGCTATAGAGGCAGTAAAAAGATCATTAATTTCCAGGGGTTCAGGGAGAGGGACAGAAGAGTTAAATAAATTAAGCACAGGCAATTTCTTAGGGTGGTGAAACTATTCCATATGATATGGATACGTGACACTATGCATGTGTCAAAACCCACAGAAATTTACAGCACAAAGAGTGAGCCTTAATGTATGCACACTTAAGATGCAGGGATCCCAGGATAGAATGCAGGAAGTAACAGATACAATCTAACTATTTTAAAAAATGCATGAAACAACTTCCCTGAAAGAGTTAGGTGGAAAAAGGTGCTGATCTAAGTAATTTTGGAAATGGGTGGAGATTAAAGACTAAGGGCCAAAGTTAATATACATCAAACTGTACTAGAGTTAAATAAAGTTGTTTTCCATGGATAATAGTGTTGCATACACCTTATAATAAAAAAATAAAATAATTTAGAAAAATAAAAAAAAAGAGAATGGAGACGTTGGAAGCAGTGAACAAATACCATATGATATCACTTATATGTGGAATCTAAAGAACAGAATAAACGAAGTTGAAAAAGACTTAAAGATACAGAGAACAATCTGATGAAGGCCAGAGGGGAGGGGTATTGAGGGGTGGGGTAAAATAAGGTAATGAGATTAAGAAGCACTAATTGGTAGTTAGAAAAGAGTCATGGGGATGTGAGGTAAAGCATAAGGAATACAGTTAACGATTTTGTAATAACTATCCTTGGTGCCAGTGGGCACTAGAATTATCAGATGGAATACTTTGTAACCTACACAAGTGTCTATCCGCTGTGCTGTACACCTCAAATTAATACAAAATAGTGTCGAATCCATTCTCTCTTGAATCCATTCCAAAAAGGCATTTGCCGTAAACTCTGTGTAGCTGCTGTTATGAAGATCAATGACGACTTGCGTGTGGCTAAATCCATTTATCAACTTGCCTTATTTTACTTAACAGCAGCATTCCATACACATGGCCACTCTCTTCACGCTCACCTGGTTCTACACTCATTCTCACTCTCTTGAGGGAAACTCATTAAGCCTCATGGCTTTAAATACCATGTATATCCTCGGACCTCCAAATGTGTATCTTTAACTGGAATCTCTCCTTGGCACAGCAGACTTGTACATCCCACAGCTCACTCAACATCCCTATTTGGATATCTAATAGACACCTCAAAGAATATATCTCAAACTGAACTACTAATATCCTCCTAACCTACTCCTCCCTCCCACATTCTTCTCCTTTTCATTAAGCTTCTCAGTTCTTCTCCATCCTTCCAGTTGCACAGCCCAAAGCCTTGGAATGATCCTAGACTCCTCTCTTTTTCTTACGCACTACCATGCTTAATCCAGTAACCAGAACTGTGGGCTCTACCTTGAAAATATATTCAGTTTGCCAATTTCTCACCACCTCTATTGCTGCCTCAAGCCACCCACCGCTACCTCTCACCTCACTATTTCCCAATAGCCTTCTAAATGCTTCTTTCCCGCCCCTCACTCCCTCACCCTTTGCCTCTGTCCTTACTACCCACCCTACAGATTATTTTCTACAAAGTGATACCAATAAATTATAATTCAGATCATGTGTTTTGTCTGCTCAAAACCCTCCTCATGGTTTCCACATCACTTGGAATAAAGGGCAAATTCCAAACTATGATCTTTGAAACTCTATATGATCTGACCTCACATTATATCTGAAATCTCATCTTGCACGTCTGTCCTCTGGTGTGCTCTGCTTCAGCCACATTGAACTTCTTGTGGTTCCTTGGACCCTCCAGTATCTCCTGATTTCAGGCAGTTGTGCTCATTGTCCCCTCTCTCTGGAATGCTCTTCCCTTGACATGTACATGATTTTCACTCTCATTCCCTTCAGGTCTTTACTTCAATGTAATCTCTTTTAGAGAGGACTTCTATGGTCACCCTACTGAAACTTTCATACACACTTCTTATCCCTTTTCTCTGCATTATTATTTTCTTTGACATTTATCACTCTTGCATGTTTGTTTGTTCATTTGTTGTTTATTTGTCTTTCTCACCCACTAAATTGCAGGCTCTATGAAGACAAGGATTTTTATCCATTTTGTGCCCTTGGGCTCCTAGCCCAAGGTACAATTAGAACACATTCAGTTCAAAGTCAACCTACCTGTGACATTTCAACGATTACCAAAACTTAATTACTCTTCTGATATAACATTCCTTGAGAGACTTCATTTTCTCCCACAGGAGAGATTCATATATTTTTATGATTCAACCAAATTTACCGCTAGTTTCTCCAGGGCTATTTGTACCTATTTCAGGATCCTGAGGAATTTGCTCCGGGGTCATGAACATCAGAGCTGAGCCAGAGTGCAGTTAATCCTATCCCACGCGTGTCTGCCTGCTCACGGGGTCTGCCTGCTTGTCCACTGGAAGGCTTAGGGCTGACCCCTCAGCATGTCTTGTGACTGCAGCCTGCCATGTCAAAGCCATGCAAATGCCATCTGTTCAGGTTACATAACTTGAGATCTGAAACAATTTTCAATGTAGGATCTGCTGCCCAAATAGAATCATTTTCAGAAAGGAGATTAAGGTTTCTTTCCTAGGGAAAGGAGACATTACCAGAAAAGCTTTCATTTCACTGAGTATAAATAAACCTTGCTCCAGAATATATAAATGAAGAAGACAAATTTGCTTCACTGTTATTTTCCTGCATTTAAAAATAAACACAAGGCAATAGTTCAATGTTTAAGTGTGAACTAAATTCTTAATTGGGAAAATGGAATCCCTAATTTAACATATCTTAATTTTGCTTGAATCATTAGCCTGCCCTATAATGCACCATGTAGAATTGGGGCAGGGGTCGAGGGGTTCCTGAAGACTTGGCAAGCTCACTGGCATTATAGAGTGGCCTTTCTTCGTGGAACAGTAAGGTATCTAACTAATCCACCACCAGTAGGACAGAAGCTCCGATTTATTTTTCTAGCATCACCTCATGTGACCCACGGTCAACTTCTATGACCAAAGAAAACCATTATGAAATGGCTGCCTGGAGCTAAGGATTTAAATTATAGCTTTGTAGAATAGATTGTCTCTCACTCAGTTTATTCACCTAGATGAGGCTTGATTTCCTTGTTTACTGCTCTGAGAGTTATGTTAAACATCACTTGTTTTTCCACATGAAACCAGCATTATTGTTTTTTATGATTACAAAAACAGCAATTTTGTAATCTCTAACTGATTTTACTGGGAATTCAATCAGTCAATGAATAAAAGTATAACAAAGGAAATAAAAATCACTATAATTTGCATTATCTGGAGGTTAAATGGTTTAGCTATTTTATACATTCTTCTGTATTTTCTTGCATTTGCAAATTTTTCTTTTTAAAAATTTGTCTCACTTTCCATTTTTAAAACGATTTTATTTATTTATTTTTAGAGAAGGGAGAGAGAAACATCAGTGATACATTGATAGGTTGCCTCTCACATGCCCCCAACTGGAGACTATGAGGGCAGCCCTGTTCTGAGAAATCACCCAGAGACCGCTGTGGAAGCAAATAACTGGTTCACTGAGGGACCAAAGGAAGGGGGAAGGGGGTTCAGGGGAGAGGCAACTCCTGGACTGACTCAGCGGCCCGTAGGAGCAAGGGAAGCAGGGGAAAGGTGACTCCTGGTCCTCCTCGTGGGCCCGTAGGAATCGCCGCCCGCACTTCTGCCGGTATCTTTTTTATACTTGTGAAACACACCTTTCGGTAAGAGTGAGTTCGCTTATCAACATATTCAGTAGGTCACTTACATCTCATTGCTTCCCCCTTCCCACACCAGGTTAGTTAACATATCAGGCTAAATCCATTACCATTTCCTCTGGGAACAGATTCAGTCCATCAACATATCCTTTGGGAACTTGGGACCAGCTTAGTTCATCAGCATATCTTTTGGAAACAGCTAAGTCCAGGGCCAGGTTGATTAGCATATACCAAAAGTCCAGGTGTGCATTCTAGCTGCTTCCATGTTCTGATAGAGACCTGGTCTGCAACCCAGGCACTTACCCTGACTGGGAATCAAACCGGCAACCTTTTGGTTTGCAGGTCAGTAAGCCACATCAGCCAGGGCTGCATATTCCTTTTTTATAAAAATTAATCCTACTGTACATGCCATATACTATTATTTAGCTAACAAGACGAGAATAAACTACTTTTTCTACTCTTTTTTTTTTTTTTTTTGGTTGCTGTTTATTAAAGAGAACCCAGCCATTCAAGGAGGAACAGAGTCAGATGAGAAAGGAGGGGAGATAGATCGACTGCAATGGAAGTTGACCCAGACTAACTGAATTAATGAAAGACTGACTGAATGGATGGATAGATGGATATGAAATGAGAAGATATTTTACTGACTGTAATCAGTCAGGGAAGACCTCTCTGAAAAAGATTTGAGGAGAGGCCAGTTAGATGGGGAACTCTGTAAGGATCTAGGGAAAATCTGTTCAGTGTAATGGAACAGCAAGTGTGAAGTTGCTGAGGCTGGCAGAACAGCAGGGAGCCCCAGGAACTGGTGTAGGATGTTCATGAGAGAGAGAGTGGCAGGAAATTACCTGCAAATGTAGGTTTTCCCTTTTCCAGTTTTCTTTCAGTCATTCTTACTACCTCAAGAAAAGGGTTTCAGTTTGAAGCAAGTGTGTACTTAACACTCTTCTGACATTTGCTACTCTACCTTTTAACAAAAAGATAGTAGATTTGGGGATCACAGCCTTCTGAGGAGATGGTATTTCACTAAAATACAACAACATTGGTTGATCTTTTCTTTTTTTTTAGATTGTATTTATTTTTACAGAGAGGGGAAGGGAGGGAGAGAGGGAGAGAAACATTAATGTGTGAGAGATACATCAATTGGTTGCCTCTCGCATACCCCCAACCAGGAACCTGGCCTGCAGCCCAGGCATGTGCCCTGACCGGGAATCAGACTGGTGAACTTTCAGTTTGTGGGACGATGCCCAACCCCCTGAGCCACACTAGTCAGGGCTGGTTTTTATTTTATTTATTTTCACAGTTACTATCTATTATGGCCAGCAATGCTGGTTTTCCATTTATAGGAGTGATAAAGTTTTATTTTTAAATGAAATATTTAATTTATAAATTAAATCAACTTAAAGAAAAATATGACATAAAAAATGTATAAATGGTACATAATCGGAAGTGGAAAAAAATTATGAACATGCTTGGCAAATGACTAAAGGCTGAGGAACATGGTTCAAGCCCATTCCACCTGCATCTAAACTTCCTAAAAATGAATCCAAATCAGAAAACTCTTTCTGTTTCTGCAGTGATTACTATATAGTTAACCTCCATATAAATTAATGCAGATGCATTAGTCAGTGATATTCCTACACCAAATATATAAAATGGTTGCTTTTTAAGAGTTTTCATTTAAAGATTCTCTTTGGAAGAATATCAGGTATCATGCTAGGACAAAGGTTGAGCAGAAGGTTCTGTTCAGAACCAAATAGGTTAGGAAAGGCTTTCCTATTTATATTATCTAGATTTTTTAAATTGTTTGCCCTAGTTGTTTCTGGATTTGTGTGCTAGCAGGTTTTTAGATGTGATACTAATTTATAGATATGGTCTTTCTTAAAGGGAGTACTTTCACAAACAAAATGATATGTTTGGGGAACAATGGTTTGGAAGAATGTGTTCCGCCTACTTTGCTGATACAGTTTGAATTCCTCAGTACCATATATTTGAATATTTTTTGGAAATTCTTTCTAGTGGGATTTAAGCAAGGAAAAGGATGGGAGTTGCTTTGTATTCCTGCACTCTCTAGAAGAAGAAAATAAAATGTGAATATAGCCATTCCAAGTATGGTTGCAGACTGATTACTAGCAGGTAAATATTTTGCTTATTTTTCAGTAGTTTCTAGAACAGTGAATCAGGAAAATGCTCTCTACTTTCAAGTGAGAGAAAGCCCAACTTACCCTAAATTTTAAATTATTAAAAAAACATTGATATAATCTTACTAATCAGCAAAAATTAGCCACTCATTTAAACAACTGATAGGATTTTTGTAATCCCTATGCAAAAATAGACCATATGATGAACCCCTCCCCTCAAAAAAGAAACACAAAACCCTGGGCTAGAAATCAAAAGGCCCTAGGTTCTAGTCTTAGCTCTGTCAACTACACCACAGTTTCTTTAACCTTAGAGAACTCAGTTTCTCTGGGCTCAGTATTTTCAACCCCGAAATGAGAGAAATAGTTTAAATTGATTTCCTTTAGAATTAAAAAAAGAAAGCAATGCTTCTTATGACAACAAGAACAAATATTGCAAAGTGAATAAATTGGCCCTAAAGACACAAAATTCTGGCTTAAAAGTATAAAAGAATGACCAAGCAAGCAAATTACGGAAAACAAAAGTACAAAATATATGCTTTTAAAAACAGTCTAATTGGTGGGACATGTTAAATTTCATCTGGACATTGAAAAGTCATGAAAAGATTCAAACATGCAAAAGGAAACTACATTAGCCCTGACTGGTGTGGCTCAGAGGATTGAGTGCTGGCCTGTGGACCGAAAGGTTGCTGGTTTGATTCCCAGTCAGGGTGTGTGCCTGGATTTCGGGCAGGAACCCCAGTTGGAGGTGTGAGAGAAGCAACTGATTGCTGTTTCTCTCATAAATCCCCCTCCTTCTTCCTCCCTTCCCCTCTTAAATAACATCTTTTAAAAAATTTTACAAAAAACTACTTGAGATAAGCATACAGTTGTGATATAGCAGTTGTGATATAGCCATAAGTGCCTAAAGGCTTGCCCAACTCATTGGATGAGAAAAGAAACTAAGTTGCTACGTAAGAAATGAGCTATCTTTTTCACTCCTAACACACACATACCATCTGGGTCATTTTGACATGAATTGAAGGTCGGGTTACTCCTCAACTGCAATCAACACATAGCTGTTAGAAGAAAGTTGTGAAAGCTCTTTCTCATCCAGTGGAGAGGGAACAACAGCCAGGCTATAGAACCATTAGAAAGTATTTTTAGGGCCACACTTATATTGGTTCATAATAATGTGCATGTCCTTGTCTGCTTGTTTATTGTGTGTTCTGCGAACAATTTCCAAATTAAAATATGGTGATTGTTCCCATTAAGTTTGTCCTGGCAAACTTTTCTCTTTTCCACTCATTCAGGGGGAGCTTACATAGACCAAATACTCAGAACAAGATATATTCAACTAAGAGAGGAAAAACCAACCCACAAATAAAGCAAAACTGTAAAGGCCATAGGAGCCCTGGCAACATTTGTGGAAGACTAACATTAATGCTAGCTAGTCTGTTCAGATGTCTGGGAATGAATTAAATGGCTTTCTGAGTCTCATTTTAAGATCCGCATGACATAGAAAGCTGTAGTAATTGGCATATTTAAAGGGAGAAAATATTGAGTTTACTTATTTATTTTTTAATACTATGTCTTTATCATCGTCGTCGGCAGTCGTCCGTCTCGAGAGACGATGGTGTAGCTTCTTAAGAGTCTATCTGCACCGCCGAGAATGGTTGTGCAGTCCGACTCGGGAGTGAAACGGCAACTGTCTCCCCCCGTGTTGAATCCTCTCCAGTGAAGCTGAAGCTACAGAGCCTGGGCAGGGTGATATGGAGGGTCTGCTGTTGCCCATGCAGCAGACCCCCCCTCTCTTCGCAGCTGAAGGGTCCAAGGGAAAGATGGAGTCAATACAGCTTGGCTTCAGGTGCGCCGCAGGAGTTGCCGGTGTTGACTACAACGTCAAACCGCCTTAGGGACTCCGGCTCCGGATTTTCTGTCGGGGTTTACTCCCTTAGCCTTTCCCCTGAAGAGGTATGCCGCAAGGCAGCGGAGGTTTTTTGGAATCAGAGTTTTCCTTCTCTGATGTACCCTGACTGGAAGATCGAACCAGCGACACTTAGCTCGTAGGCCGACGCTCAATCCACTGAGCCAAACCAGCCAGGGACTATGTCTTTATACTTAGGTGAATACTTGTGAGTGTATTTTAAATTAGATTTTGTTTAACTATTTTCAGAGGTATCACTTACTTAGACGACAAGGGGGTAATATAATGAACTGCCATGGGTAAAGGTGAAATGTCATAACTTAGAGGAAGTAATTTATCTTCCTGATGGGTTATCAGAATATGGTGATGACTAGACTTAGTAGTCAAATTATTTCCTAGCAACAACCTCAAAGGAAATGATGTTGAATTTGAAACCAGCTAGCATTTGAAAGCCTGTGTGGGTTTCGACTCAACTTCTCAAAGACCACATTTTCCCAGTGGTCAGAAAGCAATATATAGAGAATTTCAGATATTATCTACCACAATGGCTAGACTCTAAGGTCTAAACATGTCGCAGGCTGAGCTGGTAGGCAATTTGTTTAAGAAAAATCAAGTGGAAGAGGGTAGAAAGAAATAATCTCTCTCTGCTACAGAGAAGAGTGAATTTGTGTAGAGGACATTCCAAAACATTAATCAAGTTTTCCAAAAAATAAAAAAAAGTAGGCAGAACTATAAATGTAGATTTCAAGGGATACGTGCTCAAGGGAGCAGATATAGATTTTTAAGCTGAATAAAAAAATCCCAAGAAGCAAAAGGGAAAATAAAGACTTACCAACTGGCATCCTGCCCACATATAAACCACAAACACATATAAGTAATATCCTGTACATTATAAATCTCCTACAGAGAACCAGCAAAAATTTTATACTTCAGAATTGCTGGAGCAATTGCAAATGTGTTTGTTTGTTTGCTTTTAATGAGTCCATAACATCTCTGAAGCCCAAAAAGTCATAAAAAGTACACTTGACCACATATGTTAGTTTTCTTGAACTCTCTCACTGTCAGAGTTGGCCAATTTTAAAATTTTAAAAGTGACTGAAGAGACTTGCATTATTCAGACACACAATGTCATTCCACTGTGTGCTCTGGAGCACTTAAACAATACAACATGCTTTTTAAAAACATTCAAAAATAAAACCAAAAAGTAAACAGGATTGTGGAATTCCCTGACACGGTGTTAAAGTGTTTCAGTGAAAGCCTCTGGATTAGACTGAAATGCTGCAACAGCTTAAATGTGTGTTGTATTTAATTTTCATTTTCTTCCAGAAGAATACAGAAGTACATGTTTTACAGGACTGAAGCTGGCATGGCACCCACGAAACAGGATGTGTGAGAGGTATGCATAAAAGGTTTCAGAACGACAGTGCAAGCACATTACGCATACAGCGCTTACCCTTTCAGAAGAAAAATGCTAGGAAAGTACTAAATTACATGTAGCCTCTATGAAAAATTGTCAAGGTTGTAGTGTAGTTAGTGAAGGTGGAGCTTGGAGCTTTTTTTTCACTTAAAATACTTTGGGCTGCTTTGTCCTTCATGGAGCAAAGAAAAGCCACAAATATGAACTGAATAAAAATCTTTTCTAAATGGAAAACACAAATCAAAATCTTTGTCTGAGGAGCAGTGCCTTCGCTCCACTGTAGAGGTGGTTGGCACGCACTCAGCTAGACACAAGGTAACATAATGCAGAAATGTTGTGATGAGGATCCGTGGTCTCTGCCACCCTCACTCTGCCCTGCTCCTCTGATTGTCGCTCAGTAGTAGCACGACTGATCTGAGTAAGCGTTTCAGCTAACTCAGTCTGGTTTGGTCTTCTTGTTCTCGGAGGTCATGTGATTGGCCATGCTCTACACTCCTGGGTGGGATGTCAGGAATGACTAACCTTGCTGAGTCTTGCTAATCTTGTTGGGCATGTAGCATTAGTGCTTTAATTACAATGTCTTTAGGAGCATTTGGAAGCAACGACCCACCCTCTCCCTTCTTTGCTCAGTGTGTCTCAGCGACACAGGATGGAGTTCCCATCAGGGTGTGATTAATATTAGCCAGTCTTGAGTATATTTTTCTAATGAAAGAAGGGGAACCTGACCACTTCTTATAGATTTGACAAAGAAAAAGGCATTTTCCTGTCCACGCAACAGATCATACTGAGAGAGAACAAAGGGCGAGGCTATTTGTAAATATATCGATTATTTCCATATCCCAGCCCCTAAGTGTGGGAAAGGAGCAGAAATTTCTGGGTTTGATAAGATTCTGCTGATGACAGAGTATGTTGAGGTTCCAATCATTAAAAAGACCTAGCACTGATACTGACTTTTAGAGTTTGCCAAACACTTCCTCATAAATAATTTCATTAGTGCCTCACAGCTTCTTGTGAGATGTCAGGATTGTTCTCTTTATTTAAGTTGACTTTTAAAAAATTTTTGAATGCACTGTGACATGTGTGCAAGCAATGTTCATTGTACAAATGATGTTCGTTTTACAAGTGCTTTTCTTTTTCCTTACAAGTGTATACAGTATGGGGAGTTCTGTGATAGATGTCGCCTGCCAGCCCCCACAAATACACTCTCTCAATATAAAGAAGACTTATTTTCAAGAGAAAGTGGCTGTTCACACCTAATTTTAATTTCTTTAAAACAGGAAGCGCACACCACAGTAGGGGAAAAGGGAAGCTACTGCCTTCCGCTTTTATTCTCTGGTGTTGTAATCCTAAGCAATGATGCAAAATATTTTCACCCTAGTTAATCACCATAAGAGAAAACCTAATAAAAAGAATCAGAGACAAAAGTTAAAGAAAACTACATTTTTAATGACAATATTCAGTGTTCAACACATGATATGTACACATGTGTAGGTGTGTGAATTAAGTGAAGTAGAATGAGATTTCTTAATTATTATTTTTCTTTTGTTTCAGAGTTTTAAAAAGTTTGCTCTGTATCTACCCTCATAACCAAATGAAGTCCCCCTCAGGTTTTGGGCAGTTCGTCCCCATTTTCATTCATTCAATGATATATCGTCACTCGAATGCCACTGTTTTATTTGGGAATCATCACAAAACGTTTTTTTCTTTTCTTTTTTTAGCAGCCTTAATAATTATTTAATTCCTTCTATTTGTTCTAGTCACATTCTTTCTTTCCCTTTGTCTACTTCTCTTTCAATCTGTTGTCTAACTCTCTCCATATCTACCATTTCACCCTCTCTTACTTTCTCCTACCTCACACTATCCTCCCACACCCCCTTCTGTTAAGTGATGTTCTTTATATAATAAGAACAATATCAATAAATAAACACTTTCCTCCCTTGGGCCCTTTCCTATTCATTGTTCCCACAGCCTGACCCAAAATATTTTATTATAAGTGCTTGAAGATGCACCTTGAAAATCAGTTTCTGATGGCTCATCATATGTATGAAAAAGTGAAAAATTAAAGCTGACCCAAATGTTTCTCAGTGAGCAATTGGTTAAAAAAAATTATGGTGAATTCATAAAATAAAATACCACACAATCATTGAAAGTGCAAGCATGCATTGACATAACAGATTATGACATATTTTTGCATGAAAAAAGTCAGTTACAGAGCAGTATGCATAATACAATATGAAACACTATTAAATATACATACTTATGTCTTAGTCTGTTTGGGCTGCTATAACAGAATGCCATAGACTGGAGGGCTTATAAACAATATTTGTCTCACAGTTTTGAAGGCTAGGAAGTCCAAGATCAGGTGCCGGCTGATTTGGTGTTTGATGAAGCCCACTTCTGAGTTCATAGATGGCCATCTTCTCATTGTGTCCTCACATGGAGGAAAGGACAAGGGAGCAATCTGGGGTCTCTTTTATAAGGGCACTAATCCCATTCATGAGGGCACCATCCTCACAAACTAATCACCTCCCAAAGGCCCCACCTTCTAATAACATCACATTGGGGATTAGGTTTTAACATAAATTTTGGGGAAAATGAACATTCAGTCTATAACAATTTACATGATAATAGTTTAAGAAGAATTTATTCCAAATTACCAGAGAGGTTGCCACTATGTAGTGAAATTAGAAATAATTAAAATTTTTTTTTCTAATTAGTATTGTGATAAACCCATATTATTATTTTTTTCAAAATTAAAATGTATCCAAATGTAAGATTCATCACTGCTACTCAAAGTAAGATATCAAAGACTCATTTTCCCAGCATGTCACTGCTGCTTCCATTTTTTAAATGTATAAATTGAGTCTCCAGACCCAATTCCAACAAGGCGGAGGGAAAGAAAGGGATTTCTCCATACCAACAAACAATTCTCAGACACCAGCAGTGTGTCTGAGAATTTAACTCAGCTCTGACACTCTATCCAGTGATAGCACCAGAATGCACATGTTAAGGGTTCAATCCTGTAAGACCGACCCCCTACCATCACACACCAGATGCCAGCCATAAGCCCAGTAACCAGTGCTTCTGACCGACTAGCCACATATGGGAGATTCCAACGACTCCCTCCAACTCAAAATGCCAATTGCAAGTCCAACATTGTCACCTGCTCTTCTGACCAACTGGCTATAAGTCAGAAGTTCCCACAGTCCCCTCCTTGGTTTTGATTAATTTGCTAGAATGGCTCACAGAACTCAGAGAAACTTGTTACTTACCAGATCACTGGTTTTTTGAGAAAGGATATAACTCAGGAACAGCCAGATGGAAGAATGCATGGGGCTGGGTATGGGGAAATGGCACCGAGACTCTGTGCCCTCTCTAGGCACACCACTCTCTCCACATCTCCACGTGTTCACCAACCTGGAAGCTCTCCAAACTCTGTCCTTTTATGAAGGTTCATTACATCGGCATGATTGATTAAATCACTGATCATTGTGGATTTATTTGATCTCCAGCCCCTCTACCCTTCCCAGAAATCAGGGAGCAGGCCAGAAGTTCCAACCCTCTGTTCCAACATTGGTTCCCCAGAGAACCAACCCCAGCCTTAGGTGGTTTTCAAAAGTATTTTTATTAACATAACAAAAGACAGTGGGGGTCTTTATTCATTTGTTTGTTTGTTTTCACTCAACACTTAGGAAATTCCAAGAGTTCTAGGAGCTGTGAGTCAGGAATTATGGACAAAGACCAAATATATAGGAGAAACATACTTTGGTCATTTGAGTGACCACATATATATTTCTTTTTTTTTTAAGATGTTATTTATTTATTTTTAGAAAGAGGGGAAGGGAAGGAGAAGAGAGGGAGAGAAACATCAATGTGTGATGCCTCTCACAGGCCCCCAACTGGGGGCCTGGCCCCGCAACTCAGTCATGTGCCCCAACCAGAAACTGAACTAGTGACCCTTTGGTTCGCAGGCCAAGATTCAATCCACTGAGCCACATCAGCCAGGGCCTACATACATATTTATTATAAATCACAATATCACAATGTAGGTAGCAGGAGAAAATATTTCTGATATGTTTTCAACCACCAGAAGACAGAAGACACACTGAAGCTGCCACTGGCCTCATTCCTTCCCTCCCAAGCACAGATCCAGGAGCATGCAAATATGCACAGCCCTTGGAGCCCAGCATGGACCCTCACAGTGGGGATGAAACAAAGTTCCATAGCTCTCTGGGATTGACCTGACTCTCCTCCCGGCCAGAGTCAACACCTACATTTTATAATGCCCTGTTTGTAACATTCGGTTTATTCAGCTACAGCTCCGAGTTGGTAATGTTGACCCTGGCTAAGGTTACTTATGCAGATCATTACCAAGGAAATTGATTTTGTTTCCAAGATCAAAGGATTTGGGGGAAATGCTTAATCCACTTAAACAAATCTACTACCTTCAGTTTATTTAGCCATAGCCCATAAATACACAGCTGTAAACACAGCTGCAATGATTTCTGATTATTCTTATTTGCTCAGTAAGTGACTTAACAACTGGGGCAATTTATTGCTGTTCATTTATTTGTATCATGACAATCCTGAGGGCAGGTAAGCTGCATACGCTAACAAAAATCCAGTGATTCAGATTTCTTATTAATTCAGAGAGGGCACTCCCAGGTTGATTGAATTTGGTGTTATTGTAAAAATGTAATCACCAATTAATATCACCTAAAAATTATGCATAGGGTTTGTGCCTTCATTTCTTCATTCAATAAACAAATATGATTGAGTCCCTATTTTGAGCCAGGTGTTGAGTTGGCCCTGGGAACATGGACAGAGATAAGATAGTCTTTTTGCATTCAAGGATGTCTCAGGCTGGTGCCAGACAGTCAAGTAAGGAGACAATTGCCCCCCAGGGAAGTAAGTGATCTGACAGAAACTCATTATTTGTGTATTGATGACTCTCTATCACTTGTCCACTTACTCAGCTGCTTCCTGAATATCTCCACTTGGATGTTCCTCAGAAAAACAGAACCCACTTTGAGTATTTAAAACAGAGAGTTTAATGCTACACAGGTGAGAGAAAAGCTCAGGGGCCAACCGGACATTCTTGAGGGAACCCTGAGTCTGGCAACAGCAGGAAGCCACTACCACCCCTAGACTGGAGGGACAAAGAAAGATGGTTATGTCACCAGAATGCTAGGCATGGGGCTACTAGAGGAGACCGGGACGAGCCTGTCAGGAGGGAGTTGGGGCCGCAGAACAGCCATAGCTGCTGCTGGAGATGCTGCCAGAAATAGAAAGGGAAGGGAACCATATCCTGGCCTTTCCCCTGCCCTTGCACTCTACACCCTGGCCAGTGTCCCTTTTTGCCCAAATCAAACCAGAAGCCAGCTGACATGAGAACCTGGGGATCGTAGCCAGTAAGTGAGCTCCTGGTGACACACACCAAACAGTGACAGATCTGGGAAAATGGTCTGTGAGCAAACAGGCCCAGGACCAACACATGCCCCAAACTCACTCAAAATGTTCAAAACGGGACTCTTCGTCCCCTTCACAGCCCCAATGTATCCCCAGAAACTGCTTCACCCTCCTCTGTTTCCTACCTTAATAATTGCTGCCAACAATTGCCCAAGTCAAAAGCTTGATTACCCTTGATTGCTTTCTCATCCTAATTCTGATAATCACCATGTCATTTGACCCCTGTGCCTTTCATCTCTCATCCCAACTGCACATCCTTCTTCAGGTCACCTTCACCTATGACATCAGTGATCAAACCAGCCTCTGAACTTGCTTCTCACTCTCCTTCCAGTTTATTTTATGAAGTACAAATCTGATTATGTTGATCTCTTACTTAAAACCTTTCTTCTAGTGAGTACTTATGGCATGTCCTCAGAATTAAACGTAGATTCCTTTTCATACAAAGTCCTTCTAATCTGGCCCTTCCTCTTCAGCCTCATTCATTCATTCATTCATTCATTCGTTCATTCATTCGTGCTTGCATTTATTCATTTAATAAATGTTCATTGACTGCCTGCTCTGTCAGGCACTGGGCAGAGCACCAGGGACACTCCAGCCTGAATGAGCTGGGCTCTCACTAATCAGCACTCTGAACCACATTCTCTCTCCTTCCTCTTCCCCAGCCACAATCTCCTTTATCTCTTCCTGTCCCCAAACTTATTCCCATTTTCCTTCTTATCTTTGATAAACCTTCCTCCAAGGAGCCATAACTCTTTCTCCAAGTCTAGACTTGTGTCTTTTCTAAGTATCCCTAGAGAACAAGTCTAGACTTGTGTCTTTTCTAAGTATCCCTAGGGAGCCTTATGCCTACTTTCTTCATTAGCTTCTTAGGCCTACTTTATTTTAACCAAGTCTAGATCTAAATGCTCAAATAGTGTGTACGTTTCTTGAAAGCAGGAGCTCTATTTCACTCACTGTACATTATAGTGACTTCAGATCTTTATTAAGTGATTCAATTAATTAACTAATAAGCACAAGATGCTATAAGTTATCCTATCAGAAGCATCTTACATAGACCTGGGGGTGGTAGAATGGTAGGAAGGGAAGGATGAGGAAGTACTTTTTTGCGGAAGGTAGTATATAAACTGTATTTTGAAGACAACTTGGAAAAGTTGCCAGAAGTCTGGAGGACAACAATTAGGTTAAAAAGTAAGGTAAAGCATGTCAGGGAGAAAAGTTAGCATGGTATGAACACAGACACTCATTCCAGGAACTTGAGGTAGCTTTATTAAAGCCTGACTCATAAAGCATGGGAAGAAAGATAGTGAAACGTGAAGCTAACTAGGGATAATGAAGGCCCTTGCTAGAAAGTTAGGAGCTTAAACTGAAATTCTTCGAAGATGCTAAACAAGGAATTCATGAGATCACACTTGCATTTAAAAATGACACTGCGGTTGCTGTGTGGGAATGAATCAAAGACGAGCAAGGCTGGTTGCAGGAAGAGCAATTGAGACAAGAAACAATTAGGGCCAGAACTTGGACAGGGTGAAGAGATAAAAAGAAATAGAATTGACAGAACTTGGTGACTGACTGATAAGGTAAAGGGAAAAATAAAGGGTGAATCTGGAATTAAGAGTTCAATTTCACCAGCAGAGTTTCAGATGCTTTTTAGCCACCAAGGGAGAAATGCCCATTTGGATTAGTTAGGTCTGAACTCAGAAATGGTCTACACTGGATATATGGGATAGGAGTGCTTATTGGAACGAGAAGGTTTAGTGAGAAAGGGCTGGTTATATGGATGTTCACTGAACAATTCTTCCAACTTTTCTCTAACTCACAATTTTTCATAATAAATTGTTGAGGGGAAAAAGTGAGAAGAGGCTAAAGAAAATAATGAAAATAAATAGAACAGAATAAAAATAATAAAATAAAGAAGGTGTAACTCAAGAGGAAGATGGAAAAGCAGCAAAGGGTAATATTCTAGAAATCAAGGGAAGAGTTTCAAGAGGAAGGAAGCAATTAACTGTCAAATTCTGCAGATCAGTAAAGTGAGATAACCCTAGTCATTTATTAAACTAAGCAATTTAAACCCTAGGTAAAAGCAGTTTCCTAGACTGATGAGAACAGAAGACACTGAGAATAAGCAGTGAGCAGGAAGTGGAAAGTTGGAACAATGAGCGACGACTAATCTTTTAAGAAAATTTGGGTGTGAAGAGAAAGCAATATCAGGTGACAACCAGAGGGGCTATTGAAAGACTCTTTTTGAATTGGGAGGCAACTGAGCCTATTTGTACTCAGTGGAAAAGAATCAGAGTGGAGGAGGCAGGTGGTGTTTCCAGATCCCTGAAGAAAGGGCAGTGATGAAGAGCAGAGATTAGCTGCTGGCAGCAGGAGAGGGATCTCTTCCTAAAGACAAAGAGGTAAAGATAGGAGCAGATGCAGGTAAATTTGTTAAGGGGATGTAAGAAGTAGCGTGAATTCTTGTTCATCTATCTATAGTGTCTCTGCAATGTTGTCAAAGAGAGTGGCTGATAGGATGGGGAGGGAACAACCTAAATAGTAAGGTGATAAAATAGAACCATCTGCTTGATAGAGTTTCCACATATTCCATGCATGTTTACCAATTTTCATGGAATTAGAGAACTGTAGGGTAAATTGTAATCAATGCGATACATACTAAACTATTCATACATGATTTAATCTTTCTTTAAAGATATTCCCAGACAAGGAAAAAAATAAGACTTCATCATTACCAACCATTATTATATGAAATGTTTTAGGGACTTATTTAAGAAAAAGAAGATCAAAACTATGAACAATAAAACTACAATAAATACATATCTATCAACAATTGAATCTAAAAAACAAACTAAGCAAACAAGAACAGAGACAGATTCATGGATACCAAGAGTGTTTTGATGGGTGCAGATGGGAGGGGATATGGGAGAATGGGTAAAAGGTGGGGGGATTAAGAAGTACAAATAGGTAGTTACAGAATAGCCATGGGGATATAAAATACAGTATAGGAAATGGAGTAGCCAAAGAACTTATACTCATGACCCATGGACATGAATAATGGTGTAGAAATTGCCTGAGGGAGTGGGGAGGAGCTGGGTGGAGAGGGGTAACAAGGGAAAAATTGAGACAACGGTAATAGCAGAATCAATAAAATATAACTAGGAGAGATCTGGTCAAGATGGCAGCATAGGCAGACATGCTCACCTTTTTACACACTACGTCAAACTTACAACTAAAATATAGAACCATCACTCAGAACTGTCAGAAATCGAGTTGAATGAAAGTCTAACAACTATGGAATTAAAGAAACCACAACATCCAGACTGGTAGAAGTGTGGAGAGGCAGAATGCACTGGTCTCTCACCTATATGTGGTAGATAAAAATTCATGAGGGATATCTCAGGAGCTAGGAGTCCTAGCCCCACACCAGGCCCCCCAGGCCAGAGTTCCAGTGCCAGGAATATAAGTCCCCACAACTTCTGGCTGTAAAAACCAGTGGGGATAGAGTTGATGGAAGAAACTGCTGAAGCCCCAAGCAGTTCCTCTTAAAGAACCTACACACAGACTCACCTACTCAGACTCACTCCCTCTGAGCTCCAGCACCAGGGTAGCAGCTTGAAAGGCACCAGTGACATACATGGAGAAACTGAAGTGTCTGGAATCAAGGCGAGCAAAGGCCATTGTCTCTTTTCTAAACCCTCCCCCCAAAGAGCCACAGAACCAGCAAGCTGGTGCCATACTGGGGACTCTATTAACCCAGCTAACACTGTTTGACCCACTTTGGTGATCCCCAGAGACTCTACCCCACCGAAATTATGGACCTACCCAGGCTGCCTTTCCATAGTGATGGCTGGTCTTGGCTCATTGATGTTTTTCTACTTCTTTCTCCCTCCCTTCCCCTCTCTCTAAAAATAAATAAATAAATATATTTAAAAGTGTGAAATATCTTTTTAAAAAAAACCAACTTCCTAAATTCTATCAAACAAGCAACTGCTGGCCTCAGTGAGCTCACTATCATCAGACAGCTTAGATTCACAGCTTGGCTTTGCCTAGGAATCTCCAAGCCCTGCACAAGTAGCAGACATCTCAGATTGCTTTATAGCTCAGGCAGGGTCCCTTGGGCAAAACACAGGTAGGGACTGACCTTGGCCTGCACCACCTGAGAAAAAACCCCAGGGCCAGCATACCCAGTGGATAGCTACACACCATGTCAGAACACCACCACCCTGCCCCCGCACAGCTGATCCTCCACAGGAGGCAGAGGTTGGTCACAGCCAATTCTTGCAGTTGACTGGTCTGGGTAAATCTCTCTCATTGACCTGCCAACAGCAATCAAGGCTCAGCTACAAGAGGAGGGTATATTTAGCTTACATTAAGGGTGAACCTTGAGTATCCAGCTTGAGTGACAGGGGACCCTATAGGACACCTACTACATTAGACCATACTACCAAGACACGGAGTCAAAGCAGCTCTACCCAGTACACAGAAACAAACACAGGGAGGGTGCCAAATTAGGAGGCAAAGAAATATGGCCCAAATGCAAGAACAGAACAAAGCCCAAGAAAAAGAACTAAACAAAATGAAGATAGCCAAACTATTACATGAAAAGTTCAAAACACTGGTGATCAGGATGCTCAGAGAAATGTTTGAGTATGGCCACAAAATAAAGGAAGAAGTGAAGTTTATATAAAATGAAATAAAGAAAAATATATAGGAAACCAACAGTGGTGAGAAGGAAGCCAGGTTTCAAATCAATGATTTGGAACAGAAGGAAGAAATAAACATTCAACCAGAACAGAATAAACAAGAATGCAAAAAACAAAAAACAAAACAAAAATTTTTAAAAACCCAGGAGAGGATTAGGAACCTCTGGGACAACTTCAAACATACCAACATCCGAATCATAGGAGTGCCAGAAGGAGAAGAGGAAGTGCAAAAAATTTAAAACTTAGAACATTAAAAACTTAAGAGCCCTGGCTGGTGTGGCTCAGTGGATTGAGCGCCAGCCTGTGAATCAAGAGGTCGCTGGTTCAATTCCCAGTCAGGGCACATGCCTGGGTTGTGGGCCAGGTCCCCAGTTGGGGGTGTACGAGAAGCAACCAATCGATGTATCTCTCACTCTTTCTCCCTCCCTTCCCCCCCTCTAAAAATAAATAAAAATAAAATCTTAAAAAAAAAAACAAACTTAAGAGTAACAGGTTCAAGACCCAGGCCACCTTTGAAAACTTATTAAAAATCCCTAAACCTTAAAAAACAACAACAAACATTTGAATTTAGAAAGGCATAGCCCCTTAAAAAAAAAAAACAAAAAAACTTATTTGAAAAAATAATGAAAGAAAACATCCTTAATTTGGTGAAGGAAATAGACATACAAGTCCAAGAAGCACAGAGTCCCAAACAAGTTGGACCCAAAGAGGACTACATCAAGACACATCATAATTAAAATGCCAACAGTTCAAGATAAAGAGAGAATCTTAAAAGCAGTAAGAGAAAAGAAGAGAGTAACCTACAAAGGAGTTCCCATAAGACTATCAGGTGATTTCTCAAAGGAAACATTGCAGGCAAGAAGGGACTGGCAAGAAGTATTTCAAGTGATGAAAAGCAAGGACCTACAACCTAGATTACTCTATCCAGCAAAGCTATCATTTAGATTGGAAGGGCAGATAAAGTGCTTCCCAGACAAGGTAAAGCAACAGGAATTATTATATGAAATGTTAAAGGGACTTATTTAAGACAAAGAAGAAGATCCAAACTATGAGCATTAAAATGACAACAAAGTCACAACTATCAACAATTGAATTTTAAAAAATGAAAACAAAAAACTAACTAAGCAAACAACCAGAATAGAAACAGAATCATAGGTATGGGGATCTTTTGGAGGGTTATCAGCAGGGAGAGAGGAGGGGAAAATGGGGCAAAAGGTGCAGGGATAAAGAAGCATAATTGGTAGGAACAAAATAGACAGAGGTGTGTTAAGAATAGTATAGGAAAGGGTGAAGCCAAAGAACTTACATGCATGGCCCATGGACATGAACTAAGTGGGGGGATTGCTGGATGGATGGTGGGTACCGGGCGGAGGGGAACAAAGGGAAAAAATCGGGACAACTGTAACAACATAATCAATAAAATATACTTTAAAAAAGGAAAAAATATAATTTAAAATATTGTTATTACCTGAGAATTATTTTTACAAATATAATAATTACAGTACAATTTGCTTAAATCGGTGTTGATTGACAGAAATAACCTCCCTATGCTCACAATGCTTGTCTGTGAACCAAAGCACTAAACCACAATCAGGGGAGCCTCAATTCTTATGATTAAATACATGTGAGGGGTTTTCAGGGCACCTATGCAATGTGCTGGATCCTTTGGCTCAGGGCAATGGTTTTGAAGATGGTTTCTTAAGACATATTCAAAGAATTTCTTAACACAACTTCCACAGCATAAAATTGCTTTGGGCTAAGAATTCATTTTAGTACAAGTTACCTCAGAAATCTCCTTCCTAAACAGCACAGAAAATAATTGAAGTCAGACTGGGTTTAGGTGAATCCTTCCATAAATGCATTTTTTAAATTATGGATAATTATAAGGTAGAAAATTGAAAAGCTCATGTCTTAAGACTACTGTAAGTCTAGGGGGATCTTATTTTTTAAAATCCTCACCCAATATACACTTACTGATTTTGGAGAGAGAGAGAGAGAGATGAGAGGGAAAGGTTGATTGGTTACCTCCCCTATGCTCCCCCACTGGGGATTGAACCTGCAACCTTTTGGAGTATGGGAGGATGTTCCAATCAATGAAGCCATCTGGCCAAGGTAGAGCTCTTTTTACTTATTTATTTATTTTTTACATGACATAAACAAGGAACACATTTTTCTCAGCTATCAGTAAGTAACCAAAGCAATTGTTTTAAAAACAACATTAATGAAAATAAGTAGATGAAAGAACAAATCCTTTCTGCCCTTTACCTCCACCGCCTCACTGTATTTCTCCCAAAAATCTGTTTACTGATAAACAGTTGCAGTCATGCCACATAACTTTTCTGTCAACAACAGAGCATATATGACATTGACAGTGGTCCCATAAGATTATAATGGAGCTGAAAAATTTTTACTGCCTAGTGACATTGTAGCTGACATAAAGTCATAGCTGGCATAGTGTTATAGTCATTAAAACATGATAGCCGTCACAACGTTGTAGTGCAATGCATTCATTTACTCACAGCTATTAATATAGAATAAGTATATAAAAAAGAAATGTTTTTGTACAGCTATTTAATGGGTTTGTGTTTTAAGCTAAGTGTTATTACCAAAAAGTCAAAAAGTTTTTAGAAATTAAGTTTATAAAGTAAAAATATTTTAGTAAGCTAAGGTTAATTTATTAAAGAAGGAAAAAATTTCTTATAAATTTAGTGAAGCCTAAGTGTACAGTGTTTATAAAGTCTGTAATCATGTACAGTAATGCCCTAGGCCTTCACATTCACTCACCCACTCACTCACTGACTCACCCAGAGCAATGTCCAGTCCTGGCAGGCTCCATCCATGTTAAGTGCTCTATATGTACAAGTGTGCCATTTTAGAAATCTTTTATGTTATGTTTTTATTATATTTTTTCTATGTTTAGACACACAAATACCACAAGTATGTACAGTATTCAGTACCATAACACGCTGTTATGTTAGGTTTGTAGCCTAAGAGCAATAGGCTATATCAAATAGCCTAGGTGTATGAGTATAGGCTACACCTCTAGGTTTGTGTAAGTGCACTCTATGATGTTTGCACAAGGATGAAATTGCACAATAATGCATTTCTCAGAATATATCCCCACTGTTAAATAAGGTATGACTGTACACTTTTCCATAAAGCTCTGCTATTTTTCTACAAATATTTGTTGTGCTACATTTAAACTACATAAAAAAGATTTAAAATATGAATGAACCAATAAACATTTATTTTATCTGAAGTTAACAACAATGACAATACTGTCTTAACCAAAGTTTGCTTAAGGAGACATGCCTACAAAGAAAAGAGAAAAATAAAATTGGGTACAGGAGGAAACAAGACCACAATGCGTTGTAACTGAGACTTAAACTAATCCGACAGTGAGCTGTAAAACTGAGATGGCCTTTAGAGATGACTTACGCCAGGTGTTGGCTACAGGCTACTCCATAGGGGAGCGTACAACATGTGGCAAGGCCATTCTCTGTAGCTGAAGGCAATGCCTGGGAGACACACAGCTGCAAGCTCTTAGTTGATATTCCCAGCAGTTGGGATGAAAGGAGCGAGCCCGAAAGAGAGCATCTGAGTGGAGCACCATGGAATCCACTAAAGCTCACCATCAAACAGCGTAGTCCACTTGTTTCTTACACATTTGCTCCATGTAGAAGCATTGTTTCTCCAGTTCAGTTGGGAAACCTCAGGTTTTTTGGGTGACTTAGAAAGATTAGTAAAATAAAGTACAGCTGCTGCTGTTGCAATTAATCTTAGAACCATAACTGATTCTCATTATCTCCTCCACTATCCATCCTCATGAAGCACCTCTGTTGACCTAAGGAACTTGTATAGTAGGGTGGCCCAGACCCTCTGGGGAATCAGAGTCTCTAGTGCCCAATGCCCTCTGCAGGTGGTGGCTGCTGATGGTGTCCATTTACTCTTGATGAGAAGGCGTGAGAAGACCAAGAGAGGCTGTGGTGGGTCACTCCAGTGTCAGACATATTCTTCCCTGCCCCTACTATAGAACAGTAGCCCCACTTCCTCCTGATGATACGGGGCATTCACATTTGCTAAAATAGTGATCCCTGTTCTTTCCTGCCGGTCTCTTGGCACATGAAGCCCAATGTGACAAGGTAAAAGCTGAAAGTTGAAGTGCAATGGGATTCTCATTATGTCCTCTGATAACAGGACTGCCAGACCTACAATGCCAAAAGCAGGGATGAGAAGTAGAGATTTCTCCAATGAGTCACTGATAGGGATGATATAAAGGGGTCAGTTCCAGTCCATCCCCTAGTTTCCAAATTCTAGTATTTTACTTATTAGGGATATAGAATGTTTGTTATTTAGGTTTTATTTATACAGCATCCTAAGAGATGATGTCAACCTCATGGGGTATCATCTCCAAGATGGAGCCTCAGATGCATTTTTTAAAGTATATTTTATTAATTATGTTGTTGTAGTTGTCTCAGTTTCTTTTCCCTTTGCTCCCCTCCACCCAGTAATCCCATCCCCTCCAGCAATCCCACCCCTTTAGTTCATGTCCATGGGTCATATATATAAGTTCTTTGGCTTCACCCTTTCCTATATTATTCTTAACTTCTCCCTGTCTATTTTGTATCTATTATGCTTCTTTATCCCTGCACCATTTCCCCATTTCTCCCTCTTGCCCCTCCCAGTTGGTAACCCTCCAAATGATCCCCATACCTATGATTCTGTTTCTATTCTTGTTGTTTGCTTAGTTTGTTTATGTTTTCATTTTTTTAGGTTCTGTTGTTGATAGTTGTGAGTTTGTTGTTATTTTAATGTTTATAATTTTGATCCTCTTTTCTTAAATAAGTCTCTTTAACATTTCATATAAGGGCTTGGTGATGATGAACTTCTTTAGCTTTGCCTTGTCTCAGAAACACTTCATTTGCCCTTCCATTCTAAATGATAGCTTTACTGGGTAGAGTAATCTTGGCTGTAGGTCCTTGCTTTTCATCACTTGAATACTTCTTGCCAGTCCCTTATGCCTGCAGTTTCTTTTGAGAAATCACGTGATAGTCTTATGGGAACTCCTTTGTAGGCAACTCTCTTCTCTTGCTGCTTTTAAGATTCTCTCTTTACCTTTAACCTTTGGCATTTTAATTATGATGTGTCTTGGTGTGGTCCTCTTTGGGTCTAGCTTGTTTGGGACTCTCTGTGCTTCCTGGACTTGTATGTCTATTTCCTTCACCAAATTTGGGAAGTTTTCCTTCATTACTTTTTCACATAAGTTTTCAATGTCCTGCTCTTCCTCTTCTCCTTCTGGCACCCCCATGATTCATATATTGACACATTTAAAGTTGTCCCAGAGGTTCCTAAGCCTCACCTCATTTTTTTTCAATTCTTGTTTCTTCATCCTATACTGGTTTACTGTTTATTTCTTCCTTATATTCCGAATCATTGATTTGAACCATGGCTTTCTTCCCTTCACGATTGGTTTCGTATGGGTTTTTCTTTGTTTCACTTAGCCTAGCCTTCACTTCTTCCCTTTTGTGTTTGCTGTATTCAAGCATATCTGTCAAGTCTGTGAGCATCTTTATCACCAGCGTTTTGAACTCTTCATCTATTATGCTGGCTATCTCCTCATTGCTTAGTTCTCTCACTGGAACCTTGATCCTGTTTTGGGCCATACTTCTCTGTTTCCTCAACTTGACATGCTCCTGTGTTTGCCTCTGTATGTTAGGTAGAGCTGTTGCACCTGTTATGTTGTAAGGGGCAGAGGCTTAGGAATTCATCAGCGCAGAGCGACCTGTTTCACCAGATTGTGGCGCTGTGTGTGGGAGAGGGGTCTGAGAGGGAACAATGCCACTTGCTCAGCACTCACCCTTTTTCCAGGCACTTCTCCTGCTTCCTGTATGGGACTGGCATCTCTCTAGCTGTTGCCCTGGCCGTGGTTCCCAGAGTGGGTGGGTCTGCGGACATTCTAGGATTGTGGGGGCCTCTAAATAAGCGGACTCTGCTGAGTGACTGGCAGTTTCTTCCTCCGACCCAACCCTTACTGGTTTTCACAGTCAGAAACAATGAGGCTTTATTTTCCCCGGTGCTGGAACTGTGAGCTGTGCTGTCTGGCCTGGTGCTGGGAGTGCTCCCCAGGTGTCCCTCCTACTTTTTTTAGTGTGTGACTGTGCTTTTCGCTGGCCAGTCACAGGTGATGTTGCCACCACTGCCACCGCCGTCACCACACCACATCCTCTCTGCTCTGGCTCTGCCCCTCCTACCTGTCTGGATGAGTATTTCTTCTTTATATCTTTGTTTGTTGGACTTCCATTCAGCTCAATTTTCTGGAACTTCTGGTTGTCTCTAGTTTTGAGGTAGTTGTATTCCTTCTTAGTTGTGGAGGGAGACGCAGCATGTCTACCTACGCCTCCATCTGACTGGAACCTCAGATGCATGTTTTAAGAAACTGTTTTACCGCTCTATCAGGATGACAGCTTCTGAGAGATACAGTATGAGATAGGACCAATGGACCCCAGGGCCATGTGCCACTGCTGCATCCCTTTGCTATAAAGTGGGTTTATAAGTGGACCTGCATGAACCCAGCTCATGATAGGCAGCACTAGCCAAATGGCTACTTGATATCACATGGTCATATGCTCTGTCCCTACCGTGGCCCAGTAGCCCCCTGAGTGGTTTTTGAATGGCTTGTAATTCTTTGCAGCAGAAGGCATGGCCTTGTGCAGGAAACCCAGAGGTCTACATTATAATTTTTCTTTTAAAACTTGCCATGAACTTCAAATAATGATGTCTCTCATCATAAACACCTGGAGTAAATATATTTTGAATGAGGGTGATATTGCCCACAAGAGGGCCAAAATTGATTCCTGGGTGGAAAAAAAATTCATATATTTCAATGGTTTGTGGCTCTCCAAAGCTCAACCCTACTGAACAAAGTCGTATTTCTTAATATTTCATATTTCTTATTGGAGTTTTGGGCATAAGCAACATTGACATTAATTTCAGGGAAAACACAAAAGATGTATTAGATGAGTGCTATAGGACTATGGTGAACAATGGCTGTGATTGGCATGTCTTCTCCTGATGGATTTCTCTATTCAAAGTCATATGGTAAAAGTGGGTTGCATGTATCTTTTGGCTGCCATTGGCTACCTTGTGGATGTTGTCTGTTTGAGTCTCAGTGCTTATGTGTATGACTTGGACTTTGAGAATTAAGTTAAAATAGCTGATGTTTTATTATTTTTTCTATAAAATTCCTACAAAAGTCCTTCAACCCATCATTAATTATGTCAAGTGCTAAAAATAAAAGATGTCAACAATATCTTACTGAATATCAGCCTATGGTTTTATTGAAAGCTATTCAATTCAAGATAGTCTATATGTCATATATGGTGATAATTCTTTTTCAGCTATGAAACCATTCCAGCTATGATACCAATAACACTTTTAGATCATTTGAAAAGGAAACATCCTGATAAAGCAGGTAAGCATACAGAATATTTCAGAACTTTAAAACAGAATTTTGAGCTATTGTAATACTGCTACATTTTTTAAGTTAAGAAGAACACAGAAGCAAGTGGCAATGGATTTATTGGGTCTTATAAAATTGCAGCAATCATTACAAAATCTGGTAATGCTCATACAGTTGCTGAGACTGTTGTATAAATCTAGAGAATGCAATTTCAATAGTGATGCAGCAAGATCCTGTATTTAAAAGAACTGCCATTGGGCAATAATTGAATTCAAAGGTGTATCAATAAGTTGTCAGTTAACATTGCAAAGCAGTTAATTGGTACTTTGAAACACAGAAAAAATTCTCTCCAGACAGATGAAATATAGTCACTAACATTAAGGCCTTCTAATGGCAACTATTGTTATCTTTATGATGATTATAATTATAAGAAGGGGTGTTCGTAAATTCTTTAGGAACTGACTATAATAGACTGTCTATTTTTGCTCCTGTAATATTTTGGTTTCATGAAACACAAGTAACACTGGAGAATTAAATGCCTGGTTCTTTTGACAGAATGAAATGAGCAGTTAGAAGACATAACGATGTATATATAGACCCACCCAAAGGCAGTACGTCCTGAAGTTCTCGCAATAAACTGCCATCAACATCAATTGGTTGCTAAAAAAACAAATGTAAGTGCAGTTCTTTATCTCACTATTATAATTAGAACCATTAATAAAACAAAGTCATATAGCAAATATGACTACCTTTTCAAAAAATTTAACATTGACAAGAAACAATATGTAAGGCTTCTTCTATAAACAAAAGTTAGATGGCTGTCTGAAGGAAACTAACAATTTGTAAACATATTTGATATGATAATTCATTTTTCAGATAGCAAAGGAGAGAGATTTAGCAAGAGACCAGCATATACAGAAAAACAGCTTATATGCTATGATTCATATTTTTCAGACTTAAGTATCATTTGAACTTCAAGTAAAACTATAATAAATTTGCAAATTTAGCAATTTTCACTAAAAAACTGAAGATATATTAAATTAATTTAAGGAGAAAATGATTTCATGATATGAAGAGTTAACAAATTAATGGGTTACTCACTGAGAATAAGATTAACAATTTTTTGGATAATTTAAGAAGTCAAACTTCTAACCAGAAAGCAAGCGAGAGCAGCATGGTTTATGAGTCAAAATTCTGGGGTGGAAATACAGGATTCCCTCACTTTCCACAGGTATTACATTCTCACCCCCACCCCCTGCAGTAGGTGAAAATCCGCGAAGTAGGAACCTTACATTTATTTTAGTATTTATATATATTTTAAGGCTTTATAAACCCTTCCCACACACTTATAAACCGTTCCCAGTCCCTTATTAACCTTTCCCACTCCCTTATTAACATTTTCCACACTTTTATAAACACTACTTATGTTCTTAAACATATTCTACACTCTTAAACCTACGTAACTTTACCAATATACATATATAGTACTGCAAAATCCCGTGACAATAGCGAAAAATCCACGATAAATAATTAAATATAATATTTTTAAAAATCCCGCGATACAGTGAGGCTGCGATAAGTGAACGCGATATAGAGAGGGACTACTGTATTCATTGTCTTGTAATCCTGCATGACATTTTTGTTAATAGAAGTTCCCACCTGGTTAGATAGGAATTCTTATTCCCCAAAGTATTTCTGAGAGTTGCAGAGGAGTATCTCGTATGCATTAACTAATGAATTCAGCTCATTCATGACCTCTGCCATGCTGGGGCTCTGCTGTGATTAAATGCCAGTTGGAGATCTGCTTAAATGCTGTTGCTCGCTTCTGCATGCTGATGTTCTTTACACAAGGTTCAGGTCCTTGCCAAACACTCTACTTACCAGTGCTCTCAACCCTTGCTGAGTGTAATGGTGCGGCAGCAGTGAGCTGCAAAGTGAGAACAGAAACAGTTTTCTGCCCTCTGTATTGTACTCTCAGAGGATCTTACAGCAACATTCTTAAATGCTAACGTATTTCTTAAAAAATCCAGAACTGCTCTCTTCAATCTCTTACTTGATGTTGCTAAACCCAATCCACATCAGACTGTCACACTATAGGATAAATTGTCTGAGATTCAGCTGTCCTTTCATTGTAGTTTGCTCCCACTGGGTTCTTTATAGGTGCTTATATATGCTTGAAATCCAGTAATTGACACTCTGCCAATTATTCCCCAAAAAGGCTGTATCAGCATCTGTAGAAATCAAATCAAATAGACTAGGTGCAGGTAGAAAGGAAGTTGCCTGTCTCTGCCCATGACTGTATTAGAACCGTAGTTTTGGCCAAGCTAGGATGTCCTATTACATTCCTTTTTTTCCTTTTCTTTTCATGTTTAAATAAATTTTGCTAGGCTACTTAAAAAATATATATATATGAAAATGACTAAAATGAGAATTCTTAAAATTTGGATTCTAGTCTTATGTCTGTTACTAGTTTTCTGTGTGAACTCATGTTGTGAACCTACTTCTTAGTGTACTATATTATATGTTTCACAAGGTGGCTTTGAATATCAAACAGGGTGGTAAATGTTAATATGCTTTGAAAATATTAAATATACTATTCAAATGTGAAGGATTCTTATTTTTACAATGTCTAATTAAAATTTTGGTCTTTGACTTTAATTGGTCACCTATTAAGCTATGCCATTTATTCTGTTTCTCAGTCTTATTTCTTTGAAGGCTGTGTGAGATAAATTATTTCAGAGATTGCCATAAAATTTTAGAGCTGGAAGGGACTTTGAAGATTATATAGCTCAAATCCTTCATTTTTCAGATGAGTAAATTGAGTCCCAAAGAAGGGTAGGTTATCGAGATTGTGGATTGTGTAAAAGGTCAGGAACCCAAGATTCTGACCCATACATAGTACTCATTTCACTCCATCATGGAAAAGTGATCTTTAAAAAAAAAAAAAAGGATATATATATATATATATATATATATATATATATATATATATATAATTTATTTTTAGACAGAGGGGAAGGGAGGAAGAAAGAAGGAGAAATAACACTGATGTGCGAGAGTTACATTAATTGGTTGCCTCTCGCATGCCCCCAAATGGGGACCTAGCTCACAACCCAGGCATGTGCCCTGACTAGGAATTGAACTGGTGACATTTTGGTTCCCAGGCCAGCACTCAATCCACTGAGCCACCCCAGCCAGGGCTGGGAGAGTGATCTTAAGGATGTTGTCTTTCTTTTTATAGATTATTCAACATGAACAGTTGTCTACCAAGGAAGCTATGTGATATTTATTCACACCACTCCTTATTTCCAAAGCTTTAACACACTAGAGTTCATAGAACCCAGATTTTAGGAGAAAAACAAAATTTAATTTATTGAGTTGCTTTTCTGTGCTCAGCACTATTCAAGGCACTGAAGGTAGAGCATTTAATAAGAGAGACATATCACTGCCACAATAGAGCTTATATTCTATTGAAATATTAGGCATGAAAGCAATATACGTGTTAAAAGGAAAGTAACCTGTTCTCTCAAACTTATAGGACATACAGCTAATACTCTCCTTGGCAGGGTACTTGTTTAGTTGGAAGGCTCTTTTGGAACATTCCTTCTCCATATTGGACCAATATTCAAGTTTCAGTCTTCTTTGAGGTAGTTTCCAAGTTCTTAAGCCATTTAAGAATATATCTATGGAAGCCCACATGCAATATGAGAACCACTTTATATCTCATATGTCTGCCTTGTTCTCAATGACACACATATTTTGCTAATACCCTGGGTTGCTCTCATTCTCTAAACATGGAACAGTTCTTGGTTGATCAGGAAGGAGCAAACAGCCAGCGTTTAACATCTGTGTCTAGCCATTTCATTTTCCCTCCACATTTTGGAGCAGAGGGAATTCATTCAGCTAGTCTGTCCTCCTGAATTCTCCTTTATGCCAGGTGACAATTAGCTGCTGCATATATTCTTCTAGTTGATGTAGTGAGAACAGGGTGTGTAAGGCTCTGAAAAATGAAGCTGGGATCCAGGAGCCAATGGGCCATAGACAGAGCCATGATGAACAACCAAAGTCTAGGCTGTTGACAGCAGCCTAGAAATGTAGCCTGGTGGGGAGGATACTAAGGAAAGGGTCAGAAATTAGAAGGTGGTCTAATAAAGGGTCAGCATCTTTATGATAGTGTCATTTCTAATCAACTTTACAGAGGTATAATTTACGTACAATAAAATAAACCTATTTTATGTGAATTCAAAGTGTTTTTGAAATATGTATATACTTGTGTATCTACCACCACACCAATACCATAGTATTTTGGATTGAGCTTCTGTTTTCCCACCACATAATCGTCTCAGCTATTTCCTTCTGCAGGTCCTAGGTTATCCAAGCTCTGAGATTTGTCTTTGCTCCAATGGAAATTATCAGTGAAGTACCAGTATCAACAAAACCTTGAGTTAAACTCCCCCTTAGTCTAATTGCTACAGATCTTGCTAAGAGGATCTGCAAAGGGCTTGGAGGCCAACCGTGCAGCAAAGATCACAGGTGTTCTGCCGGATGGCCACATGGGGAGTGTAGAGGGAGCAGTCAATTCATAGGTCCAGACACTTACCTGTCCACATACAAAAACTTTTAACAACTCACTGAACTGTCTTTCTTTTATCCCTCACAATCCCAGGAGGGTGGATAGGAAGTGGGGAGCGGACGTAAGGGTTAAGACTAGAAGGTGTTGGTTGAAGTAATAATAGACAGAGTCCATAATTCCCAAGATTTACCCCAACAGTTGGCACATAGTGCATGTTTAATATTATGAGCCTTGATAATAAGATAATGCTGTGAAGCTTTGGCTTGCTTGGTATTGCCATATAATTTATACTCACACAGGAGAGCAGCTAACCTGTCTTTGCAAGTCCGGGTCTAAAATTAATCAACTTCTGTGATTGTGTCTGGTTCTTTGTAGACAAGTTTGGACACACTTAACCAAAGGAGCCTTTATAAGTTTTCCAATATAAGAGCCAAACAGCTAATGTTTCTGCATTACCCACCAAAAAAAATCAAAGGGAAAACATTATCCACCCAAAATTTGGAAAATATGAGTTGCCAGTGGCTTAGTGCACATGGAAAGAAAACTGGGGTAGGATAAATATTAAGCAATGTCAGGAGCTTCTTTCTGCTTTAATTTTTCTATCACAGTTTTTCATTTAAAATGGTTATTTTGAAATTGCTGAATAAAAAAACACAACTTGCAGTGAAAATTAACATCCAGAGAAAAATACCTTTTAAATGTCAGGTCACTAGAATTTTTAATGTTCTGGTGTTTTGTTTTGTTTTGTATTTTACTGATAGAAACCACAATTGTTTTGGAGAGAATAACTATATCACAGAAACAGTTTATAAAAGTAACCACTTCAGTTCTAAGATTTATTTTGATATTTTCTCACCTACCCTTCATCATCTGATGGCCTGTACTATAATATGAAAAAAATATTTTCCTTATAGCATTGAAACACAGTTGGATGAAGAGGTACAGAAATTCTGGAAGAGCAAGAGCTTATCTTTTAGCAGGGTTTTGGGAGAACTTCAGCAGACTGTATATAGAACTTGAAGATGTTTCTCTTCTACAGATATATGAACACTGCTGAATTTTGGCCCTAAATAAAAAATAATTATGTAATATTAATTCATATCACAACCATAAATGCTCAAAATATAGCAAGAGAAGTCTTAAAACTCCTACTATAGAATTCTTAGATTCATAGTGTACTTTTCACTCTTCACTTTCATAAAAATCAGATGAAGATAAGCTGGTTTGAATTTGCATTTTAAAATTGATAGTTATTTACAACACAGAGTTTTTGTGTCCTTGTAGCTGAAAAAATGATGCACACTATGCAAAATTAGAATAGTTATTGTAACTCTGGCTGGTGTGGCTCAGTGCATTGAGTGCTGACCTGTGAATCCAGGGGTCGCTAGTTTGATTCCTGGTCAGGGCACATGCCTAGGTCCCCAGGCCAGGTCCCCAGTTGGGAGCGTGAGAGAGGCAACCACATTGATGTCTCTCTCCCTCTTACTCTCTTCCCCTCTCTCTGAAAATAAATAAATAAATAAAATCTTTTAAAAAAAGTATACTTGTTCTAAAGATAGTAAGGACAAAGGAAAGACAAAATAATTTTTAACTGGTTAAGATAGTGAATATAGGTAGAAAGCAATATTCTCTATTTGCAATTTGTTTAATGTTGGCAGCTTTCACAAAGAGATAAGAAAAGTGACATGGTAGGGTTTTCCCAAAGCAAAGTATAATGTATTATAGAAGTTTGTCTTTCTAGCTGTTAAATATCTCTCTGATAACCTGCCTGAAAACACAATTTTATATGTAATCAAATTGAAAAGATTTTTGTTCATAGATATTAACATTACATTAATTTTATTTAAAATTTTTTATGATTGTGCATTCTACTTGTACATCTGTTTATTATAAATATTGAAAATATTATATATGAACTGATTAAGAAATAATCTCCAAACATTGTTACAGGAAATAAATTCAATAGGTAGACAGAGTAAAGTGTGTAAGTGTATCATTTGTACAAAAGAGCACAAAACAGATCTTTTGATTTTCTAATTGAATATCTCTGGACAGACATACAAATAATTGGTAGCATTGGTTCCCTATATGGAGACAGAAGAGGAAAAGGGGGTCAAGAGAGCTTTTTCATATTTGCTATGTTGAATTTTTTTCTAGCTAAATGCATAACATACCCATACACACATACATAGTTATATATTACTCAATTTATCCTCATTCTAAAATTGACACTCTAGGGAAGATGAACTATGCTTTTGTCCTCCCCACATACACCTTTTATAGCTTTGCATTTACTCACACAGAGATATCACAGTTTGAGTAGAATAAAGGAGTTTATAAAACATGGTTTATGATGCTGCTATCATTGATTCCTAGTTTTGTGACTTTTAATTTTTACCTCTTTGACCATTAACTTATTAATCCATAATATGATCACCATAGTTCCTACCTCACAGGGCTGTCATAGTGCTTAAATGAAAGAGCATATCTAAAAATGCTTAGCATAGTGCTTAGAATGTGGCTGGTGCTCAAGAGACTGGTTGTTCTTGTGTGCTGGGTACCATCCTAGATTCTTGAGGCTGCTGAGATAAAAGGAACTCACACTCTACAATGGCACACAAACCTACAGATTAAACAAAAATCATGTTTCTGGTCCATAAGAGAATGGACACAATATATGTTGAATTAATGAATAATACAATGATATACTCTAGGTATGCTGGCATATTGGTCTGATCTGGCAGAAAGTGGGCAAGGTAGATTCTTAATAAACATCTTTCTTTCGTTTATTGATGTACCAGCTTACATATAGGTGAAAAAAGAATGTTGAAATCCTGTAAGTGGAACAGGGGGTAGTATTATTATTAATTTTCAAAGATAAGACTCTTGTTCTTTTTCCTCTGATGTTTTTCCTTTCTAGAAGTGGAAAATCTTACAGATCTATGGCTTTTCAGAAATTCCAGCTGACTTTGATGTTGGAAAAATATCCAAATATCACTTTCTTTTCTAGTCAAAGGGATGTTTCATCAAGGTTCATTCCTACAAATTCAAGCCTTCTGCTTTGTTTGGGGAAGATATGAAAACTTGACTTTAGAAAGGTATTCCTTTTACCTCTTATAATGAATAGACTTTATTTCTTGGAATAGTTTTAGGCTTACAGGAAAATCAAACAGAAAGTATAGAGAGTTCCCATATTCTCCCACTTCCCCCCCAGTTTCCCCTGTTATTGATATCTTGTATTGGTTTGGTATGTTTGTTACAACTGATGAGCCAATATTGATACATTATTCTTCTTAAAAGTTCATAGCTTACATTAGAGTTCACGCTTCGTGTTTGAGGATTCTATGGATTTTGCTTAATACATTATATCACATATCCACCATTAAGAGTATCAGACAGAATAATTTCATTACCTTGAAAATCCTCTGTGCTTCACCTATGCGTCTTTCTCCTTCTCCCCTTAATCCCTGGCAACCACTGATCTTTTTACTGCCTCCACAGTTTTGCCTTTTCTGGAATGTCATATAATTACAATCATATAAAGCCTTTTAAAATTGGCTTTTTTTACTTAGCAACATGCATTTAGGGTCTTCCTTAAATATGTATTTAATGTCTTTTGGTGGCTTGATAGCACTGAATAATGTTCCATTGTCTGGATGCACCACAGTTTATCAAATTACTTCTTGGTGTGTAACACTTGCTTTCAAGTCTTGACAATTATGAATAAAATTGCTATAAACATTCATGTGCAGGTTTTAGTGTGAACATTAGTTTTCAACTCATTTGGGTGAATACCTAGAACTATGATTGCTAGTTTGTACGGCAGGAACATGTTTAGCTTTGCAAATAAACAGACTGTCTTCCAGAGAAGATGCACCAACCATCTTGGCTCCTACCAGCAGTAAATGAGTGTTTCTATTTCTCCACATCTTTGTCAGAATTTGATGTTATCAGGGTTTGGGATTTTAGCCATTTATGTATGTAGTGGTATCTCACTGTTATTTAAACTTGCAATTCCTGCTAATGTATTATATTGAGAATATATTCATATGCTTATTTGCCATCTGTATATCTTCTCAGGCGAGTGGGCTGTTCAGACCTTTTGCATATTTTTTAATTGGTTGTCTATTTTGCGTATTTTTAATTAGATGCCTATTGTTGAGTGTTCTGTATATTTTGGATGCAAGTCCTCTGTAAGATAGGTGTTCCCCAGTATGTGGCTTGCCCCCTCTATTCTCCTAGTAGTGTTTTTTGCAGAGAAGTTTTTAACTTAATGGAATCAAATTTAGCTGTTTTTTTTGGATCATGCTTTTGGTGTAGAAGCCAAGGTCGCCTAGATTTTCTCCTATGTTATCATCAATAAATTTTATAGTTCTGCATTTTACATCTAGGTCTAGGATCCATTCGGATTTAGTTTTTGTGAAAGGTGTAATAAGGTCAGAGTCTAGATTCACTTTTTAATGTGAATGTCCAGTTATTTTAGCATTTGGATTGCATTGAGTCTATAGATCAATTGGGGGGGGGGTTGGATTATATCTGAACAAAATAAGTTGTCCTATTCATGTACATAAAATACCTTTCCATTTATTTAGATATTTTTTTTTATTTCCTTCATGAAAGTTTTACTGTTTTCCTCTTATAAGGTCTTGCACATATTAAGTTAGATGTATACCTAAGTCTTTCCTTTCTTTCTTTCTTTCTTTCTTTCTTTCTTTCTTTCTTTCTTTCTTTCTTTCTTTCTTTCTTTCTTTCTTTTCTTTCGACTAATGTAAATGGTGTTGTGTTCTCTTCCCCCAGCTTTATTGAGATATGATTGACTTATGACATTGTATAAGCCTAAGGTGTACAATGTAATGATCTGATACACGTATGTAATGCTAAATGCTTACCACAATAGGATTAGTTAACACATTCTTTATCTCACACAGTTACCATTTTGTAGTTGCTGTTATGGTGAGTACATTAAACATTAAAGCTCTACTCTCATAGCAACTTTCAAATATACAATATAGTATTGTTAATTATAGTCAATGGTTGTGTTTTTAATTCAAATTCCAATAGCTCATTTCTGTATACAGGAAAGTAATTGACTCGTGTATTAAATTTATGTCCTACAACCTAGTTTTTAAAATCCTTACCCGAGAACAATTTTTCACTGCTTTTTTGAGAGAGAAAGAGAGAGAGAGAGAGAGAGAGAGAGAGAGAGAGAGAGAGAGAGAGAGAGAAACAGCAATTTGTTGCCTTCTCATTCCTCCCCCAACTGAGGATGGAACCCACAACCTGGGTATGTGCCCTGACTTGGTATCAAACCCATGATCTTTTGGTCCATGGGATGATGCTCCAAACACAACTAGGGCTTACAATCTTGCTATAATTTCTTATTCATTCCAGGAGTTTTCCTATTTGTTTTGTTTTGTCAATTCCTTGGAATTCTATCTGCTATCCTTGTCCTTTGTTTTCTTTTTTGTCTTCCACTGTTTTTCTGCCTTCTTTGGTTTAAAAAGGAGAATTCCATGTAATTTATTCTGTATGATTACATTTCTCTCCTCTTTTAGCATACCAGTTTGAGTTTGCAATATATGAGGTCTGTTCAGAAGGTATACAGTCATATAATATGAAAAACAGAGACATTTATTGAAGAAGATACAAGATACAAGAAATATTGTACATAGGACAATGTCACCTCAGTCCCCTTCAAATAGGTACCTTGAGACCTCACACAGTTCTCCCAATGCCATCAGCTGTTCTATCATATTTCCCTGAATCTCATCGATGGTCTGAAATCTCTTTCCTTTCAAAGGTGATTTTAGTTTTGGGAAAAGCCAGAAGTTGCAGGGCATGAAATCTAGGCTATAGTAGGGCTGAGTCACCAGGGTGATTTGATGTTTCAACAACAAACTCTGGACGAGATGTGATGAATGAGCAGATGTGCTGTTGTGATGAAGTTGCCAGTCACCAGTTGCCCATAACTACAGCATTTTGAATCATCCAAATAACTCCTGTGGAGGAAGGTTCGAGCTTAATATAAAATTTTATGCAGGTTCATTGCTCTACTCGCTCAATCATTTTGAATGTAATGGCCACACAATACACATGCTCACTCAATAGCATCTACTGCCCCCATTGACTAGTACAGTGAAGTCGTCATTGTTTACACACATGCATTCCAGTCCACTCTCCTTGGCTGCCAGGTTACATCAATGTTGTGCAAACTGTTCTTATTATATAATGATGGCTGTACACTTCTGAACAGACCTTCTACATTTATGGCCAATCCAAGTCCGATTTCAAATATCATTATACTGCCTCACCAGTAATATAAATACTTTTTAAGAGAATTTTCCCAATTCCTCCTTCTTGTTCCTTTTAAAAGCTCTGTCATTCATTTCATTTATCTGTAGGGTATAATCATTGAATATATCTTTACTGTTATTTTTTTAAACAAACTGTTACTTGCTAGATCAACTAAGAATAAGAAAAAATTTTAATTTATTTTGCTTTCATTTATTCTTTCTATAGCACTCTTCTGTTTGTTGTATAGATTCAAGATTCTAACCTAAAGTATTTTTCTTCACTCTGAAAAGCTTTTAACACTTCTTTTATTTAAAAAAAAAAGATATTATTTATTTATTTTTAGAGAGAATGGAAGGAAGGGAGAAGGAGAGGGAGAGGAACATCAGTGTGTGAGAGATACATTGATTGGTTGCCTGGGAATTAAACCGGTGACCTTTGGGTTCACTGGCTGGCATTTGATCCACAGAGCCACACCAGCCAGGGCCTTTTAACATTTGTTGCAAGGCAGGTCTACTGGCAAAATATTTCCTTAATTTTATTTCTCTTTCACTTTTGAAGAATAATTTTGCAGGACACAGAATTCTAGGTTGGGTGTTATTTTTTCTTTCAACACTTTAAATATTTCACTTCACTCTCTTCTTACTTGCATGGTCCCTGAAGAGAAGTCCAGCGTAATTCTTATCCTTCTCCTCTATAGGTATTTCTCACCATTCCCCCACCCCCACCTCTATCTAGCTTCTTCCAAAATTCTCTTTTATTTTCTGCAGTCTGAATATGATATATTTATGAGTCTTTTTTGGGGGGGAGGTATTTATTCCTGTTTGGTATTCTCTGAGCTTCCTGGATCTGTGGTTTTGGCATCTGCCATTAATTTTGAAAGACTGTCAGCCATTATTTCTTCAAATATTTTTTTTATTTACTTTATTTTTTGGTTTTTCAATTACAGTTGTCCCATTTTTCCCCAATTGCTCCCTCCCACCCAGCCCACCCCCTCTCCCACTATCATATCCCTCCCCATTGTCCATGTCCATGAGTCATTTATACACGTTCCTTGACTAAAAGCCTTCCCTTATTTATCCCCCTTCTCTCCCTCCCTCAAATATTTCTTATGTTCCCCTCTCTTCCCTTTCTGGTATTCCCATTACAGTTTTATAATTGTCCCACAGTTCTTGGATATTCTGTTGCATCTTTTTAATTAATTTTTTTCTTTTCACTTTACTTCTAGAAGTTTGTATTGATGTATCTTCAGGATCATTTATTCTTTTCTCAGCTGTGCCCAGTCTAGTGATGAGCCCATCAAAAGCATTCTTCATTTCTGTCATATTGATTTTCATTTCTAGTATTTTCTTTTAATTTTTCCTTAGAGTTTCCATATGTCTGTTTATATTACCCATCTGATCTTATATGTTGTTCATTTTTTCCATTAGAATACTTAGCATATTAATCGTTATTTTAAATTTAGTTGTGATAATTCCAAAATCTCTGCCATATCTAAGTCTAGTTCTGATGTTTGGTTTATCTTTTCAGACTGTTTTTTTACTTTTTAGCATGTCTTGTAATTTTGTTGTTGTTGTTGTTTAAAGGCAAATATAATGTACCAGGCAAAAGGAACTTAGGTAGGTAGGCTTTTAATATAAACTTTTAAGTGTATCTGGCTAGGAGTTAGGCTAGTGTTAATGCTTGGTGCAACTGCGGGGTCTGAAGCTAAAGTTTAGTCCTTGTTTTAGTTTCTCTTGTCTCTCTTTGGATGTCCCCAGTGACTTTTTAAATAGGATCTGATGTTTGTAGTTCTTTTAGTTATAACCCCCTGTTATTACACAAAAATCCTACTGTTGTGGTGTTATTCTAAGGTTTGGGAGGAGGGAAAGCATTCTATAGTCCTATGTGGTTAGGTCTCATTCTTTCAGTGAACCTGAGTGTTTCCCTCCTCCCCTGTTGAAGGCTAGAGAGGGCTGGAATTGGGTGTTTCCCTTCCTCTCAGATAAAATAGTTTCCTTGAGGGCAGATTTTATAAAAAAGAACAGATGGCTCTGGGAGTATTTCAAAAGAGTTAGTTTTCCCTTCCCCCTAAAAAAAAGCAAGAGGAGCTTTTTTTCCCTTCAGATTTTCATAGACTGTTAGGGTTCCTGGAGGTGTGAGAAACACTCACAATAAACACCCGGACACAGGAGTTGAGCAGCAAAGCGAGGTGTTTATTCACGAGTTTGCAGAGTCGGGCGTATCGCCAGCCAGGAGCATGTGCGCGAGAAGTAGACAAAGAAAACTTGTTTTATGCTAATACAATTAGCTCCCCCTTCCCTCTCCTTCTCCCCAGTTTCTCCATTACTGGTTAATCTGGGCTCACAATCTAATGCGATTAACTACTTAACTCAGGGTGTGATTAATAAGGGAAATCTAGTTATAGGTCTATCTCCAATTTATTTGCAAAGTTATCTAGCTACATCTTCCCATTTCTCTATGTTTGGTGACAACAATCTTCCTCCTTTTGATCCGGGAGATATGTGTGAGGAGCTTCGGAATGTCATTTCCTGATCCCTTTTCCATGATTCATCTGTTAATTATCTCCTCATTTGAGAGTCACTGGCTTGCTCCTTTGTCCCTAACAGAGGTAAAACTCAGAAAGAGGAGCCCCCTTGGAGTTTTTAACTCAAGTTGGTCCACACAGAGCCTCCAACAATTCCTCTATTACAGTTTAAAGTGTTCTTACTGATATTGGCTCCAACAGTTGGCTTCAGCTGCTGACTTCTGCTCCTGGTAAATTGTGATCCTCTGGTAAGCTGTGATTCTCTACCTCTCCTGTTTTCAGGGCAGCAGTTTTCCCTGTCACCTCAATACTCTCTGATGGATCTAAGAAGAGTTGTTGGTTTTCAGTTTGTTCAGCTTTTTTTTTTTCTTTCTTTCTGTGATTATGGCAGCTTCCAAACTCTTCGCATTTTGGACCAGAAAATAAAAATTCCTGAGTATTTCTTTGTAAATTTATGCTTAAAAAGTCTTTTATAATTTGAAAATGCTAGTGTCAAATATTCAGTCTATTCTTGTTCTCCATAAACTCAAAAGATACATATTTATTTTGTTTTGATCCTTGAAAGTGTGAGGGATAAAGAAGCAAGCCAGTGACTCTCAAATGTCGTCGTCGTCGTCGGCAGCCGTCCGTCTCGAAAGACGATGGTGTAGCTTCTTAAGAGTCTATCTGCACCGCCGAGAATGGCTGTGTAGTCCGACTCAAGAGTGACACGGTATCTGTCTCCTCCCGTGTTAAATCGACATCTTGCGATGACGCTGGAGTGTCCTCTCCAGTGAAGCTGAAGCTACAGAGCCTGGGCAGGGTGATATGGAGGGCCAGCTGTTGCCCATGCAGCAGACCCCCCGTCTCTTCGCAGCTGAAGGGTCCAAGGGAAAGACGGAGTCAATACAGCTTGGCTTCAGGTGCGCCGCAGGAGATGCCGGTGTTGACTACAACGTCAAACCGCCTTAGGGACTCCGGCTCCGGATTTTCTGTCGGGGTTTACTCCCTTAGCCCTTCCGCTGAAGAGGTATGCCGCAAGGCAGCAGAGGTTTTTTGGAGTCAGAGTTTTCCTTCTCTGATGTGCCCTGACTGGAAGATCGAACCAGGGACACTTAGCTCGCAGGCCGACGCTCAATCCACTGAGCCAAACCAGCCAGGATGACTCTCAAATGAGAGGAGATAATTAACAGATGAATCATGGAAAAGGGGTGAGGAAATGACATTCCGCAGCTCCTCACACATATCTCCCGGATCAAAAGGAGGAAGATTGTTGTCACCAAACATAGAGAAATGGGAAGATGTAGCTAGGTAACTTTGCAAATAATTTAGAGATAGACCTATAACTAGATTACCCTTACTTAATCACACCCTGAGTTAAATAGTTAATCGAATTAGATTGTGAGCCTGGATTAACCAGTAATGGAGAAACTGGGAGAGGGGTGGGGTAGCTAATTGCATTAGGGAGGGAAGAGTTAATAACATTAGCATAAAACCAGTTTTCTTTTTCTACTTTGCATGCACATGCTCCTGGCTGGTGGTGCGCCTGACTCTGCAGACTCGTGAATAAACACCTCACTTTGCGGCTCAAGTCCTGTGTCCCCGTGTTTTATTGTGAGCGTTTCTCACAAAAGGAAAAAAAAAAAGGATCTTTAATTTCTATTACTTTCTAAGCACTTTCAAGCCAAACGATACACATTTTGTTGTTGTTCTTGAACTAGAATAGAGCAAAGGGAGGGGAGTGAAAGCTAAGGGTAATAATAAGCTGAGAATCACTTACTGTCCACTAGGTTATCTTAGTTTGATAACATTCTAAATTATCTGAATCTGATGTGTTTCACTCTTTAAAAGACTGTGTTCTATATCATTTAGTAGTAATCCAAATTTCAAGTTTGACTCACCTCTTGAATCACTGCCCATATTCAATTGACCCTTAACCCATATTTGGTAGGAATGAGTTAAGGGTCAACTGAGTCATCTCCAAGTAATCTTTCAGTCTACTTAGTCCTACAAAGTGATTTGCAATAAAATTTGAACACTTACAAAGATTAGAAAATGATTGAATAAAGCTGATTGTTAAGTTTTATTTACATTGTAATAACCTAAATGCATTTATTAATAGTTGATTTAATGAGGATAATTTAAATTTTTTCCCATAGAAAATTTTGTCTTTTTTATTGTTTTTTTAAACAGGATAGATTGAATTTGGAAATACTATTTGGCTCCGTAATTATGTGAAAACAAGTTGGTTGAGTATTACTGCTTTTCATGTTCATATATGTATGTGTATACATATACACACAAATACCATTTTTAAAATACATTTTTGAAAAGGAAAATGGAACTTTGGGACCAATTTAATGAATGTTCAAAAATACCTGTTGCTGGTTGAACTATTCTGTTTTAAACTTTTGAAATGCTTAAAAAATTTTAAATGACTTAAAGTTACTATTACAAAATGCTTAGGTTTTTTTTGATGTACCAAGTATTATACACCTTAGCTATACTCAGTGGCTAGACAGAATTTATTACAAGTATAATGAGAAAGGAAATGATTAAATATTTCTGCAACCATGCTTATATATGAGGATGGGAACAAGGTGGGCAGTTCCAAAGTTGAAAATATATGCAGATTTATATTACCATAATTGGAATTCTTGATAGTTAAAACTGGCGGAACTCTGGCAGAAGCCCAAGTAACTATTGCTAGAAGAGGCACAAATTTGGAGTTACAGTAATGATAATAATAATAAAAACAACAATACTAATGGGTAACAATTATTGGTCCCTTACTATGTTCCAGGTATTGTTCTTAGTGCTTTACATTTATTATTTCATTTAATCACCCCATAATTCTGTGGCATAGACACAAATGAGTAAACTGAGGCATAGGAAGTTAAACGAGTTGTGTCAGAGTCTGAGTTCAAGCTCACTCATGACTCTGACTCCAGCATTCTTAACACCAAGTTTTCAGAATGTTAAAATGTTTATAATTTACAGTTGTTCTTTCCACAATTAAAACAGAAAAATGACTAGTTATTATATGGTCCTTTCCTTTCCTCTTTTTGGGCATTCCCCACAGTACTTTTCAAGAAGACATATGATTCAGTGTTATAGATCTGGAAAAAAAAGGTGCATTAAGATAGATATTTAAACGTTATCTTTATGGGTTTATAACTAGTTAAAAAGACATGCTATGTGAATCGGCTGTTGTTTTACCAGAATTTAAAAGTTTATTATATAGATCATTTTATTTTTGCACACCAATATAACTGAAATTCATTACAGATATTCACATTTATTTATAACTCAAAGCTAGATTGTAACAATATTACTAATAAAGGAAAAATGAGAAGTGAAATAAGCTAGTATTAAGTGTATATATATATACATATATATATGTATATATATGCAGTAGTTCTTTATTGAACTCAAAATCTATTCCTTTTAGTTACAGGTTTGAAATGTGTACTTCCAAAACCAAAAAGCGATTGTCCTATTCAGTAGCTTGAAAAGTCACGTTAGCAAACAGGTAATACTGGCCGGCAGCATATCCAGTTATGTCCGCTTCAGAGCTCTTTGGCCCAGGACTTGGTGCGGGTATGAGAATTCTGCCTCATGGTGGTTAAGTCACAAACTAAGAGTCGTCTCCCCCTTTAAAAAAATACATCTAAGATTATTTTTGGCTTGTTTAGAAGCAATAAGAAAGTAAAATCAAAGCCTACCTAAAGCCATTTTCCCTATTCTTGTCCCTGAAATTCAGGTTTATGCTAAGCTTACACCTATTTGTAAGTGCTTAAAATAATTTCAGATCTTAGGATTTCCCTACTACCTTAACTACTTCCTTTGAGAGGTTTACAAAGATAGGAATTTGTTTATTTATTTTGCATTTACTCAATAATCAAACTTCATCACAAAAACTTAGTGGACAAGGAGAGTACCCTTGTATTGTCTGGCAAAGAGTATGGTTGGTGACATGGCCCGTGGTTAGGTAACCTAGCAAGAAAGACCCTATTGTAGCACATCTGAGCAAAGAGACCAAGGGGTTTACTGCCACGACTCGGAAAGTATACTTTTTTGAACTGGGACTCTGTAGAGCTGGCCGTAAACCTGCACAGCCTCCGAAGAGAAAGAGAGGGGGAGCCTTGCTGTTCCGAGAGCAGGAAATGTGACGCAGACTTGTGATCCACAGATTGAAATCCTTTCTCAGCAGCGCCTCCCAAAGTCAGCCACTGACTTCCGAGGACAGGGTCCCCAGACCACGGTGGCCGCACCCGAGATTCTTTCTCTTTTCTCCGCAGCAGCACACAGACCCGCACGTGAGCGCGGTAGCCCGTCCCAGCTGTGCCTCAGCTGACCGACTCCTGATTGGCTCAGACAGACGTGGCCTGGGGTGGGGCCTGGTCGCCTGCGTCGCTCGCCATTGGCTTTCAGGGAACCAGCCTCCCCCTCAGGTGAGGCGGGCTTGCAGGAGTGAGAGCTGAGCTCTGCCGGCGAGCGCGCCCCCGACGCTCTCCTTCCTGCCCACTCGCGTGCCTGGAGCGCGCCTCCGTCCCTGCCCGCCCCCTGCCGCTGCTTCAGCTCCATAGTGCACAGAGCTGCCTAGACTGAGGGGACGCGAGGATCGCCCTCGTCCCCGCTTGAGCCAGTCGTCGGGTCGGGCCTTGACAAGCAGCCGGAGGGAAGGCTCTTCTGATCCTGGCGTGGAGTCCTGCGATTGCCGCCTGCTAGTCTTGCCTCTGATCTCACGAGGGGTTTCGCACCGCTGGACGTGCCTCCTCTTTGCCTCCTCTTTGCCTCCTCTTCTCTCCCGGGGTGTGGAGGGAGCGAGCGCTTAGGCCGGAACGAGCCTGGGGGGTGGCCGCCGTGAAGGCATCGCGGCGACCGACTTGCGATGGAGGGCGCCGGAGGCGCGAACGACAAGAAAAAGTAAGCCCATGCTCTCCGCCGGCTCCCCTGCCTGCCCGCCGCCCTGGGCTCGCGGGCCGGCCCCGGCGTTCTGGGGGGCCGCCTTTTTGTTTCTGCCTCTTCTCCCCTCCTCTCTCTCTCTCTCCCCCAACCTCGCTGGCCGGGCTCCCCCTCTGTCCACGTCGCCATCTTGTTGTAGGGGGTGGGAGAAGCCTCGAAAGCGCTTTCTGGGGCCGGTGGCTGGACGCAGCTCGCCCTCCCTTCCCGGCCGCTGGGGCCTCCCGCCACCCTCCTTACCCGTCTCAAAAAGCCAGCTTGCCCTGTGCCCCCTTTCGGACGGACTTCCCCTATCCTGAACCCCCGGGAGAGAAATGAGTCGCAGCTCGATCGCCGCCGTTTGTAGTGAGCTTCCGCTCCTTCCCGCCCCCATTCTCTCCGGTTCCATAGAAAACGGCCCAGGGCGGACCCTGCGCGCAGGTCCTGGCTTCCCAGTGGGCTCGCGGCCCTGGTTTCCGACCGAGGAGCTCGCACGGTCGCATGCGATCCTGCCCCAAGTTGGCCAGCCGCGGCGGGTGTCTGCCTTTGTGCATTGGGGATTTGCCGCGACGCCCTGAAGATGCTAACTTTTCAGTTTGCACGTGCAGGTTTTGGTTTGTTTTAATCGCCTTGAAAAAGTTGCCTAGACTGAGAGTCGAAGTAACGGGAATTTAGAGAAATCGCAGCCTTTTAAAGAGAATATCAGACTTGGGTACTTGTATTTCTTTCATCTGTCAAGAGAGCCCAGACGTTACGAATGAACATGTGCCTCATTCTTGGAAGTATTTTAGTGAAAATGTAGCGGCTGTCTCTATTTAGGCAAACTTTTTTAATGAGATTGGAAAAAAGTATGTGATCAAAGCAAATGAAATGTATCACTAACATTTTTAGAAGTCTCATTTTCCTGAAATTGAAGCATATTAAAGAGAACCTTCAAGATATATCCGAAGTAATAAGTATTCTGTTAGAACTTAATGCAAGTTTGAAAGGAAAGAAAACAACAATCTGGAAGGTCTAAGCGGTATATCACAGGATTAAGAATTGTTAGTCGGACCAGTGGAATTAAGAGTGACCTCCTACACTCTCCCTACACGCAGTTTGATCCACTTTGGTGTTTTAGCTTTTGTGGAAATCATTTTAAGGAATTGAAGATTTATAGTAAGAGTTGTGGTTAGAAGGTTGGCTTTACTGTTAAGTCCTTCCACTCTTCAAGGAGAGATTAGTTTCTCTAATCAGTATCAGCAGAAGATAAATGTGTTTGTGTTCTTGCTATTTTGTAGGTTCTTTTTTGGTTCTTATTCAGTAGAATGATACTGTACATTCTTAGTTTGTATACAGCAGGGAAAGCATTTATAAAATTCAAAAAGTGACTAAACAGGTTTAGACTTAATTCTCAGTTGCCAGTAATAAATTGCAATTAATATTGCAGAAGTGATTACAGTGCTTTTGATGAAATGATGTGGCTGTTATATTGTAAACCTAAGGCAAGACTGCCTTTTGTAGTGCCAATTTTCTGTCCTTTTTATATGCTGAATCATACTTAATACTGTACATTAAGTTATGCATGGATCACTTCCTTTTCACAGGCAATATATATAATATTGTATTCATTTATCCTTTGCAGTTCATCAGTTGAGAATATAATAAACAGCTTTAATATAAATGAACTAATTAGCTACTATGCATTGCCCCAACTCTATAAACTAGCTCTTAGATTTTCCTCAGTCCCATCCCATCTATTATTTCAAAATTCTTCTCATTTGAAAGTTTTAGCAAATTTGGACCAGATCAAATCATATTTCTTAATATAGAGGTTCTTAAAAGTGAAAAATTAAGTTCAACACCTAATAAATAGTGACTGCTCAACAATTTTAGATGCTGTTTGTTAAAGATGTCTGGTGTTTGTCCCTTTCTAAACAATAATTTTTGAACTTTTTGAAAAGGTTACAGAGATTGAGGGGCTGGGATTTTCCATTTCCTTACAATTTTCCATTTTAAATGAGCCTTCAGAATCTGGGTGAGGGACACAAACTTGTCTTTTTTCAAAGAAAGTTTAGGAAATTCATAGTTGAAGGACTGGAAGAAATCAGAACAGAGGATGGGTATGGTTATAATAGATTTAATATAGGGTCTTTGATGTTGATTCCTTAGGGGTAGTGGCTGGCATTGATGTCGATTTTTAGATTTCAAAGAAATGTCAAAAGGTTCATCGTTTGGTTTCAGATTTCAGAGCATACTCCTTACAAGTTTTCCAAAACACTTTATTGGATCATTAAAGTAAAATCTTTGAGAATGAATATTCCTTAACTTCCTCTTTAACTCAGGCCATTAACGGTCAAGAAGCTCTCTACTTTATCAGTAACTTTTTTTATTGTTACAATTTTACTTTTATTTTCCACTTGTTTGAAGTCATCATGCCTGGTGGTTAGAGCAAGGATCTTGAGCCAGACACCTCTGAGTTGAGTCCAGCCTTTTCACTTTGTTAGCTTTGTAAGTTTGGGCAAATTACTGAATGCTTCTGAGCCTAAGTCCTCTTTTTGAAATGCTGATAATAATAGCAGCCAAATTAACAGTTACTGTGAAGATTAAATGAGGTTATGTCCAGTGCCTGGTTTAGGAGTCTTGGTAACACTTGAAATTAAGCATTTAAACTAGAACCTATTAAAGTTCTAGTCTAAATTTTCACACTTAAAAACCTTTTTTTGCAAGTCCTTCCAAGTATTTTTGTTTGTTTGTATTACTTCCTCTTCCCATCACCTCATCCATTTTTTCTATACCTCCGAAAAATGAAGACTAACATTGGATCCAGAGCTTTGTTTTTGTCTGGTTAAATTAGTACATTCCTAGGTTATATTGGCATCTAGGATCAATTATTCTGTTTGAGCAGTCTGATCTACTGTCTATTCTAGGTCCCCTTCTTCATAATTTCTTACCCTTTATTTAATCTCTAAATAGGTTACTTTGAATTTACTTTGGACTAGAGAGACTCGAGTCATAAACACATTCTAGTCATACAGGTCATTTCAACAAGGTGTTGTGCAAGGCATTGCAGTCTTAGGACTGGCAGTAACTTAACATTTTTGTCTTAATGCAACAGTTGAGACCATTTTATAAATATTAATCTTTGCTAAAATATTTGATAAAATGTTTATTCCCAATAAAGTATATGAACCTACATGGTAGAAAAACTGTTCTTTGCTTATGAATTTCTGCAGAGTTAAGACCATTGGCTTCTACCTCAAGTTAATGCCTCAAGCATGTATTAGTTTAATTTTGGGGGCTTGATTTGTATGAAATCAATATATTAGTGCACTCTTCCACATGTATGTGTTTATTGATACATGTTGTTTTAGACTGATAAAGCGTGATAGTTCATTCCTGTGGTCCATTGTAAAGCATTTTGTGCACTTTGGAGAATGTTCAATTTTCTACTCTTTCTTCAGGTTGACTTCCATTGTCCTTAAGCTCAGTGTTAAGATGGCTGTGGTTACATTTATAGTATGTTAGGAGTGGTGTGTAGGTGGCTTAGGGGGATTACTCTCCTGACTGATTTTTATTTATTTACTTATTTATTTTTGGAAGAGCTTGTAATTATAGTGTTTGGTAGTGAGATTAAAAACTGTTATGCATATACTTACTTGGCAGGGGAGATGCCATGATCATGAAGGTGGTTTTCCCAGTGTGAGGCTTATCCATTGCTCTCTGGGTGTGCTGACCCCTGCGATTTCCCCAAATGTGGGAAACTTGACTGCATAACTTGTGGTAGTGGAAGACTGTGTTTGTGCTCTCCCCTAAAAAAACAAACCTGTTATGCATAGATGTTAAAGAGTTGGGTTGGATTACAATGCTTATTCATAGATGTGTCTTAAAATATAACATAAAAAATCAGGTGCTTCTTTAAAAAGATTAAAATCTTATCTAAGATTGTTAACACGTCTGTGTCTTAACTAGGAGAAATAATCTAATTTAAATATGTTGTTGGATCACTTTTCTATTAAGCGGCTTATCTTAATTATTGAAAAGAACATTCTCCTGTTTTCTTTTTCTTTTTTTTTACTTTTTTAAATGTTGGGACTAATTATCTAGTTGATGGATTTTACCCAGCCTTCAGCTACTTGTTATGTGTTGTGTATGTTTTCTGCTTAACTGGAGGGTTAGTAAAGAATTTGAAACTAAGATAAACCAGTTTCTTGTTGCTCATTATTTTTGGTGAAAGTATGATGAGGGTTTTTTAATTAATTGTAGGTATTGGAATTTTAAAAATAATGATATCCTTCTATGTCTCTTGGAGCAAGAAGAATTAACTAGTTTGTATGTGCATTGAGTTTTATATTAAAACTTGTGTTTTCTGCAATAAGAAATAAATAAAACTATATTTGCCAGACATGATCCTTTTAGAAAATATGTAAAATCTAAATTTAATTGTGGTAAAAAGAAAAACCCTTAAAGTTTCCCATCTTAATCATTTCTTAGTGTACAGTTAGTGCAATAGTGTTAAATATATCCACACTGAAGTGTAATCAATCTCCAGAACTTTTTCATCTTGTAAAACTGAAATTCTATAACCATAACAACTACACTTGATTTACCACCCTCACCCCCACCAGCCCCTTCATCTCTGGCAACCATTATTCTGCTTTCTGTTCTTATGAATTTGACTACTAAATACCACGTATAGACTTCCAGCCAAGATGGAGGTGTAGGTAGACATGCTTCACCTCCTTGCACAACCATAAGAAGGATCACAGCTAATTGCAAAACAAACAACTAGAACTGCCAGAAAATTGAACTGTATGAAAATCTGACAAACAAAAATTCAAAGAAGAAATATTCATCAAGATGGGTGCACCCAGACAGAGTCAAAGCAGCTCTACCTAATACAGAGAGGCTGCCAGATTGGGGAGACAGAAGAATATGGTCTATGTGAGAGACCAGATCAAAACTCCAGAAAAAGAACTAAGCAAAATGGAGCTAGCCAACCTGTCAGATGCAGAGTTCAAAACCCTGGTGATAAGAATGCTCAGAGATCTCACTGAGTACGGTGAATGCATAAGGGAAGAAATGAAGGCTACACTAAGTGAAATAAATAAATATCCACAGGGAACCAATAGTGAAGGGAAGGAAGCAGTGTTCAAATGAATGAATTGGAACACAAGGAAGAAATAAACCAGTCAACCAGTACAGAATGAAGAAATAAGAATTCAAAAAAGTGAGGAGAGAATAAGAAGACTGGGACATCTCTAAGAGTGCCAACATCTGAATCATAGGGATGCCAGAAGGAGAAGAGGAAGAACAAGAAATTGAAAACTTAATTGAAAAAATAATAAAAGAAAACTTCCTTAATTTGGTAAAGGAAACAGACATATAAGTCCAGGAAGCACAGTGTGTCCCAAACAAGTTGGACACAAAGAAGATCACACCAAGACACATCATAATTAAAATGCCAAAGGTTAAAGATAGAGAAAGAATCCTAAAAGCAGCAAGAGAAAAACAGTGATTTATCTACAAAGAAGTTCCCATAAGACTGTTTACTTATTTCTCAAAAGAAACTGTAGGCAAGAAGGAACTGGTAAGAAGTATTCCAAGTGATGAAAAGCAAGGACTTACAAGCAAGATCACTCTATCCAGCAAAGTTATCATTTAGAATGGAAGGGCAGATAAAGTGCTTCCTACAAATGGTAAAGCTAAAGGATTTCATCATCACCAGGCCTTTGTTATATGAAATGTTAAAGGGACTTACTATGAACAGTAGAATGACAGCAAACTCAAAACTATCAACAACTGAATCTAAAAAAACGAAAACAAGCTAAGCAGATGGCTAGGTCAGGAACAGAGTCATGTGGACCGTGGGAGAGGCAAATGATCTATGTTTCTCATATTGATAGTTCTCTCCCTCTTTTTCTCCCTTTCTTCCCCTCTCTAAAATAACTGAAATCTTAAAAAAAAAAAAAAAAAAGTAGAAAGTTTAAGTTTTTATAAATTAGGGTATATGTATATCTGTTCTTATAGACCTTTCCATGTAAATTCAGATGTTAAGTATTAAATTTCTTTATAGTGACCCACTTTTCCCTTCTCAGTTATAAACATGTTTCACTGGGCAAGATCACAAATAGACTGAATTTAAAGCTTGTGATATAAAAGAGAAAACTGGCATACAGTGAACTCTTAATAAGTATTTGAACAAACAAATGAAGCAATGGAAGACTAATTGAATGAACAAAGAGAGTTTAAGATTTTTTAAAGTTTTTTTGGAAGTCATGTTCCATCTTCTATGTCCTACTTTTCATAGGGTTTATTTATTTTTTATTTTTTTAATGCTTGGGAACCCCTCATAATAGTTTGGAACTTTCTTGAACCTTGGATTTTAATTTTTTGTCATTTAAAAATACTTACAGTATTTTTAAGAACCAGGCTAGTAAACATTTTGTTAATAAATACAGCTGTGTAACATGTAGTTGGCATTAAAGGTATGTTAAAAGTTAGTGCCTGCCACTCTACAATATATGGAAGAAAACAGCGAAAAAGTTTGCTTAAAGAGGCGTATGACTGCAGAAGATCAGCCAAGTAATTATTCTGGAAAGTCCCTTTACCCTTATTTTATTTTTAGCAAACTTTTCTCAACTCTACTGTGAATGTCCAGAAAGTTTGGACTAGCTTAAACTCCAGCAGTATAAGAGAATGCCGTTTTCTTATACTTCATCATCATTAAAGTTTGTTTTTAATTTAAAACACTGGCAATTTGATAAGTACATCAGGATTCTTGTTTTCAAATGATAAAACACAACTCCAACTAGTTTAAGGGGGAAATAAGGCAGTTACTGGCTCACAGAATCTAGCTTTGGTTTAAGGGACAGTTAGATCCAGAGTCTCAAGTGCTGTCCTCAGAGTATCATCCTTTATTTTCTCTTGAAAATTATGTGGTTTATATGCCTTTGCTCTGTTTGCATGATGGCCTTATCCTGCCTCTTACAGGCTATATGACATGAAAGATGACCACTAGCATTTTCATGCCTGTATTCATACAGTTTTTGATAATCTAGTATCCATAATCAGTTTTTTGGATGAGGGTCAGTTTGCCCTTCTTGGGCTGTGTGTTTTTGACTATGCCAGTTGCGTTCCCTGCTTTTATGAGTCAAATGTCTTTTATTATTATTATTATTAAAGAGTTTATTTATTTTAAGAGAGAGGGGAAGGGGAGGAGAGAGGGAGAAACATCCACGTGTGAGAGATATATCGATTGCCTTTCACATGCCCCCAACTGGGGACCTGGCCCGCAACCCAGGTATATGCCCTGACTGGGAATTGAACCAGCAACCTTTTGGTTTGCAAGCGTGTGCTTAATCCACTGAGCCACACCAGCCAGGGCCCAAATGTCTTATTGTAGTTTATTTGATTGTCTTGATGTAGATTATTATCTCTTTATACAGTACTCTTGATCAATGCTGGTATTGTAATGAATGGACTATAGTTTTTGTGGCAGATTACCTGAATTCATATTCTAATGAGTTTCTACCAAGCATAGTTGTTTTGCCATTGTTTTTGCTGTGCCTTTTGGGAAGCTGAGTCTCTTCTACCATGGATTAGGGTTTTCATTTCATTTCCCTAAGAAAGTGGTAGTAATGGATGACTAATGGCTAAGAGTTTAAGCTCTAGAGATTGACTGCTTCCTTTGCCATTATACTAACTGTGATCTTGTACAAGTTGTTTTACCTCTTTCTACTTCTCACTTTCCTCATTTGTAAATTAGGAGTATAAGAATAATTGCCTTATTATAGGATTGTTGTGAGGATAAAAGAGATATTAATGCATGTGAAACACTCAAAACATTTCTTGCAATATAGTAAAGGCTTAATGTATTAGGAACTCGTCGTCGTCGGCAGCCGTCCGTCTCGAGAGACGATGGTGTAGCTTCTTAAGAGTCTATCTGCACCATCGAGAATGGCTGTGCAGTCCGACTCGGGAGTGACATGGTATCTGTCTCCTCCCGTGTTGAATCGACATCTTGCGATGACGCTGGAGTGTCCTCTCCAGTGAAGCTGAAGCTACAGAGCCTGGGCAGGGTGATATGGAGGGTCTGCTGTTGCCCATGCAGCAGACCCCCCCTCTCTTCGCAGCTGAAGGGTCCAAGGGAAAGACGGAGTCGATACAGCTTGGGTTCAGGTGCGCCGCAGGAGTTGCCGGTGTTGACTACAACGTCAAACCGCCTTAGGGACTCCGGCTCCGGATTTTCTGTCGGGGTTTACTCCCTTAGCCTTTCCCCTGAAGAGGTATGCCGCAAGGCAGCGGAGGTTTTTTGGAGTCAGAGTTTTCCTTCTCTGATGTACCCTGACTGGAAGATCGAACCAGCGACACTTAGCTCACACTTAGCTCGCAGGCCGACGCTCAATCCACTGAGCTAAACCAGCCAGGGCAAATTAGGAACTATATATTATTATATTAAGTTGTTTTCAGAAGAGACTCCCTTGAAGTCTCAGGATATTTCTTAGAGTCATTCAAACCTTCTTTGGGACAATCTGACAAAGGCTGATTATAGTCCTTTGGTCCAGACTATCAGTTAACTTAGAATAGAATAGTTAGTGCTACTTTTTCTCTACATTGATATATTTTCCCGTGAGTATCTGGCCTTTGCAAATTAAGTGAAGGTTTGGTTTTTTTTTTTTTTTGTACATACATGTTATTCTAAAATAATCATTTTCCATATTGATAATAGTAAAGGAAGAAATATATTCTAAAGGGTGTTTATTTGGCTGTCAAAGGGTGGGAACTTAAGAGGCCTACTTTTCCTTGCTCTTTCGGTATTAATTCATTAAACGTCTTTCATTTAATGTTTTGGTGGAAGAAAATTGGAAATTGCCAGCCTTTGCAGAGAACATAGCTAAACTGTTTAAATGGGTTATATGTCAAACCAGTAGTCATAGTATTCCCTGTGAGTGGAGGAAGGAGTAGTTCTTGGATAATGTAAATAAGTTGATTATTTCCATGGTTTAAATTATTTTTTCAACCTTTGACTGCTGCTGTAGCACCTAACCACTCTAACCTATAACAGATTGTCCATTCATTTATTCAACAGATATTTTGTACATCTGATTTTTCAAGAAAAACATTGAATTGTTGATGGCTTAGGTCACAACTAAATATTCAGTCTGGGGTGTTAATTGATTCATCCATAACATATGCCTTTTTATTATTTTTTATTTTTTAGTGCAGTGTGTTTTCAAATTAGAGATTCTTGCAAAATACTGACTTTAGGATTTTTTAAAAAAATTTAATATAAACCATCATAGGCGCATCTTCCATAGTTGTGTTAACCAATCTGGCCCGTCTGCTTTAAGAATTTTCTTAGACACACAAAAAACTCTCAAAAGACAGTCTATTTTCGGCAACTATAAATGTTAGAAAGTTCTTTATTCCAGTATTTTTCAACCCACTAATGTTTAGATCTTTTTCAGAGTAATCTCCATAATCCTTTGAGATGTGCCCAGTGAGCTCAATCTGGTACCATTAAAGAATGTGACCCTGTTAAAAAAAAAAAAATAATAATAATAATAAAAAGAATGTGACCCTGTTCATTTGGTACCAATTTCATCATAAATAAATGCAACCTTGAACACAGAAGAAGGCTTATAGCAAGAGTATAGACCTATATAGAGATCATTTAGATGATCCAGAATATGCTTTTTATTCTCACAGGACCAACAAAATGAGAATGCACTTTTTAAATTATCATAGAGTTTACCTTCAACACTGGTTACTCTATCGAGCAAAGCCCTGCCATGTTGTAACTCCCACTTATTAATCACTGGAATTGCATAAATCACCAAATCTTCCTTCCATATGACATCCTTTTCAAATATCTGAAGGTATTCATCATGTCTCTTTTTTCTAATCCTAAGTAAAAACATCCCCAGATTTTCTTTAATCTTTAAATTAAAAAATTATATGTTGAGCATCTGATTTGTAGAAAGGCATGGGCTATATTAAATATGGGGACTTGAGTCTGAGACCTGCCCCTTACTAATAGTGTCACCTCCTCTTTATAGAGAAGGAAACTGGATAATTATTTAGGAAAATTTATTTGAAACATTGGATAAGAGAGATTAGTATGGTTAGAGAACCAAGACATTTTTGCCTCAGGAGAGCTTCTCCTTTGTCATTGTTTCTGGAATCTTCGTCATGGTCAGGGTTTTGAACTAAATAGGAAAAATCTTTGGGGTGTGATTTCAATGTGTGTACCTTTATTCTGAGACGTATGATTTTTTATTATGTAAATTCTTGATTATTATAACTTAATGTATTTTCTGTTATATTTAACTAATTAAGGACACATTCTTCTCAATGCGCACATACACAAAGTGTTGTGTCACTGACCTCTTAAGTTCCACTTTCAGTTCTGTTAATATCAGAAGGCATATAACATGGGAAATGGAGAGAAAAAGCATTTACCAGCTGAGAGGGGGAGGTAAATAGAAAGGGAGAGTAGTGATAGAGTAAGTGATATGATTTTGGGAAAGCCATTCACACAGCTGTCACTCAGGGACAGTGATTCTCAACCCTTTGATTTTTATGGCATTCATAAAGAGATTAAAATATTAATATTATTTATAAAAAATTATTTCAAAGAATTGAAAAAACTGTTCCATAGTTAGCACATTTTTCATTTGATCATCTTTGAATCCTAATCATGATCTTATATTTTTGAGGCCAAGTTACTGGATTTTTTTAAGCATACACTTTATTACTGGCCCATCCTGGAATTGTACCTCTAGTTTCTTATTCTCAGCAATTGTACCTTGCTTGTTTGGTATTGCTCAACCCACTCAGTTCAGTCTTCTCCCTGACAGACATAGTTGTCATATTGTTGCATATGTAAGTTGTAGGTAAAAATACAATTTTCTTATTTTTTCAGAATTTGCTAGTTAACCTGTTAAGTCTCTGCTCTAAGACCTGCTAATGATTTTCAAACTTGTGTTGCTTAAGAATCACCTGGGTGTTTAGCTATTATAAGGAGTCCCAGGACCCACCTCCAGAAATTCTCATTTGGCAATTTTCAGATGCGACTCAAGAATCTGTAAATTTTTCAAGGACCTATAGATGAGACACAAACCTTGAACAGATAAGAGTGCTCATCAGAATCATCTGTGAAATTTTTTTGTAAGCAGACATGCCAAATTTACAATTTGAATTTCCAGGGTTGGGATCTAGGCACATTATATTTGGGAGGTAAAAGTTCTGTTGGTAATTGTGATGTTTACCGCAAGTCAGTCATTGACTAGACTAAGTCCTTAGTGTATTTTTATAGTTACTGAGTTCTAAGTATGTGGCAATGTAAATGTCTTAGAGATTGGCCACGTTTCCTGTATTTGTAAAACATTTGGGCAACATTTTTAAGAGAAAGTTTTAATAAACCATTTTTGAGTATGAGTGAACAGTCTTTTACTTTTCTGGCCATTTTTGGAGGACACGTATAGAAGTATTTTTTTTTAGAGCAGAGGGGCTAAAAGTGTTCTCTAGACGAGCATCATTGATACTACATGCTAACTTGTTGGAAATGCAGATCCTCAGTCACCACCATCCTCCTGAACCAGAAACTTGGGCGTTAGAGCCCAGTAATCTGTATTTTAAGAATCCTCCAGGTAGTTGTAATATAAGCTAAAAGTTGAGAACCTCCAACTTAGAGGATAAGTTTCCCATACAAATTTTGGTTTTATTTATCTAGTACTTTATATATAGTAGGGGTCAAAGGTTTTTTTCTTTTCTTTTTTTAAGTACATTTTATTGTTTATGCTGTTACAGTTGTCCCAATTTTCTTTCTCTTTGTTCCCCCTGCCTGGTACCTGCCTTCTCTCCAGCAGTCCCTCCCCGCTTAGTTCATGTCTATGGTTGGCTACACCCTTTCCTATACTATTCTTAACCAGGCGCCTGTCTTATTTTGTTCCTACCAATTATGCTTCTTGATCCCTGCACCATTTCCCTCTTTCTTCCTCTTCCTTCTCCCAGCTGATAACCCTCCAAATGATCCCCATACCTATGATTCTGTTCCTGTTCTTGTTGTTTGCTTAGTTTCTTTTTGTTTTTATCTTTTAGATTCAGTTGTTGATAGTTGTGAGTTTGTTGTCATTTTAATGCTCATAGTTTTGATCTTCTTCTTTGTCTTAAGTAAGTCCCTTTAGCATTTCATGTAGTAATGGCTTGGTAATGATGAATTTTTTTAGCTTTACCTTGTCTGGGAAGCACTTTTTCTGCCCTTCCATTCTAAATGATAGCTTTGCTGGATAGAGTAATCTTGGTTGTAGGTCCTTGCTTTTTTCATCATCACTTTGAATATGTACTGTACTTCTAGCCTCGAAAGTTTCTTTTGAGAAATCAGCTGATAGTCCTGTGGGAACTCCTTTGTAGGCAACGCTCTTCTTTTCTCTTGCTGCTTTTAAGATTCTCTCTTTATCTTTAACCTTTGGCATTTTAATTATGACGTGTCTTGGTGTGGTCCTCTTTGGGTCCAACTTGTATGTCTATTTGCTTTGCCAAATTAGGGAAGTTTTCTTTCATTATTTTTTCGAAGAAGTTTTCAATTTCTTGCTTTTTCTCTTCTCCTTGTGGCACCCCTATATTTTGAATCTTGGTACGTTTGAAGTTGCCCCAGGGGTTCCTAATCCTTTCCTCATTATTTTCAATTCTTGTTTCTTCTTCTTGTTCTGAGTGAATGTTTATTTCTTCCTTTATTCCAAATTGTTAGCTTGAACCCTGACTTCTTTCCCATCACTGTTGGTTCCCTGTATATTTTTCTTTATCTCTCTTTGTATAACCTTCTCTTCTTCCTTCATTTTGTGGCTGGACTCAATCATTTCTCCAAGCATCCTGATTATCATGTTTTGAACTCTGCATCTGGTAGGTTTGCTATCTCCCTTTCATTTAGTTCTTTTTCGGAGGTTTTATTTTGTTCTTTCATTTGGGCCATATATCTTTGCCTCTTCAATTTGGCAGCCTCCTTGTGTTTGTTTCTGTGTACTGGGTAGATCTGCTTTGACTCTGTGTCTTGGTAGTATGGCTTAATGTAGTAAGTGTCCTATAGCGTCCAGTGGCACAGCCTCCCTTATCATCCAGGCTGGGTACTCGAAGTGCACCCTTCGGTTGGTCTGAGTACACCCTCCTCTTCTAGTTGAGCCTTGGTTGCTACTGGCAGATGAATGGAAAGGATTTACCGAGGCCAGTCAGCTGCATCGACTGGGTCTGACCACTGACCACCAACCTCTGCCCTCCATGGAGGATCAACTGTGCAGGGGCAGAGTGGTGGTGCTCCAACGTGGTCTGTAGTTGTCCACTAGGTACATTGGTTCTGGAGTTTCTTGGGTGGTGCAGGCCAAGGTGAGCCCTCACCTGTGTTTTGCCCACCTGTGGCATCCTGCATGTGAGTTGGCTGCTACTTGCCCTGGGCTTGGAGATTCCCAGGGGAAGCCAAGCTGTGGATCTAAGCTGGCTCCTGGTATTGCCCGGGGTGGGGGTAGGGGTAGGGGGCAGTGGGGGCACTTGAACTCAGGAGGCCAGTTGTTGCTTGTTTGATAGGATTTAGGAAGTTTTGAAGCATGAGCCAACACTAGCTATTTATATGGAAAAGCTGCCTGGGTAAGGGCAGTGTCTCTGGGGATCTCCAAGGCAGGTCAGTGTTGGCCAGACTGATGGAGTCTCAATATGGCATCAGCTTGCTGGTTCTGTTGCTCTGTGGGGGAAGAGAGTTTAGGAAAAGGACAATGGCCTCTGCTTGCCCTGATGCCAAGACACTTCAGACTCTCCTTGTATATATACCACTGGTGTCTTTCAAGCTGCTACCCCAGTGCTGGAGCTCGGAGTCCGTGTGTGGGTTCTTAAGAGGAACTGCTTGGGAGTCCAGCAGTTTATTGCACCGACTCAATCCACACTGGTTTTTGCAGCCAGAAGTATTTTCCTGGTACTGGAACCCTGGGCGAGGGGGCCTGGTATGGAGCTGGGACTCCTTGCTCCCAAAATATCCCTCCTGAATTTTTATCCACCGCCTGTGGGTGAGAGACCAGCCTGTTCTTTATCTCCGCCCTTCTGCAAGTCTGGATTGGTGTGGTTTCTTTAATTCTGTAGTTGTCAGACTTCCTTTTAACTTGATTTCTGAAGGTTCTGAGTAGTGGTGGTTCTATATTTTAGTTGTAATTTTGATGTGTGTGACGAGGTGAGCCATGTCTGCCCTTGCTGGCATCTTGACTGGATCCTCTAACTTTAGTTCTTAGAGTCATACGTATTTACAATTAGGAACACTGACAGACTTCTCTTGTGCAATCAGTAGGCAACACAGATGACTTAAAAAAAGCTGAGATTATTTTGTGTTCTTGTTAATCTAAAGAATAATAGGCATTCTCTGTCAAACAGCTATTGCTTATTCGTGAACTCTGTACAAAAGAAGCTTAATAAGATAGTGGCTCTAAATTACCTCCTTAAATACATTTCCTATACAAAAATAATTTCAAGATATAATTGTTAGTTTCTTGTCCAGTGGTGTATGTGAAATAATAATAATAATAATAATAAAATTATGAGTGTGTGAAAACTATAGTACCACAAAAATTGAGTTATTTTGCTACTTTACTCAAACATTTGTTCTAGGGCTGTCATGGAATTGGGTAAGAAACTATTCAAAAGGCAGAATTTTTACTGTACTCTTCATTGGTTTCCAGTATGACTAGTAGTCTGTGAAATAGCACCTTATGCAGATATAGAAGTAGCAGAAATTTACTTGATCTGTACTTAATTTTAAAAAATACATAGATAGAATTGATGATTTTGAGTAATACAGTGAGCATATTTCCATGCTGAAAACCTGCCAGTTCCCTTCTGGTCTACAAACCTTTTATTGTGTAATCTAAGTAGTAAGTAAACAAATAGTACAGAATTCATCTCTTCACGCACCACATGGTTTAACAGAAATAATTCTTGGTCAACACTGTAATTCTGTGAGGTATGACCTGATAAAAAGAGACTTCCTATGAGTAGACAGAAGCTGGGCAGTGCAGATGCTGAAACTCATAAGAACTTGGGAATCTTTTAAGCTTAGAAATGTTTTAAGAACTCCCATAGTGACATGTGAAGACCATCAGATCAGTTTCTTCATTAAATTTTTATTGCAGGTCTCCTAATTGCTTTAATGTCCAGATTGATTACTGATTTTCATTTAGGTTTGTCAACTCTTGAAGTATTATGTTACTTATTTTATTGAGGCTTATTTTTCTTACAAGAAAAATTCTGGCACATGCTCAAATTCTTATTCTTTTAGTCTTCACTAGCTTGGATATATTGTCCTTGAAATGTTTATACATACAAGCTCTTATTTCCAATGGATTTGTCTTATAATTTAGTTGACACATCTTGGACAATCATAATCTTCAAAGTTCTGGACAATACAAGTATTTCTAAAGCTATGGAGATAATCCATCACCATGGTTAGCTTGATCAGCTACAGATAATAAAAGAATTTAAGTTCTTCATAAAATGTTTCACTTGTTAGTAACTTAGATTTGGTTGAGTAATTAAGAGAAAAGGGGAGAGTAAGTCTGAAAGGTGCTGATAAAAATCTGATCATCTAGACTGATTATGGCATTTGAACTAATAATATTCAGGGTTATCATGAGGTTATTGATCACCATTTTTTTTGTTGGTTTTACTTGAACCAGATAGGAACCTGTTTCCCACTGCCGTTGCCCCTCTCACTTGCCAATTCAAAAGGTGAGGGAAACAGTATCGCACATGCTAGGGCCAATGGGGATCCACTTGGCCTCTACCCTATACCCTGTCCTGAGGAACTCTAGTATATGTATAAAATAAACTTATAATACTTTTATTTAGTACATTTTATTTTTAAGTTCAAGTTTTAAACATTAATTCCTTAAAGTCAATTAGAACAAAGAGGCAGTTCTAATGCGCATTAAAAAATCAAGTTTCAGATTGACATCATTGTATTTTCATGATAGCCTCAGCATCTGATTTATTTTCATGTTTTTATATAAATTGTACAGCATTGAGAAAACCCTTGTTCACACAGATTAGTGACAAGTAATAATAGTTTTTAATTGCTCACCTTAAATCTCAAGATACTCAAGTTAAATTAATCTAGATGAATTGAAATTTTTGTACTGAAGTTCAGTTCTAACAACAGCATATGTTGATATTCCTTATTAAAGTATAAAAGTTAGATAAGCACATGAAATTGAGTAAGTGCTAAAAACTATATTATCACTATTGTCACAATACAGCTGTTAGGTATTTACTTGTTATTACACAACATAATTGGAGCATGTGCTGAGAACCCTGCCTGTTTCTTGAGAATGTTGCTTCTATGATTGAACCTTGCAGTTCTGCAAATCATTTGGAGGGAGGAGAGATTTGAGGTGAAGACAACTATGTACATCATTCATAGGACTTAAAGGTGGATTAAGTGAAATAATGATGGCAAAGTCCTTAACATACTGCTAAGTGCTCAATAAATGGTAATGGCTGTTTTCAACATTTAATAATCGACTTAACAGGATTAATTTGAGGGTCATAGGAGAGCAACTGAGTATTTACCATAGAAGGCGCATTCTCCGTGAGAAGATAAAGCATTGTGGAAGAACAAAGACTTTGGAGTAAAAAACACCTGGGTTCAGATCCTGTCTGCTACATAATGGTTCTTTGTAACCAACTGCATCCCAGTTTCCTCATCTGTAAAATAGGGATAATATTTAAGCTATATATAGGTTGTTAAGTTAGAACTAGGCGCCTCGTACAGGGCAGTGTTTGGCACAGAGTAGGTTTTAATAGATGGCTATTAAAAAAGAAACTAAGGACCGAATCCAGTTTACCTTTGTTTATCTTCATTTGGGTCAGTTAAGCAAAGTCAACTCTTCTTGGTGTGACTTGGGAAATCTTTTTGATCGACTTTATTCTTGGAAGATTTCTCCAAAGATACATCATTATATTGACACCTTTATAAATTGTTGTCAACTGGTTCCTTTAAATTCTTAGTATTGTGCCATATCTTTGTTTTTATTCCATAACCTTGCATTTATTTAGCACCTGTTGTGCTACTGATAGATGAGGGGCTGTTAAGGGAGTAAGCAACCTGAAAATGGGAGCTTATTATAGCTGCTAATATAAATTCTTATACCTTATAGTCAGTATTGCTCATATGGTAAGGTGGAAGGTAGGAGAGTATTGGAGTCAAAAGAAACAAGTCAAAAATCAGTTTGTAGGTATTACTGCTCTTCCTGCTTGGGATTGGCCAAAGGACATATATGCATAACCCATAGATACAGACCACACTGTAGTGATGGCCAGAGGGAAAGGAGTTTGGGGATTGGGTCAAAATGGGTAAAGGGAAGGGAATGTGGGCGGACATCTGTAATAGTGTCAGCAGTTTACAAAAAAAAAAAAAAAAAAAAAAAATCACCTGCTTTTAAGTTACTGTGCACAACTTCCATTTCTCTAGACTTAATCGTGATTTCTCTGTGTTGAGGCTTTTTGAATGGCAGTGAAGGTGCAGTCTTCATATACAGGCTGTGTTTCAGATTTGGGCTAAACAGAACCATCCTCTTCAGTTTGACATGTCGGAGGAAACACCTACTTCAGACAAGTTTAAAACTTCATCTTGGACTTCTTATGAGACTTCTTTGTCTCAGTAATCCAAAAATTTATATAGCTCTCCATTAAAAATACTTCATGTGGTAGACAAATCTCTGTATAATTTAATTACATAGCATCTTCTAAACCTTCTATGGTAAGCAGAATGTAAAATTAGTTTTATTCAAGCAAATGCAAACTAACATAAATTTTCTATCTCTTTCCCCATCCACTTCTTTTTTGATAAATAGGATAAGTTCTGAACGCCGAAAAGAAAAGTCTAGAGATGCAGCCAGATCTCGGCGAAGTAAAGAGTCTGAAGTTTTTTATGAGCTTGCTCATCAGTTGCCACTTCCCCATAACGTGAGTTCGCATCTCGATAAGGCTTCTGTCATGAGGCTTACCATCAGCTATTTGCGTGTGAGGAAACTTCTCGATGCTGGTGAGTTGTTTCACAAGGTCATGATAGGCCTAAAAATTAGAAATTAAAAGTAATTAGAAATTATATTTAGAGGATGGCCAATTTCTCCTTAATATACAGTATTCTCTCATTTATCACAGGTATTATGTTCTAGACACCGCCCCCCCACCCCCGCAATAGGTGAAAATCTGCAAAGTAGGAACCTTACATTTATTTTAGTGTTTGTATATATTTTAAGGCTTTATGAACCCTTCCCACATACTTATAAATCGTTCCCAGTCCCTTATTAACCTTTTCACACTTTTATAAACACTAGTTATGTTCTTAAAACATATTCTAGACTCTTAAACCTACGTAACTTTAACAACATACGTATACAGTACCACAAAATCCCGCGATATAGTGAAAAGTCTGTGATAAATAATTGTAATATTTTTAAAAATCCCGTGGTATAGAGAGGGACTACTGTAACAGCCTTTTTATTACCTGCTTTTAAAGCTTCTGGCCTTTTGCCTCTATTTCCTGCCCCACCTACCTACCTATCTTTTAATAACATGACCTTTCTTTCTCTTTTCCATTGTTTGCCTTTCTATATTACTTTAAATAATCATTAAAAGCAGCTGGCAAATCTAATTTTAGACTTCCTGTTCTCTGGCCTTCACTGTTCTGTGTTAAAAGGAAGAGTGACGGGGGGAAGATATGCAGAAAAAATATAGGTTGTGTATATTAAATAAAGTATATGGGGGAAACTTTATTAAAACATTAAATATTTATTTAAGTATAACTTTTAAATGAATTTTTACCTGTTTTTGTGCTCTTTTTAGGTGATTTGGATATTGAAGATGAAATGAAGGCACAAATGAATTGCTTTTATCTGAAAGCCCTGGATGGTTTTGTTATGGTTCTCACAGATGATGGTGACATGATTTACATTTCTGATAATGTGAACAAATACATGGGATTAACTCAGGTAAAATACTCATATATTAAGAGTTCTTATTTATATTTTTATGATTTCATGCTACAGATCTAATTTTTGAAAATATGTTTGCAGTTTGAACTAACTGGACACAGTGTGTTTGATTTTACGCATCCGTGTGACCATGAGGAAATGAGGGAGATGCTGACACACAGAAACGGTGAGAAGAAAAGTCTGTTGTTTGCTTTAATTTGTCAGGTACTTTTACCTGATCAGATTCTGTTACTAGTTTTTAAATTTTGTTATTGTAGTAATTTAAGGCAAAACATCATTTCATATTTAATAAAATGTTACTCTATTCTTTGTTAAACCCATCATTCTATTTTTTTAGGAATTTCATTAAAGTATGTGAACAATTTTTAAAAGTCCATGAACCAAGGAAGTTATAAATTAAAATACAACTTTAAGACAAGGAGAAGTCATAATACAAATGGCAGATAATAGGATTTTAGACCATTATTGAAATTGAGGTGCATGTTTGGATTCAAGCTTTCTAAAGGCCCAAGAAAAAGAAGAGAAGGTTCACCAGATTTTAAAGAACATAATAATTGCTTGTTTGACCTCTCATGATGTTTACAATAACTTGAGATTATGTAGTTAGATTACAAAGTATCACATTATGCATGCCTCCACATTAGCAGCATCAAAATGACCTGCTGAGACCTGCTGACTCTTAGGAATGAATTGTTTAAAATAATCAAATGTTCCAAGATTTTGGGGAAGTGCTTTTTTCCCACAATTTAAAACATGAATTATTTCTGAAATTTTTCATTTTTTATTTTTCAACCTGAGGTTAACCATGTAATGTAAAACTACAGAAAGCAGAACCATGGGTAAGGGGGGACTACTGTACTCCCAGAGCACCCCCGTCACCACCCTACTACTTATTCTATGGCGTATCAGGGATCCTCACTTAGTAATTTAACAAGTAAAGAAAGTCTTTTCATACCTGTGCCCTCTTAAACAGAGTACTTATATCCCGATCATAATTTGTAAATTGTCATTGTACTTTTCTTGACGGAAAGTTACAATGAAAATTTGTTGTTATGCTCTGTAGTTGTTCTTTGCAGCTCTCTAATTTAAGTGTATAAGTTTGTTTATTTCTGTATTAAACAACCTCAGACTTGTACTTTCGAATAGTTTTTTATGGTTTCTTTTTCCTCATCTCATTTATAACCTCATGTTAACCTCTATTGAGAGATTATACTGTCCCGGGACACTGTTCTCTGCACTTAATGTGCTTTAACTCCTTTATGCCTCACAACAACCCTGTGAAGTTACTGTTGTTATTTCTGTTTTATTGAGGAAACTGAGGCATGGAGTTATTGAGTAGCTTGCTAAAGATTACTGGGTTAGTAAATGGCAGAGCACGGGTTAAACCTGGGTGGCCTGGCTCCAGAACCCACACTTGTTAGCACCGTAGAGCTCTTTTCATGTTCACCAACTCTCACTATAATCTGCTGTCATTTTTCACCTTGTCAGCAGGAGCCCTCTCCTGTTTTTAAGTTTCATACTGCTTACTGTGAACTTGAAAAGCAAGTGCATGCTATAAAAAGGAGTAAATATATTCTGAGCAAGGACCTGAGTAAGTTGGCAATGAATTTAATGAGAGTTCAGGTCGTTAGACTTAAAAGTTTGTAGTGGCTGCTCAGTTGCTTCCATTAGGCTAGACTATGAGGGGGTAGATAATAGGAAGTCTTGTTTTGATTTGGTAATGATGTTAATGAATTATTCTAAATTGGATATAGTCTGCTTAATATAATTTAAATGTATGTTTTTAAGCAAATTTTTAAGTACATGCATGTGTTCTTGAAATCATTTCTAATGCAGTTAATGAACTTTTGGTGTTTTTTATAGAAACAAAAATGCAGATTTTTACTTTTAGAAGAGAGGCTGCTACGGGGCATTATATTTTAATGATACACTAAAAGCTATTGGTGTATTTGTACAACATAGTTCATTTAAATGTTAAAAAGATTATTCAGATCTCATAAATTATTATAAAATGGTATATTTTTAGAAGGCTGAAAATTTATTTCTTGAAAAATGTTTTTCCCATTAGGAAAATACTAGTACTTTTCCACTACCTTGGTATTAAAATTTATCTTCATGTCCCAATTCAATAGCTTTGTATTTCCAAAGGTGAGTCCAGTTCAAGCTTAGGTTATGAAGGAGTGAGAATTCCCCAAAGTTTACATGTTGGATCATTCGTGCCACCACCACCACTACCATTTCCCATCCTCCAAACAGACACCCCTTATATTATAACCAAGACCAGTATGGTTCTGTTGCATCTCTTTAAAATCCACTCTCAAACACTTCTGAGGAGGGCAAATTCAATCCTTATTTAAGTGAACCCGAATAACTTGTATCAGCACCAAGACTGCCCTAAATTGCCTGGTTCAGTTATTACAAGTCTGAACTATAACTCCTCTTCTTTCTTGAGTCCACTATTTCCAGCTAACTAGGCCCACATTTAAATTTAACTTGTTTCTCTTTTTTACTTGACACTTTTCTTTCAATATATTAACCTTAAATATCTACAAATCTTAAAATTTCTCTGCTGCCTTATTTTCATCAATTTTCAAGTTTTTATACGTTCTACACCTTCATTTATCTTTTGTCATCGTTTTTACTTCCGCTACTGGTTAGCCCGTCATTACCCTCATGTATTCCAATTCTTACACATCCTATATGTTGCTGTTAGATTAATGTTCTTTAAGTTCCTGGTTGTGCTTCCCACTTCAGAATTTTTTAGAATTTTATGGCTCTAACCTTCTCTTCTAACTTTGTCTCATTACTCTTCTGCATGAACTTGATATTATGGCCAAACTGAACTATCTAGTACTGTTTCCCAAATATGCTATTTCCCCACCTGTGTGCTTTCCATTCTCTTACTTCTGCCTGGAATACCCTTCTAACTTATCTATTTACTGAAATTCTAATGTCTCTTTTTCTAAGAAGAACTTCCTGATTTCCCCATAACTAGAAGTTGCCTTCTAAGCTCTCTCTGTACTTCTTTAAAGCGTTCTTGCAAGTCTTGGACACTGACTCTGCATTGTATTGTTGTTATTGGCTTCCCTACATCTGCTAAATGTTTTACCTTCTTCCAGACAGGCAGTGTGTCTTCCTGAATAATAAATACTGAATCAGACTAATCAAAGAAGATAAAAAATCAAGTTGCTATTTGCCTAGTCCCTTGAGTGTCGTAATGTCATTTTTCAGTTATATTAGGTTTGGAATATGAGTAAATGGACCTGAATTGATTTAATTCTAACTTTACTTTGAAAAGTCATTTACCTTTTTTTTCACCTAATGACAAAATAGAAATAATTTCCTGCTTGCTTTATAGGAAGATTTAAGGAAAAATCAGATATCAAAAAAAATGTTTATTTGCTATTGAAAATAAATTTTCAATTTTAAAAGTTCTATAAATAATGGAGTGCTTATTATAAATTGAATAACATATTTAGTAAGGTTTGGAAGAGTTCACTGAAGTTCCTTTTTTGGGGGGTATTCTTACACACTGATAGCACATTCATAGGACAAATTCATGCCATATTTATATTTCTTTGAAATTTGACCTTTACTGGCTTGATGTGAAATGATTAAGTGTTACCTGACTGTGGATTCTCCTACCAACTCAGGGAATCACTCACTGCTGTTGAGAACCCGATACTGATTGGAGGGTTCGGTTGCTAGATGTGTGTCTCTCTTTATTCATGCTGGGATGTTTAATTGAACAGCTCCCAGTTGCTGGGTACTGTGCTACTCTTACTATAACAAATATGCATATTTAATTATGTCTTTAAACTTTATTTCATGCTTTCCTTAGGCCTTGTAAAAAAGGGTAAAGAGCAAAATACACAGCGAAGCTTTTTTCTCAGAATGAAGTGTACCCTAACCAGCCGAGGGAGAACGATGAACATAAAGTCTGCAACATGGAAGGTAAGTAAAAATGATTTGTGAGTGGTGATGTACTTGATTTATAGATGACTTCATGCATGACAGTGCTAGTATTAGGTAGCTGTAGAACTGTGAAGGAAAACTTAAGAGTTGTTCTTGGCATTTGCAGATTTAATATCCAAACAGTAATGTAATTTGCCAGTCTGAGGCATGAACTTAAATTATGTGAATTGTGACACTGGCTTACCAAGCTCTGCCAAACATCCAGTGTTTGAATCTTGATAAAGCTTAGTTTTTTTATTCATTATTGCATCTTTTTTTTGTTGTTCAGTGTTAAAACAGTTATCAAAGCAAGAAATAACCATCAAATAGCTATGATGACCAGATGAATGAAAAATCAGTGCAGATTTGTATGAACAAGACTTAAAAAAAATTTTTTTTATTGAATTTATTGGGGTGACATTGGTTAATAAAATTATATAGGTTTCAGATATACAGTTCTATGATACATCATCTGTATAGTGTACTGTGTGTTTACCGCCCCAAGTCAGGTCTCCTTCTGTCACCGTTTATTCTCCTCATACCCTCTTCTACCTCCCCCCAACCACCATACTGTGTCTGAGGTTTTTTGTTGTTGTTGGGTTTCTGGTTCTGGGTTTTTTTTTTTTCTTTTTTTGCGTAATGCTTTTACCTTTTAAACCCAGCCCTGCAGCTCTCCCTCCCCTCAGACATCTGTCAGTCTGTTGTCTATCTATGAGTCTGTTTCTATTTTGTTGTTTTGCTCATTAGATTCCAATATGAATGAAGTAAATTGGTCCTTTTCTTGCTCTGACTGGCTTATTTCATTAGCCTAGTACTCTCCATGTCTATCCATGCTGTTGCAAAGGGTTAAGATTTCTTTTTTCTTTTTTTTTTTTTAAGAATAATTCATAGTGCCTGAGGAATAGGTCATAGATGGTATTTGTAGGGAAAATATTTATTGATTTCCAGGAATACAGTTAATCTACTAATGACAGTGTATTTTATCAAAGCTTACTTGCCATATCAGACTCAATTGCTTATCTCTGCATTTTTTTTCTATTATTGTATATATCTCTCTTAAAAACTGCTTTTCTTTATATACAGGTACTTCACTGCACAGGACATATTCATGTGTATGATACCAATGGGAACCAATCTCAGTGTGGTTATAAGAAACCACCCATGACGTGCTTGGTGCTGATTTGTGAACCCATTCCTCATCCATCAAATATTGAAATTCCATTAGATAGCAAGACTTTCCTCAGTCGTCACAGTCTGGATATGAAATTTTCTTATTGTGATGAAAGGTAAATGAGATAAAATATAACTTGAAATTTTTAATTAATCCACAACTTTTAAAAAACTATTTACTATATATAAAAACCCCTACTAAGCTGAATATCGTGATATATCCTAGAACTGTGTCATATCATATTAACTTTGATTATTAGTTCAGCCACATTGAACATTTACTATGTACTATGAATATTACTTATTCTACCAGGTGCTTTTCAGGAATTATTAACATGAGGTCTTTTTCCTTTAGGGACTCTAATTTAAAAAGAAAACAAGTTATTTCAAAGACATACAAGATATTATTTGAGGAAGGATAGATTACTTAGGTTATGGACTAAAAAGAAAAGTCCTTGGTCATCTCCTCACCTCTGTATTTTCCCTGAGCAGCTTTATCATCTATTTGTTTCTATTGCCATTTCCAAATTTGTATTCCTATCTATTTTTATTTAGTTGCCAAGTTGATAATTTTTTCTGGATAGATATTCATGTGCATTGTAAACTAAATATTTCTGTACTGAACTGCACCACTACTGCCCCAAACAAAAACTTCCAAGTACCGGTTTTCCTCCTGTAATGTCTGTCATGGTTAAATATGCCATCATAGATGGATGACTCCAGCAAAAATTGGAAAGTCATCCTTAACTTTTTCTTAACCCTCATTATCTACTCTTACTGGTCTCTAAATTTTATAAATTACTTATAGCCCTCAATCCATTCCCTTTTTTCTACCTTTGTTCTCCTGCCATTGAATTTTTCAGCTCATTACCTTCGGCTTGAACTGTTGCCATAATCTCTTAAGCTGTCTCTCTACCAACAGACTTGTGCCCTTTTACTCTCAGCCAGGTTTCTAAAAGGCGGGCTTCCTAATGTGAAAATCAGATCATGTCATTCTCCTGTTGAAAGTGCTTCAACTGCTTTTTTTTCATCTTCTCACACAGAAACTCATGTTTATAAAAATTTTAGAAGAGGACAGGAGAGTTTTATTTATCAAAAGAAGATACGCACTTTAAAAAGCTAAAAGAAAAATAGACCTATAATAAAATCTTAAATTTTTTAGCATGGCAAACAAGGATATTTATGAAATGACCCCAGCCCCTCTTCTCCATATTAATCAGTAGGAGGGGGGACTCCTTCTGATGTGTCTCCCTAACACCCCATAGTCAGAGAGCTCCACGTGCTCTTTTGTTGTCCTCGTGCTCTGCACTTACTTTCCCACTCTGTAGTGACGTTTTCCATGTTCCTTAAAATTAAACTGTTTCTATATACTTCTAGATTTTATTATATACTGATTTCTATATACTGTCATGGATTTTATTCTACCATTGTAATTATTAATTATTTGCCTGCTTGTCCCCCTACCCCCCGTTTTTTTTTTTTTTTTTTTTTTTTACTGTAAGGCTATGTAATATAGTGGCTGAAGGCATAGATTCTGTGGCCAGACTCCTAAATCCTGACTTTTTGCTGCCTTATTTTGAAATGATCTTGTACTCATTAGTTCTTCTCTTTAAGTACCAGTTTTTTCATATTTAGTGACACCGACTTTATTTGGGTCATCTCAGAGATTATATGAGAAAACCAATTTTAAGCACTTAGTCATAATATAGATAAGAATGCCCCACCCCATTGGACAAGGAAATGTTAGAGTGCTGGCTGTGGAATCACATAATCAGGAGACAGCCTTGGCTTTGCAGCTCTGGTATTTTAACTGTTCTATAACTCTCATGTTCTTTATCTAAAATAAAGGTCCTAGTTCAAAAGCTTGTTGCAAGGATTAAAAGTTTGTTGAGTGCCAGGTACACATAGTGAATGCTTCACCTCTGGTGTCAATAAGAAAAATGAAGATAGAAAAGCAAAGAAGTATCTTAGGGCATTTCTGTCCTATTCATGGGAATGTATGATAGAACAGAAATGCCCATCCTTTTTTGAGGAATTATTTTTTATTTTTAGAACTTACTTAAGAAGTATAGGATGGGAAGAAAGGAAATTGATGGAGCTAGATAGAGCAAGGAAATTGGCAAAATGATCAATGCAGAGGAGTAAAGACAACCACCTTAGAGATCAGCAAAGTAAGGTTTTGAGTTTGATAAGTTTTCTGGTTAGAGCTTTTTCTAGGAACTTCTTAACAATCATTCAACACATTTATTTGAGCACCTACTGTGTGCATGGCACTATAACTGGTGCTAAAGTAGAAATGAAGATTAACAGTTCCTGCCCTCAAGACATGTACAATGAATGAATTGTACAATGTGTAGTTGCTTTATTTCTTTTCATTAATTTTAAAAATTGTTTTATTGGTTATGCTATTACAGTTGTTTTAATTTTTCCCACTTTCTCCCACTTTGTCCACCTCCACCCTGCAGCCCCAACTCCCTCAGTCAATCCCCCCACCATTGTTCGTGTCCATGGGTCATATATATAAGTTCTTTGGCTACTCCATTTCCTTTACTGTACTGTACATCCCCATGGCTATTCTATAACTACATGCTTGTACTTCTTAATCCCCTCACCCCATTCCCCCAAACCCCCTTCCACCTGGCAGCCATCAAAACACTCTCTGTACCCATGATTCTGTCTCTGTTCTTTGTTTGCTTAGTTTGTTTTTTAGATTCTATTGTTGATAAATATGTATTTATTGCCATTTTATTATTCATAGTTTTGATTTTCTTTTTCTTAAATAACTTCCTTTAACATTTCATGTAATAATGATTAGGTGATGATGAAATCCTTTAATTTTTTCTTGTGTGGGAAGCTCTTTATCTGTCCTTTGATTCTAAATGGTAGCTTTGCTGGGTAGAGCAATCTTGGCTATAGGTCCCTCCTTTTCATGAGTTTGAATATTTCTTGCCCATCCCTTCTAGCTTGCAAAGTTTCTTTTGTGAAATCAGCTGATGGGCTTATGGGAACTCTCCTATAGGTAACTAACTTCTTTTCTCTTGCTGCTTTTCAGATTCTCTCTTTATCTTTAACCTTTGGCATTTTAATTATGTGTCTCTGAGTGGACCTGTTTGCATCCATCTTGTGTGGGACTCTGCTTCCTGGACTTGCACGTCTATTTCCTTTGCCAAATTAGGGGTTTTTTCTTTCATTATTTCCAATAGATTTCCAATTTTTTGATCTTTCTCTTCTTTTTCTGGCACCCCTATGATGCAAATTTTGGACTTCTTGAAGTTGTCCCAGAGGCTGCTTATACTATCCTCATTTTTTTTGGATTCTTTTTTTCTCCTTGTTCTGATTGGTTGTTTTTTGCTTCCTTATGTTCCAAATCATTGATTTGATTCTCGCCTTCATCCACTCTACTGTTGTTTCCCTGTAAATTGTTCTTTATTTCACACAATGTATCCTTCATTTCTGACTGGATTTTTTTTATGCTGTTTAAGTCTTACTGAGTTCCTTGAGCATCCTTATAATTAGTGTTTTGAACTCTGCATCCGATAGATTGTCTGTCTCCATTTTGTTTAGTTCTTTTTCTGGAGTTTTGATCTGTTCTTTTATTTGGGCCATGTTTCTTTGTCTCCTCTTTTCTGCAGCCTCCCTGTGTTTGTTTCTGTTTACTAGATAGAGTTGTTTTGACTCTGTCTTGGTAGTGTGGCATAATATAGTAGGTGTCCTATAGGGTTCAGTGGCACAGCCTCCCTTATCACCCAAGCTGGGTACTTAAGGTGCACTCTTCATGTGGGCTGAGAATACCCTTCTCTTGTAGTTGAGCCTTGGCTGCTGTTGGCAGATCAATGGGAGGGATTTACCTGGCCAGTCAGCTGCTAGGATTGGTGTGACCACTGATTGCCAACTCTGCCCTTCGTGGAGGATCAGCTGTGCAGGGTTAGGGTCGTGGTGTTCCAATGTGGTCTGTAGCTGTCCACTGGGTGTGCTGGCCATGGGGTTTTCCTGGTGTTGCAGGGCAAGTGGAGCCCCCACTGTGTTCCAGGGGCACCCTGCTTGAGCTATAAAGCAATGTGCAATGGCTGCTACTTGTCCTGGGCCTGGAGATTCTCAAGTGAAGCCAAGACGTTAGTTTCAAGGCTGGCTGCTGCTAGTTCCGAGCCTGGGACTCAGTGTGGCCAGCTGTTTCTTGTGTGGGAGGATTTAGAAGTTGTGCGGCATGAGCCAAGACCAGCCATTCATGTGGAAAAGCAGCTTGGGTGGGCCCATAAGTTGGGTGGGGCAGTGTCCCAGGGAATCTCCAAGTAGGTCAAACAGTTGTTAGGTTGATGGGAGTCTCGGATATGGCACCAGCCTGTTGCCTCTGTGGCTCTTATGGGGGAGAGTTTAGGAAAGGGGCAATGGCCTCTGCTTGCCCTGATGCCAAGACACTTCAGCCTCTCCCAGTATGCCACTGGTGCCCTTCAAGCTTCCACCCCAGCACTAGAGCTCAGAGGGAGTTGAGTCTGAATAGGTGAGTCTGTGTGTACAGGATTCTTTTAAGAGGAACTGCTTGGGGTTCCAGCAGTTTCTTCCATGGACTTAATCACTACTGGTTTTTGCAGCCAGAAGCTGTGGGGACTTATTTTCACAGCACTGGAACCCAGGGTTGGTAGGGGCTGGTGTTGGGCTGGGACTCCTCGCTCCTGAGGTACCCCTCCCGAATTTTTTCCATCATGTATGGATGAGCTACCAGCTCGTTCTGTGCCTCCATCCTTCCTACCCATCTTGTTGGATGTTGTTTCTTTAATTCCATAGTTGTCAGACTTCCATTCAACTCGATTTCTGGTGGTTCTGAGCAATGGTTGTTCTATATTTCAGTTGTAATTTTGATGTGGTGTGCAAAGAGGCGAGCCGTGTCTGCCTATGCTGCCATCTTGACCAGAAGTCTGCATGGTTGGCTTAGATCACAGGTTTCCTAGTTCATTAAAAATACTTTTTGATCAAATTTCCTGAATCAGTCCTTTCCTTTTGGTACAGAATATAAGGTGCATAGTTCTCTAAAGTTAAATTAATTTACCTTTCTTCCTCCCATATGAATAAAATTGACCTTTTAGGAAAATATGTGCCTGTTTATATTTTGACATCTTGCATCCTTTAGTGATAGACATACCTCAACTCAGACTGAGAAGTACTGATTGACATTTGATTAACTCGATATACAATCTCTTCATTAATGTGGTCGTCCTGCCTACTTTTCCAGCCTCCTCTCTTTCACTTGCTCCCACTGACCACATCAGTCTTTGTTGCCTGTGCAATGTTGGGCATTTTCTCATCTCTGTCTTTGCTTGTGGTGTACCTTCTCTTCCTTAAATGGTTTTGCTTTCTCTTTGACTCTCTTACATATTCAACTCATAAGTCTCCTGTAAAAACTGTCCTTTACCCACCATTTCTTTCTTTCTTTTTTTTTAACTATATCAGACAAAAAAATCTTTTTTTATTGGTTTGAACTGAATTTGGTCTTTACTGGATTGTTTTACATTACCTTTTAGTCCCCTTACACCCCTCTCCCCCAGGAGTCACCACACTTATCCATGTGCAGGAGTCCTTTTCTGTTTTGCTCAGTCCCTCCACCCTCTAAGCCCAGCTCCCCACCAGCATTCCTTCTTAGGGTAGGGTGGTGGCTCTGATTCCTGCAGCAGGCCCTTATCGCTGTACGTACCATATTATTTCATAAGTAGTGTGGTGCGTGTACCAGAAGATTAGCCACATGTTGAGTTTTCTTTCCGTGTCACACCTAGGACAGTACCAGGTGTACACAGGTATATGAAGGTTTAAGTAAGGAAAAAAATTAATGGTAATGTTTAAACATATAACCTACACAAGACCAATTAAGATGACTTTTAAAGCATAATTGAGAGGAGTGCTGGTTTTTTAAGGTAGTTATCTTTGAAATACTGCCACCTAGTGTAGATGTATTTAGAGAGAACCCTTTGTAAAGATTCTGGATTTTGGCCTTTTTTTTTTTTTTTTTTTTAAACAAATCAGCTCTGTTTATCTATATATTTTGGAGTAAACTATGGCAGATCTTGCCCTAAAGTGTGACAACACAACCATATTATTTTTACACATTCCTTAGGAGAAGGATATCTTCCCTTTGTGCTTTCTGTAATTAATTGGGGTTTGATTTGGGTGGGGCACAATGTGATAGTAACTTTTGCTTGCACCTCAGGAAGTTCTTTGAAATCTAAAGTCTGAGAAATCAGAAAGCCTAACATGTTGTGCTCCCAGAAGAGAAGAGAATATTTGTCTTCTAACACGTGCTAAAAAACAGCTTTCTCTTTCCCATGCAAGCGTTCCATTTCAGACTGTGGTTACAGAGAATATAAGGTTTAGTCTCTGCCGTAAAGGAACTACCAGAGAATCAGAAGGGATAACTGGATTACTCTCCAGTCCACTTTCAATTTGATATCTTTGTTCCATCTGAAATGAATTCCTATAATTTTATGTATTATTTTAAAGAATGAAGTACAAGAGCATCTTCCAAAATCAACATAATAGGTATTCTTTTATTCCCATTTAGTGTGAATACTCTTTGGTTAATGATATTAAAATTTTGTAGTGGGGTATTGATCCCCCAGAGTGAAGCCTTGCCTAGGGAACCTGTTATATGAAGGATCTGGTTTATACACACATAAAAGCTTCTACTTTTATGGTAAGATAATGTTAAGGATTTAAACTATATTTTAATGTAAATGTAAGTGACTGCCTTTACAGCATTTATCATTCAATTTAGCAGTACTTCATATCTATTTATTAATACCCCGTCTTGTTACCAAAAGTAGTATATGTATAATAAAATGTGATAAAGATAGGCAACAAGTTTGAGTGAAAGGGATTAAAAGGTCAAATAACAGGATGAATCTAGAGGACTTAAAGAAATAGATAGTACTGTATTTATTAACTGTAGAGTTACTAAAGGTGAGATGTAAATTTTTTTTCAGCAGAGAAAAATGCTGTGTATTTATTTTTATCCTCACCCAAGGACATTTTTTTTCCATAGTTTTTTTAGAGAGAGAAAGGAATAGAGAGAAACTTTGATGCGAGAAACATGAATTGGTTGCCTCCCACGTGTGCCTGGTCCGGGGATTTTGTGCACCCAGACCAGGGATAAACCCAGAGCCTAGGCAGGTGCCCTGATGGGGAATTGAACCCGCAACTTCTTGATTACTGGATGACGCTTCAACCAACAGAGCCATGCCAGCCAGGGCAAATGCTCTCAATTTTTGAAAATTTACTTATTTATAAGGTTAATGGATATTTGTTAATCTACAGAAGCAAAAATCTTCATTATTATTTAGTTTCTCTTTTTTCTTCTTACATTTTTTACTTAACAGAATTACCGAATTGATGGGGTATGAGCCAGAAGAACTTTTGGGCCGCTCAATTTATGAATATTATCATGCTTTGGACTCTGATCATCTGACCAAAACTCATCATGATAGTAAGTACAACAGAGGAGGTCATAGATGTTTTATTTAACTCTTGATGTCTCTTTACTTTTTGATCATACATTTTAATTTTTTGGTTAATATTAACCAGTCTTTCTAGACCAAATATCTTAACAGAACTTCATAAGGGATTTTGACTAATAAATCTGTGTTGTATTTGTTATAAATACCAGTTAAAGCAGAATCATTTGTTATCTAAAACTTCCCCAGCGTTTTAAATACAAAGACTCAAAAAATACACCATAGGATATTATAGCATCATTTTCAGAATTCATACGTAAGTATTTGGAAAAGTGGTTTGCACATAGAAGGCACTCAGAAAATAATTGTTCAATAACGTGAATTGTTTAATGAAGTGTGGGTGATCAATAGCATGCAATAGTGGTTATAAGAACTCTTGATATTTGTGTTTCTCAGTTTTACTTGAATGTTATTTGAAGGTTCCATGGTAAGTAAAACTTTGGAATTTCTCACTTGCCTGTTGAATCTGTACCTCAACATGACTTCCCAATGTCATTGGGAAGCTCATTGTCAGTGAGTTAGTGTTCTTGTCCTCGAACTACATAATGGGCCCAGTACTCATGATAATATCATCTTTACTATTTATCTAGTACTTCCTCCCAAATCCGTAATCAGGATTGCCCAAAGTGACATGATATCAATTGAAATTCAAATATGTTAACACAGTTATTTGAAGCATCTTTGGTTATCTAGAAACTATAGAGGACTTTAAGAAAATGATAGCAGTACTTCTTTCTTGAATGTTCTCTGTGGACTGAAGATTATTCATTCTCTAGTCTTTCTGATGCCTTCAGAACTAAGTCTTTAAAGGAATTTTAGTCACTGTTGTCCCTCATTCCTCGCTTTCATTTTACTTAAAGTGAAGATAGGCAGGACAGGAGTTTATTTTGGGGGGTTAGAAGAATGAAATTGGGTACATTTTCAGCTCTGCTGAGGCTTTTCCTCTCACTTCCAATTTAAACAATTACAGCTAATTCCATTAATATAAACATTTCTTTCCTTTTCTAAAACTGCAATCAACATTTAGCATCCATTCATTTGGTTGACAATTAAAAGTTATTTTCTCTGCATGACTTTTTCATTTTACTCCTAGTGTTTACTAAAGGACAAGTCACCACAGGACAGTACAGGATGCTTGCCAAAAGAGGTGGATATGTCTGGGTTGAAACTCAAGCAACTGTCATATATAACACTAAGAACTCTCAACCACAGTGCATTGTATGTGTAAATTATGTTGTGAGGTAAGCTTGGAAAAATAAATATTTGGGGGGAACAAGTAATAACTCCTTTTGGATACTCTGTTCTTTTATAGGAAGAGAAGATTATAAATATTAACTGAATTTTACTTTCACATTTCTATATAATTATGGTTTTCAGTACTCTGATCTTTTCAGGCCAGCTATTCTACGATGATTACTAACTACTACCAATAGCTGTCTATACCCATTCATTTTATCCTGCTTTTTAAAAGACCTTGAAAAAACACACCAGATCTATGGATTAGTTTGTTCTAGTCATACAGCTGTCAGCATATGTTATCTCAAGGCAGCTATAGGCTGTAAACTTGAGAGCAAGGGTTAGATATTTTAATTTTTGTTACAGTTCATTTCATGGTAAACACTTAATATTTGTTGATTAAAAGAGCAATAAAATTTATATGTAAGCCAAATGAATATGGAGCTGTTCATCAACCCTTTTTAACTCTATCCCCATAGGTGACATAACCATATCATTTTTCTACCACCAAAGAAAATGTGGCTCCCCTTTTAGAATGATCTTGGTCGTTTATCTGTATATCTTTATATTCTAAGACCATCCTTAGCACCAGAGTTCTTATGGGCCAATTTCATTATATGTGAGTCAGCACAAAAATTGGGAAGGTCTATTTATGTGTTCCATGTACTTGACTGTTACATTTCTTTGTCACCACCACTCTTCCCAAAGGGATAGCTGAAGTTTCTTAATTGAAATTAGTCAAATATTTGAATTATCCTATACTGTGAGTTTTAATAGGTCTTTCTTTCATGTTGGTATTTTAAACCCTGAATGGATATGACCAAGTATGCACGAGAGATTAGGTCAAAGCATCTTAAAATGTTCTTTTTCATAAAGAACATTTAGGAGACAAGGTCCTTTCAGAGTCCCTTTCCCGTACCCTCATGAGTGTCATGTACTCATTTAAGAATTACTGATCTCTCTTTTTGACAGTGGTATTATTCAGCACGACTTGATCTTCTCTCTTCAACAAACGGAATGTGTCCTCAAACCAGTTGAATCTTCAGATATGAAGATGACTCAGCTATTTACCAAAGTTGAATCAGAAGATACAAGTAGTCTCTTTGATAAACTTAAGAAGGAACCTGATGCTTTAACTTTGCTGGCCCCAGCTGCTGGAGACACAATCATATCTTTAGATTTTGGCAGCAATGGTGGGTCTTTAGTTATTTTGTTAATTGCCTAAACTATCTCTGCTGATGCAAACCCCCCCCTCGCTCTTTTTTTGTTGGTAATAATTTGGACATCGTGGTCTTATGTATTTTGTTTTTTTGTAGTCTTCTTGAAAGTATTTTCTTAAATATTTTGCCCCCATAATTTCTAAGCATTTCTGCTTCTATCACATTGGAAATTGTGCTTCATAGTGTCCTTAAGGTATTTCTTCTTCCCATTTTAATTTTCTCAGCTACTTGGCTATTTCTATATCTTACTGTCATATTTCCTCCACAATCTAGCAAAGTTATATTGCAATAGGTTTAGTAGCATTAAAATATAAGTAAGCAGTCATACCATAATATTAAACATTAAAAATGAAAACTACTTTCAAACAGGTTAAATTTTAATGAAGAAAAGACTGGAATTGCTGGGTTTTTTAAGCCATTTAGATTAATAGGAGTTGTCAGTAGTGGGTTGCAAAGATAATTTGGACTTAATAGTTATACTGTAGTATCTGTAAACTTTCTGATTAAGGAAAATTTGGTAACATTTTTGTTGTTTGAGTGAACTAGACAAGCCTTTGGTAGAGGAGGACATATTTCTGTATATGTTAAAATCTAGGTATTCTTTAAACTGACTAATTTGTTTCCCTACAGACACAGAAACTGATGACCAACAACTTGAGGAAGTTCCATTGTATAATGATGTAATGCTCCCCTCATCTAATGAAAAACTACAGAATATAAATTTGGCAATGTCTCCATTACCTGCCTCTGAAACTCCAGAGCCACTTCGAAGTAGTGCTGACCCTGCACTCAATCAGGAAGTTGCATTAAAATTAGAACCAAATCCAGAGTCCCTGGAACTCTCTTTTACTATGCCCCAGATTCAAGATCAGCCAGCTAGTCCTTCTGATGGGAGCACACGACAAAGTTCCCCTGAGGTGGGTGTGATATAACACGAACAGGATAAATTTCAGATTTTAATGTTCAGGAAGGGATATATTTGTAGACTTGATTCAAACGTTTATTTGACCCACATGTCATGGTTTTGTTTGTGTGCATTTTAGCACTTTAAAATTACTACAAAAATTGTTAATTTAAGAGTTTAACTTGGACCTTCAGTGCATATTTTAGTCAAAGATAGGAACATGGGAAGGAACTGGCTTAACAAAAAATCAAAAGGTAACACACACATTGCTTCTCTGTATATTTATATCAATGAGGAAAAAAAGTTTTGAATTTAGACATCCACAGAGAAAGAAAACTGTACCTACGTTAGCTCTAAGCCCATACATACTCTTGAGTTGTAGAATTGTCCAACGGCAAAAGCTTAAAGGGAAAGGTACCCTAAACTCTGTCCAATTTAGTCCTGTTTCCATCACTATTTTGAAATTATGGATAAGTGTAACGTAAAAATAGTAGCTATTTTTTATGTGAGTTCTGTCTTGATATTAGTGTTCCTATAGGCACAATAAAAATCCTCTTTAAGGTATACGCTGGGCTAAGACTACAGGTATCACACAGGGCTCTATTTCTAAATCCACAGTGCTTCAGTTTCAGAGCTCCTTGTGTCTAAAAATATGCTCAAGAGCTGAGTAACTGAGATCTGAATATGATGACTTGATAAATGAAGCATAAGTGAGCCTTAATAGGTGGTAAATTAATTTTAAATTAAATACTTATGGATCCAGACTAGCAAGCGAGGAGTAAGATAATTGATATCTCATAACCTTCTAGAGACTACATCCTATACTCTGGTTGCTCAGTTTGCCTAACACAAAATGTTTTTGATTCATTTTGTTTTTAAACCAACAAAAAAAGGTTATAATGAGGGAAGTAAAAGTTTATGCTCAGAATACATAGCTTTAATTTTTTGGTTAGAATTCTTGCTCAGAACTTCTAAAAGAATAGTACATTCAGCCTTGGCCAATGTGGCTCGGTTGGAATGTTGTCCTATAAACAGAAGGTTGCACGTTCAGTTCCCTGCCAGGGCACATGCCTAGGTTGTGGGGTTGGTCCTGGGACAGGGCACATGTGAGAGGCAACTGATAGATGATTTTCTGTCACATGGATGTTTCTCTCCCTCCCTTCCTCTCTCTCTCAAATCAATTTTAAAAAATTGAAAGAATAAAAAAAGAAAAGTACATTCATTAAGGTGAATATAAGTAAAAGAACTTAAGTTTCCATGCCTCCCCCCAGAGTAGCTGTAAGATTTTTAGGTAGGTCACAGGAAGGTGCCCTCTCGGTACAACAGTAGATTTCAGTGAGTATATATCATCTAGTTATTGGCCCTTGGGTACCATGTGAGAGTTGAATTATTAGATGAGGTGTTTTTTTTTTTAATTTAATCTTTATTGTATTTTTTACATTACCATTTAGTCACTCCCTTATACCTCTCTGCCGCCAGATGAGTTTTATTCTTTAGAATAAACAGATAAATGCATCTTTAATTTTATAAAAGATGTTATATTGCATATAGTCAAATATGTATACAGTAGTTCCCCCTTCTCCTAGGGGGATGCATCCCAAGACCCCTAGCTCATGCCTGAAACCAAGCATAGTACCGATCCCTAATCAACTGATAAAGTTGCCGGAAATGTGCAGCAGCTTCTTCATTGGCAGATGCAGGCTGTCCAGTAAATGTTAAATTTTTCATCCCTTACTGGCTTGCAGTAAATGGCTCAGTGTCACTGTTTACCGGGAATCCCTTGCTGCAGTCTTCATACAGGTTCAGTGCTTTCTGGCACAGCACATTGCCGTCAGTTGGAACACGCGTTCTGTTCATGGCTTCCAGCCACAAGCTTAATGCCTTTCCCATCCTAACTAAGCACTGTCACGTACTGTGCCTGTAACTTCTGTAGTTAAAGATGTGACAGCAAAACTAGCACAAATTTCTTTTTCCTTCTTAGCAACCTCAGCATACGGGGTGTTTTTCTTTCATTATTAAGTCAAGAACTTTCACAATTTAACTTAAAGAAAGCACTTTACAGCTTCTCTTTGGCATATCCAAGTTGCCATCATCATTACTCTTCCACTTTAGGCCATTATTAAGTAAAATAAGAGTTACTTTGAACAAGCACTGCGATGCTGTGACAGTTGATCTGACAACCAAGATGGCTACCAAGTAACTACATCTACAGTAATGGGTGGGTAGGGTATCCAGTGAGGATACGCTGGTGGATATGTTGGACAAAGGGATGGTTCATGTCCATGGCAGGATGTCGTGGGACAGTGCAATATTCCATCTCACTACTCAGAACAATGTAAAATTTAAAACTTAACAAATTACTTCTGGAATTTCCTATTTAATATTTTTAGACCTCAGCTGACCACAGGCAACTGAAATTGCAGAAAGCGAAACCCCAGATAAGGCGGAACTACTATATTAGCAAAATTAGATAAAAGTCTTAAGTTCAAAAATTTGACTTTTCACTAGTTAGATAAAATTTTATAGAACAGGCAAACTTTCTTTTGTATTCTCTGAGATCTGGTTTGAGAATTCTGACAGCTAGCAAAACACACAGGCATTTTTGGGGAAAGTAAACACATTTAATTCCTTTTATAGCCTACCAGTCCCAGTGAATATTGTTTTGATGTGGATAGTGATATGGTCAATGAATTCAAGTTGGAATTGGTAGAGAAACTTTTTGCCGAAGACACAGAAGCAAAGAATCCATTTTCCACTCAGGTATATGAATTCATTTATTATATTTTATATTAAATTTGTATTAATTTTTAGTCTGAAGCGACTTTGGGTTTAACTTGTTTTTCTTCTGTAAGATGTAGCCATTGTAAAAACACATGCATTTGTTGTTTTATAGGACACTGATTTAGATTTGGAGATGTTAGCCCCTTACATCCCAATGGATGATGACTTCCAGTTACGTTCCTTCGATCAGTTGTCACCATTGGAAAGCAGTTCTACAAGCCCCCAAAGTGCAAGTACAATTACAGTGTTCCAGCCAACTGATATGCAAGAACCAAGTATTACCACCACCACTACCACTGCCACCACTGATGAATTAAAAACTCTGACAAAAGATAGTACAGAAGACATTAAAATATTGATTGCATCTCCATCTCCTACCCACATACCGAAAGAAACTCCTAGTACTGCAACATCACTATATAGTGATACTCGAAGTCGGACAGCCTCACCAAACAGAGCAGGAAAAGGTGTTATAGAACAGACAGAAAAGTCTCATCCAAGAAGCCCTAACGTGTTATCTATCACTTTGAGTCAAAGGTATTTATTTATATATAACATTAAAGTTATAGTTCTTTTATTTATTTTTGAGAAAATGTATGTGATGGTAAATTATTTCTAAACATAGCAGATTTTCTGATGTGTATTCTTTAACGAGCATAAAATTGATATATAAATTCTGAACTTAAAACAATAACTCCAAAAACTGTTTGAAAATTAGCTTATGTATTTATTTTTTCTAAAATAATCATATCAACTATCTGAATGTAGGAGGGTATTCTAATACCTCTAAAAATAAAATCTAACCAATACGTTCTATCAATGAACAAAAACTCGCCCAGTTTCTTATGATTGTTTAAATCAGACTAGTTAGCATATTTTCACTGCTTCCGTTTCATGGAACTCTTTTTAAGCTTACCTGAAAAAAGCCCTTCCTACTTCAGGTTATTTCCAATTCCCCATTTCACATTAAGCCTGATGGTCTTAGGTCCTCAGTATTCAATATAGATATTCACAAGACTGCTTTTTAAGGTTTATGTATAGTTATGTTACATGTTTATAGAACATTATTTATTGTAGGTTAAATAGGTTTTTAAGAGCTACAGCAGGAATCTAAGCCTGATTTTATGACATTGCTTCTGTGGAGTGAATTTGAGCAAATATCTGGACTTCAACCAAATTTTAAATGAATAATTTCTGTATATAATGGTATTTAACATATTTAAAATTTGTGGCTTTTGTCAGAGGAAATAATTTAAGCTAGTCATTGGGGCAGCATGTTGAAGAGAGAAATGATTCCTTTTCTGTTATGCCTAGACTGATACAGATATCAATAGCAATAGGAAAAAGCACTGCCATAGCCAGAGTTTATGGTGTTTTCTCCTGCCTTGCATCACTACTTTGACTCTAGAGTGCTGTGAGAGGCTTTTCCTAGAGTTAAGAAAAGATCTTGGGGTTTTAGATGAACAAAGAAGTATTTTACATTATTTCGTGAATTATTGTGTTACCAAGTGACTTTAGACTGAGTTTCTCTAGGGCAATGACAGTGTCTTGGACATGTGAGTGGAATTAGTACATAGTACCTAACATGTAGTAGTTGCTCAATAAATGGTAATTGGATGAACAGATTAATGAAAATAGTAATATAAACAGTGATGATGATGACCTATAATTGTTTACTATTCACTACAAGAGACTATGGGATATTCAGTTTTGACACCTATATACTTGTCAAAACTGAAGTTGTCTTAATCTCTAGTCACATTAGCAATTTTTAATATTAATTCCACTATAGTATGCACTAAATTTTTAAGAGCTAAATTATATGGAAACTTTTTCATTACAATTTCTCTAGCTAATTATTTGCAAAATCAAAATGTTATACTAAACCAGACAAATTACAGCTTTATAGCAAAGATTAAAGATAACCATTAAAAAAAGTACTACTGAACGATATTTACATAATACACTGAGTTATACATCATAAAGATAATATAGTTATCTAAGGATTTTAAAACCTGTCTGTCTGTATACTGGAGGTTTTACAAAACTGCATGTAGGAAGGCAGAGTAATGTATCACCTACCCGTGTGCATTCTCAACTATTATGGAGCAGAGCGAGGAGCCATTTATGATTATGTATGGATTGGGGAGTTCTTGAAAAAAGCAAAATAGCTATGACAAAATTGATGTATTTGAGCTATAAAAGTTCACTGTTCAACATTAATTTTAGATGCACGCAGATTTGATAACAAGATCAATACTGGAGGCAAAATGGTTTAGTAGGAAAATCACTGGGAGGGACACAGGTAATAAAGAGGTCCAGAATGTACTGCCATATCTCCAACTAATTAGCAGTGGGACTTTGAGATAGCAACTAACAGGCCTCAGGTTTCTCATTTATAAAATGGGTATTATATACCTATGTTACTGTCTTTGGGATTGAAATGAGACTAAAATGAACTAATAAACATGAAACGTTTTACGAACTGAAAATGCTATACAAATATGAAATTAGTTTTGTATTACAGCAGTCCTAAGAATATCTGTACTGTATTAGGTGGAATGAAAGGCCAATATTTAAGTTACAAAAATATCAATCTTACTTCTGCTCACTTATTTTATTAATAGGGAAATGAAAATTTTAGGATATTTTGTTTTAAAAATTGAGCTTTGGCTTTTAAAGTGATAAGCTTTAGTAATCAGGAAAAGTTATCATATATAACATTATATTCCTTAATTGGAAAACAAGCATTATATATTTTCTGGGAAAAAGCTAGTTGGATATTTTTTTAATAAGACAACCATATTTTTATTAAAAAAATTTTTTTTACAGAACTACTGTTCCTGAGGAAGAACTAAATCCAAAGATACTAGCTTTGCAGAATGCTCAAAGAAAACGAAAAATAGAACATGATGGTTCACTTTTTCAAGCAGTAGGAATTGTAAGTGTGAGAATATGTTTGCTTTTCTAGCTAATGTGTTATTTATAAGTTATACATAGAGGTAATTCTTGTTTCTTCTAAATACTGCAGTTGGATTTTTTAGAATTTATACGTGGTTTTTCACTTTGTATACACTGTTTCTTAGGAACAAACACTTAATGAGTACATTTTCAGTGTAAAACTTTCAGGTAATACAGGTGTATTTTGAGTAAAAAATGGTGTTCTCCCCTCATTCCTCCCAATATTACCACCAGCCTTGTTCTCTTCCCTTTAAGTTACTTTCCCCTTCTTACCCCCAAAACACAGTAATTATGTTAAGTCAATATTCATGTAATCCAGATTAACTGGAAAGAATTTAAGAGATATCAGCCATAATGTGTGGCAAATAAATGTCTTTATCATTTATTTAGTGGTAAGAGAAAGAAGTAAAAGAATTTGAGGCAGTATTTGATTTAATAAAATTGCCTACTCCATGTTATTAAGCTTATGTTGATATCAAAGTTTTTTATTTAAAAAAATAGTAAAATTGAAATAACTTTGCTGTTTTTAGGGAACATTATTACAGCAGCCAGATGATCATGCAACTACTACATCACTTTCTTGGAAACGCGTAAAAGGATGCAGATCTAGTGAACAGAATGGAATGGAGCAAAAGACTATTATTTTAATACCTTCTGGTTAGTTTATTCTTTTTGCCCTGATATCACAAAGAGAATTATATGACTTTTTATTTAGGAGCTTTGCTCCATGTGAGAGTGGTTTTCGTTCCTTAGCAAGATTAAAAAGGAAGGGTGGTGTTTTCTCTAATGGCTGAAATACAGAAGTAGCTATTTAAAGATGGAACTTTAATTTTTTTAGCAATTGTCCTTGATATGTCTGTGTACTATTAATATTGAATAGAAGTTGAACCTTGTAAGTATTTAAGCCTTTCTCTAAATGGATTTATCACTCCTTCATGCCTTCACTATGTCCAGTAAACATTTCTGACGTAGTACCAGTAACACCTGATTGCACTTACTTGTTTATATAGCTATGGTTTTGCACTATAAGTAGTCCCTCTATTATCGCGGGATTTTTAAAAATATTATATTTAATTATTTATCATGGATTTTTTGCTATATTGCGGGATTTTGTGGTACTGTATAGGTATGTTGTTAAAGTTACGTAGGTTTAAGAGTGTAGTATATGTTTAAGAACACAAGTGTTTATAAAAGTGTGGAAAAGGTTAATACGGGAGTGGGAAAGGTTAATAAGGAACTGGGAACGGTTTATAAGTGTATGGGAAGGGTTTATAAAGCCTTAAAATACATATCAATACTAAAATAAATGTAAGGTTCCTACTTCTCTGATTTTCCCCTATCACGGGGTGGTGGGTCGATAAGTGAGGAAATACTGCAGACTAAAAAAGTCTTCCAGAAAGAGCTTATTTGCCTTATTTGCTTATTTTCCCACTACCTAGTGCAGAGTGGGTATTTAATAATAATCATTGACTACATGAAGGAATACTAAGACATCTCCTTGTTTTTCAGATTTAGCATGTAAACTGCTGGGGCAGTCAATGGATGAGAGTGGATTACCACAGCTGACCAGTTACGATTGTGAAGTTAATGCTCCTATACAAGGCAGCAGGAACCTACTGCAGGGTGAAGAATTACTCAGAGCGCTGGATCAAGTTAACTGAGCTTTTTCATAATTTCATTCCTTTTTTTGGACACTGGTGGCTCATTACCTAAAGCAGTCTATTTATATTTTCTATATCTAATTTTAGAAGCCTGGCTACAATACTGCACAAACTCTGTTAGTTCAGTTTTGATCCCCTTTTACTTAATATACGTTAATGCCAGATCACAGGCAGCACATCCTCACATTGATATTTAAACCATTGCATTGCAGTATAGCATCATTTTTTTAAGCGCACCTTTTTATTTATTTATTTTGGGCTAGGGAGTTTGTCCCCTGTTGAATTATTTTTAATAAGATGCCAATATAATCTTTTTAAGAAGGCAGTAACCTGTCATCATGATCAGCTTGAAAAATTTTTACTCAGTTTTTTCATATTTTACGTAAACAATAATGATTTGCCAGCAGTACATGGTAGCCACAATTGCACAATATATTTTCTTAAAAAAATACCAGCAGTTACTCATGCAATATATTCTGCATTTATAAAACTAGTTTTTAAGAAGAACATTTTTTTGGCCTATGAAATTGTTAAACCTGGAACATGACATTGTTAATCATAGAATGATTCTTAAATGCTTGTATGGTTTATTAAATGGGTAAAGCCATTTACATGATATAGAAAGATGCATATATCTGGAAGGTATGTGGCATTTATTTCAATAAAATTCTCAATTCAGAGAAATGAACTTGATGTTTCTATAGTCACTTTGCCAGCTCAAAAAAAAAAACAATACCCTATCTGTAGTTGTGAAAGTTTATGCTAATATTGTGTAATTGATATTAAACCTAAATGTTCTGCCCACCCTGTTGGTATAAAGATGTTTTGAGCATATTGTGAACAAACAAAAATCATGCTTTGTTAGCTGAATTGCCTAGTATGTTAATTTGCTCAAATTTTGATATTTGGTTTTATGCACTTTGTCGCGATTAACATCCTTCTGTTTTCATATAGATTTCAATAATTGAGTGATTTTAGAAGTATTATTTTAGAAATATATAGTTGTCACAGTAAACATCTTGTTTTTTCTATGTGCATTGTACACATTTTTCATTCCTTTTGCTCTTTGTGGTTGGCTCTAACACTAACTGTATTGTTTTGTTACTTCAAATAAACATCTTCTGTGGACCAGGCCCCACCTCGATCAGCTTCTATGTTAATGTTTATTTCAATACCTCCAACTCCTAAAATTGTTTGCCAACAATTTTAAGTATTTTATGAAGGTTACATTGGCATGACATTGATTATTTCTCCATTTATCTTTTGCTATCACCTTAATGTATATCGTGTCCCTAAATGTCATGGTAAATAACAAACCATAATGTTCCACTGTAAAGAGAATGCTTTTAGAAATGAAATCTGTTTATAAGTTTATGAACCTATTAAGGTAAAACAATTTTAATGATTTAATATGAATGGGATGAATGAAACAAATCATGAACATTATAATCACATAATGTTGTAAGGACTAGAAGTTCCTCTAAAGATTTCTACCCCTTGTCAGGTAGCTCAGTTGGTTAGAGCATTGTTCCAATATGCCAAGGTTGTGGGTTCGATGCATAAATAAGTGGAACAACAAATCTATGTCTTTCCCAAATCGATAAAAGAAAAAACTTTAAAAAAATGATGATTTCTAATCTATTCCTATTCATAGATGAAGAAATTTAGACCTCAAATGATACATGATGACACGATTTGTCTAAGCCCTAAAGTAATAAATGCCAGACCAGAGATTTAAACTTAGGTTTTCTGACTCTAATATGAAACAACTAACCTTGTTTCATGTTAATGATACTGCATATTTAAATTTTTCAAAATACCTTTTTTTATCTCATTTTCATGGGATTGCTGTATTTCTTTTCTAATCATAAAAGCAAAAACACAAAAATCACTGTGAATCCCCATACTTAGAGGCAACTACAAATTATTTTTATGGACAAGTTATATAAATGGTGCCAGAATCTTAGGTATTATATTCTGAAGTTATAGGAACAAAATAAACCATGGATCTTTGGGGGTTGCATGGGGGGCTGTTTTTACCTAAGAATGAAAAAAATGTGATTACAGATGCATGAAAATTTTGAAACAAAAGTTTACAATACTAAAACCCAATACAAGATTTTTGGGGCACATGTGTACTTTACTATAAATACTGTCATCCAAATTGCTTGTGAATTTAATTACAGACAGTACTAGAGGTGGTATTTTAAAATAAAGTAGTTGCTTAATATTTTCAGGTCAAAATATCAAAATCCTGTTCATTCTGATAGTAAATTATCTTGAGTTGAAAATGAGAAGTTTATAGTTTTCAAATATTAGTAAATGGTCAGATTATGTAATATCTGGAAGTCTGGAAAAATGACTTGTTTAAGAGTGGTGATTTAGAAGAGAAAGCCACTTTAAAGGACTCTCGAGCTGGAAGAAAACAAGTACCCACTTCTAGGCCATTAAAAAACAAACCCCCTGGAGTGCTCGAAACTGAAATAGCAGAACCAGCCGTCCCCGCATTGTGCTCTCTGACACCATCAGACTTTTTAAATAGTATCTTTATCCAGGAAGTATAACCCTACCCTAACAACTATAATTTTGTAATAGCTCTTCTTCCCTTAATGTTCTTGTCCCTCTCTCTGGTGCCGCTGTGAATGAATGACCATTTTATTATTGTCACAGTTGAAGGTATGGTAAAAGGAGTTTAGTGTGTCTTGTTCTTTTGTTCCAAGCCTCACTATTAACCTTGGAACTGGAAATACTGTAATTTCCCAGTCTCCCAGAAATAAAATGAATCTAACATTTCTTAAGTACTCTACGCTAGACTTTGTGCTAAGCATTTTGCATGTTAATCACGATCTATAAAAAAATAAAACCTATGAATTAGTACTTGTATCTTGTTCTGTAGATGAGAAAATAGCTTGGAGAGGTAACCTAAGGTTCAGAGTATTTGAGCAGGTGATCAGTAACTCCATAGCCAGTGGTGCTAACCACTTGCAGTGCTGTCCAGTTGAGTAGAACATTTTTCCTCGTTAACTGTTTAAATAGCAAACAGGAGAAAGCAGTGGGGGTGGAGGGAGCTGATGGTCTGTGTCTCTTGAAGGTAATGGAATCATACAGAACATTGAGGAGATGTCCTGAGAGGAATGGCAAGACAGAAATGGAAACTAATAAAAGTGGTGTTTTGAAATGCTACTTAGCTGGGTTTTAGTATTAACTACAGATGTGGTGTCTGATTTTGGAGACATTATCAGGTAAATGAGGTGATGTATGAATAGAAAATAATGAACTAAAATACCATATGAATATGGTATAATTCTCCCAGAGCTATTTGACTCCATGGCACAATAGACATGTTTATTTTCTATTAAGTTTGGATAACCTTGCAATTATCGCAATTTTTTTCACTTATTTGTTTCATTGCAAATCTTGATTTCTCCCTATAACCTCTAAAATACTGAAAAGATGAATTTAAAGTTACTGGCTTTGCAGAATCTAAAAAAAATTCTGAAAGTACAAATTGCCATTACAACAATATCAAAAACCAATTGCCAAGAATATAAAATTTTATTTTTTTTAAAACAATTGCATTTGGTTAAATAAGACCTTTGCAAACATATTGCTAGCTGGAACTAACAAAAATGTAAAGAAAAATTTTTTTTACTCGGGTGTTCTTTTACGTCTGCCACTTACAATTTCGCTCATATTTCATCCCTTTAAATAGCGCCGGACCGTTCTCCCAGATCATTTTACAGAGAATTAGTTCAGTCTGTAGAACTGATACGAAATACAATAGTCTACCTATAAGATAAAAGCTACACCTTACCACAAATTTGAATGCCTTTTGGAGCTTTGTTGTGTTCATACCTTCAGAGGCTTGGACATAACTTTTCTTCTTACCTGTAGTGGACGGTTTTACCCAGGACGCTGCTCAGACACCCGATCTCCTTGCATTATGTTATGTCCTTTATTCTCTTGTCTTGGCTCCATTCCGGGACGGAGGAAAAGCAGGTGCCTGAGAGTAGCAGCGATCAGACCCTCATCACGGAAAATACCAAGGATGCGGAAGACACCTGGCACCCCTTTAGTCCCCGGTTCCGCTGGTACTATTTAAGGATGCGAACTCTAAGCCGCCGGGAGAAATTTGCCCGAGCCCCGCCCCCCACTGCAGGCCACGCCCCGATACGTGCTTGGCCGCAGCAGCGCGGTCCGGCCGCGGCCCTCGCCCCGACAGCACCGGGTTTGGGGCCGGAGCAAGTTCGCCGCGTCCGCTGTCTGCTCCTGCGTGCTCCCGCGTACGTGTGAGATCGCATGTTGTGAGGCCGGCCCCTCCCAGCCTTTGGATAGGCAGGCGGTGCAAGAGGGTCAGCAGTGCCCTTTGCCTTCGGTGCCTTATCCAATTCTGGTGCCCAGCCCTTCCCCAAACTTTTTTTTGGGTGGGGGCGGGAGGAAGGGGTGTTGCAGTAGAACTGTCTCCGTAATTCCCAATCTAATGCTTTGGGATGTGAAGCTGTGCTTTGTAGAATAGAAAAAATATCTGAAGTCTCTTTGTGCCAAACTGGACCTTGATTACCTATATAACAGTTTTTTGTTTTTTTAATTAGTTACCTACTAATCTGATCTCTTTAAATATATTCCCCTCAAGGCACTCAAAGACAGTTTATTTTAAATAAAGCACTTTGAGGTGTCTCAGATTAAGTAAATGGAAACGTTAGCTGCTCCAGATGTTTTTGTTTTGTTTTTTGCTTGTGTTTTTTAAATTTGTTGTGTGCCTTAACCTTATTGAGGCCAGCTATTGAGAGTCCTTTGGGAGAAGATAATCTCGATGGACAGAAGGGTGGTGAGTTTATAGAATAGGGAAAAGCTTGAGGCTCTAAATTTAATCTGTTATTAATATGTTAGGATTGTGCAGTTTGTTGTAAAGTACAAAGAAAGGCAGGTATTGTTTAGAATAACCTCACCTATGCATAGCCAGAGCTGACTATAATTTATATTTTACTATAAATTATATTCTTAAGGAAAATTCATAGTTTATGGTTTTTCTAATAGAATTTCCTAGGAAGTCTATTTTTAAATATATATTTTAAAGTGGTTAATGTGTTTACAATTTTTTTTTTTAATTTTGGTTTTTCAATTACAGTTGTCCCCTTTTCCCCTAATTTCTACAATTTTTTTTTTTTTACTAATGAAACTGATCGGTAGCCTCAGTCCTGGTGTGTTTATTTTTACTTACAAAGATGCCTTATGGCCTTATGGATGCTTAATAGATCAATATAAACTGGTGATTCTCCATAGAGAAGAACAGACTGTTGGGGGGAGGGCGGTGGTGGTGGGGTGCAACGTTTATCAGTGGCGGCGGCAGCAAGGCTGTGGCTGTAGCCAGCCAGTGCAAAGCTCAGTCACACATTATAAAAGTTGGGATGGACACTTGGGGAGCAATCCCAGCCCCAGACCATGCCCTGCAGCTCATGGCTCCAGGGCTGGGAAAAATAAAGCCTCCTTGCTTCAGACTGTGAAAACCAGTGGGGGTGGGGCAGAAGAAGAAACTGCTGGTCTCTCAGCAGAGTCCACTTGGTTTAGAGGCCACCACAGACCTAGAACATCCACAAAACCACCCATTCTGGGAACCACAATCAGGGGAGCGGCTAGAGAGGTGCCAGAGCCATATGGGAAGCAGGGGAAGTACCTGGAAAAGGGGCGAGTGCTTCCCAGACAAGGCAAAGGTAAGGAGTTCATCATCACCAAGCCATTATGATATGAAATGTTAGAGGGACTTATTTAAGAAAAAGAAGAATATCAAAACTATGAACATTAAAATGACAACAAATTCAGAGCTATCAACAACAGAATCTAAAAAATAAAAACAAAAACTAAACAACCAGAATAGGGACAGAATCATAAGTATGGGGATCATCTGGAGGGTTATCAGCTGGGAGGAAGAAGGGCGGAATGGGGAAATGGCGCAGGGATTAAGAAACATAATTGGTAGGCACAAAATAGGGGAATGTTAAGAGTAGTGAAGAAAAGGGAGAGGCCAAAGAACACACAGGCATGACCCATGGACATGAACTAAGGGGGCTGGGACTGCTGGAGGGAAGGAGGATACTGGGCGCAGGGGAGCAAAAGGGAAAAGGATTGGGAGAACTGTAACAGCATAATCAATAAAATTAAAAAGAGGAATGGATAGTTTTTTTTAGAGATTTTTTTATTGTTATTCTATTACAGTTGTCCCAATTTTCCCCCCTTTGCCCTTCTCAGCTTATCCCACTCCCACTCCCACAGTCAATTTCCACACTGTTGTCCATGTCAATGAGTCACTCATACATGTTCTTTAGCTCCTTCCTCTTCTTTCCCCTCTTATCCCCCACCCTCCTGAATAGTTTTTTGTTAGTTTTGGCCCACAGATGTTAACTGAATGCTTCGGTTGTCTCTCTCCCACTTGCCAGCCCTCTGTAATTTAATTTAGGACATTGAAGAATTTATCTCTTGTCAACCATTTTCAAGCTCTTCCAATGAAATCCATTCATTCAATGAAAAATTACTGAAGGTTGAGTGAGTTCAAGATGTTTGCTTTATTCTGAATGTCTGTGTCCCCTCAAATCCATATTTTGAAACCTAACTCCCAAAATGATTAGTATTAGGAAGTGGGGATCTTTGAGAGGTAATTAGATCACGAGGATGGAGACCTCATGACTGGGATTCATAACCTTATAAAAGAGACTCCAGAAAGTTCCACAGCCCCTTTGGCCATGTGAGGATGCAATCTGCAGTCTGGAACAGGGCTCTTACTAGAACTTGACAGTGCAAACACTCTGATCTTGGACTGCCAGCCTCCAGAACTGTGAGGAATAAATTTTTGTTGTTTATAAGCCCCCAGTCTGTGGTATTTTGTTGCTGCACCTTAGACTAAAACAATATCATTCTAAGATGTAACATTGTGATATAGATATTCTAGAAGATGGTACCTGCCACTGAGAGAGTGATTAATTCCCACCCTGTGAGGTAGTCACACATTCACTGGGCAAAAGATTGAATGCTGAAAAGAATTTTTATTGGCCATTTAAGTTGTTCTAAGTCACCATTGCCCCCTCCTTTTCATGGTGGTCTCTACCTTGATAATCTATGTCCAGGCCAGATTGCTCCTCAATAACTAGCTTCAAATGGGTCCTCCTCCTGCATCATGATTGGCACCACCCAGTCTCCAAAATCAGAGCTCTAGAGGCCACTTGCCATGCCCTGGTTCACCACATCCAGTCTGACTCGGTTCTTTTCTTTCTTTAAAGTTTCGTTATGGATGGAGAACATTATGCTAAGTAAAATAAGTCAGTCAGAGAAAGTACAGTATGATACCATAAGGTTTCACTGATATGTGGAATCTAATGAACAAACTGAACTAAAAAGCAAAATAGAGACAGACTCATAGATGGAGAGCAGGCTGACAGCTCTGGGAGGGAGAGCTGGGGGTGGAAGTGGAGAGAGAGCTGGGGGTGGAAGTAGAGAGAGAGAGAGAGAGAGAGAAAGAACATATGAACACAGACAACAGTGCGGTGATTGTAGGAGGGTAAGTGGAAGGTGGAGGTGGAAGAGGGTAAGGTGGTGATAAATGGCGGTGGAAAAAGAGAAGTCTCATTATGGAAACCTTTGCACAGTACAAAAGTAAAGCAAATACTGTAATGATGCCACAGTGTCTGCAGTTTGGGTTCCCTGGGAAGAAGACTCTGAGATGAAGATTGCAGGTCATTTATTAAGGAGTGCTTTAAGGAACAACACATGTAGCAGGGGAAAAGCAGAAGTGGGCCTCAGCAGCCCCATGGGGAGCTCTGGACTGGGATAACCCTTGAGAGTTGTCCCACGTTACAGGGAGGGCAGGGTCCTTTACACCCCCAAAATGATCATTCACTGGATGTGGGTTGCCTCCCAAAAAAGACATGACCTTAAGTAAGGTAGCTTTCTTCGGCTGAGGCAATCCCCAAAGAGCACTGAGCTGAGAACCATCTTCTGCTCCCGGCAGCCAGGAGAGTAAGCCTTTCACTCCTGAGATGTCTGGTTATCTGATCACAGCACCAGCCACCGTACCAGCTTCAGCAATCATCCACTCATGGCTTTTTCTCACCTACACCTTTACACATTCCTCCCCTCCAGGATCTCAGTTAAGGGCTACAATATCTTCCTGCGAGGGCCAGGATACCAGCACTTTTCGTTCTCCTTAGCTTCACTTTGCAGAGTCTGAACTCCAGGTGTGTATAGCCTGGAGATTGCAGAGACTGGGAACTCCTTTCTTCCTTTCAGACACTATTCACAGGATGGAGGCTCTATTCCAGGTGCAACAGGCCAAGAGTGCTGAACCCCAAGCGCCCTCACCCCAGCTCACAGGTAAGATGGAAGTTCAATGCCAGTGGAAGTAGCCTGAGAAGAACAGAAGGTACTGCACCCACCCAGATCCCTGCCCTCTGAGAGAAGTGGGCCTTGCTCCATCCCCAGCTCCAGAGCAGTGGCTCAGAGAGCTTCCCCAGAGGGAAACAAAGTCCATTAGAACAGAGAACTCTGACATTCCACCACAGGAACTGATTTTATTGGGAAGAGTGTGAGAAAATTCAAACTTAAAGGTCCTCTGGAAAGCAATGAATATTCTGATGTTAAGTAATTAAAAGGAGGCTGGTAAGTAGGTCCACCACAGCAACAAGCTAAACTGCAGGCCCTCTAGTTTAACAGAGAGAGAGCCAGGGAGAGGCAACTAGGAGAGAGCCTTCTTGGGATCAGAACAAACCTCAAGATTAGACTCAAAGACTATCTCTGTAAAGGATCCTGTTACTGGGACCCCAATGTATTTTTCTTGGATCTGCCTGCCTGTGCACACTGGGCAAAGTAATGCACAAACGGGAGTTTGCAGTGTAGAAAGAAAAAATAGGTTAGTATTGAATTGGTGAATATGAAGGTGGGGAGCTTATGCTCTAAAGAACGAACTCTCCAATGGCGTGTAGGTTACAGAATATATGGGGTGAAATTACAAGGCACCATGGGTTGCTGGGGAGGGGCGAGCGTTGAGGTTGTGCTGGGAGCTGACTGATTGGAGGTAAGGGTAATAAATTATTTCTTTAGGTCTTGAGGCCAGTTCTGAGGTCTGCTCCTGTGCCCCTCTGTCTAGTTTCATAGAAAAGTAGCCAGGGGGTTCTTCCATTTTGCAGCTCAGAAACACATGTTAGGTCAAGATGTTATCTTTAGCCTGCTACAGGTCCAGACCTTGTGACCTTCAGTCAGGTCCAGGCCATTGACTTTTGCTGCCTCCTGGATGAAAGGCTAGGTCTCTGAGGGGTATATATATAGATAGAGATAAGATTTCGAGAGCTAGGATTTAAAACAACTTGATCTATAAGGATCTTCAAAATGTAATTGAATTAGACTGGAGCGATTCATGCCCCAGGATATTGTCAAAGCAACAGAGCAATCAGCTAGCAATTAGTGGAGCCTATAGTAGCTGCGTTACGATAGGGACAGACAACTGAACAGAGAGAAGAGATAGCCAAGGACAGCACTGCTAAAACCCGTCATTCCAGGAGACTGTGAATAGCCCAGGTTGTGCTTTCTGACAGCTACGTAACAGGCTGTACACTCTGGGGGAAATGGACTTCACTAAAATAGCCCAGTCACATCATTAAACAAACAGGTAAACAACAAAACAACAAGCCCCATAGGAAAGGGAGAGCAATCAGTATTCAAAATTTTACAATAAATTATCTAAAATGTTCAGTTTATAAGAAAAATATTATGAGCTATAAAAAGAAACAGTTTAGTCCATATGCGGGGGGTGAGGGGGGGCAGGCAACAGAGATTACATATCAGATGGTCCAGATGGCAGACTTAACAGAAAAAGACTTAAAAGTAGCCATTAAAAATCTGTTCAAAGAACCAAAGGAAACCATGTTTAAAGATGTAAAGGACTGTATAATGATAATGGTTTACCAAATACAGAATATAAACATAAAAACTAATACAGAGCCAGATAGGAATTGTAGAATTGAAAGGTAAACTAGGCTTACTAGTTACTAAAGTTACTAGACTTTTCACTGAGCATCTGCTATGTACCAAACACTTTTAGGTACTGGTGGCTTAGCAGTGAATAGACACACACCCATGCTCCTATGTTTATACTTCACATAGTAAAAGAGGTCTAAGCCAGGGAAATGTAGTAACAGGAGAAAAAGAAATAAGGATTATAAAGGAAAAAGCAAACTATCGTTATTCATAGCTTCTAATATCATCTATATATAAAACCTATAAGAATCTACAGAAAAACTATTATAATTAATGCGAATTTAGGAAGGACACTGGATATTAGATCAATATATAAAATTCAATTATATATATATTTTTTCAGATTTAATGTGTTTTATTGATTAAAATATTACATTTGTGCCAATTTCCCTTCCCTCTGCTCCCCTCCACCCGGTGGCCCCCCTCCCTCCAGTTGTCCCCCCCTTTTAGATTATGTCCATTAGTTGTGCATACAGTTCCTCCCAACCTCTCTCCGTCTATTCCATTCCCTCCTACCTTGATCCCCAATTCCTATATCATCTCCCTCCCTTTCCCCATTCCCCCTCCCTGTTGACCTCTCCCCAATATGCTTCCCGTACCCACAGTTCCTTTTCCACTCTCGTTGCCTATTTAGTTTGCCTTTGTTTCATCTCCCTAGCTTCTGTTTTTTTAAACCAGTCCCTTTAACATCTCATATAACAGTGGTTTGGATCTAATGAACTCTTTCAGTTTTATTTTGTCCTGGAAACACTTTCTCTGTCCTTCTATTCTGAATGACAATTTCGCTGGATAGAGTATTCGTGGTTGTAGGTTTTGGATTTTCATTACTTTGAATATTTCTTGCCAGTCTCTTCTTGCCTGTAGGGTTTCCCTTGAGAAGTCAGCTGATAGTCTAATTGGGACCCCTTTGTACATAATTCTTTTCTTCTCTCTTGCTGCTTTTAAGATTCTCTCTTTATCTTTAATTTTTGACATTTTGATTATAATGTGTCTTGGAGTGGTTCTCCCTGGGTCCAGTCTCTTGGGAACTCTCCTTGCTTCCTGGACCTGCAGGTCTATTCCCTTCCCCAAGTCTGGGAAGTTCTCCTTTATTATATTTTCACTCAATTTTTCAAGTTCTAGTTCATCTTCCTCATTCTCTGGCAAACCAATGATTCTTATGTTGGGCCTTTTATAGCTGTCCCAGAGGTTTCTGATCCTCTCATTGTTGCTTCCCATTTCCTCTCGCTGCATTGGTTGACTGCTTGTTCCTTCTCCATATTCCAGTTTGTTGAAATGAACTCTGGATTTTTTTTTCTCACCATCTATCTCGTATGCGGTTTTGTTCCTTTCGTTATGAAAGTTTTTCGCTTCTTTCTTATCTTTTTCCTGCTCTTTTGTGAATTCTGTAAGCCACCTGATAACAATGGCCCAGAACTGAGCCTCTGACAGGTTTCTTATCTGTTCATCTGTCAGGTTCTCTATCTGCTGCCTGGTGAGTTGTGTCACCGGGATTTCTATAGTTGTCTGCCTCATTTTGACAGATGCGTTTTGTTTTCTTGGGCCGGCTGTCCGGGGCAGTGCCTGTGTACGCGTCACAAATCAGCGACCGGCGCCTGCCTGTCCGCGACCTATTTCGCAGCCCTGTGGTGCTTTCTTTGGGGGCGGGGGTCCAAGATGGATTCACACAGTTATTCAGCTAGGAGACCGGGATCCGTCCTCCCGCCCCCCTGGGCCTCACTGTTCAAGGCGATGCGGCCGCCACTCTCCCCAGCGCCGGAGTCGCGCACCGCCTGGGGCTTGACCGCAGCCGGGATTCCTCGCCGCCTGCTGCTCCGGGTGCGACCGCAAACAGCACTGCCCTCTTTAACTCTTACCTGCCCAAATGGCACCGCTGGTTTATAACTTCATATGTTGGACTTCCGTGTAGTTTTATTTTCTGGAATTTCTAGTTATCCTTTGTTTTGAAGTAGTTGTATTCCTCTCTAGTTGTAGAGGGAGACCTAGCGTGTCCGTCTAAGCCTCCATCTTGGCCGGAAGTCTCAATTATATTTTTATATATCATAAGCAGTTAGAAAAATGTAAGGAAGTAAAAGATACACAATACAATAGCTTCAGAAAAAACAAGATATATAGGAATAAGTCTAACAAAAGACATGTAAAAAGTTTATGGAGAAGAGGATGAGGGGGTGGGTGGAGGTGGAAGAGGGTATAAGGGGGTAAATGGTAAATGGAAAAAATACAATAAAAATTAACTAAAAATAGTTTATGGAGAATAATTATAAAACTTTAAAGACGCTAAAAATGACTTAAATGTATGGATAGGAAGACCCAATATAATAAAGATGTTATTACATCCCAAATTGACTTATAGATTTAATACAGGCAATCAAAATCCAAGTGGCACTATTAGAGACATTCAATAAGTTGACTTAAAAATGTCTATGATTGAAAGAAGGTGAAGGGATCAGTCAAATAACATATATGAAGAACCTTTGGACATGAACAATGGTGAGGGGACTGATTATGAAAGTGGGGGCAAGCTGGGTGGAGGGGGGCAAAGGGAAAACATGGGACAATGGTAATAGCATAAACAACAAAAATAAAATTAGAATAAAAATTTCTATGAAAAAGCCATTTCCCAGGTCTCTTTGCCTCTAAATGTTGCCACATGAATGAGTTCTGGACAATGGAATGTGGACTGAAATACAGTAGTGTACACCAGTGCTTCTAAAACTATATGTGGTAATGTACCATTTATTTCTAATTTATCATGGGTCAATACTGTGTAAACTAAAAAAAAAAAGGTCAGAAAAATTGAAATTTAAAAATTCACACCAATACCCTGGCCAGGTAGCTCAATTGGTTAGAGCATCGTCCAAATATGTTGAGGTTGTGGGTTGGATCCCCAGTAAGGACACATATAAGAAGCAACCAATGAATGCATAAATAAGTGGAACATCAAGTTGATGTTCCTCTCTCTCTTTCCTTTCCTTTCTCTCTAAAATTAATAAAAAATATAAAAAAAATTCACACCAAATACAAGCACATTTTTTATTATTAGATTCAACAAACATAAATTTACTTTGTCAAATTGCTATTAAAACTTTACAAACACTTAATCTCAATTTCTGTGCTACTGAGTGACGGAGAGGTAGTAAACAGTTTGCAGACCAGCAGAGGTCAGCAGACCGTCCTTTGAGTGTACACCATTTCCAGACATGGACCATAAAATTCTCTCATGCAGTCTTTCACATTCTCTTTTCTCCCGTGTCTACAGGGTATAATCAGGGTGGCCTGGAAAGCCAAGGGCTGTAGATTGTAAGTCTTCATTTGTCTGGGTCTCCAGGTGACTTTTTTGGGCAGAACCCTTCCCACCCCATCTTTCCATTAAGTGAACTTAATGTGAAAGAAAAATAAAATTCATTTGTGTTAAGCCACTGAGCAGTCAAGATTTATTAGTTATACTATTTGTATTAGCTTAACTAATGATGTAATTGAGGGAAAATATTTAAGGCCCTAATATACAAAATCCTTATCAGAAAAGTTAAAAATTGACTACATTATAAATAAGATTTTCTGTACATTAAAAATCACCATAAACATAGCAAATAAAAACAAGTTATAAACTGGGAAAAGATATTTGCAATACATAAAAGAAACATCTGTTTAGTTTTTAGAATTCATAAGGTAATTTTACAAATCAATATGAAAAAGGCAAACAACCCAATTGAATAATGAACAAAATATATAAACACATATTTCACAGTAGAGGAAATATGAAAAATAGAATTTGAGAAGATGTACAACCATATTAATAATCAGAGAAATGCATATTAAGACCACAATTAGATACCAAGGTTCTGAAATGATATATCTGAGTCGGGAACTTTTATTCACTGATAGTGAAATGTAAATCATTTCAACTACTTTAGAAAAACAATTTAACATTATCTTTTAAAGTTTTACATTTGCACCTATTATCATCCAGCAATTCCATTCATAGACTGCTTTTACACATAAGTAGAATTGCCAGGTTTAGCAAACAAAAATAAAGGATGGCCAGTTAAATTGTATTTAAGATAAATAATTTAAAAATTCGATCAGAAATTCACATTTTATTAGGCTTATATGCTTTTTCTGGTTGGAATCCTACAAATAAGAGGGAGCATGTATGAAAGCGTTCATACCATTGTTTATAATAGCAAAAGCTGGAAACCACCTACATTTGCATTGAGGAAATAATAAACTGTATATGCACGCAATGAAATATTAGGCAGTGAAAATGAATAAACTATAGATATGAGTAATAACATGAATGAATCTTAGAAATATTATTAAATTTAATAAGCAATTCAAAGTATATGTTTTATACATTGCAATACCATTTTCATAAAATTCAAAACCATCCACAACTAAATAATGTATTATTTAGGTAGCCATGCACATGTGATAAAGTACATACAAGATGAGGAACAAAATAAGGTCGTTGTTATTAAGATAGGGGAAGAGGCAGGGGAATAGTTTCAAGGAGGAATTCACAGATTAATGTGGCAATGTTAGTTTCCACAGAGGCAGAACGCGCACAGTGATGTTCCTATTTCTGCCATGCTTTTTATCGCACACGTTAGGTTAAGTTATTCTGTATACCTAAACTATTACATAAAATTAAAAAAAAATTGATCAATGATCAGGGAAGTTGAGTTGAATCTCCGTTTAGACAGGAAGCCCCATGCTTTTTTATTATATTAGGATACATCTCCTAAAGAATAAAACTTGAATATTCTATCAGAGAAATGGTAAAAAGTACAAGATACTACTCCATATCTAGTTCCAGGCATAAGCTAAGAGATAGAGTGTGTAAGAGAAAACCAAATAATAAATACACATAAGGTAAATACTTTCTGCTAAGCACTGTGCTAAGACTGTAGAATAGGGGTGGGTGGCAGTGGGGAGATGTTTGAAAAACAGCTCAAGCGAGGTTGCAGGAAGCATTTATCTCAGTCTGTTGAGTTCTTGCTTCCAGGTGTATCCTGTTTCCCTCAAATACATTTTTATAAACATTTTTAAAAGTTTGCAGAAAATGGCTGGATCTCTAACAAGAGAGTAAGCTCCCTATTATAGAATATAAGAGAATAAGTCCAGTCCATTTTCTAGTAAATCCTCTTTATATCCTCCTTCCACCAGGGGGCGGATTGAGGGTCTGAACTGTTCTTCCTTTGCTATAAAAGATGACTTCTGTCTCTTCCACTTGAAAGAAGAGTGACAATAAGGGTAAAGTCGATTTTTATAAGCTAGCCTAACGTAGATCTAAATTCCTTCTTCGGATCACAGGACACTTGAGATACAAACCTTTTCAAAGAAATTAAAACGGTTAATCAGTCCTTCGACTAAGAGTTGAAACGTACACGGCCACCGACCCGCAGTAACCACTGCAACCGCTACAGCGGGTCAGGCAGGAGGTGGAGTTAAAAGGGCCGGATACTACGTCACGGAGCGCGTATGCGTCACGCCGTAGGAGGCGGGGCGTCTGTTCTAGGTTTCCTGGGTGACCGCCGGGGCCTGATAGCTCGTGGTGCGTACATGCTTTGCAGGCATGGGGACCCCTCCAGGCTTGCAGGCCGACTGCGAGGCGCTGCTCAGCCGCTTCCAAGAGATGGACAGCGTGCGCTTTGAGGACTTCACGGCGCTCTGGAGGAGCATGAAGTTCGGCACCATCTTCTGGTGGGTGTTTCTCGTCCTCTACCCGCCTCTCTGCCCGCGTCTGCTCAGGTTTGGAGTAGGTAGTTGCATACCGTCCCCCACCCCCATCCCATCGCCGCAATTGTGAAGGGCTTACAAAAATGGCAGCCTCTGAAGGCTACCTCCATCTCTCCTGGGCCTTCTTCTTTGCTCAGGCTACGTACGCCCTTTCCCTGGGCGATTTCATTGGCTTCGGTTGCATCCTTTTGAGGCCTCTTCCCGAATATGTATTTTTGCCTGGTCGCCCTTTCAAACTCTCCTTTCCGTCTGCACTGCCCCAGCCTGATCTGGGTCACCGTTGTTTGCCCTCCTCCAGTCTTGTTCTCCTAGAACCCCGTGTTTGAAAACAAAAGAAACACTTAAGCAAAGACATTTTACCTGTAACAACAAGAGTTCACTTTCAAAAGTGCAAATTTGATCATGTCAACCCCTTGCTTACCACCCTTCAAACGGTTTCCATAGCCTTTGGGATACAGCTCAAATTTCCTAACATGTTTGGCTAGACCGGCTGTGATTGGCCTCTGCCCATCTCTGCAGCTTCATTTACCAATCTCAGCACTCACTCCTTGCTCCTGCCGTCTACAGGCGTTGGCTTAGCCTGGAGCTTCCCCCCAGCTCCCTTTGCCTGGCCACTTTATTCTTCACTCAAGTTCTAATGTCAATTCCTCAGGGAAGCCTTCTTTTGCCCTTCTAGACTAAGTGAGAGGTACTGCTCTTTTTTCCCTATACATTATGCTTATTTTGACTCTCAACTTACCACATTTTATTATGTGTAGTTCAAAAGACAGTATTAGTGTTTAAGAGCACAAATTATAGAGCCCAACTGCCTGAATTTGAATCTGAGCCCACTAACTGTGACTTTTGGTAAGTTACTTGCCTGAGCTTCCTTATCTGTAAAAGAGGGATAATGGTAATACGTACCTCAGTAGTTCCGAGGATTAAATGAAGGAATTAATATGTTAAGTGCACTCTTAAGTGCTCAGTAAATGTTTATTATTGCTGTCATTTTAAAAACTTCCCGCCATTAGAGCTCTGTGAGGACAGCCAGTGGATGAATCTGGTATTCATTAGCATAATACATATAATATTGAAAAGGCTCAATAATTGACTGAATGAATGAGTTCTTGTGATTAAAACTTTGTTTTGCTGAATAAGATGTAAAAGTTATGTTTTTTTCTCTCTGTTGATGTAAAATACCTATGTAGTTTGTACATTGCAGGGGATGGAGGATGGAGAGCTGTTTGTTGTATAATTAATGACAGGAGAGAAATTTAATTTTTTAAATGGTTGTTAAATGTAATGCATTTATAGCTTAATGTGTTTAATCTATAGAACAACTCTGAAAAGCAGGTATAATAGATGTTTTATAGATGAGGAAATTGAGGCTTACGAGATTTAAGTTAATTTCTCCCTGATCATGCAGCCAGAGGGTGGTAGAGCAGATATTGAAACCAATGTTTGTCTGTTTCTAAAACCCATGATTTTTCACTGTAACCCTCTTGGGAAAAGTGGTAGTTCAGGACCATTTTGCTGGGGTTACCTCAATTTTTAGCTAATGACGAAAAACTAAAAGGAGGAAAAAAGTAGAGCCACTTGAAGAATGGAAAATTTTCTTTAGAAGTTGCTTTGGTTACCTATACTTACAGTAGGTATTTTTATTTGGGGAGAGCAGGCCTTGGGAATATCGAGGAGTCTGCTTTCCTGTCCTGCTCCTTCTGTACTTTGGTGAGCTTTGCCATGAAGGATTGGAAGGAGTGAGTGGATTACATTGTATTGTAGTCTAACTTTTTTATCTAGGTGTCCCAAGGACAAAGGAGCGTTAGTGTGAATCACTGAGAGTATTGAGTAAAATATCCATTATATATTACAATACATGTAGCTTCTGTATTTTATTCTGTAACATAACAATGGTTATTTTAATACATTAAATGTTTTAAATTCTTAACTGGGAATAATTTGTAACCCATTCCGTTTTGCTCCCCAATTCAGCAAGTCAAGTTGATGCTTTATGTAGATGCATCCTGTTTACCTAGTGTATGCCTGCCTGTGCCTCACTGCAAGAAACACAACCGAAGATTTGGTCTCCGTGCTTGAATCAGGAAGGGATCAGATGTAGAACGTCCATTTAATTTCTAGCAGCTGTTAGAATATACCTCTTCTAATTTTTGTTCATTACTTATTTAAAGTCATAACATATTTTCTCTTTGTTTTCTAGTGGTAGAATGAGAAATTTAGAAAAGAACACGTTTACAAAAGAAGCTTTAGCTTTGGCTTGGCGATATTTTTTACCTCCATACACCTTCCAGATCAGAGTTGGTGCTTTGTATCTGCTATATGGATTATATAACACCCAGTTGTGTCAACTAAAACAAAAGGTAATTCTTGCTGACTTGTTTACCCCCATTAGAAACACAAAATGGGTACAATATTTTTTTAAATATGCTTTATTGATTATGCTGTTACAGTTGTCCCAATTTCTTTTCTCTTTGTTCCCCTCCACCCAGTGACCACCCCCACTCCCTCCAGTGGTCCCTCCCCCTTAGTCCATGCCCATTGGTTGTGCATATAGTTTTTCTCAACATCTTCCTGTCTGCTCCACTCCCTCCTACTATGCTTCTTAATTCCTGTACCATCTCCTTCCATTTCCCCGCTTCCGCCTCCCCACTGACCTCCTCCCAGTACGTTCCCCATACCTATAATTCTTTTCCCACTCTCGTTGCCTACTTAGTTTGCCTTTTTTTTTATTTCCTAGCTTCTGTTCTTGGTTGTTGTGATACAGTTTTCATTTTAATGTTCATAGTTTTGATTCTTTTTCTCCTAAACAAGTTCCTTTAATATTTCATTTAACAGTGGTTTGGATCTGATGAATTCTTTTAGTTTTACTTTGTCCTCGAAGCACTTTCTCTGCCCTTCTATTCTGAATGACAGTTTCGTTGGATAGAGTAGTTTTGGTTGTAGGTTTTTGCTTTTCATTACTTTGAATATTTTTTGCCAGTCCCTTCTTGCCTGCAGAGTCTCCTTGAGAAATCAGCCAATAGTCTAATTGGGATCCCTTTGTATATAATTCTCTTCTTCTCTCTTGCTGCTTTTAAGATTCTCTCTATCCTTAATTTTTGACATTTTGATTATAACGTGTCTTGGTGTGATTCTCCCTGGGTCCAGTTGTTTTGGAACTCTCTGTGCTTCCTGGACCTGTAAATCTATTTCCTTCTCCAAGTTAGGGAAGTTCTGCTTCTTTATTTTTTCACATAATTTTTCAATTTCTAGTTCTTCTTCACCTTCTGGCAACCCTATGATTCAGATGTTGGCCTGCTTATAGCTGTCCCATAGGTTTCTGAGCCTCTCCTCATTTTCCTCACTTTTTGTTTCCTCTTTCTGCACTGGTTGACTGTTTGTTCCTTCCCGATGTTCTGATTTATTGATTTGATCTCTGGTTTTCTTTTTCTCACCACTAGTTTTGTATGTGTTTTCATTCATTTGAGCAGGACTAGCCTTCATTCCTTCCCCATCTTGTTTAAGATCTGCTGTTAGGTCTGTAAGCATTTGTATAACCAAAGCTTCGAACTGAGCCTCAGAAAGATTCCTATCTGTTACTTCATTAGGTTAGATATTTGCTGTCTGGTCAGTTGTGTGATTGGGATCTCTGTCATGAACTGTGCCATCCTGACAGTTTTGTGTTTACCTTTGCTTCCTGGGCGGGGCTATCACATCTCCTATGCTATAGGGGTTGGAGCCCCGTGCACTTGTCACTACCAGGAGACCCTTCTCACCACACTGTGGCGTTTTATGTGGAGGCGGGGGTCCAAGATGGATTCTTGCCATACTGTCTCCCCTGAGAGGCCGGAAGCCTCATCCGTCCCCATGCCCTCTGGCCCTCACAGTCCGAGGCAGTGGGGGTCTGCCTTCCCCAGCATTGCGAGCTGACGGGTCTGGTCTGCAGCCAGGTATGCTCCCCAGGCACTTCTCACCTCCCCTTAAATACGGGTGTCTATGCTTACCGCCATCCTGCCGCCACCAGCACAGCTTGAACTCTCCGCCCCGGCTTCGCCCCTCCTACCCGACCGGACGAACACCACTTCTTTATAACTTCATATGTTGAACTTCCACGTAGCTTTATTTTCTGGAACTTCTGGTTATTTCTGGTTTTGTGGTAGTTGTATTCCTTCTTAGTTATGGAGGGAAATTAAGCATGTCAGTGTAGGCCTCCATCTTGACCGGAAGTCTCGGGTACAGTATTTTTACAGCAAGCTGATTTATGTAGCAATGCCAGTGTTTCAAAATTATAAAACATTCGTGAAGAAGATTTACATATGGTAACAGTTTTTTTACTTCTCTTGTTCGCAGATTAGAGTTGCCTTGAAGGATTGGGATGAAGTTTTAAAATTTCAGCAAGACTTGATAAATGCACAACATTATGATGCAGCCTATGTTTTTAGGAAGCTTCGACTAGACAAAGCATTTCACTTTACAGCAATGCCCAAATTGGTATGTTACCTAAAATAGATTGTTTCTTCAAAACGTGAAATTTACTTCATTGTCCATAAAGTATCTTTGTCTCCATAATGTGGAAAGAATATTATATAGTTTCTAATACTTGTAGAAAGGCTTCTTAAAAAAGGAGAAAATACCTTCTGGTTACTTTTTGTTGCAAACAAAGTTCAGTCTGTGCTTTTATGCCCTGTGTTTCCAGTTGCTATCTGTTGAGCAGATTGTTAGGAGAGGACATTACATTCAGCACCTGCATTCGTTCAGTTTTTAAATTCAAACATCAGAGAGGGCACTACTGAAAGAGGACCAAGGAACTGTAATGGCAGTTGGTGAAAGGTTGAAGCTTCCACTAATGAAACATGATATTTCTTTGATCTTATGACAGCTGAGACACTAGATTAGAAGAGCACTAGGCTCTAGTCTTGTTCTGCCATCAGCTGTCAAATATGGAACTTCTCTGAATCTCATCTCAATTTGTAAGCATGTGGGTTATGTTAAGGGTTATTTTGAAAGTCTCATAGTCTTTGAAAAATAGCTTATTTAATATATACTCAGTGGTGTTGTTTCATCCATGTTTACTGATAGACAATTTTGGTACTGTCATACTTATTTCTGTACTTAAAAAAATATACTTTAAAAGACATTCATTTTCATACAGCTGTCATGTAGAATGAAGAGGAAAATTCAAAGAGCTAAAGTTACAGAAGAATTTAAGGACCCAAGTGACCGTGTAACGAAACTTATCACTTCTGATGTATTAGAGGTAAATGTGCATTTATTCTTTTGAAATTAAAAAGAATGTTTTATTATTAACTATATATTGAGGTTATACCATTTTCTACTGGATACTGAAAAGTTTTTAATTATTTAACCAATAATAGAATGCATGTTATTTTCTCTAAAGTATCAGAAATAATACATCCTTAATATATCCAAATTTATAAAATAAATCTTGAAACACAGTCAGAAACAAAGATGTGGAAGACTGTTCCATGTGTCTTTGGGACCTGTCAACTGTGGCAGTCTCCCGTCGTAGCCATGGAAGAGCATATTCTTGTTTATTGGCAAAGCTGTCACCATTTAATTGGTATCAGATTCTGACTTGCACAAGTAACATTCTTCACTTTTAAAAACCTGGAGGGTGCTGGGTTATTGCACAAAGATCTAACTATTTTCCAGATGTTTCTGTGAAGTTGAGCTTATTGTTCTGATGGGTGATGGAAAGCATATGAGGGATTGAGAAATTCCGTGACATGGGTGAAGTCTCATTCAGCTTCCTGCAGTGCACAGTACAAACATGATTTCAAATCTCAATAGCTCCAGGAGAGGGTAAGGGAGGGAGAAAGAGAGGGAGAGAAATACTAACAGGTTGCCTCTTGCAAGCACCACAACTAGGAATTGAACCTGCAGCCCAGGCATGGAACCTACAACTCAGGCATGTACCCTGACTGAGAACTGAACCAGTGACCTTTTGCTTTGTGGGATGATACACAACCAACTGCGCCACATTGGTCGGGGCTGAATGTTATTTTCTTAAGTAGAGAATAAGCAAGTGCTTCCTTGTTGTAATTTATAATATGCTTGATTCATCTGGAAAAAATTATATATAGAAGACTGGACTTGGATTCAGGATATTTAGATTGATATACTGGAACCATCATTTGTATTTGATTTTTTAAAAGTAGATCATAAAACAAGGATTTAAAGTGACTTTAATTGTATTTTTTAACAATATATTTATTAAGTTTCTTTTTACAATGCTTATTTAAAGACTCACGGCAAACTAGGAAGATTTAAGAGACAGAGCTGGGATGATGAACAAAGGCCTATTCTTTATTTTATTTTATGTTTATTGATCTTTAGAGAGGGAGGAAGGGAGAAAGAGAGAGAAACTTTGATGTGAGAGAGAAACATTGATCGGTTGCCTCCTGTTCATGCCCCGACTGGGGATCAAATCTACAACCTAGATATGTGCCCTGACTGGGAATCAAACCTGTAACCTTTTGGTGTTTGGGATTGTGCTCCAACCAACTGAGCCCCGGAAGGGCACAAAATCCTATGCTTTTAGGGTCATTGGAGAGGAGGGTCAGAAAGGCCAAGCTATGAAATACCTATTCCTAGGAGCTTCTAGGAATGGAGTAGTCTTGTGTCAAGTCATCCTTTCTTTATCTTGATCTTTGACTTGCCACAGATCTCCTTTGAGAGCCTTTTCTCTCAATACATCTCTTGATTCTGTTTGTCCTGTATTTGTATAGACTTTGACCCATACTCATTGATAATCCTTAAGTTTAGTACTTTTCTACTTTCCTTCTACTGCTTGCACATGCTTTTGTCTCCATGTGAGCAGATCTTGAATTCTGGTCATTTTTCTGCCAATCATTAGTTCTAGTTTTGTGGTTAATGAGGCATAATAAAATGAAGAGAATAAGATACTGAATCAAAACATCTGATTTTTAATTCCAACTCTGCTACTTAAATATGACCTTCAGCTAATTATTTCATTTCTAAGTCTGGTTTTTTCATATATACAGTTATAATAATGGCAATTATGTGGTGAGTTTTCAATATGTGCCAGGAACTATGTTATATGTTTTATGTATGTTTTCTCACTAATCATCATAGTAATCTTGCAGAGGAAGTGGTATTTTCCTAATTTTAAACACAAGGAAACTGAGGCTCAGCGAAGTTAAGTAATTTGCAGAAACTAAGGTGCAGACACTGGATTTAAACATCCAAGTCTGTAAGACTCCAAAGTCCAGGCACTTTCTTTTATTTCTTAGCGCTTTAATTTTGTATAATGCTTTACATTAGGCAGAACACTCACTTGTGTAAGTGCACTTAATAGTTTTACAGGGGGTTAGGTGGCATTACTTAATTTTGTACCCATCTGGAACATGACTCTCAGATTGAGGGGTTTGTTCAAGATCACAGTCTAGCAAGGGACAGAAATCAGGCCCAAACCAGGCCCCAAGTGCCCTTTCCCCTGTAATGTCGCGCATATAGTAAAACAAAGGGAGCACGCCACATTGTGAACTATAAAAAGTCAGGGGCTCCACATTCTGGACGCTGTTTCCCTTTGAAGATTCTGCACATAGGAGCACTCATCACTACTGAGCAGTTTCTGATTCCTTGAACGAAGTCTGTTAATTCCACCAAAATCTACTAGAAGTGAGTTGAGTAGCCTAACTTAGGGATGATGCAGACCTAGTGACCATCTATGAAGAAAGTGTCGATAGCTCCCTGCTGATCTTCGAGCCAAGTCCCAATACTGATTTTATTTGATTTCTTAAGTCTGCCTGCCATGTGCTGTCTTTCTCCTTACCCCGTACATCTGCCCATTTGGTTAGTTTCCGGGGGAGGAAGGTCTGATTAATAAACAGTGCCTCAAATGGTGTCATAAATCCCCTCTATTTCTTTTAATCCTACGTTTTAACACTGAAGTAATGATACAGCTTATGGGTGCAGGCGCATAGGCTTTGTAACTTGTAAAAGTTGTCAGCATATCTCTGGAGGATTAAGTGTAGTCATTATACAGGAACTTACAGCAAAGCGTAAAGAACTGTGTAAATATACAATATAAAATAAAAATGTGATCTTATTATCCGTAGTGATACTTAATAATATTTTATACTATAAATAATTTTCGTTATATCCAGGAATGTAATCCTTTATTAACTACTCTTTTCCCAAATAGCATATAATACTTAATGTTTGTTAAATTGAATTGAATGAATACATACCTCTGAAAGCAGCTTATGCTTTATTAGTAAAGCTGTACTATTTTGTTTACATGGTTATATTATTTCCTATATAGTATATAGCATGTTACCCTTATCAATGGTCACTTTGGAATGTCATTTTATTTTGTGTTGGTTTTGCCTAGAAGTTTCTTATATAAAACTGAAATAAAAGACTTATCTTTATGCCTTTAGGAAATGCTGAATGTTCACGATCATTATCAGAACATGAAACATGTAATTTCAGCTGATAAGACCAATCCAGACAAAGCCCTCAGCTTAATAAAGGATGACTTTTTTGATAATATTAAGGACATAGTTTTGGAGCATCAGCAGTGGCTCAAAGATAGGAAGGTATGTGACTGCTTGTTTGATACCTCACCTTTGCATTTGTACTTACACAGGACTGCACATGGGTGATAATGTTGAGAGGCAGCCTAGCTGAGTGGCTGCGTTCCTGTGGAGCTAAGATTTAGAGGGCTTTACTTTTCTCTGACACCTCTTAGCTATTTGTGATATTATTTAACCTTATAAATAGATTTTATATATATTATATATATAATCAAATAGTATAATTAATGACAATTTTGTAATGTATAACCAAATAATATATATATAATTATAGAGGAATAAATCATTTTGGTATACTACTGATTTATTGCAATCTTTATAATGAGCATTTTCCAAAGGATACACACTGGCAGTCTTTGGGCCACATCCTGCACACAGGTGTGTTTTGTTTGGCACAACGTTGATCCTAACATTGTTTTAAATTTTTGAATTGATTACTAACATTTAAATATTTGTAGACTTCATGTAAAATTCTAGACATCCAGCTTCTCTTGAAAGTCAGAGGTCTGGCAGCACGGGGCCCACTTTGCTGCACAGCTGCAGATAGCCAGGGCTAATAAACTGCCTTAGGAGCGTTACTAAGACCTCTGGAAACCTGAGGGAAAGGAGAATAAACCAATTTTCTTTACCACATAAAGTATATATTTTCCTTCATTAGGAGGATTTAGGCATTCTATTGATGAATTTTAGAACTATTTTGAAACCTAACCATATTAATGTCAGGTAGAGAACCATACTGCAATAACATGAAATGATCTTTTAGTTCTTCAGTAATTAAGTAAATGATTCTCATTGTTCTCAAATTGATTTGTAGTTAATTTGAATTGTTAATCTGTATACGTAAAATTTTTGCTCTTTCAGAATTCATCCTTAAAATCAAAACTTAAAGATGGAGCAGAAAAGAGGGAAGGAAATTCAGAAGAATCAGAGGTCAGAAAAATTCACTGATTGCTTACAGGGCGGTAGTTGGATTAGCTTCTTTTTATTTTATGGGTGGCTGTGATTCTGTATACTAAGCATTATGATGCTTGGTCAGTATCTTAGAAAATTCTGAAACGTGGGTTCTGTGAAGAGCTGGTCTGTTTTTCACTGGATACATTGCATAAGACTACAGCAGGTGTAGATTGGAAGTAGGGTGTTATTAGCAGGGGAAGGGCAGGACGATGCTGGAAGTGCCCTGAGTCCCTGCAGGGGCAGAGGAAGGATTCTGTAGGATGCCTTTGCTCCCTTCCTATCAGCCTTTCAGCTGGTGGGGCTTGAGCTGCTCAGTCCTGCTTCTTGCCTCAGGAGTTTTCATCTAACTTAGCTGGTGAGAGGAGGGCCTGGCCATCTTTGGCCATAGACTGATGAGGAGGAAATGGCTTCATCACCAAGGCTTTTTTCTTATTCTCCTCCGTAAATCCTGATTGAAAATAATCAGTAACTGTGGGGATGCTATCATGGAACCTGCTGTGAGAATGTGGTTTATGTCTTTACTCAATATCTGTCCAATAGATGTTACTTTTTTATACCCTACCTCTGTCTAAAATCTTATTTTTCTGTGAGTATTCATAATTTCACTTAATGTTTACGTGTTCTAACTTTTTCCCCTTCCTGTGTATTTTTACTTCTAGAGATGCGACAGGGCAGAAACATTAGCGAAAATAAAATCAAAGGCCTTTTCAGTTGTTGTTCAGGTAAGTTATTTCTTTAGTAAGGTAATTTAGAAATTGAGTTGTTGTTTTTTTAATTACATTTTTATTTTTCATTTAAAAAACACGTGTACACAGTTTAAAAAGTCTAATAATACTATATAGCTTGTATAACCCAATAATCTCCTGCCCCATCACTTCCTACCCCTGTATTCCTAACCTCGAGGCAAACGTCTTCAACTTTTTCTCTTTTAATTGCTTCTGGTATTTACCTGGAATTTTGATGCCAGTGTTCTTTATTGTCTTCCAGCTTTTGTTTTCCTGTTTGTGGAAGGTTTTAGGATTTTCTGTTTATCCTTGGAGTTCTGAAAATTTATGATGATGCAACTGGGTGTAGGTCTTTTTTCCATCATTGTTGGCGTCCTTTGATTTGATATGATAGCCTTCAGTTTGGAGGAATTTTTTGTATTGTTTCTTTGATAGATTTCTGTGCTGCATTTTTGTTCTTTATCTTTTCTTAAACTTTTATTATTTTTCTTCTCTGTTTTTAATCTCTTTCTATTTTCAGGGAGATTTCTTAAACTTTGTCCTCTGAACATTATATTGAATTTTTTAAATTTTGCTGACATTTTTTCATTACTAATGTTTTTCCTTGTTCTCTGAATCTTTTTCTACTTAAAAATATTCTTTATATATTTTTTCTGGAAGCGTTACCTTATCTCTTTGTGGATGCTACAGTTTTTTTAAGTTTCCTCCTTTTCCTCAGAAGTTCCTATTTTGGTGGCTTTTTCAAATGTTTGAAGATCCTCAGATCATATTTAAGAGTGGTTATGTGAAGCCCTGGCTGGTGTGGCTCAGTGGATTGAGCGCCGGCCTGCAAACCAAAGTGTCGCCAGTTCTATTCCCAGTCAGGGCACATGCCTGGGTTGTGGGCCAGGTCCTTGGTTGGGGGTGTGTGAGAGGCAACCACACATTGTTGTTTCTCTCCCTCTCTTTCTCCCTCCCTTCCCATCTCTCTAAAAATAAATAAGTAAAATCTTAAAAAAAAAAAAAAGAAAAAACCATCCCTGTTTAAAAGAAAAGAAAAAAAAGAGTGGTCATGTGGAGATACAGCTTTTTAATTTCAAATATTTCTTTTTCCTGGATATTGTCATTCCCCGTCTGGGGGAGGAAAGTGGCAGAGAAGCCCAGCTGCCAGTGTTGGGAAGCCTGCTGTGAGAGTCTGCGAGAGCCTCGCCATTCCTCTCGCAGGTTTCACTTACCCTCCCTGTTTTTCAGGGCCAGGTTCTTTCCCCTTCCTCAGCTATGCTGGCCTCCTCAGGCCCACAGCTTCTTTGGTTTAGTCTCCAGAGAGCAGACCTCCTGTTTTCTACAGGAGGAAGTCAGCTGTTTAATTTTGAGGCTGAGAAATGGGACTCTAGTTCCTAAGTAGATTTTCAACATAATCTACCCGTTGTTTGGCCCCATGTCTGATGATTTCAGTTCCTGATCCACTTGGATCAGCTGGCTTTATTGCTGCTTCTCCCGTGCGGGCACTTCAGTGTCAGCTTTCTTCATTCTGTTGTCCGCTGTTATTCACCTCCCCACTTCCAATTTTTTTCTTAACAAATGCTTGTGTTTCTTATTTGTTTTGTGAGTTTGTTCATTTTTGTTCCTTTACTCTCATTTTAGTGGCATTTCAGGAGGGAGCATTGATTAATTTATGTGATTAATCTAATTTTTTCCTAGATTTTTTCCATGAATCTAAGAATGTATTCTGTGCGAAATTTTAGTCATTTTTCTGGTTGTAGAAATAGGCATAAATTAAAAAATGAAAAGTAACTGTAGATTAGTTAAGTGTTATATATTTGTATACCACTGTAAATTGAGTACAAAATATTGTTGAATAAAAGCACTAAGAACAATAAATTAATTCCATATTCTTTGAAACCAGAACTGTTTCCATATTATATAGTGGTCATTGATACCTTAAGACATTATGAAATAATTTTAAAAAATCATTTAATTAAATTATAATCCCCATAAATTGTTATAAGTGTGGTTATTGCATAGTTGTGAATTTATTTTTTATGTTGAGGTACAATTAACATACAACACACGGTCGCTTTTAAACAGTTGTTGATATCTACCTGCGCTGCATGTATGACATTAACTGAAAACTGTTGTGTCAATCAGGACTCTGCTTACACATTGACTGCTGTAACTAAAAAGTCCTGGGCTGTTCCTCCATATCTCACCTTTTATGTTGCCTTCACTGTCTTCAAGTGCTGTTCATGACAGCTCTAGCCTTGCATGTTGCCAGCTTCAGGTTCAATGGAAAGGGAGAATTTCATTTCCTAACAGTTTAACAGAATTCTAAAATTGAGTTTTATCAGTTATGATCAAGATCATTTGCCCACCTCTGAATAAACTATAGGGACCAGTAGGTTGTGAAACTCGTTTTGACTAGGTCAGGGCCATATGGCCAGAGCTGGAGCCAGGCACAAAGTAGTTCCACTTGAAACATATGGCAGTAACTAAGGAAAATAAAGAAGAAAGGGAGCACCAGTAAAACACAATACTTGCCCTTTATGCCTCTATTTCCCTACCATGCAGCTACAACTATGTGCCACCCCAGTTTGAGTAGATTGTGGTGACAGCTGCAGGAACTTTTTCTGTTGTAAAGATAAAATTTTTGAGTGTACACGTGTGACAGGTATTAAGCCAGAATAGTGGTAAAGTTCTTATGATAATGATTTTTGTAAATCTGTCCTCATCTTTGATTTTGTATTTGTGTAATTCATTGTGGTTAATTCAATTTCTAACTCTTAAGGCTTCCAGGTCAAGAAGGCATCGTCAAGTCAGACTTGACTCTTCTGACTCTGATTCTGCATCTGGTCAAGGAGAAATCAAAGCAAGCAGGAAGAAAAGGAACAAAGAAACATTGAAATTAGTAGGAAGGGGTATGTCGTCCAGAAAAAGAGGTAGCTTTTAAAGTCTGAGACTCAGCAAGGGAGAAAGCATCTTATTTTACAATCTTTCCTCACTGATTTTTTGTTATTAAGAAGGATTAAATATCTGTTTGAGAACCATGTGAGATTTAATATTAAAAATAAATGAGTTACCTTAGATTCTTAGAATTTTACTGCAGAAAGGGACCTTAGGAGTCATCAAATGCATCATTTCATAAATTATGAAATTTAGGCCCATATAGATTAATTAGTATAACCTAGAATCACTCTAGAATTTTCCAGATCATACTTTATTAGTAATTTTTGTGTGTGAAACAAACTTATGTGTACAATGAGGTATGATAAGTAATAACATTCTATAAACCATATTTCCCTCTAGATACACTAGTTAAGGTACACTTGCCTTTCTTTTGAAATAGTGTATCTATAAAATTGACTTTGGTATTTGGTTCTTAAAGGAAATGACTGTTATTTTAAAAGTTAAAGTTTAAAAAATTATACAAAAAAGGAGCATTGGAAACATTATTAAATATTGAATGCTTAATATAAAACACAGTCATAGTTGCTACTGGGAATAGCATGGTAGGTAGGTGGGAACAAACTGAAAAAACTGGGTTGGCCAAAAAGTTCATGTGGTTTTTTTCTGTAAAAGACACGTGTTTCATTTTTACTAATAACTATTGATTTGGCTGTTTTGAGTATGTCAGCTAAGTCCCATGTGGTGTAATGTTGATTGTTCTCAATTAATGCCTTGATTTGATCACTATCAACTTCACGTGGTCTACCAGACTGTGCGTGGAGCATTGTCCAGTGAGAAATCTCCAGCACAAAACTCCACAAACCACTTGTGACACATTTGATCAGTCACAGCACCTTCTCAATACACTGCACAAATCTTTCACGTTTCTGTTGCGTTTTTACTTTTCGTGAAATAATAAAGCATAAAATGCTGAAAATGTGTATTTTCTTACATCTTCAATTTAAAATGGCTGCACAAAAATTTACCCATTTTGCTGAGTTTTTAAAAAAATGCATGCCGATATGACAGCTGTCCCAATACAATTTAACCAAATTGTTTCGAATGAAGTTAAAGACAGGTAAGCCTGATAGAGCCATCTTATGGAAAAAAAACAAACGAAGTTTTTGGCCAACCCAATACTTAAAAAAAGACATATTTTCAAGTGCCAATTTCTGTTTACCATTACAGTTTTAGCTTTTAGTTTAAACATCTAATTTTTTGTTGTTGTTGTAGTAATGACATTATTTGTATAACATTTTTCCTCAAAGATTAACATCTGTTTTCATATAAAGTCATTTTTCCATCTGTTTCCAGAAGACATACAGAATATACATAAGGAAGATAAATGTTTGAGTCTGAGTATGCCTGTAATTACAGAAGAGGATGAGGAGAACAAAAGTCGTAGTGAAACAGGTACAGATAAGATTTTGTCAGACTACTGAAGGAAAGCTTGAAGAGTATGATGGTTGGCTCTGCTCTTGTCATGTTTTTATCTTCGGCATATTAGGGAATGTTAGCATTAACCATGCTGTTAATGAAGACACTTAAGAGTAGTGATTGGTAATTATCAATGATAATGAATATAATATAAAGAATAATGCCTGTTGACTTTTTATTTTTTCCATTTGGGCTCTGTATTTATTCAGCAAGCATTTATTCAGTGCCTCTTAGTTTCAAGCACCTTGCTAGGTAGAGGGATATAAAGATATATACTACAAGAATTTAAAAAGCATTTTATTTTAATCACAGTAATTGTAGATCTGAGCACAGTGACTGGTCCAGAGTGGACCTAAGTAAACATTTGTTGAGTAAATCATACCAGTTTGTGCCCCCAGTGACCTTACAGTTTATTGTGGGAGGAAAATGAGCCAGTACATTATGGTAAAGAGAATCAGGGTGCTATAAAAGCATATGGAAGACAAAGAATAGACAATTAAAAGGGAGTATTTCTTCCTTCAGAAATCTGAGTGCTTCTGTGGTTTGCTTATGTCAACATAAAACAGTCCTTTACAATCTGTGGTGAGTTTCAGACTAGTTTCTCTTCTGTCTTGCTTGCTGGCTTTTGTTGTGTGTAAACTGTTAATCACACAGACACCTTTATAGCTAGTTGGCAAGTCCTATTCTCAAATCATCAGCTTGTTACTTTAAAAAATTTGGTATTCATTAATCATAATTACATATGTACATAATTTAACAATTCAAGTAATTTTATAATACTCATTATAAGAAACCAGTCTTTCAACTCTCCCATTTATTACTCCCCAGAGAGAACAACTTTTAACCCTTTACAAATTATTGTGGTATTTACTTCTGTGTCTCTAAGTAACACATTTATATTGCCATTTCTTCATATTTCAATTCTGTGGATTATCTGTTGACTTCCCACTGAGGAAGGTGAGAATTTAATTCTCTTATATTCCTAGCTTCCTTCCCCAAACACCTGAATGCTTCCCAGCCCCGCCTTCCTAATATAATTATTATTTTAGTTGTATTGATATTCAACATTTACAAAACATTATTGTCAATAGGGTCATGAATATGCTATGATTCTTCCATAATCTCTACATGTTATTACTTCTCCTAGAGTGTTAATAACTTTTTTTTTGCCCTATTAATTTATTTTTTCTATGTACTTATCACTGACCCCTACGCCTACCCCTACCCCTATGCCCGCCCCCCCCCACCGCCCCGATTCTTCGTCATTTGTAAATCTCCTCTTGGTATATTCAGACACATTAGGCATTTGGTCAGTTTCATCTGTGAAGACGTCTCTCCCAGGCCTGTGCCCTGCTCTCCCCCGCTGGGCTCTGTCCTGGCCGCTCTGCTCTTCTAGGAGTCTGTTTTTGGTTCCTTACTTTTTTCTTTGTCTTTTTTTATTCCTTTTCCTGTTACTCCCTTTTTGTTTTTCATTGATGGAGAATATTTCTTTTCTTTATATTTTTCATGGTTCTCATGTTTTTGTATCTTCCATAATTTTCCTTGTTCTTAATGACCAGTAACTACTAGGTTTACAACTATTTCTAGGTGGACATCTGTTTAGGTGTTGGTTCTGGCATCTGCTGTGGTAGCCAAAAAAAAATATATGGTACTAATGTTTTGGGTTACATTTTCGGGTTTAATTGAAATCTTAGGCACTTTTATTTCTTTTTGCACTGGCTTAGATACCTTTCAGATCTTGCACTGGGTGCATGCTAATTATAGAGAGGGCATACCCATATGAAACTACTTTTATTATTTCATTATTAAGTAGGACTTAGGATTACTAGAGTCTACATTAGCAAGTTTTCAGTTGCATTATCATTTTGAGGTAAAATCATGTATATGTCAGGTTTAAGATTTCTTGTTGGAGCTGTGCTGTGGTGGCATTCTTATTTAATACCAAACATCTATATAGTTTAAATGTATGCTGTCAATTAAGTGTTATTTTTATAGACCTGATGACTTCTTAATTTTGTGTCTTTAGAGGTCACTACACTCAAGAGGAAAAGAAAATTCAGAAAAAGGAGCCTGGTATAGCGTTCATAATTTTGAGCTTTCTGGTAGAAGAAAAGATTTCTATTTAGCGTACTGAACAGAAGACTTCCATTATTAAAAATACTTCTTCTGGGAAACTGTAGGTTATTTCTTTGAAATGGCAATACTTTAACATAGTTCTAGAATAAAAATGCAAAAACTTAGAGTAACAATTTACTCAAATTTATTTTTAACACTTTCTTGTATGAAATCTGCATAAATGGAGAGAAAATTTTGATTTAGAATGTAATAGAAGCAATCTTGTTATTTGCAAATTTTAAATATTTTCTACAGTTTTTGTGATATACTATATTAGTACAGTTTTGGTAATATATTTAAAACCTTTTTTTCTTGAAATATTAATGTTTATTGCATGTAAATGGCTAATTATTGTACCTACAATCTGTTAATGGATTTATGATGTATATTAACTTTTATGTATTGTATGGTTAAGTGCACTAAAGTTTTTGCCTTATTTGCTTTATTTTTTTAATACATGAAACTTAAATGGTTGGTAATTTATGTGATTGATAGCTTAGGAAGCTCAGTTTTCACTAATGTATTCAATTATATATTTTTCGGTGCTTGTTTTAAAGCTCCCTTTGGCCTAACATTTATATATGTATGTGTTCTTTTTGTATATGTATAGATATATGTGTGCATCTGTCCAAATATATACATATAACATGATTAGTAAATATATAAAGTACAACATTTAAATTCTGATTATTTCTGATAAAATCTTTTAAGAGTGCTAATGTAAATCTCAGGATGTGTCTGGTACAGAATAGTTGGTACTCAGAAAAAAATTCTAGAGCTTCCTGAACGTGCCTCACGATTGATTTCTCATTTGAGACATTTAAATGGAGATGGCTTGAGCCATGTTGTTAATTTAAACATGGAAATTTAGCTGCCAGCAGCAGACCATTTCCATATTGTGGGCTCAGCCTATCTTACAGTTGATTTGGCTCCATGCTGTTTTCCAGCTTTGTATAGTCAGGAATTCTGCAAATGTCACATGGGTGACAATGTGAAATATCTAAAATCTTTTAAAATCAAAATACTAACACTAGCCCAAATAAAACTTTAATTCATTAGAACCTATGTCATCACATTAGCTACTAAACAAACAAAATCATTTGCCATGAATGACTTCAGATGTTTCTGGTAAGATGGGGCAGTTTTCATAAGGTGGATATTGAGCCGAGCTTCTGGGATTGAATATTCTAGGGTTGGGGCACTCGAAGGTACGGATCCATTCTTGCCTTGTATACCAGGTTATTTGCTAGAACTTGTTTGATCATCAAAGTTTACAAACACTGTACAGCTAACACAGCGAGTAGCCCTCTATTTTTTCATAACAGTACTTACAAAATACAAGGTATCATTTCACATATACAATGAAGAAGCTGTACCTCAGGATGCCTTGCCCACATTTCACGAAGTTAATAAGTGGTACATCTGTGGCTACAACAATGGACTGGTCTATAATCTCATTGCCATTTTATATAAGCCAACAGAAACGGAAATCCAGAGAAATACTTTTGACTGTAAACATTAAGCCATTTCCAAATGGTTTAAACAATAAAGGAAGTTTATTTTAAAACCAGTTGAGTCTCAGTTATATACTCAATTATATACTCAGTTATATACTGTAGTACATCAGTTTAGTGATGGCTTCATATATCCGGGTTTGGGGCCTTGGGGAGAGCTTTCTATTGGTGTAGGGAACTGTTCACCAGCCAAGTTCCCAGGCACTAGCCAAAAGCCAGCCTTGCTGGCAAGCCTATCCAAGGATAGCAGTCTCAAGCGCTGCTGTTACCTCTTCAGCACAGGTTGGTTCATTTCATTTATCACTATTTCAAACAATGCTGAGTTGACCTTTGTGTGTATATCTTGGCTCACTTAGGTTAGTGTTTCTGTTGGATAAATCTACACATGAGTTTTCTCATCAAATAGTTTGTATATGTATACAAACATACATAATTTTGATAATTATTGCCAAATTGAATTCCAAAAATACTGCCAGTTTACATTCCTACTATTTGCAAGGGACTGTTCATACCTCTGTTACACTGGTTATCTTTGTAAAATTGTCAGTTGAGTACAGTCTGAATCTTAACAACAGAAAATGTAGAAAGATAACAGTAACAAAATTATACCAAGTAGATATGAGTTGTTACAAGTTTATATCTGTAGTGTTAGCTGATAGCAAGTTTTTCATGATATATTATGAAAATATGGAGTGAATCACTTGATAGGTTTGCTTAACTGTGAAATTGAAACTTATTGAACAGAGTTAAAATAGAAAATATTTGTGTTTAACTGGGTTTTCAGCATTAAAATGTGTTCAAATAGTAGTTACCTGTTAAATTAGGCTATTTCCGTTTTCAGCTTAATTGTAATAAAATGGCTACAGCAACCTATAAATACATGATTTTAATATTAAATAATTACTAAATTAATCTTTTGTAAGGGAAGAGGCATTGTGTCAATTTTCATAAGCTGCGTTTTAAAATCATTCCACTTTCAAAAATATTAATATATGAAAGTATTGTTCAAAGTAGAGAATTGGAATTAAATTAGCGTAATGTCATGCCAGTTTTACTTGGAGCATCTGAAAAGCAAACCACAAATTAAAGAAGTGGAACCATAAAGAAAATGGAGGTTGTGTGGATGCTTATGGGGGGGGAGTATTTCTCACTTTGAAAATAAAGTAATTTATATCTTCAGAAGGTAACTACCCTGAAAATGTGCAGTTCTGTTGTGTGTTGTCTTTGTTTTCTTTCCTGGTGCTGTTACGGGTTTATGTTGTGTAAGCACACCTAAGCTCCCATCTGGGTTTATAACCTCTTTTCTCTTAATGTTTCAGGGGTTTCCTCACTGGGAGTGGATACATTCAGTGTGGGGAAACCCTCCCAATCTCTAACACCCAATTAAAGTGCTTCTTCCCAGAAACAAATGGTTGTACCACCTGCAAGGTATTTTCTACTGCCAAAGGAGATAATGAACAACTTTTAGGCAAAGACTTTGTCTTATACAGGGATTTCTAGAACAGTGATATAATAGGGAAATGCATTCAAATTTTATTTACTTACATGGTTTGAATACTTGTAATTTTCTTACCTAGATACTAGAAAGTCAAAAATTTGTATCCAAGTTCTTGGCCACTGGTTCACTGTGTATCCTTAAAACATTAATTTCTTTCTTTTTTTTATTGTTCTATTACAGTTGTCCCAATTTGCCCTGGTTACTCTCCCCTGCCGCCCCGCCCCTGGTAATTTCTTTTTATTAAATCCTTTCCTCAGCTGTAAATTCAAGATAATATAGAACTATATTACTGACTTGTCAAAAATATTAACAACTGCATAATGCTTTAAAAATGCAGATATGAATGCTAAACTTCAAAACTACCACTGGAAAGTATAAACTTTTAAAACGTACTTGGATGCCAAGGAAACCAGAGTATTACTGCTTCATGTACCCTGGCTGGTTTGGCTCAGTGGATTGAGCGTCGGCCTGCGAGCTAAGTGTTGCTGGTTCGATCTTCCAGTCAGGGCACATCAGAGAAGGAAAACTCTGACTCCAAAAAACCTCCGCTGCCTTGCGGCATACCTCTTCAGGGGAAAGGCTAAGGGAGTAAACCCCGACAGAAAATCCGGAGCCGGAGTCCCTAAGGCGGTTTGACGTTGTAGTCAACACCGGCAACTCCTGCGGCGCACCTGAAGCCAAGCTGTATTGACTCCGTCTTTCCCTTGGATCCCTCAGCTGCAAAGAGAGGGGGGGTCTGCTGCATGGGCAACAGCACACCCTCCATATAACCCTGCCCAGGCTCTGTAGCTTCAGCTTCACTGGAGAGGACACTCCATCGACATCGCAAGATGTCTATTCAACACGGGAGGAGACAGATACCGTGTCACTCCCGAGTTGGACTGCACAGCCATTCTCGGCGGTGCAGATAGACTCTTAAGAAGCTACACCATCGTCTCTGGAGACAGACGGCTGCCGACGACTGCTTCATGTGATTTTTTAAAAATTGAATTTATTGGGGTGACATTGGTTGACAAAACCATACAGGTTTCAAGTCTACAACTGAATGAAACATCTGCACACTTGCATCGTGCGCCTGTTGCCCTAAGCAAAGTCTCTTATGTGGAATCTCAGGTGATTTTTGAGGTGATTTTATTAAATCATAATAATTGAAAGCTCATGTGTTTACAAAGATCCTCAGATTGATATGAGACAAAGTCTTATTGTTACAGAGCGAAAGGGGGTTCTTTAATGTGGCGTGCTGGTGTAAAACCCAACAACTAGTGTTGAGGAAAACAGGGCTTTATTTACAATATTCCAACCTGGGGAGGGCAGTGAGCACTTCAGTTCAAAGCCCTGTTCTCCCACAGGACGCAGCATTTCCCTAGCTTCCCAAAAGGCTAGAAGCCAAAAATATGCCCTGAAGTTCCCCATCCCTTATCTGCCTGCTGTCTCCTTCAGGATCTGGGGTGCGATGTCATCAGCCTCCACATAAGTCCAGCAAAACAAGTGCCGTGTTGCACTGTATCACGCATGGTTCCCTCTCTGCCCTTTCAAAGCCGCATGGTGCTCTTTCTACCTCCTTGCAAACTGTGTGGAGTTCCCTCTGCAAATGGCTGCTGCCTTATTTTTAAATCCCTGACCAGGGCCTGTGACGCAGTGGGTGTGGTAACCGGTTCTGACCATTCGCAGAAACTTGCACAGGCCCCATATGCTCTTTCCTCACCATTCCATAGCCAAAACCCCTCCCCATCTCTCGGGGCCCTGGAAGAACCAAACTATTTGCATAACTGAGACAGTAGCTACCAGCCATAAACATGGAAAGTCATCTTGAAAGCTGTCCCTTTCCCCCACTTCCAAACCACAGGCTGTGGGGATTTTGGGGGCCCTGCTCTGTAACATTATGACTAAACTGACAATTTAAGGAGCACTTGGTTTTCCTTTTTTCAAGTTGAATTAGGTACAATATATATCTTCTTCCTAATAGCCTATTTTGGTTATGACAAAAATATTCAAACATATATATATATATATATATATGTATATATATAAAGAAAAATATCTTTAACTGAGGTATCTAAAAATAAATTTTATGAGCTGAAAACTACTTTTGCTTTGATATAAAGAGCCCAGGAAAATAATGCAGTTATTAATGGCTTCCCAATTTACCCTTGTTTCTTGAATTAAATGTTTGAAGAATGCTCTCTTCTTAAATGGCATTGAGAGGACTCTGTGGGTGCTTAACTATTCACACTTCCATTGATCTTTGAATAACTATGTAGTAATTTTCATAGCACATTTTTTAAAATTCCCTGTATTAATGTAAGTGCCAGAGCCTCAGGCTGTATAACCCATTTTTTACATGGTATTTTTTATGACTGAATTATTCAGTTTAATGCTCCGTCTGGATTTTTTTTTTTTTTTTCAGGTAAGTTTGGACAAGCTCCTTGAGGCTGCAAGGAACAAAAGCACATTATCTTAAATGCTGGAGGCTTATTTTAAGAACATAAAGGACAGACTTCCGGCCAAGATGGAGGCTTAGACGGACACGCTAGGTCTCCCTCTACAACTATAGAGGAATACAACTACTTCAAAACAAAGGATAACTAGAAATTCCAGAAAATAAAACTACACGGAAGTCCAACATATGAAGTTATAAACCAGCGGTGCCATTTGGGCAGGTAAGAGTTAAAGTGGGCAGTGCTGTTTGCGGTCGCACCTGGAGCGGCAGGCGGCGAGGAATCCAGGCTGCGCAAGCCCCTGGCGGTGCGCGACCCCGGCGAGGAGTCCCGGCGGCCAAGCCCCTGGCGGTGCGCGACTCCGGAGCTGGGGAGAGAGCGGCCGCAGCATCGCCTTGAACAGTGAGGCCCAGGGGGGCGGGAGGACGGATCCTGGTCTCCTAGCTGAATAACTGTGTGAATCCATCTTGGACCCCCGCCCCCAAAGAAAGCGCCACAGGGCTGCGAAATAGGTCGCGGACAGGCAGGCGCCGGCCGGTCGCTGATTTGTGACGCGTACACAGGCACTGCCCCCGACAGCCGGCCCAAGAAAACAAAACGCATCTGTCAAAATGAGGCAGGCAACTATAGAAATACCGGTAACACAACTCACCAGGCAGCAGATAGAGAACCTGACAGATGAACAGATAAGAAACCTGTCAGAGGCTCAGTTCTGGGCCATTGTTATCAGGTGGCTTACAGAATTCACAAAAGAGCAGGAAAAAGATATGAAAGAAGCGAAAAACTTTCATAACGAAAGGAACAAAACAGCATACGAGACAGAAGGAAAGGAAATAAAATCCAGAGTTCATTTCAACAAACTGGAATATGGAGAAGGAACAAGCAGTCAACCAATGCAGCGAGAGGAAATGGGAAGCAACAATGAAAGGATCAGAAACCTCTGGGACAGCTATAAAAGGCCCAACATAAGAATCATTGGTTTGCCAGAGAATGAGGAAGATGAACTAGAACTTGAAAAATTGAGTGAAAATATAATAAAGGAGAACTTCCCAGACTTGGGGAAGGGAATAGACCTGCAGGTCCAGGAAGCAAGGAGAGTTCCCAAGAGACTGGACCCAGGGAGAACCACTCCAAGACACATTATAATCAAAATGTCAAAAATTAAAGATAAAGAGAGAATCTTAAAAGCAGCAAGAGAGAAGAAAAGAATTATGTACAAAGGGGTCCCAATTAGACTATCAGCTGACTTCTCAAGGGAAACCCTACAGGCAAGAAGAGACTGGCAAGAAATATTCAAAGTAATGAAAATCCAAAACCTACAACCACGAATACTCTATCCAGCGAAATTGTCATTCAGAATAGAAGGACAGAGAAAGTGTTTCCAGGACAAAATAAAACTGAAAGAGTTCATTAAAAAAAAAAAAAAAAAAAAAAAAAAAGAACATAAAGGACAGTTAAGGCCATTGAGACACAGTTCCTTGAAAAGCTGAAAAAACAGATCTTTGTTGTATAGCAAATCCAGCAGCACCGGTGACTGGGTCGTGGCCTCATTTTGAAATGAATGTCCATTGCTGTGCAGTCACAATATCCGTCCTCTTATTCATGTGTTTTCTAGCTTCTCTGCACATTTCTTCCTCTGCTACTTCTGTGTCTGAAAGAGGTCTGGTTGATTCTACTAGCTATAATCCAAAAGAAAGCCCCTTGATTGGGCAGAGATTACTGGGTCATTCTGGTCTCTCTTCTGTCCACCGAGAGGACAGCTGTCCTTTAGTAAAGCATAGATCCCTGGTACAGTCCATTGTGGCCATGATAGCAGGGCCACAAGCCACCCAGCCCGGCTAATTATGTGGAAGGACCTAACTCTGGCAACTTAGAAGAGGTTGTGAGCAGGACAGGTCTTTGGAATTTCATGTATTTCTTGGTCCAATCGTGATTTGATTAAAATGATAATGATACTATACATTTTTGTTAATATTGCAACTTTATGAAGGTGTCAAGTAGTGGCAAAGGTATTCATTTGACAGACAGCAGCATTGCACAGGTTAAGAGAAATCGCTTGGGGACCAGATTGCCTGAGTTGGCTCTGGGATTATCATGTAATAAATTAGGGATGTATATCCGTCACTTAATATAATTCCATTTAAGCCCCCTTTTATCTCTTGTGATAGTGTTACATATTTTATGTTTTTATAGTGAAAACCACATCATACATTTTCTTGTTTTAAACAAAGAAAAATTATGAATACCCACATATGAAGTTTTTCCAGTGCTCTTCTTTCCTTCATGCAAATCTGTGCTTGCATTTTGGAATAATTTTTCTTCAGTCTGAAGAATTTCTTTTAATATTAATTTCTTGTAGCTCAGCTCTGTTGGAGACAAATTGATGAGCTTTTGTTTGTCTGAAAATGTCTTTATTTCACCTGCACATTTGAAAGATGTTTTTGCTGGATTTAGAATTCAAGGTTGACAGCTATTTCTCTTGGCACTCTAAAAATTGTTCTATTGTCTTCAGCCTTCGTTGCTTCTGATGGAAGCTTTGATTCTCACCGTTAATCCCTTGTATATGATATGCCCCCTTTTTGTTGGCTGCTTTTAAAAAAACATTCTTTCTTTATATTTGGTTTTCAACAGTTTGATATGATATGTCTATTGTGGTTTATTTTCTCAGTCTATCGTGTGTTTTTCTCCTTTTAGGATTCTAGTTACATGTGTGTTGACTGCTTGATACTGTCCCACAGGTCACTGTGATGCCCCCACCCATTAATTTCTCTCTGTTATTCAGGCTGGAGGATTCCTTTCCACTTGTTTTCAAGCTCACGAATCCTTTCTTAATATATTCAACCTGCTGTTCATCTCGTCCAATAACTTTTGAATTTTAGATGTTAAGATTTTTCAATTTTAGGATGTTCCCCATGGTTGTTTTTTATGGTTTTCGTATCTCTGCTGAAATTCTCCATTTCTTTACTACAAATTGCTTAATATACTTATCTAGTTATTTTGAAGTCTTGCTAGTTCCAGCATTGGAGTCATCAGTGCATGTGTTTCTGTTGAATAATTTTTTTTTCTATAGACTATGGGTCACGTTTTCCTGTTTTTATCCCCTCCTATAGTAAATTTTTTAGATTTGTAGCTTAAAAAAAATTATTGTCCTTGTCCTTAGTTTCTTTTTTCTCCTTTTTATTGAATTTATTGGGGGGACTTTGGTTAAAAAAATTATACAGCTTTCAGGTGCACATTCTACAACACATCATCTGTAAATGGTATTGTGTGTTTAGTAATTTTTATTGCATGATGATACATATTAGAGGCGCTGGACTCTATAAGCTCTGAAGTATGTTGAGTGTTGTTCTAGGAGGGTTAAATTACTGACACAGCATCTTGAACTTGTAGAGGTTTGATTGTTAGCTGGATCTGTTTTGGTTTTGTCCTTAGTTTTATGGCAAATACCTTAGTCCTGGTATGTGGCCTTTATTTCTAAGGATGTGGCCCTTCTTAAGTTTTAAGGGAAAGCTAGACGTGTTTGCCACATTGCTCTGTCCTGGCAGGACTTGAACTTTGAATTCTGGAGACCCCTGAGTGGGCAGCTGCTGAAATACCTGCTCAGCACTGTCCGCTCTGCAGCAGTTGATTTGGCCGGGAATCAGTGGGGTTCTTGTCTTGCTTGCAGCCTAAGACCTGAGGGGATTTTACACTCACATTTTGGGGTGACCTCTCTGTGATTGCTGCTTTCAGGGATTTCTCATCTTGATTTCCAACCACCCTGACAGCCCAGTCTCCATTGTCTGACTTCTCAGTTCAGTAAGATTCAGGCTTTCTGTCTGATTTCTGTCTGCCCTGTTCTATGGACACGGTGTGCACCCAGGGCAAAGCTGCATAAGCTTGGCCCTCTCCTGTCAAGGGCTGCATGCCCTACAGTACGTACTGCAGAGAAGAATGAGACCAGAGCCTCCTATCTATCCAGAAGGTGAACGCTTCTTCCCTGGGTTTGTGCCCTGGGGGTCTCCGAGGTTATGAAGACTCGACTTGTATTCTTCAGAAGTTTATTAACTTGTTTAAGTCACCTGAGTGCTCTGTGATCATAGTTTAGTGTCATAATACCCACTGGCTTGAAAGGATTTGGGAAAGCTTCATTTGTTTATTGTCATGCCCATGCCATATTTAAATGTTCTGAAATATTTGCGTTCAGAAGCTTAGGACAGATAGACTGAATGAAAACCAAAGGCAAGTCTTACACATACTCTTCTCTTGTCAGATAAAACAGTAGCTCACCAGCTACATGCACATGTCATAACTGAAATAAGTTTCTTATTTTCACCCACTGTAACAAGGAGAGCAATAGCCATTTCAACCAAAAATAGTTTTTGCGGTGACGCAGACCCCACTGAGTGTATGGCTTCAGCCCTGTACCCTTTCCTGCCCTCATTTCTTGTTATAGCCTGAGTGTTGATATAAGGCAACAGGATGTGGTCAAAGGAAGGGTCAGAGAGCCTATATGGTAATTTCCTCACAGTGTGTGTGAGAGACATTTGTCCTGTCTTCACTGGAAGTAAGCAATGTGGATGGTGACATCTGAATCACAATTATGGCAAATAATAAGAGCCCTGCAATAATCATAAATTGCTTAGCTAAAACATTTTATCTCATCTAAAAATTATTTTTTATTTCTTAAAAAATTGTCAATTACAGTTGATATACAATATTATATTAGTTCCAGGTGAACAACACAGCGATTAGAACATTTACTATGAAGCGATCACCTGCTAAGTCTAGCACCCACCTGACACCATACATAGTTATTACAATAGTATTGACTATATTTCCTATGCTATACTTTACACCCCCGTGACCACAAACCGGCAATTTGGAAAGGGGATGGAGGGATGGGTCCCGTCTGGTGACCATCAATTTTTATCCTAGCTAAAACATTTTATAAGCAATTGCTCAGTTGCCCTTTCTCTGTCCTATATACACAGCCTTTCAACTCATGTCCACCTAGACCATCCGAGCCTGTCCTCCCACTTGCCATCCTTAGGGCCACCAGGCCCTGGGCCCCTCTGTACCCTCCCAGTCCCTCCTCACTCCTGCTGTGGCTTCACTTTACCCCTCCAACCACCCCCCACCCCCAGTTCTGCTTCTGGCTGTGGTGAGGACACAGTGACTTAGAATCCCTCCCCATTTTGGCTTTCCTTCAAGTCCCATCTCCTCCCATTACCCGCTTTCCCCAGCAATGGTGGAGAAAGCTTCCACACAGCCACTTTGCTGCCTGTGCCCTGAGGTCTAACTCCAGGTGGGCCCGCACCATGCCTGGAATCCTTGAATTCCTTCTTATCTTCTTAATGGAAGCAGCTTAAAGTCTTTCCCACTGTCCTAAGTCCTCAACCTCATCTCTGCTTCCTTCCTTCTTGGCAACTAAACATAAATCCTACATTGTGGAGAACTCAGGGACCACATAGGATGCCTGAGCTCCCTCAAGTCCCTTTTCCAACCACAAAATCCTTTTGCGTCATTACTTTCTTTGCCTCAAATATAAGTTCCTGAGACTGAAAGTGAGTCTTTCTCTTTAAGGTGGAAGAAACCCTGCCTACACTGGCAATGCCAGCCACTCTTTCATTGGGTGCCCATTCATGCTTTAGATCCTTCCCCTCCAATGGCTCCTTCTTCTCCCCTTGGAACTTATGGCATCCTTGCTTAATACTGACTTATGTATTTTTCATCCCTGTTATGTAATTTCATTTACCTATGGGTCTCCCAGGTGTCTACAACCTTAGATTGTGTAGAGAACCGCAGGAGCCAAAATCTTGGCTTTTGAATTTTAAAAGCTATGATACAGGTAAAAGATACAAAGATCTGCAAGAATACAGGATCTTTTAAGAATCAGTTTTCCAGCTCCTGATGAGCTAGATTTCCTGGGCCATGGAGAGAGGAAGAGTCATCACAGAGAGAAATGAGATAAGATTCTACTGGGGTATGAGAAGATAAAGGCATTGATGATGGACACCCTTCCCTACCCCCTTTCTTCCTTGCAGGAGAACCCACCTCATGTCATGAAAGCTTAAAAGAATAGACGCTTGCTTTCCCAGCCTCCACTGCATCTAGAATTGATGGAGAAGGCTTCTGAGGGCTTTTACAAAGATTGGCTTTTTAAAAATATTTTTAAAAATTATGTTTTACTGATTATGCTATTACAGTTGTTCATATTTTCACCCCTTTGCTCCCTCCATCCAGCAGCCCCTACTCCCTCCGGCAATCCCTCTACCATTGTTCATGTTCACGGATCACCTGTATAAGTCCTTTGGCTACTGCATTTCCTGTGCTGTACTTTATGTTCACACGGCTATTCTGTAACTACCTATTTGTGCATCTTAATCCCCTCACCTCTTCACCCATTCCTGCACACACCCCTCCCATCTGGCAACCCTCAAAATGCTCTCTGTACCCATGATTCTGTCTCTGTTCTTCTTGTTTGCTTAGTTAGATTTTTAGATTCAATTGTTGATAGATATGTATTTATTGCCATTTTATTATTCATAGTTTTGATCTTTTTCTTAACTAAGTCCCTTTAACATTTCATATAATCATGGTTAGGTGATGATGAACTCCTTTAATTTTTTCCTGTCTGGGAAGCTCTTTATCTGCCCTTTGATTCTACATGATATATTTGCTGGGTAGAGTAGTCTTGGCTGTAGGTCCCTACTTTTCATGACTTTGAATATTTCTTGCGAATCCCTTCTAGCATGCAAAGTTTCTTTTGTGAAATCAACTGACAGTCTTATGGGAACTCGTCTGTCTGTAGGTGACTAACTTCTTTTCTCTTGCTGCTTTTAAGATTCTTTCTTTATCTTTAATCTTTGGCATTTTAATTATGATGTGTCTTGGAGTGGGCCTCTTTGTGTGCATTTTGTTTGGGACTCTCTGTACTTCCTGGACTTGCATGTCTATTTCCTTCGCCAAATTAAGGAAGTTTTCTTTCATTATTTTTTCCAATAGATTTCCAATTGCTTGCTCTTTCTCTTCTTCTGGCAGTCCTTTGATGTGAATGTTGGACTTACTGAAGTTGTTGCAGAGGCTGCTTATACTATCCTCATTTTTTTGGATTCTTTTTTCTTCTTGTTGCTCTGATTGGTTGTCTTTTGCTTCCTCATGTTCCAAATCATTGACTTGATTATCAGCTTCATTTATTCTACTGTTGTTTCACTGTAACTTATTTATTTCACTTATTGTATCCTTCATTTCTGACTGGATCTTTTTTATGCTGTTGAGGTCCTCACTGAGTTCCTCGAGCATCCTTATAATCAGTGTTTTCAACTCTGCATTTAATAGATTGCTTGCCTCCATTTTGTTTAGTTCTTTTTCTGGAGTTTTGATCTATTCTTTCATTTGGGCCATGTTTCTTTGTCTCCGCATTTTGGCAGCCTCCCTGTGTTTGTTTCTATGTATTAGAGCTGCTTTGACTTCATGTTCTGGTAGTTTTGCCTAATGTAGTAGGTGTCATGTAGGGTCCAGTGGCACAGCCTCTCCTATCACCAAAGCTGGGTACTTGAGGTGCACCATTCATGTGGGCTGAGTACACCCTCCTCTTACAGTTGAGCCTTGGTTGCTGTTGGCCAGTCAGCTGCAAGAATTGGCTGTGACAAACCTCTGCCCTCCATGGAGGATAAACTGTGCAGGGGCAGGGTGGTGGTGCTCCAACATGGTCTGTAACTGTTCACTGGGTGTGTTGGCCCTCGGGTTTCCCAGGCAGTGCAGGCCAAGGTCAGCCGCGACCTGTGTTTTGCCCTCGGTCACCCTGCCTGAGCTATAAAGAAATTTGAGATGACTGCTACTTGTGCTGTGTTTGAGATTCCCAGTTGAAGCCAAGCTGTGTATCTAGGTTAGCTGTTGCTAGTGCCGAGCCTGGGGCTCACTGAGCAGTTTGTGAATCATGAGCCAAGACTAGCCATTTGTATGAAAAAGCAGCTTGGGTGAGCTGGTAAGTTGGATGGGGTGGAGTCTCTGGGGATCTTCAAGGTGGGTCATACAGTGTTAGCCAGGTTGATGGAGTTTCAGATATGGCAACATCTTGCAGGCTCTGTGGGGGAAGGGTTTAGCACAGGGACGATGGCCTTTGCTCATCTCGATGCCAGACACTTCAGTTTCTCCCTGTATGCCATTGGTGCTGGAGCTCAGAGGGAGTAAGTCTGAGTAGGTGAGTCCATATGTGGGTTCTTTAAGAGGAACTGCTTGGAGCTCCAGCAGTTTCTTCCACCGACTCAATCCCCACTGGTTTTTACAGCCAGAAGTTACGGGGACTTATCTTCCTGGCACTGGAACCCTGGGCTGGGGGGACTGGTGTGGGGCTGGGACTCCTTGCTCCTGATAGACCCCTGTCAAATTTTTATCCACCACACATGGGTGAGGGACTAGCCACCCCTCCTACAAGTCTGGATGTTGTGGTTTCTTTAATTCTCTAGTTGTCAGTCTTCCATTCATCTCGATTTCTGACAGTTCTGAGTGATGGTTGTTTTATACTTTAGTTGTAATTTTGATGTGGTTGTGTGAAGAGGCAAATCATGTCTGCCTGTGCTGCCATCTTGACCAGAAGTCAAAGATTATCCTCATTAATAAAAAGAGATAAGAAGGTATACCACTGCCCCTGACATTTGGAATATTTTTGTGTGAGGATATGAGGTTTTTTTCTGCAGCAAGCTCATTGTGTCACGAGGGGGACCTGCTGACACAAATTACAGATGGCAGAGTAGGAAGATGAAAAGAGTCTGAGTCTTCACGGACGTTGTTGAGATGCTAAACCAACCGTGGTACCACCCACCTTTGTGTTCCATGTTGAACAAAACAATAAGTTCTTACTATGTAGGCTACTCTTATGCAGTTAAATGTAGTTGAAAATATCTCATACCCACTCCTTCCACTTCCTTTCTTAGAGGAAAGTCCCATTGCTAAGGATTGTGGTGGAAAGGGGTGGGCTGTGGTGATAGAACTTGCAGATAGATTGGAGAAATTGAGAACTAAGGGAACCTTTGTTTCACAGTCATGTTCAGCATCTTGTTTGTTGGTGAAATATGAAGTTCCCTTAGGCTGCCATGCGAAGAGGATGGTAAGAAAGGAATTGTTGTGTGGTCTGTTAGAAGAGGTCTGAGACCTCATAGATTTCCTAAGAATGACATGGGCAAATAGCCCTATTTCCCCATGGGAACGTCAAGGGGAAGAAGTCAGGTGCGGGGAGGCTCCGGGTGTGGGTGACGGGACAGAGCTGTGGATGCTGCACTCACAGACTGATAACGGGAGGCCATCCGCAAGTGAGGAGGTGTGATGTGCTCTGAAGTCCGGACAGAACCGGTCCATCAGAGAGTGTGGGCCTCTGAGGGCCAGATACCTCCTCATATCCCCGATGCTCTCCAAACCTTTCCTCCAAAGTGGGATGCAAGCCCAAGCAAAGAGTGGGAAAGGAAAACTCTGAATTGCCTGAGGAAAACTTGAATGGATGGAGTTTACCCTGAACTTTCTAAAATCAAACTCCTAACATAGGTAGAATGGGAACTTGAGCCAGAAAATTAACTTAGTTATAGAAAAGTGAAAATTTTCCCTTTTATCTACTTGAATGTGCGGATAGAAATGTCTTACCTGCTGAACAATTCTCTATCTTAAAAACACAGACAAAAAATTCAGTCTTATCTCAACTCTGCTGTCCCTTGAAGTTCTTCATTCCCTTTCATTCCTTTCCCTTCCAAAATTTTTTGAATTATCTCTACTTGGGGCCTTCACCTCTTTAAAATCTACTTACTCCTTAACCTCTTCTCATCTAACAGCTGGTTGCGGGCCAATAAACGTGCTATCTCACAGGTCAGTCATTCAGAATACATTTATTGAACTTATACTTTGCCTTAACATTTCTCCTCTGACTTAAAAAAGTAGGTTCAATTAATGAATAAAGCGCCTCACAAATGTTTTACTGATTCTCAAATGGGTCAAGTCCCAACTCACCACGTTTACCCTTAAACCACCTTAACCTCCTCATTTCTGAGCTTTGAATAGGTTCAAAGCTCCAGGCTCATTTTTCACCCCTCCCCCATTTTCCTGTCTAACCCATTTCAAATCTTTTGGCTTTGGGGCCTACCACAGAGGGTTGTTTTGAAAGACAAATGGGCCAGATCTCTGTGGTTGTTAACTAGGGGGTGCTTCAGAATCACCTGTGCTGAACGCACAAAGGTTAAAAACAAGCAATGACACACCGATGCCCCTAGGTCCTACTCCAGGTGTACTAAGCGAAGCGCAGTCCACGCAGAATGTCCACAGCTGCCTCACCTGTGCTCTATGACCTCATTAGAAAGGATGCCTGTGTTGTTTTCTGGTCGTTTCTTGTGTGTGCCCAGCCCAGTGGGAGCTGCTTCTGATGGTGCCTGGCATGACCCCCACTGATGGGTTGAATATACATCCCCAAGTGCATCAGACTGTATCTGTAAGAAGTAAATACCCTGCCATATGCTTTAGGACACATGTTTGAACCATTTGATTCTTTACATAATGGATCTGGGGATCTCATGTACCACTCTCCCTGACATACCAAGAGTCCATCAGAAATCGGTTTCTGGATTCCAAGATGTAGTAGTCAACTTTCATAGACAGCTTCAGCTCAGGGCGCCTCTGAAACACAAATGGCTTGTGAGGCACAAAACAGTCTGGCCCACTCACCCAGGCTGATCCACTGATGCCAGCATCCACACCTGGTTCACTGGTAGGGCTGTGGTTTGGCCCCTGGTCATATGCCAACTAGCTGTTCATGCGGTTGGCATCCAGTCAGTTGGCCATTCATTCATTCATTTATTTGCGCAGGTTTCCAGTCACACAGTCACCCACCCAGCAGATATGTACTGAGAGCCAACTGTATGTCAGGCTCTATTTTTCCACTGGAGACAAAACAGATGGTAATATGAGGGACACAGGACCCTACCATATCAGAATGGTATGTCGAACTGGTTTCCCAAAAGTTCTCGAGCGCACAGGAGGATTAATGTCCGGCACCTGGCCCAGTATTGCCTTCCATTCCCAACTCTTTCCCGTTTTGCTCCTTACAGCTGGGGTTGAGCACTGAGTATTGCGTCCCAAGCCACAGGTAGGAAGATCGAGGCAAGAATGAGATGGAAACTGGAAAAGGTGACAGGAAAACTAGAATGTAGCCGGACATAGAGTAGGAAAGGTAGCCCGGAGAGGTGACCCTGGTGTAGTCAGGGGCATGTTTCCCAGTTGCTGCATTCACTGTTTTGGGGGAGGGGTGATAAGGGTGGGCGGATGCTGCGAGGGGGGGTTGGGGTCGGTCTGCTGCCAGGCGCCGGTAGCTCAGCGGGCTCTACCTGCGCTTCTGAGCTCTCAGGGCCCCGGCGGGCCCCGGTGGGAGGCAGCGGCGGGGCGCAGGGCGCGCGGCGGGGGCGCGCGGCGGGAGGGGCTGTGCGCGGCGCGGCCCCCCGAACGCGCGGGGCCTGGTGAGGAGCGCGCGCCTGGCTCGGCTCCGCGCAGGATCCCCTAGCCTCCGGCGGCCGCCCCGCAGTCCTTAGCCGGACCATGGCGACTGACAGTAAGTGCGCTCGTGCCGTGGAGGCCCCGCGTGGGAGGCCGCAGGGACCAGGGGTGGGAAGTTTTCCTCTTTGCGACGCCTGTCTTTATGCCGGGCTCTCGGGACCAGCGGCTGGGGTCTCCCTTTGCCACTGACGGTACCTTGCTTCTCTGCCCATCACCCTTCGCTACCAGGCAGGACTTCAGAGACTCAGGTGGTCTTGGCAGCCCGTTCGGGAGGGACGTGGCAGAAGGGCGTGAGCTGCGCGGAGATGGAGGGGACGCTGCGATACGGTGGGGGCAGAGGGCCCTGCCATCGCAGCCCTTCGGGGCCATTCCCCTCAGGCCCAGAGCCAGCCTTTGGGGAGCCCTGACACCAAGGCGCCGCTAGCTCTTGGTGCTATGAGTTCAAGGTTCGCCTCTAGTTCTGGGTTGAATTTGTGGGCTCGCCTTCTGGGGATAAGGGTACCCGGACTGCTGGGTGGCCCTGTCCCTTCGGGCCATGTTCCCAGCGGGCGGCTGAGGGCCGGCCAGAGTTCGCATCTAGTCACTATGGGCAGTGAACGTGATTATCGCGTGGACATGTCAGGTTAAAACTATTGAATGGAAGTGTTGGAAGACATTGAGTTGGCCTGCTTTTGGCATCTTGGCACCACTCCTTTACTGACTCAGTGCTTTTGGAAATGGAGTCACATCTATGAAAGCTGGTTAAGTTAGATGTATGGGAAGCTAAATATTATTATTATATTATGCATATATTATATGTATTAGTGGAGTCTCAAAGGGAGACCAGAGTAAAACTACCAGTCACACCTGCTGCATGCCTAACGCATACAATAGAAGGTGCTGTGTTCAAAGCCCATAGTACATATATTAGAAACTCAATGATGAATGGTGTATGAATAGACACCCTTTAGTAGGCATTTTTGAGAGGTGAGAAAGGACAGAGATTGGGGCCAACATTTCTGCAATCATTTATTATTATTTTTCTTTTAAACCATTTATTATCCCAGCCAAGAACACAGCTTTGGTGCAGAAAGCATGGGTTTTGGTAGCTAAACAGACCTGTATTTTAAACCTCTGAAATTTACTAGCAGTCAGCACAAAGCTGTCATATCTCTTGCACAGAGATGGGCACACAGCTGGCCCTCAGTAGAGTCTGGTTGCCCTCCCTCCCCTCTTTGCCATCATTTTATATGTGTGGAGATACCAACATGTTCTTCCCCTTTTCAAATTAAATAAATGTAGATCAAGTGTTTATAATAAAGTCATCTAATTGGAATGAAATCTCCCGTTTTCTCCGCTAGTTTATAAAAGGTGTAGTCTGGCATAACATTTAAAAAAATTTTTTTTGGTCTAGAAAAAGAAATAATGGATTTAAGCTTTTATTAACAAAGTAAGACCCAGCAGGGAGGAAGATAATTCAATTTGGCCTATTCCTGTATTTCTTAAGAAAAACAAAGGCAGGGTGACGTATTTATAGGCTTAACACAGTGGGACAGCTTTCTGTTACTCATTTTCTTATATTTTGGTAAAGATGATACATTTAGTTCCCTAGAAAAAAGTTGTTCATGCTCTGTACCAGTTTACTTAGACAGTTGTTTCTTCCACATCCTTACATGGTATATCCAACTGTGCTGAAGAATCAAACTTTATGCCATTTGTTTTGTTTGTTTATGGAAAAAATTATGGTGATATTCAACCAACTTAGGCTTTTGAGTTGATTTTTAGGCTCATCTTAATTGTGTTCATTCTCAGCTGGGATGGAGCTAGAACTCTGAAAGGTTTCCGGTGTGTAGGAGATAATTAGTTCAGAAGTAACATGAGAGACTATGTGCCCCTGCTATGGAAATGAAGGGAAGGGACATAATCTCAGCCAGCGTCTTGGAAAATTCTCCACAAGTCCTGACCATGTCTGCACCTCAAAGTCCCACAGTCCCCAGCACAGAGGTGACCCTGAAACTCTAGAGCTCAGGGATCCTACCCCACGTAGAGTTCTTTGGTTAGCTCTGGTTCTCAGCCTGGCTCTGTATTAGAATTACTCCAAGAGCTTAAAAAGTATGCTGGATTTAGTTTTTTGGTTCTTGTTTTTTTTTAATGTAGTAAGTCCCAGACTTTAATGTGTATTATAATCACCTGGAGTTTGTTAAACACAGATTTCCAGCCCTAACTGGTGTGGCTCAGTGGGATGGGTGTTGTACTGTAAACCTAAAGGTCACTGGTTCAATTCCTGGTCAGGGCACATGCCTGGGTTGTGGACCAGGTCCCCCACTGGGGGCGTGTGCAAGAGGCAACAGGTGAATGTTTCTCTGACACATCGATGTATTTCTCCTTTCTCTCTTCCTTCCCCTCACTCTGAAAATAAATAAATAAATCCTTTAAAAAATACAGATCATCAGGTCCTAACCCCAGAATCTCTGATTCAGTAAGTCTGGGTTATAGCCTGAGAATTTTTCACTCCTAACAAAGTTCCAGGTGCTAATGAAGCTACTGCACTCCTGGTCCTCCTTACCTTTGTAGTGAAGCAATGACAGGGTCACAGAGTGGCAGTCCTGTCCTGTCACCCTGCAGTGAGTACCTGGCCTCATTAAGATATATCAGACCTGGGCACAATATTGCTTTGGGCTCTGACTGATGGCTTACTCCATTTTAAGAAATTTCCCTTGAGAGAATAATTGGCTCTAAAGCGAGGCAAAATCTGAATCCTGTACTACAGTCATTTTTGTTAGGAATCCAGAAAGACCTTCTTTATGGATGTGGTATGTAAATGTATATAAAATGCAAAGGCATTTAAAAAATATTTGTCGGGGAACTTCTCATGTTCACAAAAAAGAATGTCTTCAGTAGAAAGAAAATGTCCTTATATTGGAACGGCGTGCTGTTTAAGGGCAGATTCTAGGGGAGGAGTGAGGAATCTGAGCTCCTCAGCTTTGTTTCAGTGAGTTATGATATGGAACTTTGAAATCCTCCCACTAAATTCCCCTTGAGCTATTCATCTTTTTATTTGGATAACTCAGATTTATAAGATCTTTAAATGGTTGAAAAAATTGGGAGGAACTACAATAGAAAAAAGCTGAGAGACGAATAGGAAAGAACCCTGTTTGCACCAGCAGCTGGTTTGTCATATAAAGCAGTGGTACTTAAGTATTTGAACTATGCGTCATGACTTCCTCTGTGACAGGTATTCCAGATCATAGTGAAGTATTTTTCTTTTTCTTCCATTTATGTTATTTGTTGCATTATTAATACTTCTCCTTAGGAGTCTTTATTGTTGAACTCATTGTAGTCTGTCGATAAGAATAATTTCTCAGGGACAACCAAGCAAGTTTGGGCAATGTGGAAATATGTAACTATATTATGCCCCAGAAATCTCATGCAATTCTTGGGTAGGTGGGTCTTTGGGGCTGCTGTTGATGAACAATTGGCATCATAAGCGAAACATCTGGTCCCTATGTGATTGCTCCTGGTTCTCTGCTTGATCTGATGTCATTTTGCCTTGAGCATCCACAAGCTGATAGTTGCTAACCCACAGGTAACCTCTACCAGTGGCCTTTCCCTCCCTTCTATTTACTGGTCAGCATGCTGCAGTTTCCTTTCTCCCCATCCTACTTACCCCATCAGCAATTTCCACTCTGTGTTTATTGCTGGAGGATGGAAGGAGGAGAGAGCAGGGAAGGGAAAAATCAAATTTAGGCTCTAAGCAGGTAAAGGTTATGAACCTCTGCCAGTTAGTTGAGATGTTCAGGACTTCGGACGTTTAGGATTTAAAAGGAAATTGCTTGACTTTGATTAAAAATGGACTCAAATTCTTGAGTAAAATTATTTTCCACCATAATTACTAAAAAAGCATACAAATGATACCACCTAAAAAATAGAAACAGGCTAAGTTAAAAAATTACTGCTTTGCAACTGTCATAGTAATAACCGATTCAAGCAAGAATCATCCCTGGATGCTAAACTATTGTGTGAAAACTTGAAGACAATCAGAATATTTACATCCTTGGAGAAGTTCCCCCACAGATGACTGATTGTGAAGGGGGAAATGGTGATTTCACAGTGGAGTATCCTGGGGTACACTACCTGAACCAAGCAAAGTTAGTGTCACTAGTCACGGTGCCAGTTGATAGTCCTTGCTTCCTGAAACGAAGCTCTGAGAAGGACATGATGCCACTGGTTGTGCCCAAAATGTATGACCTGGTCCTCATTAGGAAGAAATATCGACAAACCCAAACTGAGAGACCGTGCAAAAAAGTGAGTGTCAGGAGAGATGGCAGAGGCATTGTTCCAGATTGAAGGAGACTAACAGGGGAAAGTGCTACCAAGAACAATATTATGATAATAGATGAAATTTGAATATGGATTGGATATTGAATAATAGCCTTGCAATAATGTTAAATTCCCTAAAGGTGCTATTTTTATTGCAGTTTGGAGGGGAATATCTTTCTTTTTAGGGGAAACTAAGGAATTTAGGAGTAAGAAGACATGATGTCTGCAAATAAATCTCAAATGGTTTAGGGAAAAAAGTGTATGTATAAATGTGCACATTTATGTGTATATATGTTATATAAGAAAGAAACATGTAAAGAAAATGTGGCAAATTTTAACATTTGGTGAATCTAGGAATTCCTGGTATTATTCCTGCAACTCTTTTGTAAACTTGAAAAATAAAAACATGACAGCATTTGGATGCTGATCTGTAATTCTAGGCGTTGGGGTCTAATACTATTGAGTTTGCTTTCTGAAAGAAATAATGTTGGAAGACTTCTGATTCTGGTTTGAGACGATAACATCAACAAAAGTGCTCATTGCAGAAAATTTCATATTACATTCAAAAGAAGAAAGAACAGTGTAACAAACTGCCACATACTCAGGTAACCGAGGTTTGATAGTTAACAACATTTTTGCCAATCTTATAGCATCTCCCTCCCACCTTTTGGGGAGGAGGTATTTTGAAAGCAAATGCAGGACATCATGTTATTATAACTGTCTCTTTTTCCTTTTTTTTTGGTTTTCTCTTTTTCTCTTTCTGCTGTTAGTGTTACAGAATAGCAACCAGAGTTCTGAGAAGCACGTTGATCTGACACCCATGGATGCACGCTTGTTTTCAGCTTGCCAAGCTGACTAAGCCTGGGTAATTATAAATGGGGTAGAAGAAAGGCTCTGAGAAGCTGCTTGTTCTTGTTTTGTTTTCCAAACTCCTCCCCCTGTTATTAAACCAAGGATTAAACTCTCGAAGAAAACCATAAATGTGAGTTTGGAGACAGTAATCTGGACTGATTTACTTATTAGATGTTATGCTAATAAAACCTTTTGGAAGTCAGTCAGAATGACTAATTTCACCATGTTTGAGTAGAATTCCATATGTTTTCATTTCGGGATGGCATCTTTGATTGAGTAAGCCCAGCAAAGCCTTTTCTTGACTGAGCTGATTTTCTGTTTTGTAATAGAATTGGGCCAGATCTCCTGGGAGCAATAAACCTCCTCCTCCTACGTATGGTAGATTTGGATGACATTTGTTCTTCTAGGTCACTTGGCTATCATTTAGTAATTAACTATTATTACTTAGCACAATGGATTGATAAAAAGATGCCCATTGTGCAGTGAGTTAACAGTGATTTAACAGTGATTATCTGTATGTTAAAATGATGATTAAACTCACTGACAGATCTTTCTAATCAATTAAGGAAGTATCTGAAGCACATACTGCAGATAAAATTCTTATGTGCAGCATCATCCTTCCATTAAGGGATTATGCATATCTGAGTTAGTCAGTTTAGATTTATGCACAGATATCATCCCTTTCCAATAGATTTTCTTATTGTCAGTGTACAATATTCTTGAGAGTTCTAATTTTAGGACCCAATAAATTATATTCTATAGTTTGATTTATAATGGAGCAAAGGTTAAGAGACATAAAAACATTCCTTCCACACTATGTAAAAATTCCCCTGGTTTATATACTAGTATATTTACATGCCACTTTAAACATACTCTATTACCAACCACAACTAGCTTTTCAATGGACTTAACTCAATAGAAATTTCAAAAGGTTGATAAACTCAGTGTGGGATGGTAGAAGAAAGCATAGGCTTAGTTTCAGAGGTGCCCAAGTTCTGAACTCTAGCCCTGCCACTCACTGGCTGGATGACCTTTGGCTTATTCCATGCTGAGCTGCAAGAATTAAGTGAGGTGGTACCCATAGTAGACTTTAGGTTAATGCTTGTCTGCTTATCCCCACAAGATCCTTCCCGTAGTGAGTGCTTTGTGTTACAAGACCAATCTGACTTTCAGAAACAGGGTCCCCAGTCATTGATTCTATTTTTCTCTATGAAAAACATAAAAATTAAGACCAAATGGCCTGTGCAGCAGTGTAAGACTCTAGGGACGAGAATCTAGGCAAAATTGCCGAAAGGTGCAGAACTCATATTTTAAATAGAAGTATTCATCACGACGCACTCTCTCCCAATGCTTACTGTTGTGCACAGGTGTGTTGCAGGATGTACAGTGAACATGTGAGTCCGTGGCGCATGTGCACACATACAACTTTCAATAACCTAGGGAGAGTTCAGTGGTGGGTGTAGAGGGGCCGCCACAGCTGCCTCTTTTATTAAAGGTCCAGGGGGGATTCTGCTGATTTGCTCTCCGTGATCTCTTCGGGCTTTGCAGCTTCCCCCTCTCTTGGGCATGACTGATGTGGCTGTAGCACTGGGCAGGTGTTGTTTCAGGGAGCCTCCCCAGAGTGTGATACCTTCCTGCCTCTGCAGTCTTATAAAAGCCTAACAGTGTTGATAAACCTGAGGAAACTGAGCTTTAAAAAGGCTTAATCTTCTAGTTAATGTCCATTCATAATGACCTCATCTGCCTGGTGTCTGATAGTCTTGACCTTGGCCATCCAGGCTCTGTGAGTAGCCTTTGTCCTGCCCTGGGAGGCCCTGCCACTGGCTACTTTTTTTTTTTTTTTTTAATAAGTAATTTATTGATTTTAGAGAGAGAGGATGGGGTGGGGGGAGAGAGAGAAAAACATGGAGAAACATTAATGTGAGAGAAACATGGATTGGTTTCCTCCCATACGTGTCCTGACTGAGGATCAAACCCGCAACCTAGGTATGTGCCCTGACCGGGAATTAAACCTGCAACTTTTTGGTGTACAGGACGATGCTCTAGCTAACTGAGCCACCCAGCCGGGGTTAAATTTTTTTTTTTTTTTTTTTTTTAGATTTATTGATTTCAGAGAGAAAGAGAGACAGAGACAGAGACTTCGATTTGTTTTTCCACTTATTTGTGCATTCACTGGTTGCTTCTTGTAGGCGCCCTGTTCGGAGATTGACCCCTTAATCTTGGTGGATCAGGATGACACTCTAACCAACTGAGCTACCCAGTGGGGCCCCACTGTCCATCTTGACAGTCCCTGTTTCCCTTGCCTCCCAGCTCATGCTCTAGCTCTCCTACCTGCCAATCTGTGTTTTCCTTTTGTTTCATTATTCCTTTGAATTTTGGCTTCAACACACTGACCGTCGATCTCAGGTTTGTAGGGTTACCAGCAGCTGGGCTACCTTTAACCAGCAGAGGGCCCAGCTGCTGGAGGGAGCAGAAAGCCCCTCAATCCTTACCATCCTGTCCTCAGGCTTTCTAGAGGTTCATCATAATGTCTTTCCTAAATAGTCCATTAGCATAAAATCAATTGTTAGATTTAGTGGTGATAATTATGATCATAATTATAGTTGTATGGTTATTTCTCTTTGTGCTCCCCTTGTATTTGTTAGCTATTGCTGCATAACAAATTACCACAAACCTAGAGGGTTTTAACAACACACATCTGTCACTCACAGCTCTGGAAGCCAGGAGTCTGGGCATGGCTTCTAGGAGACAGGAGCTTGCAAGGCTAGAATTAAGGTGTCAGCCAGGGCTGGGTTCTCATCTGAAGGCCTGAGGCTTGACTGGAGAATAATCTACTTCCCAACTCACATGGTGTTGGCAGGATTCAGAGCCTTACAGGACACTGAGGAACTGCTTTTTTTGCTGGCTGTTGGCAGGGGGCCACCTTCAGATCCTGCATACATGAACCTCCCCAATAGGGCCACTTACTTCTTCAAAGCTAGCAAGGAACAGAGTCTCTGAGCAAGATCGCTATTAAAATCTTATGTGATAGAATCATGGAACTGAGATCTCATTACCTTTGCCATGTTTTATTTCTTAGGAGCAAGTTATAGATTCTGCCTAGAGTCAAAATGAAGGGCTTGGATAAGAACATTAGTACTAGGAGGTGGAGACAATTGGAGATCATCTTAGAGTCTGTCTGTCATGCTCCCCATGAAACTTTCAGCATTGACTTCTGCATCTAGATTTCTGTTTAAAGTATCATGTGCCTCTTTAAAACTTTAGACCACATTGAGATAGTAAAGCCTGAAATGATAATTGCCTTGCTCAGAAAAGAAATGCCCTTAAAAAAACACAGATTTTACTTATTTATTTTTAGAGAGAGGGGAAGAGAGGGAGACATAAAGGGATAGAAACGTCAATGTGCCAGAGAAATAGTGATCAGTTGCCTCTCATACATCCCCGACTTGGGACCTGGCCCTCAACCCAGGCATGTGCCCTGACTGGGAATCAAACTGGTGACCTTTTGGTGTGTGGAAGGATGCCCAACCCACCGACCCACACCAATCAGGGCTTGGAAAAGAAATATTCTAATGTTAACCAAAGTTTCATTGCTGGGACCAGACTAACTGAGAAACTCACGGAGCTCAACGGTCTGCTTGAATGAGCCCTCCCTGTGATTCCAAAGCCAGCCAAGTTTGAGAACCACAGGGTTAGAAGCAGCTTTTCATTGTGTAACGCAGAGGCCAGCTCAAGTTTGGTACTCCCGCTTCCTCCTTCATACAAATCATAGAAATAGAATTCCTGGAGCTTGGTTTATCATAGTCCCTTCCAGCTCTCTGTTCCTGCTTCTAAGTGTCTCCTGGTCTCTGCACTTTTACTCTGATGATTGCTGTTGTGTCTAAATTGCACTGACCCAGATGAGGAGCTGAATCCATTTTTCTTAACTTACACAAACACATACAGTCCACTCACTTGAAAGATATCTGAGTATGTAGAAGACCAATTGATAGTTTGGGATGATTGAAGAAGTGTATGTTTTTAGTAACACAAACAGCTTAAAATTGAACGTTAGATAGCCCATTTGAAAATCCATTAGCTGACTTCTGGCGGCATAGGAAAACATGGCTCACTTCCTTGCACAACCACATCAAAATTACAGTGCAGCTAAATTATAGAACAATCATCACTCAGAACTGTCAGAAATTGAGTTGAATAGAAGTCTGACAACTATGGAATTAAAGAAACCACATCCATCCAGACTGACAGGAAGGGTGGAGATGCAGAACGGGCTGGATAAAAGTTTGGGAGGGGTATCTAGGGAGTGAGGAGTCCCAGCCCAACACCAGGTCCTGCAGCCCAGGGTTCCAGTGACAGGAAGATAAGTCCCCATAACTTCTAGCTGCAAAGATCACTGGGGACTCAGTCAGTGGATGAAACTTCTGGAGTCCCAGGCAGTTCCTCTTCAAGAATCCACACACAAAATCACCTACTCAGACTCACTCTCTCTAATCTCCAGCACCGGGGTAGTAGCTTGCAAAGCACCAGTGGCATACAGGGAGGAAGTGAAGCGTCTGGCATCAAGGCAAGAGCTGGGGGGACAGCTTTCTCCCAGATAGAAAGGCCATTGTACCTTTCCTGAATCCTCCTCCCACAGAGCCTCAGAGTCACAAGGCTGGCAAGAAGGTGCCATATCTGAGACTCCATCAACCTGGCTAACATCGTTTGCTCCACCCTGGAGACCCCCTAAGATTAAGTCCATTCCAACTTAAGGGCCCACCCAAGTTGTTAACAGAGACTTTTTTATATGAATGACTGATCTTGGTTCATGAGTCACAACTTCCTAAATCTTCTCAAATAAGCAACAGCTGGGCTCAGTGAGTCCCTGTACCTCCTGCTAAGTGGCCCCAGGCCTGGCACTAGCAGTAGCCAGTCTAGATTCACAGCTTGACTTTGCCTGGGAATCTCCAAGCCCAGGACAAGTAGCAGCCATCTCAGATTGCTTTATAGTTTGGGCAGGGTGTCCTGGACAAAAACATGTGGGGTCTGACCTTGGCCTTTACCACTTGGGAAAACCCAGGGCCAGCACACCCAGGGAACAGCTACAGATCACCTCAGAGCACCACCACCCTGCCCCTGCACAATCGATCCTCCATGGGAGGCAGAGGTTGGTGGTCATTGGTCACAACCAGTCCTTGTAGCTGACTGGCCTGGGTAAATCTCTCCCATTGATCTGCCAGCAGCAATAAAGGCTCAACTACAAGAGGAGGGTATACTTAGCCTACACAAAGGGCACATCTTGAGTACCCAGCTTGTGTGATAGGGGAGGCTGTCCTGCTGGACCTTACAGGATACCTACTACATTAGGGCATGCTACCAAGATAGGGAGTCGTAGCAGCTTTACCTAATACATAGAAACAAACACAAGGAGGCTGCCAAAATGAGGAGACAAGGAAACATGGCCCAAATAAAAAAACAAAAACAAAAATAAACAGATTAAAACACCAGAAAAAGAACTAAACAAAATGGAGATAAGCAATCGATCAGATGCAGAGTTCAAAACACTGGTTATAAGGATGCTGAAGGAACTCAGTGAGGAACTCAACAGCATAAAATAGATGCATCAGAAATGAAGAATACACTAAGTGAAATAAAGAACAATTTACAGGGAAACAACAGTAGAGTGGATGAAGCCAATAATCAGTTCAATGATTTGGAACATAAGGAAGTAAAAAACATTCAATCAGAACAACAAGAAGAAAAAAGAATTCAAAAAATGAGGATAGTATAAGCAGCCTCTACGACAACTTCAAGAGGTCCAACATTTGCATCATAGGGGTGCCAGAAGGAGAAGAGAAACAACAAGAAATTGAAAATTTATTTGAAAAAATAATGAAAGAAAATTTCCCTAATTTGCTGAAAGAAATAGATATACAAGTCCAGGAAGCACAGAGTCTTAAACAAGATGGATGCAAACAGATATACTCCAGGGCGCATCATATTTTAAATGCCAAAGGTCAAAAATAGGCTATCTTAAAAGCAGCAAGAGAAAAAAATTCAGTTACCTCCAGGGGAGTTTCATAAGACTGTCAGCTGATTTCACAAAAGAAACTTTGCAGGCTAGGAGGGATTGGCAAGAAATGTTCAAAGTCGTGCAAAGCAGGGATCTACAGCCAAGTTTGCTTTACCCAACAAAGCTTTAATTTAGAAATGAAGAGCAGATAAAGAGCTTCCCAGATAGGAAAATACTCAAGGAGTTCATCTTTACCAAACCATTATTATATGAAATGTTAAAGGGACTTATTTAAGAAAAAGAAGAAGATCAAAACTATGAACAATAAAATGGCAATAAATACATATCTATCAACAATTGACTCTAAAAAACAAACTAAGCAAACAAGAATCATGGATACAAAGAGCATTTTGATCGTTGCCCAATGGAAGTGGGTGTTGGGGAATGGGTGAAGAGGTGAGGGGAGTAAGATGTACAAATAGGCAGTTACAGACTAGCCAGGGGTATGTAAGGTACAGTATAGGAAATTGAGTAGCCAAAGAATTTATATGCATGACTCATGGACATGAACTAAGAGAGGGGATTGCCGGAGGGAACGCAGTACTGGGCAGAGGGGGCAAAGATGGAAAAATTGGGACAACTGTAATAGTACAACCAATAAAAAAAAATTTAAAAAAAGAAAGAAAAACATCCATTAGCCATCCTCTCCTTACGTTCCTCTCCTGATTTTTTTTTCTTCTGTAGAGCAATTTATCAATCCATTTGTTTCCTTGCCTTCTGTAATCATCAGGGTTTTTTATTGCAGACAATAGAGCCCACTCAACTACTTTATGAAAAAGGGTATTTAACTGTAGTGTACTGCCACGGAAAAAATTATGTAAGGGGGACAGGGAGGTAAGCTTGTCAGCCACTCAGTTACAGGTAATATTGCTCTCCTTTTTTTAAATCTCGGTCTTTATTTCTTCTATTAGGATTTTCTACACTTCTTTGAATATCTTTTCTTGTAGCCTCAAATTAATATCGAATTAGGTATTTATTTTCTCGCATGAATTCATGGCAATTTTCTAGTTGCTGTCTGTGGATTTTCCCATCTCCCCTATGGAAGGTGCGCTAATGCATACTCACAGGAGACAGCGGGCTCAACTGCCTTTGATGAAATGTTTGACATTGAGCTTGTCTTTCCTTTCTTCCTCTTTGGAGGCACGTAAGATAGAGGGGGTTCCAAATTAAACTTCTGTTCAGTGGTAACTGTGCTGCTGAGCAGGGCCAGGCCTTATTACAGGTATTGGTTCTCCACGGAGCACTGGAGGCTGATCCTTGAGCCGTGCCTTAATATCTGAAAACTACTCACACCCCAGTAAGGCTCTTAGGGAGCTTTCCTCTATAAAATGGGAATGTAAGAATAAACCCCTCAAGCAGAAAAGTCCTGTAGAAACAGGCTTTCTAAGTATCCTATGTTAGCTGCCTCCTGGATTCTCTAACAAGCCCTGGGTTCCAAGGACAGTTAGGTGGGTGTTGAGGATATGCTTCTGACGGACGGAGTCACTCTGCCACCTTGTGGCCATACTTGAGAACTGTAGTTTCCCAAATGTCAGCTTCGTTCTTAGTACCTGGGCTCTTGCAAAGCTGGAATTGGCCACCCTGGGTTTTTTCTGGCTTTTGGATCTGTGTACCAGTATAATTTGAGAAGATATGTCGCAGTACATACTACAAGAAGACTTTATAATCGTTTTAAACAGATATATTTGTGCAAGAAATTTGATTGCCTGTGTAATAGTATCTTGACATATTAGATCATGTGTGTTCAAAATAAGAATGGACAAATATGCCCCAAAGCTGTTTCCAGGACGCTCTGAGAGATCCTGTAATTTTCCTGGGGATTTAAAAGGGTATTGTTTTGTCGGTATTAATTTTAGATTACAGTGTTATTTTAGGTCACATGCCCTTATTTTTCTAAATTGCATCTGACTTAGCCAGAAGGAAAAATTCAATCTCAGTCATTACTGAGGTACCTTTACCCACTCCACAGGATCATATAAGAATCCCAAGCTGAGGCAGTGCCACAGATTTGGGGTGGAGCCCAGTCTGCTCCATCGTGACGGTCTAATATGCTGTAGCATCAGTGCTGAGTCAGATGATCTCCCCTCAACCCAGGCTGATCACTCTGGGACATAGTGTCCATCCATTGGAGGCTTTCTGAAGCAACCCCCCGACCCTCCAAATCCAGGCACAGTGGGAATGGGGCCTGGATTTCTGACAAAGTGCAGTCCCTCAAACTCATTCCTTTCCTGTATTGGGAATGTCCATGTTCTTTCCCTTATGGCAGAGGCCCTCTTCTGTCTGGGTGGGAACTTCCATTTATGACCCTACAATACACAAAAACCATTAAAAATCACCTGTGACTCTGGCCAAGGAGTCCAGCACTCCAAACATGCAGTTGTTTACCTTCCTGGGAGGGAGAAGGAAAAAAGCTGATACCAGCAATAGCAGTAGGAAGAAAGGACAAATTCACATTTCAATAAATCACCATGTTCCATTATGTTTGGTGCCAGCCCTAGCTGTGGAATCAATGTTTATTTATTGAGTTTGTACCATCGGCTTAGTATTGTACTGGCTTCTTGCAATAGGAAGAAGACCTCTTAGTCACAATCACATAATGCAAGTGCTAAGTGCCAGCACAGGGCTACATCCAGAGTTGTAGGGGAGTGCTGAAGGAAGTGCTAGTGGGGCAGGAGGAGTTACCCACTGGAGGTGACAGCTGAGCGTGGTGGGGGAGAAAGAAGGAACAACAGACTCCAGGCAATGGAAGCTACATGAGCCCAGCCTGGAGTTTCCACACGGCTGGGTTCATGATACCTGCGAAGGAATTACCTGGGGGAGTGAATGAGTGCAGGTGAACTGGGTTGGAGCCCAATCGCAGAGACCTCATTTACTATGCTGAGAAAAATTTTATTTATGTTTTAGGCCAGCAAGTTGCAATATATTGCTATTGCATTAGATTCCCAGGTGCTTACTTAGGGAAATGTGTCAGTCCCTCAGATCTAACTACACTTGTACCTATTTCTCTCCTGCTGAAGGAACTGTAATTAATATGGGAGGGAGTGTTGTGGGACATACATGGGAGAGGGGAGGGGAGAAAGGAAAGGGCAGGGAGGGATGAGTTAGCAATTGGTGGACCAGGCCAAGTAAGACACGTTCAGGGGCTGAACTCAGGCAATGTGCGAGGGCCATATGGATGTAACAAACTATTTGAAGATAGAATCCAGGGCTTTATAGATCTTAGATATGTGAGGGAGGGAAAAGAGATTATTTGGGTTTCAGAGATAGTTAATTGGATTAAAGTCTCATTATTTGAAATAGGAGGTAAGTGAAGAAGCACATTTGGAGGTCAAGATAAGAGTAGCCCTGGCTAGCTAGCTCTGTGGGTTAGAGTGTCATCCAGATATGCCAAGGTTGTGGGTTCAATCTCCAGTCAGGGCACATACAAGAAGCAACCAATGAATGAATAAAGAAGTGGAACAACAAATTGGTGTTTCTCTCTCTCTCCCCTTCCCTCTTCCTCCTCTTCTGTCTTCTTTTCTCTCTCTAAAATCAATCAATAAGAATGAAAAAAAAAAAAAAAAGATGAGTTGTTTGGGGGAACATTTAAGATGTATGTGGGAATTTTGAATAGATAAGCAAGGTAACCTATCAGAAATATGAGTCTAGAGCTTGGGAGAGGATTGGTGGTTTTGGGAGATATCAGTGAATAGGGCTTGGGTAGCCACATGAGTGAGATCTCTTGGTGAGAGTGAGGAGAGCAAGAAAAAGAGGTAAGGCCAAGACTTTAGGGGTACAAATGCTTATGAGCAGGTGGATGACTAGAGAGTCACAAATGAGGCCAGGGAAGAGTGGCTGGAGTCAGGAGGGCCACCCTGGGAGAGTGTGGTCATAGAATGCGAAGACAACAATTTGATGTCTTATAGCTGAGAGATCACGCAGGGTGAGGAGTGAGCAAAGGTCTTCCAAGGGGCAGTGGCAGGGTGGCTGGTGACTTGTGAGTTAGTGTTAGCCGAGTGATGCCCAGGGAACTGAAGCAGCTGGGTACTTGGGTACAAAGGGAGATGAAGAGGCAGAGCTAGTGAACACAGGCTGTTCCATGAAGAGGGCTGTAGAAGGTAAGGAGACAGAGGGCAGCTCAGCATTCCAATGGAAGTCAAGAAGGGAAGTCCTGACTGCATTTAGGGGTGTGGAGGGAGAGAACGAAGGTGTGAAAAATGAGAGATAATTAGTGGGACAGTCACCCAGGTGAGAGGGAGGCAGTAGGGTTAGGTTAGCCCTGTGGTTCTCTGTCATTTGGAACCCGTTTTGGGGAGTAGGGACCAACTTGGCTTGAAAATCTACTGAAATGGGGGTAGAAATCCGCTGGCATCTCCCTGGTCTGAATAATAGCCATTGTAGCGTGTGACTGAAGGTTTTCTAGGCTTGTCTGGAGAGAGCAATTTGGCCTCCCAGAACTACTAGAGATCCTTTTGCAGGGGACCATATATAATTCAAGTAAAAAAAAAAAAATCACAGAGATCCATGCTTAGCTATCGTTGTGTCGGGGCACACTTGCAGCCGTGTTTCTGGCTTTTGTTTCATGTTACAGAGAATGCGTGGCCGTTGCCCAGCTAACCTGCTTTGGTTATAGGAAAACAAAGAATGAATTTATCTTGTGATTGCTTTCGTACCCGATAGCCTATGATTGCAAGCAACGGGGAATTCCAAGATAAGCAATGTTTATTTAAAAGCCTTTGGGAATATCTGAGTCTGCTAATTTGAAATTCTTTAATTTTAACTGATTATCTTAATTTTTTTTCTAATTTTATTACGTCTACCCAGTAACTAAATTGTAAACACTTTGAAGAAACAAATTCTCTCATGTTTATCCCTTCGGTGTTCTCTTCATCAGATGCATTTGACGAAAATTGAAAATCTATTGCTTTGGTTTGAATAAGAAATGCCTCCAGGCCTTCTGTTGGCCCTTGCACGGGTTGGTGACAATTAGTGAATCTGAATGTTATTCTGATTCCTCCTCAGGCCAACAGTATGTCTTCTTTTTGACTCCGTGACAGGGCTAAGGGGCCGAACTGGCTGTTATGAAAATGAAAGTTGCTCTGAAGGATTATTTAAAAATGCAAGCCATCTTTTTATTGGAAAGAAAGCTGATTAAGATTTTTTTTTTGAGTCAAGTTGATACTGTAAACACAGAATTTTGTTGCCTGTTGAATTACTGATGATTTAAAGTGTGGAGTTTGACCTTTTGTTATTCTTCATTTGTCCCACCCCAAAGAAGCTGTACAGGCAGAAGAACTGAAACCGTTTCGGAGCCTTGAATTACTGGGCCCTTCAGAGACTGGGTGTCTGTCTCTGTTGCTATCTATGCTCAGCGTCAGGTTTTTATGCACAACAGTGGGAAGACTACAATTTTGCCAGTGGAGATACTCAAGCACAGAGAACAACCAGTTCTTTAGGAGTTTACCTAAATTCTGTGAACACTTGCTTATTCTTCCTCTGCCAGCCCTGGCACACACAGTAAATACCTCCCGACCCCCGACCTCACTTGTACAGAAAGTTCAAGATCTTCCTTTTGTTTGCCTCATAGCAGTGATAATTGTAGCACTTGCTTCTTAAGTGGAAGACTCTTTTCTTGCATCTTCTTTCCCTCTCATCACACTTGCTTTTATAGGAAATGGACGAGGCAAGGTTATATGAACTGTGAATGCTGTATTGAATAAGTGTTCTCTTTCTGAAAGGACCCAGATAAGTTTATTGATTGTTTGCTTGGTGTCTAAAAGGCTTTTCTTTTTTTTATAATTCATTAACTACAAATCAAAAACAAAGCCCTTCGAGCCAAGAGGCGGACACAGATATGTTTACACTGCCAGACTCTATTCAATGCTATCTGAATCCAAGTTAATTTCTTAAGGACAGGTAAAGGAACAAGCTTATGCCTATTGGTGGCTTAATGAACAATAATTTTGCAGGGAACTACCTATATAAATGTGAATATAGTAGGATGATTATGAAGTTATTAAAAACTATTATGCAAAATAGTTTGCCACCCAAGTATAGTAGTAATTATGTTGCTATTTATTTATTAGTTATAATATCCAGGCAAGGTTTTTCTACTTTGTAGTGTTTGGGGGGCGGAATCCAATGGATTTCATGAAAGGGGATACAGTCCTTTTGCAATAAACCTGAATGGTTTGATTAAGTGTAAAACTGGCCCAGCTGGGAAAAAAAATAGACTCTCACAGCAAAAATATCAAATGACACATGAATTTTGAAATCTTCCCACTCACGTTATACCTGAAGTCCTCACAGGCACATGAGAAGGAAGAGCCAGAGATGTGCCTGGTGTGGTTGAAGAATGGCAGGGGGGCCAGTGCCCCTGGAGCGGGTGGGCGACGGGAGAGGGGCAAGAGGGGCGTTTAGGAGTTGGGGGCTGGGTGGTGCAGCCCTGAGAGCTGGTGTGAGGACTTCGGATTTTACTTCAGGTGAGAATTAAGCTGTGGAGGATGTTGATAACAGAACGAACGTGACCTAACATACACTCTAACAGTGTGGCTCTGACTGCTGTTTGAGAGTTGACTAAAGGGGGATGAGGGCTGGCACCGGTTAGGTAGAAAGTAGGTCAAAACTGATGGTAACTTGATTCATAGGGGAGCAGTGGATATGTAGTTAGATTTTAGACATGCACACACAACTCCAACATGACATATATATTATTTTGAGGATGGAATGGACAGGATTCACTGATAGACTGAATATGGGGTATGAGACAAAGAGATACCAATGATCATTTTAAGGGTTTTGGCCTGAGCCACTAGAAGGAAGGAATTACCATGAATTCAGAGAGAAGACAGTAAAAAGAGCGTTGGGCAGCTGGGGGTTGGTGGGGAGATCAGGAGTCTTGTTTTGGAAACATCAAGTATGAGATGTCTATTAAACACTTTGGTAGAGATGTTTAATAGGCAGTTGAATGTCTGAGTTTGGAGCTTGGGAGAAAGACCTGGCCTCAATACAGAAATTTGGGAGTCATCAACATTTGGGTGATATTTAAAGCCACGCTAGTGGCTCATGTTCCCAAAGGAGTGAGTGTAGGCATGGAACAGGAGAGGCCAAGCACCCAGAGGGCAGGAAGGTGGACTGGCAGGGACTGAGAAGGAGAAATCTGTGAAGGAGGAGGAAAAACAGGAGAGTTGCTATCCTAGGAGCCAAGTAAAACTTTGTTTCAGGGAAGAGAGAATGATCAGCCATGCCAAAACGTGGTTTCTACATTAGATAAGGACGGCCTTAGTGTGGGTTCCTTTAAGAGCAGAGCCTGTGGACAAGGTCTTCGGTACACATATTTATTTGGGAGGCGATGCAGAAATGGGAATGAGGTGACTGCTCTGGATGATGGAGTCAGCTCCACCAGGACGTCTGAGGAGGGCACAGAGTGCCACCAGGACTTCAAAGGATGGGAAGCTGGGGCAGGTATCTAGTACCCCACCGGTTGAGGTTTTTCTCAGGAGCATTAACTCTCCTGTACTTCTGTGCTTTGCAGGCTCCTGTGGGAGAAAGCCTTGAGGCAGAAAAGCAGAGAGGCAAGGTGGGTGCTTGTGAAGATGCTGTAGTGAGGTTGGGGGCTGGGTGAGAAGGGCAAAGGCATTAAATTAGGAAGAGGAAAGAGAAGAATAGAAAAGAAGAAGAGAAAGACTCACTGATGCAGATAGCAGTATGGTTCTTGCCAGAGGGAAATGGGTGTGGGAGGAGGTAGAAGAGGGTATGAGGGAAGTTAATGGTGATGGAAGGAGACTTGACTTGAGGGGGTGAACACACAATACAATATACAGATAATGCATTGTAGAATTGTATACCTGAAACCTGTATCATTTTATTAACGAATTGCCTCAGTAAATTCAATACAAAATTAGCAAAGAAATATGATTCTCTTGGATCAGAAAAAGGACATTGAATAGAAACTTAGGAAATCTTTAAAGGTTCTTAGAATGGAACCATGTTTTGAAGTGAAATCTAATAAAAGTAAACTCACCAGCATTATGTATGAAAATGAAAATGGATATTCACTGTGGGATGTTTTCTAGTATAAAAGTCTGGAAATCAACTAATTGCTCCTCATGAAAAAAAAAAAAAAAGAAGGATGCTGTAGTGAGCATAGAACTTTTTACCGCAGCTGTGGCTAAAATCACAGGGGGGACCCAGGGAACTCAAGGCAGACAGACCATCACAAGTGTCTGCCTCAGAGAGTGACAGCTGACTGTGGACATTCACAAAGTCATTTTCTTTGACCTTGAGAAAGCAGTTGAAGGGAGTGGTGGGTGAGCCTGATTAGAGTAGGTGAAGGAAAGGATTGTGGAGGAAGGAGGCTGGAGGGGAAGTGGCATCAAGAGAGATTTATTTAGTTATTTATTTATTTTAAGATGGGAAAAATAAGAGCATTTAGACTGATGGGAATGACTTAGCAGAGAGTCATTTGATGAGAGGGAAAGAGGAATTGCTGGAACAGCATCCTTGAGGGGATGAGAGCCGGTGTTTAACAGAGGATTTGGCTAGATGGGAACGTGGACATTCACCTGTAGTAAAGGGAAGGAGTATATGGAAGGTTGGACCCATCTGTGAGAGCAGAAACAAGGTAATTGAGTCAGAGTGGAGGGGCCGGAGGAGGCAGTTTCAGAAAGTGGGAGCCGACAGTTTATGAGCTCTTGCTTACTGACCTGCGAGGTGAGTACGGACACATTTAGAAACTTTTATAGCAGTTGACATTGCTGTAACATTTTTATTGTATTTTACATGAGTATTGGTCTATAATGGGCTGGAAATAAAAGCATCTGGCCTTTCACAAGAGATAGTCTGAGTGGCCCTGGGCTAGGAGAGTGAGAGAGAAGGGAGTAGGGAGGAACAGAAAGATTGCTGGACAAAACTGAGGATGCCTGGGGAGCTGTGGTCACGAACACAATGTGAGGCCACAGAGGTATCGGAGTGGTCTTCTCCAGCCTTGTTCAGACACCTGGCAACAGGCAATCAGCAGAGTGGACAGAGTTGGGTTTACCAGGGTGTAGTTTTGCTACATTGGTCTGATGCCGCAAGAAGATGCAAGTGAGAAGTGTAGTGGCTCCATGGCATCGGAAGCTGGGAAAGAAGGAAGCAAATCATGCGGAGGGGGAGAGACACTGAAAGGGGGATTGTGCAAAACTGGTTTATTTTTCTTTAAATATTTGGTAAAATTTCCTGGTGAAGCCATCTGGTCCTGGAGGTTTTTGTTTTTTAAACTACAAATTCAATTTCTTTAATAGATATGAAGTCATTTGAATCTTTCCTTCCTTCCTTCCTTCTTTCCTTCCAGCTGTAGATATTTTTCTATTTGTGATTTTTCCTTTCCTTTCCTCTTGGCAGAATTTTAAGTATGCAATACAGAATTGTTAATCATAGATCCTATGTTGCACAATAGATCTTCAGAACTTACTTATTTTGCATAGCTGAAACTTGGTATCCTTTGACCAACACCTCCTCCTTTCCCCCACTCCAAGCCCCTGGCATCCACCATCCCACTTTCTATGTTTGACTCTGGAACATTTCACATGTAAGTGAGATCATGCAGTATTTGTTTTATTGTGCCTGGCTTACTTCCTTTAGCATAGTGTTTTCCAGTTGTTCCAATGTCTTCTGGCTTGTATTGTTTCTGATGAGAAGTCTGTTGCCATTAATATCTTTCATGTTTGTTGAGCTTCTCAGATGTGTGGCTTTATAATTTTCTTCATGTTTGGAAAACATGTTTGTCATTTTCTCTTTAAATAGTTTTTCTATACTTCTCTCCTCTGGCACTCCAGATAATAGGTTGTCCAAAGCTACTGAATCTATTTTCTTAAAAGTTTTCTTTCCTTCCTTCCTTCCTTCCTTCCTTCCTTCCTTCCTTCCTTCCTTCCTTCCTTCCTTTTCTCTTTCTTTCTTTCTTTCTTTCTTTCTTTCTTTCTTTCTTTCTTTCTTTCTTTCTTTCTTTCTTTCTTTCTTTCTTTCTTTCTTTCTTTCTTTCTTTCTTTCTTTCAGTATTGTTATGTCTTCAATCTTACCTAGTATATTTTTCATCCCAAGCATTGTATTATATGCCTTCATAAATTTTATCTAAGTTCATTTTATCTTCCATTTCTATTCTAATCATGGTCTCATGGATTATAGCAGGTCCTCGAATAACACTGTCCCATTCAACATTGTATCTTTATAACAGTGATGAGATGCTATAGGAACCTAACTCTTGTTTATGTCAATTAGTCTATGGTAAAATTAGACAGTTCGAAGAATCTGTCAATGATGTTAAATGAGGACTTACTGTACATTTATAATAGTTGATTTAACTCCTTGTCTAATAATTCTATGATCTCTCTCATTACTGAGTCTGTTCCTATTTATTGATCTCTCCCCTGGTTATTCTTAGGCATAAGACCTGGGTTCTGGGAGTTCTGGTATAGTTTTAGCAAGCCCCATTAAATCTGCTACCCCCTCAGTAACTACTGATGTTAGTAACTGCCTGCATCCTTCAAAGATGTCTTAACCTGCAGGCAAAAATTACTAACTTCTCTGTTTTAGTAAGCCTCTCTGTTCGCAGAGCCAACTCCCCCAAAGCCATCAACAAAGAGTCCCTTCAACTCCCTTCCCCCTTATCCCTTTTTAAAACCCCCTGCCTTTCTTTTGTTTGATGCTGACATCTCAAGGTCTCAGCTCGCCTATAGCAGCTGATGAAATAAATCTTTTAAACTCATGGCCTGTTCTCCTGTCATTTCTCCTTTCACTCTTACTGGACTTAACAGTTAGATTGTTTTGCTTGTCTGCTAATTTTTGATGGAGACCAAACTTGGGAATTTTATATTGTTGAGTAGTGGTTTATTTCTTTAAATGTTTTTGACTTTGTTTTGGAACACAGTTAAGTCAGTTTGAATTAGTCTAATCTTGTTGAGGCTTGCTTTTAAACTTTGTTAGGTAGGTATAGGTCAATTTTTAATGTACTGCTAATTTGACTCCACTGTTGAAGCAGTCGTCGGCAGCCATTCGTCTCGAGAGACGATGGTGTAGCTTCTTAAGAGTCTATCTGCACCGCCGAGAATGGCTGTGCAGTCCGACTCGGGAGTGACACGGTATCTGTCTCCTCCCGTGTTGAATCGACATCTTGCGATGACGCTGGAGTGTCCTCTCCAGTGAAGCTGAAGCTACAGAGCCTGGGCAGGGTGATATGGAGGGTCTGCTGTTGCCCATGCAGCAGACGCCCCCTCTCTTCGCAGCTGAAGGGTCCAAGGGAAAGACGGAGTCAATACAGCTTGGCTTCAGGTGCGCCGCAGGAGTTGCCGGTGTTGACTACAACGTCAAACCGCCTTAGGGACTCCGGCTCCGGATTTTCTGTCGGGGTTTACTCCCTTAGCCTTTCCCCTGAAGAGGTATGCCGCAAGGCAGCGGAGGTTTTTTGGAGTCAGAGTTTTCCTTCTCTGATGTACCCTGACTGGAAGATCGAACCAGCGACACTTAGCTCGCAGGCTGACGCTCAATCCACTGAGCCAAACCAGCCAGGGGTACTTCCTAATTATTCTAGTGTTAAAGTGTTAGTCTACAGCAGAGTTTTCTTTGGTTGGTTTTGATTTTATTTTAAATATCCCTAGGTGAAAAAATAAGAGCAGTATACTTCTATATACTTCTAAGGATTCTACTTCATTCTCTGTATTACCATTTTACACACTGGGTAGTGTGAAGACATAATATTCCCAGGCATTTGTGAACTTTAGGGATTTTCTTTTTTCTTTTTAACTGTACCTTTCTTGTGGTTCTTTCTTTGGCTTCGGTATCTTCTTGATCCTCATGTGCTGATCAGTAGTCAGACAAACACTCAAAGGAAACTCTGATTTCCAGAGGTCCCAATAAAGCTCTCTTCTGCAGTACTTTACCTCCCCAATTCTGGCCACTTTGACTTCCCCAATTTTCACACTCTTTTTATTCAACTCAGCAAGACTGAATTCTGGGTCTGCTTGGGTTTTGCCTGTTTTCCTATGTCTTTATAACATACTTTGTTTAGTGTTTTGGTTTAAGTCAGAAGAATAAATTCAATCCTTATTACTACATTATGGTCAAAATTAGATTTCTTAACTAACTTTTTCCACATAACATTATAAGAATAATACCACCTTATAGACAATAAATAAAAGAAAAATAAAACAATGCCATTATATAAACAATGTTACTCTCTTAGCATATTTCTTTCAAATTTTTTTCCTTATGAAAATTTTAAGCAGTTTTGTTAGTGGAATGATTCTACAATTAAGTATCAGTTTTAAAATTTTTAGTCTTTTCTTTATCTTAGACAAGTTATTTCTTTAAGCCTCATTTTCTTACCTGTAAAATGGATGATTGTACCTCACTTGGAATATTGTGGCATAAACTGGAAATAAAATATAAAAAGTGTTCCATAAATAGTAGTTGTTATTAATAGTTGTAATCACACTATGCATAGAGTTCCATATCCTAATTTTCAATCCAGTTATAAACATTTTATGCATTGTTCCGTAGTGTTCATTGATGCATAATGAATTACCAAATGCATAATAATAAACAATTCCCTGGCTAATAGACATAAACTATGTCTGGGTTCTTTACAATTTTCTCTATGAACACAGCACATCTGCATACCTATAGCTGTCTTACTGAAAATTAAAAAATTTTAATGCAGCCAGTTTGAAGATCAGCCTTGCTTTCAGTCATGTACAGGAGATATCCTTGCACAAATTCCCCTGAAATTAACTGGATCTCAGTAACCCCATATCCTTACTGTCTTCTCTGTCTCTTTATTTCTTCTCAAGAGCAAATAATTTCTTAACGTACCTGGGTTGCAGGTTCAGTCCCTGGTCGGGGCGCGTACGAGAGGCAACCAATCGATGTTTTTTTCCCTCTCTTTCTCCCTCCCCTCCCTCTCTCTAAAAGTAACTAACTTAAAAATGTTAAAAAGGGAGAAAAACATTTCTTGCTCACCCTTTTCTGTTGTAGCTGAGAAGAGGGGCTGAGCAGTAAGAAGTTGGGCTGCTGAGACCAGGGGTACATCCTGCTTGGAATTCTTGCTGCTCTTTGTGCTGAGGTTTGGGAAATACCACCTGTGGCTTAATTGCTCTCCTCACAGTTCATGATCTCCCTTGTTTCCTTCTTCAGGAAGAGGAGGTAACCCTCTGTTTGGATGTGTAATTCAGCCTCTAAAAACCGAGTTTAGTTTTACACAATTTGCTTACATCTTGGTAAAAATGCTTCATTAATCATTTCTATTATGCAATTAAGTTCACAGAATCTGATTTTGCATATGATATAGTAGAGAATCACCCTAAAACATTATATTCATAGATAAAGAGTTATATTAGCAAATCAATTAGCTTTATCTGTTTGATGTTCTCATGAAAGGTAATTATATGTTAAGGAGGGCCTAATGTCTTACTGAAAATGGGCTAAAATATTGACTGTAGCTAGATCTTTCATGGGAAAAGAGAATATGTGAATTGTAAAAACCCGTGATATTTGAGTATGTAACTCCAGATGTGCTCTAATGGTTGCTCTTGCAAACTTAGAGTCCTTGATTGAAAGAATATAACTCTGAACTTATATGCCAAACAGAGGGAAAGACTCATAGGCTTATCTCATTATCTGACCAGAACCCGCTATGCTCACAGCCAACCACGAATGAACTTTGGGTCCAGAGGAGGGTGAGGCATTTCTTCCCGGCTCATCTCTGGCTCCTTGTTTTCATTGCTGGGTTTGCTGGCTTCTCCAAAACAAGCCCCTCTCTTCCTCGTCTACCCTCTTTCCACCAGAGCCCTAGCTGTTGCTTCTCTATCCTTGTACTTTCTGTCCAGCCCCACTGGCCATGGATATTTTGTAGGCTATCCACCAGAAAACAAATCTCTTTTCTGAATAACATTTACTCATAGCATAACTTGGTTGTATTTTTTTATGCTAAAAATCTTTCTCACCTGAATAGAGACAGTAAAAAGAGTGTAATGAGGGCAGAGAATCCACTCATAACACACAAATGATTAATATTCACAATAGAAGTGCTAACATGCCCATAATTTATGAACCATGCCCTACTTTCAGCCATTAATCTAAAGTATCCATCATAATCCCCCCCCCCAAAAAAAATTCATATTAGAATGGCTAGAAGTAAGATGATGTTCTTTCTTACCCTGTGGCCTTCTAGGAAATTATAAATGGACTACAGTCATTTCTATAGGTATAAAAAAAGGATTGTTGGCGCCCTCTTAATTTTCTTATGTGTTGTGGAATTTTGGACATGTTTAGTGAGGCGTTACCAGTGTTACAAATGCAGCAGAATATGTTCTGCCTTCAGAAATTCCACTGATTAATGTTCTGAAAAGGCCAATTCTGGGGGTAAAAGTTTCTGAAGTGGTATCTGAGTTCTATAGAGGATATGGATATGAACTCTAATTGCACACCATGTTGTAAGACAATTTGGCTGATATTAAAAAGAAACAGGCCTTCCCCTTTGGAGGTCATTGCTGTGGAAAATTCCATCAAGTACATGAAAGGAAAGTGAGGTAAGAAAATACATACAAAATGTATTTTTACATGAGGATGAGGTACAGAGAGTATTTCTTTTCTGTTCCCACACCTTTATGTCCGAGGATTGCTATGTGTTAAAGATAAGCCTTTATTTTATTTTTAAAAAATTTTCAGTAGCCCATTTTTTATTGTATTTTTTCCTTTTTAAAAAAGACTTTAATCTATTTTCAGAGTGAGGGGAAAGGAGGGAGAAAGAAAGGGAGAGAAACATCAATCGGTTGCCTCCCATACACTCCCAACCAGGGGCCTGACCCACAACCCAGGCATATGCCCTGGAATCGAACCAGCAACTTTTCAGTTTGTAGGACAATACCCAATCTACTAAGTCTCACCAGTTGGGGCTGTATTTTTTTTTCCATTATGATTTATCACTCTTATTCCCTCTTCTAATTCCCCCCATATTTAAGTCCACCCAAGAGAGAACCTTGGGAACCATAAAATAGTGGACATCTCGAATTCCATTTACTCTGTAGAATCCAAAGTAAAAGCCTATGTGGCCTTTGTATTAAATAGGCTAGTTTTATAGGATTTAACATTTTCAGAAACAATGAAGCACGATCTGATTTGTTTGATATTTTCTAGCACTTTGCATGTAAGAAATTTTCCATTTGGTATGAATTGTGTGCCAAATGATTAAATGTATTGCCACTTTAGAGTCTAATTATTCTAAATATAAATTTAAAAGGAGAAGTGGAGGAGATGAGCTCCAGAAAATGGAGAACACATTGAGTTTTTCTGGCCTGAGACAGTTTTATTTTGGAGACTTAGGAGTACTGCCTGAGTGCTTGACTGCCTTGCTATGCAAAGTGCAGTGGGGGACTAGCAGCCTGGCACCACCTGGGAGCTCCGGAGAGCTGGAGAATTGCAGACCCACTGATTTAGAGTTTGCATTTTAACACAATCCCCGTGAGATTCATAAGCACATTGAAGTTTGAGAGATATTGCTTGAAAATGATGAGGTCCGCCTATTTAGTGTTGTGGTTTCAGCATGTAGATATTTAATACTTGATTCCCCAGGAACTAGTCATATAAGAAGCGGCTGTGTTAATCTGCATCTTCTTCCTATGATTTTTATTTCCCACTTTTGTATACATCCCTGGTTGAAAAGGAGGAGTCAGGGAGTTTGGGGGGATTATTGACATTTCTGTGGATTGGATGCATATAAAATAAAATCTAGAAACTCAGGAGTTGGGAAAGAGCTGGCAAGTTTTGAAGGATAAGAAAAACTCCAATCGTATTGTTGGTCTTCACATGGTTAAAACACTGAATAAATACTTTTGACTTAGAGTGTTTGGTTGTAGCAATCAACCAGTGTTAGCTGATTTAAGCAGCAAATGGGTTATTGAAAGGGTTTTGCGTGGTTCACAGGGTCTCTGGGAGGGCTGGAGAGCCAGGGGCAGAGCCCGAGTCAGCCTGCAGAGCTGGTCTGGTGGTCACTCCTGTTCTTTCAGGGCTTTGAGACAGCAGTCCACATCTGGGCACCCTTGCTATTGAACACTGCATGGAACTCTGTATTCCCTGTAGCATCTCTGTTCCCAGAGGGAGCCCTGGGTGATTTCTGTAACTCTTAGGTGGGTTCATCTGACTGGTGTTGTGTAGGTCTCATGCCTTTGTCCCAAGTGCAAGGGAAGCTAGGAAAGCAAGTGTGGCATTTTCACTCTCATCATGGTGAGAGGTGAGCATTACCTCGTTAGGCTGGGGAATTTCCCATACGTAAGAAGGGGGTTGAGTGCAGATGGACAAAAAGAGTGACAAACGTTTGATAGAGTCACCTTTGTGTGTGTGTGTGTACACATGCATGTGTGAATGAATGTGTGTGTTCAGTTTACTAGAGACAGTTATGTCAGTAGGACTCCTTTCTAATGTTATGATGAAGGTTAGGAATGGGAAAATAGGTTCATTTTGCAGAATTTTGCTTTTTTGTTTAAAGTGCTAACGTATAAAAATCATGAGTTCCAGTCATCGTTTTAGGTCAGATTTAGCCAGGAGTGGACTTGATGTTTTCTGTGAAATAAAAAAGCTGCCTAAGACTCACTCGGAAATATGGAATTCATTGCATTCCCTTTCTAAACGAGAATCGTGTTTAGTGAAACCCTGACCATGTAATCAAGGTAACAAGAGGTTTTTTCATTTTTTGAGTGGCTCACTTGTGGAGTACATCCACGCTTTGACTTGCGCCCTGATGGGCGGGTGAGGAATTCTCACTGCCTTGGTGTACATACGGCACAAAGCACAAAACAAAATCAGCAGGCTCTGTGTCATCTTTGTACTGAGATAACACCGAGGAACAGCTGTGACTCTTTCAAATGACTCCGTTTGTTTGATAATTGCTGGGTAAAAATAGTGCCACTACTGGCTATTTAAGGACGACAGATGGCGTTCTAGATTATGTTCCTTTCCTTGAGCCCCTAAAGAACAGGACCAAGTCTTGCAGAAAATGATGGTGTGTGTGTGAGATAGCATCAGATAAGGGGTGGGGCATCATGTCCAGCTTCTGTTCTGCAGGTAGGTAGGGAGCAGGGGTTGAGCCGTGAGGGAATTGAATTATTCCAGCTTGAGCAACGATGGGCAATAAAGGCAACTGTCTGTTGCTTAGGAACAGAAATATCTTGTGCCTCTGCTACAGCTGGAAGAACCAGGTCATTTACATTCTGAGTTCACCTATTGGTTATTCAGACAGAACTGAAGTGAGCCCTTTTTTCTTCTTGGCTTTGTGGTTTGCTTGTGAATATTTGTGTGTGTGTGTGTTGGGGCTTCTCATTAGACTCTTCAGTTTTCTTCCACTCAGCAAACTTCTCTATTGCTCTTAATGTACTGTCTCAAAATGTGCCAATTAAAGTCTGTATTAACTGTGTATGAATGTGAGTGTATGTGTGTGGGGAGGCAGGTGGGGGCAATGGATTTTCTTTAGGAGTTGGCCCTTGGGTATTTTTCTCTTCCAGGAAGTCAGTGGAGCCTCATGTGAGTGGAATGTAGCATTCAGTCTTTTATCTGAATGGCGTGTACTGTTTGATATCTTGTTGGCATTCTCACCTGTACCTCAAGGAGGGAAGGTTGACACACACACACACACACACACACACACACACACACACACATTCCCTTTTTAGGTATGAAGTCAAGGAAGCAGAAACAATGATCTTTTGTGGAGTCTGAGGGCTCCACTTCCTGGTACCAAGAAGGTTGGACAAAATTTTGCAGTCTTACCTGTGTATATGAATCCCTTTTGGAGCCTTACAAAATATACGTTCCTGAGATGTAACCCCAAAATTCTGATTTATTGGGTCTTTGATATAGCCTGAGCCCCTGTGGGTTTAAGTTTTTCAGGTAATTAGAGTTTAGAAGTCATGCCCATTTTCTCCCTTCTCAGCCCCTGCTAAAGCGTAGTGGTCCCCCAGTACTAGGCTGGGAACAGAAAGGCCTGGGCACAAAGTTCTTGGGCTTCCTCACTCCTGCCCAGAGTTGAGTGCTTGGCCCCTGACCGTGGACAGCTCTGTGCATGAATGGTCACATGGTTCCCGCAAGGGTGGGCTCCCAGGTCTTCATGATTTGAGTGGGAATACTTACTTTCTCAGGAGCACTCAGAGGGAGAATTGAGGTTTACAGCTGGGTAGAAACGTAGTGGAAATATTTAGGAGGTGACTAGGTTATGGGAAACTGATGAGAAGAGGCCTAATCCCTGGGTGTTTCTGACCAGGAAGAGTGATAAGAACAGAATATTCTAGGCACACAGGCCAACATCATAAATATATCAGGCCTGAGCAGGGCCCTGGGAGTGTATAAACACCACTTCATTTTGCTCCACATTTTCTAGGGGTCCAAGGAAAACCAAATAGCTGCAGTAAGAGCATTATAGCCATAGCAGCGATTTTAAAAGAAAATGACATGTAGTTCTTGTTTACCTCTTTTTTGTCTTCATAAACAAAGTCAGTGAATATTATTACATTGAAAACAAAGCCAATTATATAATCTTTAAAACATTTTCAGTATAATGATAAAAGAGATATCAACCATTTCTTCTAAAAAGCCACAAACCAAAGGCAGATATCTCTTGGCTTTTTTATGCTCGGTTATATAAACATCCATTTGTGGAAACACTGGAGTTGATCTGAAAATTTCATTTTAAGGAGAGTTGAGATGTAGCTCTGCTACCACATACAGGGAAGGGAACTCTGCGGGCAGCTCTCCTTTGTATGATTCCCAAATGCAGGGATGTGACTAAAGCATAATTGGTATGATTTTCAGGTGTACCTGACCATGAGATCAATCTCAAGGACTACATGGTCACACTTGAAACAAAGTCACGTTTCTTAACACTAGCTGGCTGAATCCTAAGGATTTTGATTTGAGAAAAGAAAATTAAGAAATTTCAGCCAGATTCACAGCAAAACCTGGGTTTTGAAGTAATTTAAATTTCTGATTCTTTTTTTTTTAGCCCCGACTGCCTTCCTATGAGCACAGACACCAAAATGAACTTGAAGCTCTCCCTCTTCTGGTGAGGTGGAAGAGTCTAAAATAATATTAGAAAGTTTCAACCAACCTGTAGTGGAAGGCGTAGTGATGCTAAATGAGAGGGGCTTGAAGTGGGAGTCTAGGAGCTGCTCCTATATTTCTATAGAAACATGTCTATGTAGCAAGCTCACTTACTTTGTCATGTTTACTTAGGATGATGAGCGTGTTGGTTCAAAACCCCCAGGCCACCCATTGGGCTACCACTATAAACTACTAAAAGTCTTTTATATACAAAGTTGGGTACTTCTCTCCCATCATTAATTTGGTTTCTTTGTGTGAGTTAATTTCTCTCAATACATAGACTCGATGTGCCTCTAAGGAAGAGGTCAGGCCTATTCCACCTCAGAATATCACCAAAGCAGCTCCCCCAGTGTTCGCACATAGCAAACACTTAGTAACTTTATTATTAATCATTTTCCTAGCTGTCTCCAATAATGACTTCAAACAAAAAAAGAGCAGTGTGCCTTTTCTTGCCTCCAAGTTCATAAAATGAGTGACAGAGAAATTGCAACTGCCAAGGAGTAAGGACCCCCTTTCAGTCGTGTGCCAGGGGCTTCTGCTTGTGGCAAACAGTAGGAGCTCAACACGTGTGCTCCCTCACCACTTTTGGCAAGTTACTTGACCTCTCTAACTTTCTCTGATCCATGATTTTGTCACCTAAATAATATAATTCCCTGATCTCCTATTTCCATGGTCCTTTGACCTTTTATCACACACACACAAAAAATGGCACCATCACCAACATCTTAGTTTTGAGGAGCTGGCTCTCTGACACCCACTCCATTTTCCCAGCTCACTCTCTTTAGTATGGTCAGGCCAGCAGACCTCTACTCCAGTGCCTCACCACATTGTCCAGGACCCCCCTTTCCTCCTTATATTCTTTTCCTCACCTTGTTTAGATTTCATAATTGGTCATTATAGTTATTTAAGCAGCTAAATATTATGGGAGAAAAATGCATAATTGTGTTCCTTGATCTACAAATTCATGATGTAACTCTAAAATTAATCCTTAACGCTGCTGGCAATCCTACTATACCTGCTTAGGGTATTTATTCTGCTGCTCTCCAGAACACTTGCTCTATCTTCTATCACTCCCCATCTCCCTAAGTGCCTTTCCTATTTACCTTCAGCTGGGACCTTGCCTCAAAACTTATTGAGAAAATAAAAGTAGTGAGGCAGGCCACCTACCCATCATCAGATCTAATGGCCCTCTTCTATCTTCATACACACTCCGTTTTCCCCCTGTATCTGCAGACGAAGTGTCTTTGTTCCCATCAGAACTTGCTTCTACTCGTTCTTTTCCAACTTTGTCAGAGCTATGCTGAGAATGCATCCTCATTTGCCAAGTTCAATAATGGTTTATGTTTGTTGGCCTGACATAATCATAGATAAATGATTATAGTGCCTCAGTTTGTATGACAGATAAAAATAAGTTTCCATAGTTGGGATGATCAGTTTTCAGGCTCGCTGTTCAGAGCACCTCTGTGCCTCTGTCACACTGTCCTGGCTACTCTGCAGGTAGTTATCCAGCTTTATAATAAGTCCCGACACATGGTGGGGGAAACGCTCCCTTCTTTTCTTTGTTAGAAGTGTATTGGCTCTTTGGGGTCCTTTGCTATTTCGTGTGCATTTCAGAATCAGTTCATAAAGTTCCACAGAATCCTGTTGAGGTTTTGGTTGGAGTTTTATCAAGTCTCTACATCAGTTTGAGGAAGAATTGACATTATTACAAAATCAAATCTTCCTGTTCATTAACACATATCATGCTCTATTTGGTTTTCTTTTAATATCTTTCAATAAAATGTCATAATTTTTTGTATCCAGGTTGGATAGGGATCTTGTTTATGTCTTATAAGGTGTTTTATAGTTTTTGTTTCTATTGTAAATGGTCCATTTAAAACGATGTCTTCTATTTTTTTATTGTGGTGCAGTGGACTAGTGTACATTTTTCTTATATTCAGCCACTTTGCTAAAACTTCCTTTTGTTTATAATAGTTTATAAATATGTCAGGGTTTTCTCTGTAGACAATACTATCACTTACAAAAATGATGTTTTTTGTTTCCTCTGCAATCCTTCTGGCCTCATTGACTTGGCTCATGCAGAGTCCCTTCTCTCCAGTGTATCACTTTCTCCCTTTCTGCTGGAATATTCCCAGTGACATACAAACATGCTTTAAAATAATCTATCTTAAATAGTTCTTCCTTGAACAATGTCCTCTTTCTAGTCAGTGCCCCATTTTGCTGCTCCCCTTCTCAGCAAAACCTTTTGAACAAATGTTCTACAGTCATTGTCTCTACTTCAGCACTTGATGGTTTTCTTTCTAACTCACTGGAATCTGGTTTCTGTCTTTGGTATTTCACCGAAACAGCTCTTGTAAAGATTATTGTGGCCTCATATGACCAAACCCAGTAGTATCCTTCTCTATCTCTTAGCATCATTTCATGTAATTGACCCATACTCATCTTGAAATACTTCCTTCTCATGGCTTCCATTTATTATTCATTCAGGTGATTACTTGTTTAATGCCCTTCTCACTCCAAGTTGCACAAGAACAAGAGTGATGTCTAACATTTTCACTGTTCCATCCACAGAACCTAGTCCAGTGTCTGGTACATAGTAGATTGACAAATGTTTGTCGCCTGGTCCTTAGGGATTACAATCCATATCCAATGCTTTTTGTCTCATGTCCACTTGCATGTCTTGCAGTCACTTCAAATTCAACAGGTCCAAATGTGTTTATCATCTTCACCCACAAGCTCCTTTCTTCACTAGTGTTCTCTATTTCATTATACACCACTACCATCCATTTAACTAGAAACCTTAATTCCTTCTTCCTCATCCCCCCATCCAATGCGTCACTAATATCTGACCACACTACTGCCTAAGTATTTTTCCCGAATTCATTCACCTCCCTCTGTTTCCATTTTCATCCTTCTGGTCTGTCATTATGTCAAGCTACTGCAATAGATTCTGAACAGTGTATGTTCTAAACTGTTCTAAACTCTGATATTCCTTCTCTCCAGTTGGTTCTCAGCTAAAGTGGTCCTTGAAAAATACAAGTATAATTAAATTGCTCTCATATAGTAGACATTGTGTCATGTACTATTCCCCAAAATATAAGAATAGTATTAACATAAGGTAAGCAAGACAGTGCAGGACTGCACTATTAAATACAAATAACTTGATCATTAATTTGTGTTTAATTTCAGTATCATTATTTTTCCTAATTTTCAAAGCATTCTTTTAATTTCCATACAACTATTGTGTCTTCTACAACTATTGATCTATCAGGTGCTTTTCTCTTTCTGCGCCTACCTTTTCTTCAAACTGAAGGTCTGTAGATGCTTTTCAGTAACAGAGGGCAGATTGGCACTGATTATCGGAAAGAAATTTATAAGCGGAACTAGTGATCTAGGGTTGATATGCTGCCTGGCAGTTCATTCATCCACAACTGTCTTGTAAAAACATTAAAAGGCGACCTCCTCAGGCTGCCTACATTAATATTAAGGATTGTTAGTGATTTGAAGTCAATTTATTATTGCTTTCCTTACTTTATTAGACATAGGTTTTGAAGTAGTTAAGGAAGTGCATTTTGTAATTACTAAAGGGTTCTTTAAAGTGCTTCAGTCAATGATATTTAGATACCCTGCAACAATTAAAGTGATAATTAAATAGCTTCTCCTCTCCATTTTTGGTGCCTAAATAGTTGCTTCCAGAAAAGCGTGACCAATTGAAAGACAAAGTTGAAAAGTTCTTTGTTGTTGATGAGGTACATGGTTTTAAAATTTGAGAGTAACAAGATGTGACTGCTTTTCTTTTTCTCAGAATTAACAAGAGTGGCAGGACAAGATTAGTAGGTGGGTTCATTATGCCTGAGAAGTTGATCTCCACCCCCCCACCCCCCGAAAATAATTGCTTTTCTTGAGTGCAAGAAGCTTTTGCTCATTCAGTGTCAAGATCTGTTTTGCTGATTGGGGGATGAAGTCACTCTTCCCACTGTTTGTAGGGCAGAAAGTCAATAGCAGTGACTGGCAGCTTTGTGCAACACTGAAAAGCCTCCAGCAGATTTCCCACTTGGGGCCCACTAGACACTGGAGGACTCTAGGAAATAAAGTCAAACTGTCCTCTTTTGACACAGGGCCATAAACAGAATGGAATGATCTCTCCCATGTAAGATTTTAACAAAATAATCTCTACTGATTTCTTTGGTTGGGTCACACCCAGCTTTCCTTGCTTCAGAAAGGAGTATTAGATATGCATTATTGGTCTAATACTGTGTAACAGGATACCTTATTTTAAATGGGCACAGGGAGGTAGTGGAATAGAATGTTTAAGATCATGGGCTCTTGAAGCAGAGATCTGGATTCAAATCTTGACTCAGCTGGTTGTGTGACCTTGGGTAAGTAACTTACCTACCCTTTGCCTTCATTTCTTTATCTATAAAATGGGGGAATATAGCAGTTCCTTCTAGAGAGTGTTGTTGTGATGATTAAATTTATTTATAAAATGTGTGGCAGATAGGGATGGCTACTACTAAAAATTACTATTATTACTGAGTTTCTGGGGAATGGCCAGAAGTCAACGTTTGGTCTTTCAGGGGACACTGCAGGTAAATGTGGCCTGGTATTTACATCTGTAGAGAGATGATGAATCCTTGCACTTGTAACCAGGTTAATGTATATGAATGGTCAATCGAGGCCTGACAAAGCAAGCATATATTTAAAAATAAAATGAAATCCATGTTTTATGGTATCTTTTAAATTTTTTATTGTTTATTGGTCAATAAGATTATATAGGTTTCAAGTGTACAATTCTATGATACATTATCTATATACTGCATTGTGTGTTTACCATCCAAAGTCAAGCCTCCTTCTGTTACCATATATTTGACCCCTTTACATTTTTCTACCTCCCCTACCTCCCTACCCCCTACTATACTGTTGTTTGTGTCTGTAAGTCTTTTTCTTGTTTATTTGTTGCTTTCAGTTTTATATCACACTTCTTAATAGATCTTAGTTCTACCTTTTTTCCCCCCAAAAGCTACAATGATGGGGATAAAGCTGATAGCTCTCAATATAACATCACATCTTGTAATTTTCTCTCACATTTGAGTTTTTGCCAGCTTTGGTACAAGGCATTAGGATCACATTCACCCTAAAAGGTCCAGAGAGAGGCTCATGGAGCCCCTGTAGAGCAAAAGGGGTTTGCAGCCAGCAGAGACATACAGCTCAGGCCAGTCCTCGGGGGACAAAGGTAAACCTTTTACAAGTGGAGAAAGATCACAAAGAGGATATTGCTCTACCCTGGGTTATGGGGAGAATGGGCGAGCTTCCGCTTTCCTCCTTCTTTTAGGTTCAGATGTTACAAGACTGGGTGGATCTCTTTGGAGGAAGAATAGAGGGTTTGGGGGTCTTGTGGCTGTGGGTAATTTGGGCAGGTCCCAGAGCTATGAATGAGAAGCAGGGAATGAGAGTGAGGGTACTTTGGGCTTCTTCTCAAGTTGGCTATCTCATTCCACACATTAATAAGAGGAACAAGGATTTAGGCTCACTGCCACATCCAAAGTAGAGGGGCTCCATTTGTCCTTTGGGTTCCTGAGTATGGAGTTCCAAATGAAGGAAGGAGTTGGGTGGTCTTATATCTGTCAGGAATGTTTTCTTAATAACACCCTAAACAACAACTACAGCGACTCAAACTTAGCCTTCTATAGAAATACAATTTTTATTTCTTTTTAGAAAAACACTGAGTTCTTTGTCTCCAGTGTTCTTTTATCTGGATCCAGGTTTTTATAGAGCCTCGAAATTCATTGATAAATGAAAAACTGAGGCCACTGTTGACAGAAATTGTGTACGTTAGTAAATTATGCATAAGAGTAGCAGGAAAACAAAACAAAACAAAACACACCAAGCTTCTGGGATTGTACTGAACAGTTCCTTGCTGTGTTCTGTGACTGAATGGTAGAGGGCCGGAGGTAGGCGGGCAGGTTGGTGGCTGGTGAATGAGGAAAATTAGCTCAGTTGGGTGGAATTTTCCCTTTGAACACGACCTTGTGCCCAAATGTCATATATATCATTTTACTTGAGTGGATATGAAATATACTGGGAAAATAAATAAGTCCCGGGTTTGCAGGGACTCCCTGTTGGCAACTCCACTTCAGAGAGGAGGTGATATTTACGCCCAACTTGTAAACTGTTTCCTTGGCTTAAGCTAAGGTACTTTCTTTCTTTTGCCTTTTAAAACTCCACTAATTACTCTATTTTATTCTGGCTCTAGAGAAAGCCAGAGTATTTTACTTCCTGATGAGCATTTGAAAACTGGGCCCTCTGACTTACCTTTTACCCTTCCTTCCAGGACATGTGCCCCTGTGCACACACACACAATCTCTTTCTATGTTTGTGTCTGTATCTCTTGCATCTGCTCTTTGTGCCAAACACATTTTCACCTTTTTATTTATTTATATATTTTGGTCCTTGAAAATTTGAGCACTGACTTGCATTTCAAGACAGCTGTCTCTTGCTTCTGCTTTTGAGAATGTGATGTTGGGAGAGTCAGATCAATGATCTCAGACCACTGTTTACTCATGTTGGGTGATCTGAGCAGCAGCAGCTAGAGCTGGTAGCCTGTGGGATCAAGTTCATGTGCCTTAGTAGCTGTGATTGCAGTGCTGAGAGTAGATCTGGGACTGAAGTGACAGGCACTTGGGATCCTTACACAATTCTAAACCATTATATGAGAGAAAGAAACAAGGAAAGTTGCACTGGGAACGGCAATAAAGACAGAACAACTTAATAGAATAGGGAATAAGATTAAAGGAGGGAGAGGGAAAAGAATCCAGCCATAATCTTAATAGCATGTAATCCCAGGCTAGGAGAGGATTGAAGAAGTCAATTGGGAAAGACTAAAAGGGTAAGTTGATAGAGATGCTTTACATACTGGAAATTCTCATTTTGGTAGAAGGTAATCAATTAGTTTTTGTTGACTGTCTCACATAATTATGTGTCAATGTTTTGACACTTAAAAGTTGCTTTCCTCTGTTTTTAAATTGTTTTGGAAAGTGTGAAAAAAATTCCTCTAGCATGTGGCAGGACCCCAATTAAAATGGATAAATGCAAAAGAGAATTTAACTCAGATAATAGAGAGACCTAGCAGTAAGGCTGACTAGGTATGGCTGGACCCAGGGACACAAATAAGGGTCTCACTTCCTTCCCTTCCTTTCTCCCTCTCCTTTCTTTCTCCCTTTCTCTTTCCCTGCCTCTTTGTACTCCTGCCCCTTCTCTTTAGCTCCCCATCTCCCAACCATTAACCCTCTCTTCTTTATCCCTTTCTCTCTTCTTCTCCTCCTTTCCCTTGGCCTTCTATCTTGGACTCTGCCTCTCTCCCCACTTCCTCCTCCCTCTTCCCCTACCCCTGCACCCTGTACCTGCCTGATCTTTCTGTGTCCCTGACAGCTTCTCTCTCTGATCCCCCCTCTCTCCCCTTCTCTTTCCCACTCTCTCCCCTTATGCCTCCTCTGCTTCTACTTCACACCCCTTCCTCTCTTTGCCTTGCTCTGTTCCCTCCTGCACCCCTTCCTCTCCATTCCTTTTTCTCCCTACTCCCTGCCCCCTCATAGTTCTGTTGTCCAGCATGCTAACTTGATTCTAGGGTAGGCTGTCTTCCATAGTGACCTCCCTGCAGCTCCAGACTTATATCATCCAGCTTAGACTTCCCAGTGGAAGAAGAGTTTCTCTTTTACAATAGGTTCAGCAAAAAATTCTAAGATTTCCTTGTGTTTGGCTGATGTAGGGCTGGAATATGCTGACAGGTGTTGGAGCTAAAAATGGGCTGGTGGTATCCCTTTGGAACCATGTGGACTGAACTTCAGGAAAATCAAGGTGCCAGAGAAGAGTGATTGGGGATTGGATGCAGAAGAAAGGGTATTGAATTCTGGGCAGGCAAAAAATAAGGTGCCATTACTATTCCCATTGGCCAGTCTACTGACTCATGGTCTACTGTCTACTGTTCCACAAGAAAATATCGCTAATAATAATCAAAATTTAAAAAGCAGTAATAACACCATATCTCAGGAGGATACAAAATAAAGGTTTGTTTTTCAATGTTTGTTTCCCAATCTCCACAGTCCAATGCAGGGGGAAACAGCCTTCTGTAAGGCTTCCCTGAATGGGACAACATAGGGATTAAGGATTTCTTTTCATGTGGTGCTGCTGTACCGACACCTTCACTTCCAGTTGTGTGTGCAGGAGGGAAAGAGTGTAAAACACAGGGTCTTATGGCCACACTCAGATGGCATACAGAATTTCTGCACACATTGCATTGGTCAGAACACATTCCTTTGTTCCTACTCTAACTGCAAGGGATGCTGATAATTTAGTGTTCATATGTACCCAAAAGGAAAATGAATGGGCTTTGAGGAACACATAGCACTATTAGGGCCATAGTCAGTTTGTTGGGATATGTGATTGAATTGAACCAATATAAAGTTATTTCTGGGTATTTATGAGCTGTTACTATGCTTTCCTCTGAAATGCCTTCCATCCTTCCTTTGGATTGACACCTTGTCCTAAAATTCTGCTTTTTTGTGAAGCCTTCTCTAGGGCACTGTATTTAGGAGCATGGATTTGGAAGCAAATGTAATGAGTTAACCCCCAGCTTCTCTATTTTTCTAGGGGTAATTGTGAACAAATTATCCTCTTGAAGGCTTTGTTTCCTTTTCTCATATACTGCGCAAGAGAATATCATTAATAATAACCCAAATTTTAAAAAGCACTCACCTGAAAAAAAAAAACATATAAAGTTATATGCTAATTATATCTAAATAAAAAAACAACATTCAAATCACTTTGGTGGTTGTGAGTTTTTTTTCCCCCTAGCTATAATTTTACTTAGCAACTGATGGAGCCCAGCAAGTCAGTGGTGCATCTGGGCGTGGGCTGCAGCGTATGCTCCAATTTTCCAGCCCCTAGAATCTGACAATTTCAGAGCTACAGGGAAGTTAGTTCAGTGGTCACTTATTCCAACCTTCTTGTTTTACAGAAGAGGACACTGAGGCCCAGGGTGAGTACTTGGCTGTGCACATAGTCACACAGCAGGTCAGTGGCAGAGCTGGAGGTAGATCCCACATCTCCTGATGCATGCTTGTCAGCAGGAAGCTCCTTTCTCCCTTGTGACTTTTTCCTTTTACCAGTCTTGTTACTTCAATGGATCAAGACCTGGCAGCCTGAAATGAAGGCTCAGGTCTACGCCATGGCTCAAGAAAAGCCTGCTCATTTCCTAAGGCTTTGCTCCCCTCCACCCCTTGCTGCCCAACACAATTAAGTGTAGATGTTTGTCTGTGCTCTAACCATAGAGACTGTCCTGTCTACAGAGACTGTGGTTTAAAACTTGTCCTCTTTACATAGATGCTACTGCAGCTCAATGAGAGGTGATAAAGACGTAGGTAATTGCTATAGAATAATACTGCTGCCAAGAAGATGATTGAACTCCCACACAGAAGGTGAACAGATGGTATATTTATTGAAATTCATAGTCTGTGAGATGGAATAATTTAACCGATGGTTGGGCACCCTCACTTCAGATAGAGGGAGGCTCACAGAAGAACGAGTGTGCCGCTAGGTGGCGTCATCACCCAGGGCCCAGTATTGGTCTAATCTCATAAAAGGAGGCCTGGATTCTGAGCACAAGGAAGATTCCTTTCCGTTCATTTCCTAATTGGGACTGCTAACCTTCCCTGTGGCTGAGTGGGAAACCACCATTAAAAAAAAATACTTAAAATCACTTCAATTATAAAGTAAAAATATACTTTGGCATGGAGGAAAAGAAATAAAATGACAGGGTGTAAAATCACTAAAGGGAGGTGGCCATTGGTGAAAGGGGGGCTCTGTCTGGACCACTGAGTAGCTGTGGGCTCCAACGATCTTTCAATCACTGGCCCATCTGGGCCTCATGACATCCCCTCCCTGCTGGCTCCCTTCCTCCTCAGCCTTACCCACTGCTCGTAGTACATACAGAATAACAGGAAGAACACTGGTTTTAGAAGCTTCATTTTGGAAGTTGATAGGACTAATAGCTATGTCAGAAAAAAAATAAAGGAATCCATTGTGCTCTAATGTGAGGGATGGAGGAAATAAGATAGAAAAGGTGAGTTGATAAGATAACAAGTTAGCCTGTGATGCTTACCTGTTTTTATCTCTGTGGTCCTAATAATATTTTAAAGCCCCTCCCCCTTTGGTTTCCAAATCCAGAGCACTAAAAAGCTTTGTGAGTGACTTTGGGATGCCCACATCCTTCTGATCTGATGTGAGAATCACTATGTTTGATTTCATAAATGAACCCATTTAGCCACTCAACAAATATTCATTGAGTCATTGTTCAAGCTTTTATCTTTTTCCTGTGTCTCAGTTTTCTTATCTGTAAAATGGGGATAAATACCTGTCTCATAGGATTTTTGTAAGGATTAAATAAGCACTGTTATGTAAGATACTTAGAACAAAATCTGGCAAACAGAAAGTTCTCAATGAATGTTAGCCGCTATTAGTACTTCTATCACTGCCACCACCACTACCTACTACTGTACTTTTACTGCTACTATACTACTGTACTACTACTACTATTACTCTGATTACCACTATTTTATTATTACTTTAAGTATATTATTGCTACTGTTTTGCTATGATTTTTACTTATTTTTCTTTTACTTCTCTTAATTTGGATTTTGAGTCCCAATTTCTCTTAATCTCAGAAAATATCTAATCTTGTCAATTACAAGAAAAATTTATTCTCTTTTAGATTTTTAGGTAAATGGTTAATTTAGAAAACTCCCCTTTCTACCACTTTTCTTTTCCTTAGAGGACGAGCTAACCATCTGGGGTCTACCTCCAACCCTACAGTGGGCACAGGGCTGTGTGGCCCATAATTATCCTCCATCTGCACTGAGGTACCTTGTTTTGACTTCAGTTTGTTCTTTGGCCTCGGTCCTTACACACCTCTTCTAGGCCATTTTTGGGCTTGGTAGGAGAGGGAATGGACAAACAACAGTGAGAAATTTTCAGATGTTCCCTGGCTTCATGCTGGCATCCGGCCCTGGCATTGTGGGGACCGCACTGGATAGAGGTCTTCATATCAGGCCTAGAGGCTCCCTGGGCTATACTCCAGGAAGTGAGGCACCATCCCAAATGTAAGGGAAGTTTCATAATTCCCTGCTTCATCTCCGTATTTCTATCCCAGCCCCCCACCCCCCGCCACAATACAGCACCCTCCAAATTTTATTCTTTTTTTCTTTCAGAAGTCCTCAAATCAAAACTTATCATTCATGGAGGGGATTCAGGTGTGGAGCAGGTCTCCTGACCCCTCAGTTTTTTGATGGGAAGGGTATTGGGAGAAGGTTTCTTGAGCTATGTGTCCAAAATTATAGCATGAAGGTGACCAGTGGGGGCTCAGATATATTGTCAATCACAAGCAGCACATCCTTAGCAGTTGCTCTGGAACAGAATTCTTGGATATGGGCAACTTACCAATTCAAACTGGAAATAAGCACTGGTGGTAAGGCTAGAATGAGCAAATGAAAATTCTGGGCTATAGACTCTACAAAGAAATACAATTTATTTGACTGAATACAGGTTCGTTCAACATAGGCCATTAAAATACTGCCAATAGGGACCCCTTCTCTTTGATCACATATTCAAACAGAAAGGGATTAATAAAGTTTTCTTTCATGTGTTACTTGGGACCAGAATTAGTTTGTTAGAATTGAGATTTATCTTACTATATTGTCATGCTCTAAGTCAGCAGTAATGAACTATGGCCTGTGGGCCAAACCTGGTGCCCTGCCTGCTTGTTATGTTTTGAGAGCAAAGAATAGTTTCTACAGTCTTAAATGGTTAGGACAAAATCAAAAGAATGATATTTCATCAGATTCAAACATCAGCATCTCTAAAGTTTTTCTGGAACACAGCCGTGGTCATTCATTTAGTACCGTCTGTGGCTGCTTCTCCCCTGTATTAGCAGAGCCCAGTAGCTGCAACAGAGACCGTATGGCCTGCAGAACCACAAGTATTTACTATTTGACCCTTTCCAGAAAAAGTTTGCTGACCCCTGGTCTGGGAAGTGGATGCACCATGAAGAGGAATTGAAGGGAGAGCATTCTGTTTAGAGTTCTCTCCACACGGTCTCCAGGGCGCAGCGAGGCTGGCCTGGAGGAAGCAGGCAGGAGAAGGTGCGCTGTCACCAGGCGGCGCGGGGGTGTGCGCCAGTTCCCCCTCTCAGCTTGGCTCTTCAGGCCTGCTGTTGTTTTATGCCACCTGCATAACCTGATTTGCATTTTAAATGACTATCCAGCAACCACTTGGACTTTTTTTTTGCAAAGAAGGAGAATGGCTTTTATGAAGCCATCTGTGGATGAAAAATAAATAGCAGCTAACAACAGCCCTGGAATATGTGATTGAGGGAGCGAGTGCCCAGCGAGAGTCACACAGCTGACTTGCTTCCCAAGTCAAGAAACTACAAAAAAAAGAAAAAAAAAAGTTCAGTGTTGACAAGATAAGGGAGGCAGGCGGGAACCATCTGGAAGATAAAGGGAACATAAAAGCCACTTGAAGCCCAGAGGCACACTTGGAGCAAGGGCTGTCATCCCCGATCCCCTGCGCCCTGGGGCTCTCAGGGCTTCTCTCCTCCTAAGGCCTGGCCAGCTTTCTTAACAGTCAGGAGCCTCCATCTCCTGGGCGGCCAAGCACAGGGGGCTTTCCTGCAGGTACTCAAATCAGAGAGGGTTTCAACATCTGCAGTTGAGTCTCATTGTTATGATGCTTTTGTCTGAAAGACGTCAGAAATCAATTCGTCCTTTCTCTAACCACCCCTAGTCACCATGTACCCCCAGAGGGGTTGTCAGAGCAAATTGCAGAAAATGTGGCAATTCTTAGCTTCTAAATGCAAAATGGGTTAAGGAAGTAAGTGTGATGAGTCAGAACAATTCTCTCTCATTGAGTTCCTTCCCCCTCACATCCTCTCTCACCTGTCCTTCTGTAGCAGTGAAGATCTTTAGACCAGGGAAAGAGAGAGAAGCAATAGAGAAGTAAGAGAGAACTCCCCCTCTGTCTCTTCTCTTCCTTCCCCCCTCCCCCTCTCCCCTCTCTGTTCCTTCACCCCTCCTTTCTCCTTTGCCCTTCACCTTCTCCTCCCACTTCTCTTGTCCACTCTCCTCCATCCCTCATACCCTGTTTGTGTCCTGTTCTTGATTCCCACTTCAAGATGGGTCCTGGGGTTGTGGGGCATAATTATTGCTCCCCCTTTGATGAGGGATATGATGGTAGAGAGAGGATCCATGCCTGGCGTCCTGGGTAGGTTCATGAAATGGGTCTCATGGAGGAATTCCTGTTCCTGTCTGGTATTGTTGTATAGCAGAACAAGTTGCTAGGTGTGTCTAGGCTGAAGAAAGCCTTGGAGATCTCTGCAAATACTCCATGGCTCCCTCCAAAGGGGCATAGAAACCAGATGAGTCTTTCAGACCGCACAGGGGGATATGTGTTGGCAAGAGGTGACATGGACAGTCTCTGCCCGTGGTGTGCCAACATCTCAGTGCATCACTAGCTCCAGGGAGCCATTCAAGAAAGCACTGCTCATTTCCTGTGTGAAAGACTGCATGGGATGAGTTATATCCTGTGAAGGAGGCCATGGCCCTCATTCCCACCACCACTGTGGCCTGGTTTGGAACTTAGGGACAACTTCAGAGAAGAGAGGGACAGAGGGGAACATTTTCCTATTTTACTGAATTTATTTTCCGTATCAGGCAAAAGAGGGGCCCTAAGTAAGAAATTAAACTAAGTTATAGAAAATCAAGTTATGTTTCTTGCACACTGGAATTTGTGATTTATAAAATTTGTATGAGATATAGACACATATATTAAATACTATGAGCCAGGACTTATACTAAATGATTTTCAAGCATTTTCTTATTTGATTCTTTTTATGACTTTGTGAGGCAGGTATTCTATTCCATTCCACAGAGAAAATTAAGGCTTTCAAAGGAGCCTTAAGGTCACATAGTCAGAAGGGGTAGAGCTAGGATTTTGGGTCAGGCAGTATGACCCTGGAGTTCCACTTGCTCCACATACTCTAATACTTGAGATTCGGGTAGAACCTTATGATAGGCCCTGAAATCTACATTGTCTATAGCTGTTAGTGAAGCAAACTTTTCCTTTGACAAGGAAACTTTTTTGGGCCTTTTATCATGTGCCAGGTACTGTGCTAGGCATGGGATACAAAATGAATTAACACTCACTTCCCTCCAGGAATGTAACAATCTGCCTACCTTTAGTTCTAATACATGGTAAGTACTGTATGGACTGGTTGAGTGAATAAATTTGAAAGGTACAAAAACATCAGTAAGGGAGAGAATGTCTTAATTTCAATTGTAGCATCAAGAATATTGCAACCATGCTCATAAAAAGAGAGCTTGGAAGAATCAGAACGCAGACTCTGGTGGAAATATAGATTTGACTTTTAGAATGGTCTCTGCCTTAGGCAGTGTGGAAAGCCTGTTGGTTAGAAACCTGATTTTAGCTGAACAAAGTCCTCGGGAATCGGGCTCAGAGCAGAGAGACAGGCTGATCTGATCGAGGAAGTTCCTTTGTTGTTAACACCTGGTGCTGATGAGAGAAACCAGAGTCAGCAAATCTCCCAGTGTGGACCAGTATTCAGAAGAGAGAACTCATTTCTGGAAACAGCACCCCTTTTTTTGGTGTCCACAAAACTAAAAATGGGATTAATAAAATGATTAATGTAGGTAGGAAATCTAGGTCATATCACAACTTCTGTTGCCCCCATATTGCATATCTATTGAATACAGGATATACAGTAAGGCTTCACATTTCTCAAAGGGAAAGAAGAAGCTGGTTCTATCATCATGACTTTGGCCAACCACAGGTAGTGATGATTTTGGTTGCTAAGCAGTGAGTGATGTCCTCTCGCTTTCTGCCATTTTCTTTTTGGTACCTCTGTTCAGAAAGCAAATGGTCAGGAGGGACCATTTGTTGATGCTGTATCAGGGTGTTAGGGACCTTTGGTGGTTAGCAATAGACATTGGGTCTGGTTCCTTCATATCTAGAGGGAATTTACTGGAACAATAGGGGAGAGCTCACAGGATAGAAGCAGCCACTCAGAGAGGGCAGGAACCAGGTAGCAATGAAGGTCTTCAGGTGGGAATCACTCCATGGCTTGTTCTAGGCACCAGCCACCGCTGCAGGAGTCAGTTACCTCCAGCATCATTCAGTCTTTGCATCACTTTCCTCCCAGGACCTTCCAGGGTCTTTTTGGTTTGGCTTGGACTAGGTACCCACCTCCTGGGCAGGGGAAGTCAAAACCTCTTGATTTAAGTCCCTAGGACTAATTCAGTGGAGAAGAGGAAATTCCTCAGAGAAATAGAAGGGTTGCCACAGGAGGGTGGAGTGGGTGCCAAGTGCCCACGTGAGCACCTTGGTGGGAAGGGCTCAGCTTCCCCAGTCTCTGTGAACTGCGGCCTAGTTTCCTTGGCGTGATCTTGACAGGCCTTTGTGATCTGGCTCTGCTTCTTTCTCCAGACATGGCTGTGATAGCAGCTCCTCTTGTCTGCCATCTTGTGCCCCTTCGGTTTAACCTGATCTGATTTCCCTGTCTGACTGTGTGCCTTTGCTCCATCTACTCTATCAGCTTGTCTTCACTAAGTGCTAATCTTTTCCTCTTGTGTGCTCTCAGACAGCTTTTTGTTTTATGAAATGTTTTTCTGATCCTCATTTTCCTGGCCCAAGAATTCCCTGTGTATATATCGCTGCCGCTGTAGTGAATATATACATAGCACTCAATATGTCCCATGGCTTTATATTAACTCATTTAATTCTCTCAGCCTGTCTGTGTGGCTACTATTTATGTTTTACAGGTGAGCACACTGGCAAAGGAAGTTAAGTAACTTGTCCAAGGTCAAACAGTTGGCAAGTGAATAGAGCAGAATGTGAGCTCTGCCTTCTGGGCGCAGAGTCTGTGACCTTAACTAGTCTTGACTATCTTTCATGTCTCCTGTACCCTCCGCACCCATCAGATACCTGTTCCACCTCTTAACTTAATAATTCTGTGCCCCCCACCACCCCACCCCACCATTCCCACTGCCTTGCTACCAGCTTCCACCCTCCAAGAGTTACCTTACTGGCATTAACTCAGGTGTGGTCAAAAGTGGCTTATTATGAATAATAAAAGATGCTCCTCTCACTCCAGACACTCAGGAAATTTCAAGGGTGTTAGAAATTCTGCGCCAGGATCTGGGATGACTATATATATATCTTCTTATATCACAATATCACACATGCTATTATTGAGTTCTTCATGATCTTTTTGGAGACCACTTAACGTGCTATTCTTCAAGTATTAAGCACCCTGTTGCAAAGATATCTTACCAAAAAATCCAACATGATCACATTATTCATCTGCTTATAGTTACTTACAGAGAAGGAAAACTCTGACTCCAAAAAACCTCCACTGCCTTGCGGCATACCTCTTCAGGGGAAAGGCTAAGGGAGTAAACCCCGACAGAAAATCCAGAGCCGGAGTCCCTAAGGCGGTTTGACGTTGTAGTCAACACCGGCAACTCCTGCGGCGCACCTGAAGCCAAGCTGTATTGACTCCGTCTTTCCCTTGGACCCTTCAGCTGCGAAGAGAGGGGGGGTCTGCTGCATGGGCAACAGCAGACCCTCCATATCACCCTGCCCAGGCTCTGTAGCTTCAGCTTCACTGGAGAGGACACTCTAGCGTCATCGCAAGATGACAGATACCGTGTCACTCCCGAGTCGGACTGCACAACCATTCTCGGCGGTGCAGATAGATTCTTAAGAAGCTACACCATCGTCTCTCGAGACGGACGGCTGCCGAAACGAAATAGTTACTTAAAAGTTTCCTATCACCTACCATGCTGACATAATTTAGGTCTAACTTGACTTTCCAGTTGCATCATCTATACTCTTGCCCATAGTCCACTACCTCCATGCATCCTCTGTATATTGCTTAAGATAGTGCCTCGGGCTTAGTAAATGCTTTCTAATATGGCAGCCCCACCAAATTACTTGACATTTTCTCAATGGACCTCATCTTCCCTCCCTTAGTAAAGCCTGAAAGGACCTCTGGGTCTTGACTTCCCCCATGTGTCTGGCAAAAGTCTTGTTTATGTTTCGAGGCCTTACCCACCCATCACAGTGACAGTGATTTCCTCATCTGTGTTTCTATCATATTTTGTTCTTAGCTATACTTAACACTTGCCTGGTGTATTAATTTCCTAAGGCTGCTGTAACAAAGTGCCACAAACTTGATGGCCTAAAATAATAGAAATTTATTGTCTTGCTGGAGGCCAGAAGTCTGAAATCCAGGTGTCACAGGGCCATGCCCCCTCTGAAACCTGACTTATGGTGGTTTGCTGGCAGTTTTTGGCATTCCTTTGCTGGTAGTTGCATACTCCAATCTCTGCCTTTGTCGCCATGCGGTGTTCTCCTGCTCCCCTGGCCCTTTTCTTATAGAGACACCAGTCACATTGGTTGAGGAGCCCATCCTACTCCAGTATGACCTCATTTAACTCCTTATGTTTGTAACAACCCTATTTCCAAGTAAGGTCACATTTTGCGATACTGGAGGTTAGGGCATTAGTGTGTGTTTTTGAGGGTGGGGACACAAGTAAACCCATAACACCTGGATATATTGTAACCTTTTATGAGTGTGTGGTCTTTCCCACTAGACTGTGAATCACACCTTAATTGATCTTTGCGCCACTTGCTCTGTCCCATAGTGAGCCTTCATTCAACGTACTGTGTTTATCTCCCTTCATGAGATAGTAAATTGTGGAGCTGATCTTTCTTTATGAATAGGGCAGAAGATAGGTGGAATTTCTTCTCACCATCATGGAAGTTCCATGAAAGCAGTGACTATGTCTATTGGACTAACACATCCTTGTGCTTAGAACATGCCCAGCATAGAGTGGTGCTAAATAAATATTTTATAAATAACCGTGTTTTTTGAGTTGAATGGAAACTGTTGAATGAGAGGGTTAAGACTATAGGAAGTAAGTTACAGGTAATTTTAGAAACACTTGCTAACCTTTGCCCCAGCCAGATCTTTGCTATAGTTGTTTAGGTCAATTCACATGCTGCAGCAAGTAAAGTTGACTTTTTGCTAGCTGCCAGCTAGAGGGTAGGAGCCTGGTATAAAGGTAACCACTGTTAGGGTACATTGGAATTTGTTTTTTTCCTGTAGATGAGTATTCTTCAGAACACTCTGTGGGCTTTCTCATGTCCTCCAAGGGTATTACCAATGAGGGAAGTTTTGCTAATAATTCCTGAGAGAGGTTGACCCTGCTATTCTTCTATTCCTGAAAACTCCCAATCATAGGAGACTGAAGCTTAGTTTTACTCCTGGGTACTGCCCAAACTGGGTATTTAGCTTAATCCCCAACTACCACCTAACATTAATTGACAGTTTTTTGGTCCCAGTGGAACTAACCATTCCTGGCTCTTCCCAGGGTCTCCCACTTCTGTGGAGTTTTCTGCTATGGTTGCCCTCTGTTATGCCACGTCTGGGACTTGACATAGGACTGTCAACTCTGAGGAGGCCAGGATTTGCCGGGCTTCCTTCACTTCCCTGCTTTCCCCTGGGAATCCTTTTCCTTAGGCGTGTGGTCAGCTTTCTCCCACTGCAGCATGTCACAGAGGGTGGATGCCAGCTTTCTTCCAGGACTTCAGTGAGGGCAGTTCAATATAATGTGAAATACAAATGTGAGATTCCCTCTACCTTGGAGCCAATGTAGAGTCAGTTTTGAGTTGCGGTGATGTTAGGAGCTTTGTGTCTCTTAATAATCATTTTTAGGTCAAATTTTTATGAAGTGCCTTGAGTGCTGACTTTGTCTGGTTTGAGTCTTGCGTCTTGGAAATGTAGTGTGTGGAACTAATTTTTATCTCTGGGTTAAGAACATAAGCAGCTGCCCTGTATCCATTTGGAGGTGCATGGCTGGAGCACCTCTCTGTCACTAAAACATACTTTTTCCCATTTGCTGGGTGGTTATTTGTGTAGCTGGAGGGACACCATGAGCTGTAACGATTTCAGATAAAGAGGAACTAGCAGGGGAAGAGAAGATCTGTGTGCCTTTGAAGACCGGTGCACAAATAGTTGGAACAAGTCACTGCTTTGGGAATGCTCATTGATGTGTCCTATTCCTCTCACTGGGGCCTTGGCCCACTTTTTTTCACATGTATTATATTTGTGAGATTTTCCCTTTGTCTTTCCTTTCCCATTTCTTATTACTATAATTAGCAGTTCCTAATCATAATTCCCTTGAATACGCGGGACCACTGGGAGGTCAGAAACAAAGCAATTATTGAAAGAGAGATATTAAAATTCACTTACAGGAGACGAAGGAATAATCATGAACACATTTTCTTAGGTGGTCTAAGATTTGTGATACCATCTAATTGTTTCTATTATAGATGGAGTCAAAGTAGAGTAGTGTGTATTTATGTATTGCCCACTTCAGAAGTTCTCTCTTATGTTTCCTACTTGTCCCTTCAATAACCTAATATAGAGAACATAGCAGAACTGATTTATGCCCATGGGCCATAAATATGAGTGAAACCAATACTGTTCTCAGATGCCTACAATTCATCCAAGTCATTCCTTTAGCTTATAGTCTTAAATTCTGCTAACAAATTTCTTTGGGAAAGCTTTAAGCTCTTATCAAATATTAATACCCCGTGTGAATGATTTTTGTTGAGCAGGGATGTCCAAAACAATTTATGCTCTCACTTTATAGTGTGGAGTTGGTGCTGGAAAGAGACTCTCTAGGCAGGAACCCTATCTCCCAGGCCTTCTTGTCTCTATCTGGGGCCATATGACTGAGTTCTAGCCAGAAGGTTGTGGATGGGAGTGATGTGAGCTGCTTCCAGGCCTCGCCAAGGACGACCTTCTGTGCCATTGTCTACTTCCCTTCTTCCTATACCTGCTGGATGTCTGCACCCAGGGTCTCCTTGAAAGTCAAGAGTTGATGACAGCAGTGTCTTCATCAGTCTAGGCCCCTGAATGACTGTGTGGAACCACTTCCTTCCACCCGTACTTTCTGCTGCAATTGGACTTTGTTGTGTCAAGCCACTGAGAATTTGAGTTTATCTATTACCACGTCTAGTCCTACCCTAACAAATTTGTAAAACATTTGATTCAAAATGTATTTATGGATAGTTTGAAATAGCCAAGTTCCTCAGGGAAGAGGAAGAGGAGACTGAGGCCAGGGATGGAGGAGAAACGATCGAGCAGTGGGCCAGACAATAAACTTCCTCACCTAATTATTTTGGCTAGAACTGTGTACTGCTGTAGCCTCTTGGTTAAAAAGGATTTCTCACCGAGTTAACATTTAAGATTCTTCTTTCACTCTTCAGCTTTCTTCGTATAATGTTTCCTTCTCTTATTTACATGGCCCAAGTGAATATTTGTAACTCGTCTCCCGTGGTCCTCAGCTGTAGAGCACACGTGTTTTGGTTTCCCCTCCCCAATGGAGCCCATGTCAAAATTTAAATCTTATATAAATAAGTAGTTTCACTAGATGGCTCAGGATGTACTATTCATCCATCCATCCGCCTGCCCACCAACCCATCCATTACTTGTATGTGTTACCCATTTTGTGCCAGGAGCTCTGTGAGGCTCTGCGGACACAGTGATGAATAATGGGACACACAGCACCTCTTGTGTTAGGGAGCTCACTTTCTGAAAATTAGAAAGCGTTTTAGAATTGAATTAAAGTTTTAAATGCTTGTCATCTACATCCTATGCTAGAAGTTGTGGTGAATATCAGTATGTGGAATATCTTCTCTAAAGGCCTGGTGAGGCAAAAATGGGCCCAAAAGCCCCTTTGTCTTTACAACCAACAGAACTGTACTAAGGGGGAGGGGAGCTGGACAGAGTAACTCAGCTCCCTCAATAGCCACTTGGTTCATGGACACTTGAAGCCAAGTGCAGCATACAAATGCCTTTTAAATATCTGATTACAAGGAACTAATGTAAATGACCCATGGACATGGACAATCGGGTGGTGTTTAACTGTGGGAGAGGGGGAAGGTGGTTGGGGCAGGGGAGAGTAATGGGAGAAAGATGGGACAACTGTAATAGAACAACAATAAAAAAAAATTAAAAAACAAGAAACTTGAAAAACAACAACAACAACCAAATATCTGATCACTTTACTTTTGGTTGTAGTTGAAACAGTAAAATACCTATTTGCATTTCCGGATAAGATCTATACAATAACTAGGGATGATGTTCTTATGAATGATTATTACCAATGAAAATTTATTTATAAATTAAATCTGAATTATTTATCTTTTAGCATGTAACAAGTTACCCCACAAATTGGCTGCTCAAAACAACAAACGTTTCTTATTTCGTAGTTTCTGATGCCAGGAATCCAGGAGCGACTTAGCTGTGTGGTTTTAGCCTAGGGTCTCTCATGAATGTCAGCAGGGACTATAGTTATCAGAAGGTTTGACTGGGGCCGAAGGATCCACTTCTAAGCAGGGGCACTAACGTGACTGTTGGCTGGAGGTCCAGTTCCTCGCTTCTCCTCACAACATGGCTGCTCCCATTTCCCACAGTGTGCAATCCAGAAGTGAGAGCAAGGGTGCAATGTCCTTTATGACCTAGCCTCAGGAGTGACATACCATTACTTTTCTGGTCTTTCACAGGTAACCCTGACACAATATGGGGAGGGACTAAGGAAGGTGTGAGTACCAGTAAGGAGATCATTGCGGGCCATCTTGAAGGCTGTCTGGCTACCATACTATCCTTTCTCTGTAACTTTTTTTCACTCTTAAATACCACTTTAATTAAGTGAGCATATGACCATATTCCTACAAAGAGATTCAGGCCATCGTAGGACTTTCAGGACGAATACGAAGGACATAGAATATGAAAGACTCCTTTTGTGTTTAGGTGGAGTTGTGTTGAGAGCCGAACTGTTTTGATTTTGTAGTCTCTTTTTTTCAAATACATTGTGACTTTAAGACCTCGTGTTTTAAAACATGATTCTCATTGTTTCATAATCTTCACTTGAGTAAGGCCCGTGGGACACCCCTGTAGGACAAGACTGACCTTTGATCTTTAAAGGCTGCTGTTTATCTGTCTTTTCTTTCTTTCCATATGCACATGGTATGGACTAAATTAGTGATTTACAAACTTGCTAGGTCATGATCACCTGCCACTTGTTGGACACAAAGATTCTCAGCCTGGTGCAGACCCACTGAATCAGAACCTGCTGAGGAGAGGCCTGTGCTTTCAAAAAGCACCTCAGGTAATTTTTAGGTCCCATAAGATTAAAGAACATTGATTTAGATAAGTGTTCCTGAAACTCAAGCCAGCTTCTGCATCTGGTGCTCAACCAAAAAACAGCAATCCATGTCAAACACTGAAATCAAAGTGAGCCATACTGTGTATTTTTGAGAGTACTTTCAAAGTAATACAAAGATCTTTCAAGGTTAATTAGACTATATGCAATTTTTACATCATATGCTAACTTTAAAACTCTGTAAGAGATACTACTGTATCGTATACATGGTATATACTATTTGTTTGGTTTCTTGTGACCATCATAATGCCACAAACTTGGTGGCTTAGAACAACAGAAATGTATTCTCTCACATTTATGGAAACCAGAGTCCAAAACTGAGGTGCTGGCAGGCCTGTGCTCCCTCAGAAGGCTTCAGGGGAGAATTTTTCCTTGCCTCTTACGGCATTTGCTGTCCACATGTTCCTTCACCGTGGCTGCATAACTCCATTTGCTTTAACATAGCCTTCCTCTCTTCTCCTTGTGTGTCTCTCCTAAGAACATTTGTCATTAGATTTAGAGCTCACCTGGAGAATTCAGGATTATTTTATTTTGGAACCCTTTATTTCTATTACATCTGCAAAGGCCTTTTATTTTTTATTTTTTAAAATTATATTTTATTGTTTATGCTATTACAGCTGTCCCCACTTTCCCCACCTTTGCATACCTCTACCCAGAACCAAGACCTTTTTATTTTAAGTAAGGCCAAATTCACAGGTCCTGGGGTTTAGGATATGGACATATCTTTTTGGGAGCCACCATTTAACCCACTACACTACTCTACTGTAAAACTGAAGGCAAACCCTATGTAAGATAACTCATAATGCCTGGAGTTAACTATTGATTTTTCTTTACCGAATATTTGTGGGGCCTTTAGTCATTAATGGCTAGTGCAGTGTTTACCCATGTCCTCGGTGGTGTTCATACATGTATCTTTTTTTTCTTCTAAGTTCCCTGTGCATCATTCTTTGATCTACCTTGTCCATTTCCACACTTCCTGCAAAACCATGTACGATCACACTGGTTTTGTTGCTTTTTGACACAGTAACTGTTACACAGTTAGAGAGTCTTCAACTTCTGTTTGCTTTCACTTAAGGTTCAGGCTTAAAGAATACGAAATTTTTGCCTAAATTTGACAACTATTATGATAGCTCTTTCTGTTCCTACGTGTTATCATGCATATTCATGTAAATACAGGCACTCCAACTCTATATAATTTTTTCAAACATGACAACATCTTATCTAATACTTTCTGCAAAATGTCCATGGTCTTTAAGTGTGTTCCAAAATTCGAAGCTAGCTTTGGTGAGATGAGGTAATAAGCCCCCATTTCAGAAGCTGTTTTCCTTTGTTTGTTCTTGGTATTTAAATTTTTATATGTTACCCCGAGCTGTTACTTGTCCTTTGGCAATAACATGCCATCTAACTGGGATTTTGTTATAGAAGAGGTTCCTGCCCTCCTCCTATTTCCTAATTATGCAAGCAGCACCTTTAATTTTCTCACCTAAACTTTTCTGAGTAAAATTTGTAAGGTATTAACTTATACAGATTTATTTTGTGGACAAATATTTCACAAAAATTCCAACTGGGTAATTAGATACCTCTGAAATGGGTGTAGAGGTTGAATTTTGACAGACTGACCATAGACTAGCACCTAACTAGGTGTGAAGATGTGCTATCAGAACTAGGCATTTATCAAAAATGATCCAAAGTCATTACCTTTAATACAAATTCAGGCCCAATCAATGTCCCTTTAAGTATTTGAGGTTCAGAGGGGCACTCACTTTGTTTTAGTTCTGGATTATTTAAACCAGAGTTGGAAAAACAGGTTCTCTCCCAAACCCATCCTCATTTACTCAACGATTGTTGTTTAGTTGAAAAAAATCTACAAAAGAAGATGCCAGTGGATTTGCATAATTGAAATGAAAGAGCCACAGCAGATGAATAAGAGGCTCAGAGGAACTGTGTCCTATGTGTTTAAGAAAAAGCTGAAAGCAGAGCAGCTTAAAAAATTGAAAGCATTAAAATCAATATTTAAGAGGTTCATTTAACCATAACAAAAACACCTTAGCAACAGACTGCTTTTTTAATAGTGCTTTGCAAAGGAAGTGGGACTCTGGGAGCTATGATTGGCCTCTCAGTGCAGTGAACCCATGAAAAAGAACTCGATGTTCCATTGAACTGGAAGCAAATTACGTTGTTGCCAGGGAAACCAGCTCCTCTGTGCTTCTCAGGTGAAAGGATGTTTGATTTTTAAAACAACAGAAACAGGGATTTACATGAGGAATATTATCTGCATTCCCCAAAAAGTGCAGTTAGGGGGAAACAAGTGTGTTATTATTGCAATTTACTAAGTGATTATAGAGGCAGAAAATTGTTGGGAAGGTATTTGGTACGTAGTTTGCAAAGGATGCTGGCAAAAATTCAACTGCAAATTCATTAATGTCATGTGTATTTTCAGGTGGATGATGGGAGCGATGTCTTCAAGCTTAATGCCATTTTATAACTAATTTTATCAACCAGCTAATATTCTGCACTTTCCCTGGTACATGTTCCCTCCCGGGACACTAAGGATCTATCAAAACTTTAATTTGAAAAGGCTTCTCTAAGCACAGAGAAACATGGAAGTAAACATGAAAAAGAGGGAAATATGTGGGTTTCTTTAAAATTAGAGGATTGGATAGAATTACCAAATTCATTTTTATTTTGCTTTTGACATCTGAGAGCTGTTGTTGCACTGACAATGTCACACCCAAGTTTGACATTGTCTGCCCTTATGACCAATGAGTCACTTGTTGGGTACAATTTCACAACAGTCAGTTTGTATTACCCTGTGTTTGGGGAGCTTTTTGAATTATTGAGTCAAGACAAGGTTTGTGGTCTTTATATTTGCTGTCTAGCAAAGAGTGTTGAATAATGAACTACATTTTTAATCAAAGATTTCCTTTTACTCAAATCCTTTATTTCCCAAGAGGCCTAACCTGATTTATTATGCTGAGTTCTCTAGGAGGAGTCTGTGTAACCTTGGTTTTCTTCGAGAGAAGATGAATATTAACGGAAGGAGGCACAAGGAAAATAACAAAATTGACTCTTGAAAGTACTTGAGGTTTGGACTGTCTGTCCAATTATCCATCTATTCATCTCTCCATCAAACACTTTATTTCCCCAAATACAAAGCACTAGAAGAGTTACAAAGACCTAGTCCCCATTACTGCAATGTCTTGGTAGGAACAGATAGAAACAGAACTAAAGCTACAATAGAGCTCTGGGAACAGTGCCTGGGATGTGGTAGGCACTCAAGAAATACTTGTCAAAATGAATGAATAGAGCTATAAAGTGCAATAGAAACATGAACTAAGGAGTGAGGTTTTCTTCTGGGGAATCTGGAGTCTTGGTCCTCCCTCATTTCCAGATCTTGGCTCAACTGTGACATCTTTTAAAAATCCTCTCCTACTCCCTGTCCCCACCCTGCAGACAGCTCAAATCTATCTTTATTTCCTTACCTCACTATATATTTTTTCTTAGTACTTGTCACTATCTGAGAATATATCATATAGTTATTTGTTTACTAATTTGTCTGTTTCTCCCACTAAACCGTGAGGTCATGAGTGCAGGGATTTTGTCTGGGTTGCTGCTGTTTGCCCAGAACATAGTACACGATCACCAAATATTTGTTGAAAGGATGACTGACTGAATGAATGATAGGTTCTGGAAATACAATTTGCCCCCATAGAAGTGTGAGGACTTCCTTTACACTGTAAAAGACATAGTCTATGGCCTTGAGGAGATTGGTGGGCTGGCAAAAATATTTAAAAATTATTATTTATTTTTATTTTTTATTAAATATTTTATTGTTCTATTACAGTTATCACAATCTTTCTCCCCTTTGCTCTCCTCCACCCAGCCCACCCCCATTCTCACTCCACAGTCAATCCCCACCCTGTTGTCCATGTCTATGAGTCATTCACACTTGCTCTTTGACTACTCCCTTCCCCTTCTTTCCACCCTTATTGCCCTCCTACCTCCCCTCTGGTCTATGTCAGTCTGTTTCTTGTTTCCATGCCTCTGGTTCTATTTTGCTTGTTTGTTTGCTTTGTTCATTAGGTTCCTCTTATATGTGAGATCATTTGGTATTTGTCTTTTGCCGCCTGGCTTATTTCACTTAGCATAATACTCTCCAGTTCCATCCATGCTGTTGTGAAAGGTAGAAGTTCCTTCATTCTTTCTGCTGCATAGTATTCCATTGCGTAAATGTAGCACAGTTTTTTGATTCACTCATTTCCTGATGGGCATTTAGGCTGTTTCTAGCACTTGATTATTGTAAATAATGCTGCTGTGAACATTGGGGTGCATAGGTTCCTTTGAATTGGTCTTCGGGTATAACCCCAGCAGTGGAATCTCTGGTCAAAAGGCAGTTCCATTTTTATTTTTTTGAGGAGATTCCATACTGTTTTCCACAGTGGTTGTACCAGTCTGCATTCCCACCATCAGTGTACCAGGGTTCACTTTTCTTCACATCCTCACCAGCACTTTTTTATTATTTTATTAATAATGACCATTCTGGCTGGTGTGAGGTGATATCTCATTGTGGTTTGAATTTGCATCTCTCTGATGGCTAGTGATGTTGAGCATTCTTTCATATGTCTATGGGCCATCTGTATGTCCTCCTTGGAGAAATGTCTGTTCAAGTCTTTAGTCCATTTTTCAATAGATTGTTTGTCTTCCTGGTGTTAAATCATATGAGTTCTTTATATATTTCAGAGATCAACCCCTGTCTGATGTATCATTGGCAAATATGTTTCCCATACGGTTGGGTCCCTTTTTATTTTAATGATGTTTTCTTTAGCTGTGCAGAAGTTTTTTAATTAAATGAGGTCCCATTTGTTTCTTCTTTCCTTTATTTCCCTTGCCCTAGGAGATATATCGGCAAAAATACTGCTGCATGGGATATCTAGAATTTTACTGCCTATGTTTTCCTCTAGGACTTCTATGGTGTCATGGCTTACATTTAAGTCGTTTATCCATCTTGAGTTTATTCTGATGTATGGTGTAAGTTGGTGGTTTAGTTTAATTTTTTTTGCATGTTCCTGTCCAGTTCTCCCAACACCATTTGTTGAAGAACCTATTTTCATTCCATTTTATTCTCCTTCCCCCTTTGCAAATATTAACTGACTGTAGAGACAGGAGTTTATTCCTGGGCTCTCTGTTCTGTTCCATTGATCTATGTGTCTGTTCTTATGCCAGTACCAGACTGTTTTGGTTACACTGTCTCTGTAGTATGGTTTGATATCAGGTATTGTGACACTTCCCACTTTGTTCTTCTTTCTCAAAATTGCTAAGGCTATTCAGGGTTGTTTTTGATTCCATATAAATAAAAAAAAAACTAATTTATTTATTTATTTATTTTTAGAGAGAGAGGAAAGGAGAAAGAGAGGGAGAGAAACATCGCTGTGTGATTGCCTCTCACTTGTGCCCCCAACTGGGGACCTGACTTGCAACCTAGTCATATGCCCTGACTGGGAATTGAACCAGCGACACTTGGCTTGCAGGCCGATGCTCAATCCACTCAGCCACAGGAGCCAGGGCTCCATATAAATTTTTAATATATTTATTCTAGGTCTGCAAGATATGCCGCCCTGGCTGGTTTAGCTCAGTGGATTGAGCGTCGGCCTGCGAGCTAAGTGTCCCTGGTTCGATCTTCCAGTCAGGGTACATCAGAGAAGGAAAACTCTGACTCCAAAAAACCTCCGCTGCCTTGCGGCATACCTCTTCAGGGGAAAGGCTAAGGGAGTAAACCCTGACAGAAAATCCGGAGCCGGAGTCCCTAAGGCGGTTTGACGTTGTAGTCAACACCAGCAACTCCTGCGGCGCACCTGAAGCCAAGCTGTATTGACTCCGTCTTTCCCTTGGACCCTTCAGCTGCGAAGAGAGGGGGGGTCTGCTGCTTGGGCAACAGCAGACCCTCCATATCACCCTGCCCAGGCTCTGTAGCTTCAGCGTCATCGCAAGATGTCGATTCAACACGGGAGGAGACAGATACCATGTCACTCCCGAGTTGGACTGCACAGCCATTCTCGGCGGTGCAGATAGACACTTAAGAAGCTACACCATCGTCTCTCGAGACGGACGGCTGCCGACGACGACGACGCAAGATATGCCGCTGGTATTTAATTGGGATTGCACTGAATCTATAGATTGCTTTGGTTAGTATGGACATTTTAATGATGTTAATTCTTCCAACATCAGTGTTATGTAGTTTTCTGGGTACAGGTCTTTTACCTCCTTGGTTGAGTTTCTTCCTAAGTACTTTAATTTTCTTTCTTTCTTTCTTTTTAAATATTATATGTATTTATTTTTAGAGAGAGGGGAAGGGAGGGCAAAAGAGAGGGAGAGAAACATCAATGTGTGGTTGCCTCTCTCATGTCCCCAACTGGGGACCTGGCCTGCAACCCAGGCATGTGCCCTGACTGGGAATCAAACTGACAACCCTTTGGTTTGCAGGCTGGTGATCAATCCACTGAACCATATCAGCCAGTGTCACTTTATTTTACTTGTTGCTATAGTAAATGGGATTTTTCCCCTGGTTTCTCTTTCTGACATTTTACTGTTGGTGTACAAAAATGCCTTCAGTTTAGGTTGAGTACTTTTTCGGTGGAGCCTATTATGTTTTTTATGTACATTATGATGTCATCTGAAAATAATGACTGTTTTACTTCTTCCTTTCCAATTTTGATGGCTTTTATTTCTTTTTCTCTTCTGACTGCTGTGACTAGAACTTCCAATACCATGTTGAATAAAAGTGGTGAAAGCAGACACCCTTGTCTTGTTCCTGATCTTAAGGGGAAATTTTTTAGCTTTTGCTCATGAGTATGATGTTGGCTTCAGGTTTCTTGTATATGACCTTTATTATGCTCCCTTTATTCCCACTTTGCTGAGTGTTTTTTTTATCATTATGCTTTATCAAATGCTTTTTCTGAATCTATTGATATGATCACGTGATGTTTGTCTTTCATTTTATTTATGTGGTGTATTATGTTTATTTGACCCTGGCTGGTTTGGCTCAGTGGATTGAGCGTTGGCCTGCGAGCTAAGTGTCGCTGGTTCGATCTTCCAGTCAGGGCACATCAGAGAAGGAAAACTCTGATTCCAAAAAACCTCCGCTGCCTTGCGGCATACCTCTTCAGGGGAAAGGCTAAGGGAGTAAACCCCGACAGAAAATCCGGAGCCGGAGTCCCTAAGGCGGTTTGACGTTGTAGTCAATACCGGCAACTCCTGCGGCGCACCTGAAGCCAAGCTGTATTGACTCCGTCTTTTTTCCCTTGGATCCTTCAGCTGCGAAGAGAGGGGGGGTCTGCTGCATGGGCAACAGCAGACCCTCCATATCACCCTGCCCAGGCTCTGTAGCTTCAGCTTCACTGGAGAGGACACTCCAGCATCATCGCAAGATGTCGATTCAACACGGGAGGAGACAGATACCGTGTCACTCCCGAGTCAGACTGCACAACCATTCTCGACGGTGCAGATAGACTCTTAAGAAGCTACACCATCGTCTCTCGAGACGGACGGCTGCCGACGACGATTATGTTTATTGATTTGTGAGTATTATACCGCCCTTGAATCACTGGGATGAATCCCACTTGGTCATGGTGTATGAATTTTTTTAATGTATTGCTGGATTCAGTTTGCCAATATTTTGTCAAGGATTTTAACATCAATGTTCATCAGCGATAGTGGCCTGTAGTTTTCTTTCTTTGTTGTGTCTTTACCTGGTTTTGGAATTAGTATAATACTGGCCTTGTAGAAAGAGTTGGGGAATCTTCCCTCTTCTTGAATTTTTTGGAATAGTTTGAGAAGAATAGGAGTTAGTTCTTCTTTAAATGTTTGGTAAATTCCCCTGTGAAGCTGTCCAGACCAGGGCTTTTGTGTGCTGAGTGTTTTGATTACTGCTTCAATTTCACTAGTTGTTATCAGTCTATTCAGGCTTTCTGCTTCTTCTTGATTTAGTTATGGAAGATTGTATGTTTCTAGAAATTTTTCCATTTCACTCAGTTGTCCCATTTCTTGGCATATAGTAGTGTGTAGTAATTTCTCACAATCCTTTATATTTCTGTGGTACTGGTTGTAACTTCTTTTTCATTTCTGATTTTATTTATTTGGGTCCTTTCCTTTTTTTTTTTGATGAGTCTGGTTGAAGGCTTGTCAATTTTGTTTATCTTTTTGAAGAACCAGTGCCTGGATTTATTGATCCTTTGAATTGTTCTTTCAGTTTCCATGTCATTTAATTCTGCTCTGATCTTGATTATTTTCTTCCTTCTACTCGCTGTAGGTTTTGTTGTTGTTCCTCTAGCTCTTGTAGATGTAGGGTTAGGTTGTTTATTTGAGATTTTTCTGTCTTTTAAAGATTGATCTGTATTCCTATGAACTTCCCTCTCAGGACTGCCTTTGCTGTGTCCCATAGGTTTGGGGTTGTTGTGTGTTCATTTTCATTTGTTTCCAGAAACTGATTTGTTCCTTGTTCTCATTGTTAACCCATTCATTATTTAATAGCATATTATTCATTCTCCATGTATTTGAATGTTTTTGAGTTTTTCCCTTGAGGATGGTTTCTAGTTTCAAGCCATTGTGATCTGAGAAGATGCTTATATGATTTCAATATTCTTGAATTTGTAGAGGCTTGTTTTGTGTCCTATCATGTGGTCTAGCTTTGAAAATGTCCCATGTGCATTTGAAAAGAATGTATATTTTGCCTTTTTTTTTTTTTTTTTTTTTGAGTGAAATTGTAACAGAACCCTTGGGCTGTTTAGTTAGGGGCCCGATTGCCTGCCGCCAGAATTATAACTCTGAATACCAGAGTTTGGTGAAAAGAAAAAGAATTGTTTATTTACACATAGTCCTTCCTCCCCCTCCCAGACCTGGCCAGTCTTAGGAAAGTCAGAAACACCGTTTCCCTACTTCCTAGGCACAGTTCAGCTTTACCAGTAGCTGCCAATCACTCAGTTCTGATTGGGGAGGTCCTTTCTGTGCTGTGGTGCCCTCCAGCTCTCAATGCAGGACCGCCTGGATTCTCAGCCTCCTTGTAAACTGCCTTCTTCCTGCAAACCGCATGGATCTCCTCTCCTTCTCAAAGCAGCCTGGCAAGAGCCTCTTCTTAAAGCAGCGTGGAGATCCCTTCTCCAAGCCAGATGGAGGGAGCCCACAAGAGCCAGAGAGTGAGGGAGTGAGGGCCAGAGAGAGCCTGAGAGAGAGAGCCTCCTAGAGCCAGAGCCAGCCCAAAATATGTCCGCCGCTGCTTCTCTTCCTCCCTGTCTCCTCTCTCTCCCTGTGTCCTCTCACTCAGTGGGTGTTGCAAACAGTCCTGACCATTCACAGAACCCTACGTAGACTCTGTCTGCTTCTTCCGTACCAGCCCACAGTCCAAGATCCCTCCCATCTTCCTGAGTCTTAGAAGTAAAGCGGATCTTTGCAACAATGTTTCCAGCCACTAGCTCCAGGCATGCAAGGGCATCCTGAAAGTTGCTTCCTGCTCCCTATCTCCCAGCTGCAAACTCTGGGGTTTGTTTTTGAACTCCCCTGTTTCTGTGACAAAAGATTCTATATATATCAATTAAGTCCATTTGATCTAGAGTGTTGTTCATGCCACAATGTCCTTGTTCATTCTTTGCTTGGAAGGCCTATCCATTGTTGACAGTGGAGTGTTAAAATCCCTTACAGTGAATGTGTTGCTGTCAGTTTCTTTCTTGAAGTCCTCCAAGATTTTTCTTATGTATTTAGGTGTTCCTGTGTTGGGTGCGTATCTGTTTATTAGATTATATCTTCTTGATGGATTATTCCCTTAAGTATTATGTAGTGTCCTTCTTTGTCCCATTTTATGGCCTGTGTTTTGAAATCGATTTTGTTTGATATAAGTATTGCTACCCCAGCTTTTTAAAAATTTCTGTTTGCTTGGAATATTTTTTTCCATCCCTTCACTTTCAGTCTGTGTAGGTATTTTGTTCTGAGGTGGGTATCTTGTAGACAGCATATATACAATTCATTTTTTTTTATCCATTCGGCTACGCTATATCTTTGGATTGAAACATTTAATCCATTTACATTTAAGGTTGTTATTGATAGGTACCATTCACTGCCATTTTTTCCCTTTGTACCTGTGTTTTTCTCTCTCTCTTTCTTCATCTTCTTAAAGCATCTCATGCAATGCTAGTTTGGTGAGGATGTATTCTAGCCTTTTTTGGTCTGAGAAACTTTATTTTGCCTTCCATTTTAAATGAGAGCCTTGCTGGGCAGAGCAGTCTTGATTACTTGGAATACTTCTTGCCATTCCCTTCTGGCTTGTAGTGTTTCTGTTAAGAAATCAGCTGATGGCCTTATCAGAGTTCCCTTATATGTTACTAACTGATTCTCCCTTGCTGCCTTTAAGATTCTCTCTTTGTCTTTAAATTTTGCCATTTTAATTATGATGTGTTTTGGAGTGGGCTTCTTAGGGTTCATCTTGATTGGGACCCTCTGTGCTTCCTGGACTTATGTGACTTTTTCCTTCATCAAGTTAAGGAAGTTTTCTGTCATTACTTTTTCAAACGGGCTTTCTATCCCTTGTTCCTCTTCTCCTTCTGGAATTCCTATGATACAGATATTATTATTTTTCATGTTTTCCTGTAGCTCCCTTAAACCTTTTTCATTATTTTCTGAGTCTGTTTTTATTTTGTTGCTTTGTCTGGGAGTTGTTTTCTACCTTGTCTTCCAACTCGCTAATTTGATCCTTTGCTTCATCTTCCCTGGTTTGATTCCTTCTAATATTTTCTTCATTTCCTCCTGGCTCTAATTGATAGTTCCTATGTCCTTTTTCATGCTGGTATAGTTTCCAGTAAGTTCCTTGTAGCTTTGTAGAGTTCCTTGTAGTTCTCACTGTGTTCCTTGAGCATCCTTATAACCATTATTTTGAACTCTATGTCTGTTAGTTTGCTTGCCTCAGTTTTATTTAGCACTCTTTTGGGGATTGCTTTCTCTTTTCAGCTGGGGGGTGTTTCTTTGTCTCCCCATTTTAGGTAACTCTTGTTTGTTTCTGTTATTAGATTAATCTTTTTTTCACTCCCTCTCTTCATGGTTTAACCATCTGTGGTAGGGGACCCATGGGACTCAGTGGTGCAGTCTTCTTGATCTGAGCTGGATGCTCTTGGGATGCCCTTTATGCTGTTTGTGTAGACTCTCTGGCTGTAACTGGGTTTTGGTTGTTGTTGGGTCATTCTTTGGTGGGCCCTTCCCTCTGGCTGGCAGACTGACAGTCACACCACCTACCACATCTCGTATGTTATTGTACAGATGCTGCCAGAACAATACCCAACAACCTAGGAAACCAACTCACACCTGCAGAAATAACCTCCACCCATGACAACACTATCAATAGCAAATGAGCAAATATCAATAAAGGTGTAAAGAGGTTAAGATTATTATAAGAAAGGAAAAACAAATATGAGATAACTAAATGAAAGAAAAATTATTTTGAGAGGGTAGACAGAGGATAATTAATAAGAGTAGGGAATAGAAACAAGGCAAACAAAGAAAGAAGATAAAATTTACATCATAAATAAAAAAGAGAGGGAAGAAGGCAAAATAGAGTAGGAAAAGGGAAGAATGTAATATGAGTTTAAACAAAAATTTAAAAAAAATAGAGTGAAAAAAATAAGAACTACATTGGAGAAAAAGAGCCACCACATCAATATCAACAACAAATGAGCAAAGATTAATATAGATGGATTGGGAATAAGAAGGAAAAAAGAAAGAAAGAGAAGCTTATGAGGTGTCTAGAGGAAAGAAAAGTGATTTTGAGAGGATAGAGGGAGAAGAAATACTAAGAGTGAGGAATGAAAACCAGGCTAAGACAGGGAAAAATTAAAATTTAAAGTAAAACAACAGGAAAAGGGCAGGTAGAAGGCAAAATGAACTAGGAAAGGGGAACGGTAAAATTTGAGATTTTCAAATACAAAAATAGTGAAGATCTAGAAATAAAATTGAAGAAATGCAACAACAATCACCATATTAACAACCAACAAGCAAAAGTTGATGAAGGTGGAGAGAGAATAAGAGTTTTTTAAGAACAGGAAAAAGAATGTGAGATGACTAATGACAAGAAAAATAGTTTTGAGAGGTTGGATAGGGAAGAAATAGTATGAGTGCAGGATAGAAACAAGTCATAGCAAGAGAAAACAATAAAATTTAAATCAAAAATAAGAAGATGAAGGAAGATGGTAAAATGTAGTAAGAGAAGATAGGAGGAAAATATGAGATTTGAAATAAACTAAAATATAAAAAGTAGTGAAGTAATAGGCACGGACTTAAAGGAAAATAAATGAATGTTAAAAAGCTATACAAGAGAGAAAAAGTGCAAATCATGAAGAAGACCACAGTGGACTTTGTCTTAGTTGAATCCAGTGTTTATCACTGTTTTCTCTTTCTGGATCTGCCCCGAGTAATGTCAGATGGTGTGCCAATCTGGCCCCAGGCAGCCCGTTCGAGACTGCAAGTGATCCACGGTCTGTGCCTGTCCTCTTCAGTTTTGGCTGGTCTCCACTGTTCTGCTCTGCCAGCTTTCCATCAGCCCAGGGCCCAGGAGTGGTTCATTTAATGACCCAAGATGACTGTCAGTACCGTCTCCATCTGCCTCCCAAGGGGGCCTCTCTGGTGCGATTGGAAGGGTTTGAACCCTGGGTCACCCTTGGGGGGTACTGTTCAGTCTTCAGGGAAGATGGTGGGAGTATCTCCCCACCCCCTTGCCACATGTCTTGGTCTGTCCCAGATTCTTTCCAATAATTCCAATTTCTGGTGAATTAGCTGTCTGTTTCCTGTGAGGGGCTAAACTGTGGAAAAGGGGCTGCTCTCTCTTGCTTGGCTCAGACAGCAACTCTGTCTAGGTGCCGAGGCTGGCACGGCCCTGAACACTCCTCATTGTGCCTGTGTCTAACCTCTCTGCTCTGCTGGTTTCAGTGGATCTGGGCCTGAGGAACAGTGTAGCTTGTAGTGTCTGGCAGAAAGGACCCTTTCAGAGTTTTTCTTCTTTTCCCTGTGGAAATGCACCCAGCAAGGGGCTCCTGAGGCTGGCCTCACTGATCTGTAGAGCCTGTAATCCCACAGGTGGGGGTGGGCTCGCCTGTCTTTGAGGGGACCTTTCTGGCTGCAGTGAATCTCAGGTGTTCTGCTCCTGGCTGTCCAGTCCCCAGCCTGCCACTATCTTGAAGGACATTCAGACCAAACTCTCCATTCTGTACAGTCCCTTGCTCACCAGCCATGCTGGGTTGGGTCCCACAGTCCCTTCAGAGTGACTCTGTCCCTCTGAGTTCTTCATTGGCAGAACTGCTGAGCATGTGCACGCAAGCACCGGGTCCCTGCTGAGTCTGGAGTCTTGCCTCAGTTCTTCTTCTAAAAGAGTTTCTGTGTGTCCCCCACACTGCAGCACCAAGCCCCGGGGGCCTATTCCCCACATGCTCTCCCTCCTCTAAAACCACAAAGTCTCTCTCAATCAGGGCTGGCCACAGCCTGCCAGAGCCTACAACAATTTTAGATAAACTTTCTCTCTGGATCTCTTCCGGATGATGCTGGGAAGAGTCCCACAGTGATACTATAACACGGGGCAGTGGTAGGGTGCTCTTCCTGCTCCCCACAATGATTCTCAGCCTCGGGTGGGCCTGCTGCTGCCAAGCTGTTTCTGCAGCCAGCACCTCACCACAGTCTCTCTCCATTCCCAGAGCTTGCAGCTCCTGAGCCTATCTGCATCTGCGCTGAATCTGGGCAGCCAGAAGTGCTGGGCAGTAGCAGTTGCTTCTCTAGGAGAGCCCGGGCTTCCCACTCCCAAGTGCCCTACAGGTGGATAGGCTCTTGCCCACCCATGCACACTTCCCATATACTCTCCCCAACACACGCTCATTCACAAACACTCTCACTCACCCTCTGCTGGATTTTCTAGTTGATTACTCTGTGGTTTAGCTGCAAGAGCGATCTGGGTCTGGGAGCAACTGGGTGGAACTTCCAGGTACTCTGCAACCCTCTTGGCTCTCATAAAAATTATTTTTTTACCATTTTAAGATTGCTCTTAAGGAAAAATTAATGTCATATAATATATTAAGAGCCGGGTGGACTTCCGGTCAAGAGGGAGGCCTAGACAGACATGCTGTGTCTCCCTCCACAACTGAGAAGGAATACAACTACCTCAAAACTAGAGACAACCAGAAGTTCCAGAAAATTGAGCTGCATGGAAGTCCAACAAACAAAGACGTAAAGAAGAAATACTCATCCAGACAGGTAGGAGGGGTGGAGCTGGGGCAGAGAGGATGTGGTGTGGTGGTGGCAGCAGTGGCAGTGGTGGGCCAGCAGAAAGCTCAGTCACATGTTTTAAAAAGTCAGGAAGGACACCTGGGGAGCGCTCCCAGCCCCAGACCAGACTGAGCAGCTCATGGTCCCAACACTGGGGAAAATCAAACCTCATTGCTTCTGATTGTGCCAAACCAGTGTGATTGGAGTGGAGGAAGAAACTGCCGGTCTTTCCGCAGAGTCCACTTGTTTAAAGGGTCCCCATGGTCATAGAATGTCCACTGACCCAGGGCAACAGCTAGAGGGGCGCCAGTCCCATATGGAAGTGGGAGAGGTGCCTGGGATAGGGGCGAGTGCTGAGCAAGCAGCATTATT